>NC_080633.1:25577999-26205499 GCF_027579445.1 Ammospiza nelsoni | reverse complement strand
CTCTCTGTAGAAACTCATCTAAAGGAAACCAAGTTGCCTTGAAGTATTATCCCATCCTGATTAATTGCTCATAATAATAGCCCTTTTTTGAGTATTTTTCATACCTCCAGCTTCCTCATCCTGGTGATTTTTTTTTCTGGAAGTCATCACATGTATGTCTAACAGCACAGCAATGGGAAGTGTTTAACTATATCTCATGAATGTTAAGATACACTACATAATCAGAGAGGACACTGGTGGGTTATGTGGATTTCCAGGCTGTGCCTACTCTAGCACTGCACCCACCCTTCCACAAGCTGCACAGTAGGAGCTTGGCCTGATTTACAGCAGAAATTGCATGGAAGTGCCAGAGCAGATCTGCTGGAGCACCAGCAGGGCACATCCCGGGCTCCAAAGAGGAATGAGGGCCAAAAGGATGCTGCCCTCCCTTTGGCAGCCCATGTGCTCCCCTTCCCTGCAGCACTGATAGACAAATGGAAAACAAATGGAAAACCTGAGCAGGAGCCAGGCACACCAGAAAACTCTGGGAAGTGTTAAAGCAACTGAAACCAAAGCTTTACATGGGAAGTAGCAGGAAAAGTTAAACTTAATGCTGCCTTCTGCACTGCTTATAGCATAAAGTACAAGATGTTTGTCTGGGCTGCCAAAGGCTCAGCAGCTACATCCTCCTCTCAGAGCCCTGAAATGCAGCCCTGATGGTGGGACTCAGACAGCCTTTGGGAAACAGGCCTGTGTTCAAAACTCAGAAATGGAACCACCTCTTGCATTTTGCATGGACATGTTTGTCAAAATATGCTTTTATTGTAGCTGCAGAGGAGGCTGAGGCTGTTGCTTAAAACCACATCAAAACCCCATAAAAACACTGAAGAGTGAAAGATATACTTCTGTTTAGAAAAGAGCAGAAGTCACAATCAAATGGACTGTCTTTTCCACATCATTAATATTTACAGTTTTACACCTATAACACCATTCACAGCCAAAACCACTGCTCATCAGACTTCATTAATATTCATAGGTGCAAGCCAAGTAACACAACTCACAACTCACAACTGGTGTCTATTCCCAACACTTCATTAATATTTACAGCTCTATAGGTGATTTAGTCAACTTATATAAGTTCACAGTGGTAAATCAGAATACTAAGGTTAACTTACACTGTGCTCTTTCAGGCTAAGCAGGATCTTAAAATAAAGGCTGGGATATGAATTAATGTTGGTATCTGCAGTATACTATTCTCGTAGTATATAGCCTTGTAATTTATCTTGTATTGAATAAAGGTTTTTCATGTGCAGCATAAAGACTCCTTGAAAAGCAAAACTGAAGGAAAATTGTCTGTGGCCTGCTATGGCAGCAAGACTTTTACCAGAAATCATTGACATTTTCAATATGAATCCAGGCACACTTAGCAGATGCTACAGACTGGATTGTGTTGGTATAATAGAGGAACAAATTATTTGTGTGGATAACTACTATTTGATGCAAACTTTAGGATCCTACCAAAGGTCATCCCATGCATCTTTATTTAACAGTCAGATATTTAGTCTAAACCAGCTCTCAGAACTCCTCTTCACTCAGTGGGGATAACCCAATACCTCTGGAGGATGATTCGTGCCCTCTACCCACACACTTTTTAAATCTATTGTCAAAAACTAAAGGGTCCATTTTGCAAGTGCATGAGGAAGCTGTGGGATGTGGGATACAGATTTGGGGGCAACCATAATTTGTGGGAGGCAGAGTTTCCTTATCTACTATATATTTGTAAATATGTATTTTTGGTGTTCTAAAAGTGGCTCACAATTGTCTTACACGAAGATCAATGTGGCAAAAAGCAGAGGTCTTTTTAATAGTTTCAGACTAATAAAGTGAGTAATAGAACTCTAGTTCAAATTTCACAGCCTCTACATTGTATGAAAAAAATTCAGTCTGCAGGCAGTCAGGCTTAGGTCATGATCTCCAAAAATTTCACAAAATCACAGCATCTGTTAGGTTGGAAAAGATCTCTGAGATCATTGAGTCCAACCTATGACTGAACAAGGAGATGCCCTTGTCAACCAGACCATGGCACTGAGTGCCACATCCAGACTTTCCTAAACACCTCCAGGGACTGTGACTCCAACACCTCCCTGGGCAGCCCATTCCAGTACCAAATCACCCTTTCTGTGAATCAATTCTTCCCGTTACCCAGCCTAAACCTCCCCTGTGCATCTTAAGGCTATGTCCTCTCATCTTGTCACTGGTTGCCTGGGAGAAGAGAGCGACCCTCACCTGGCTACACCCTCCTTTCAGGCAGCTGCAGAGAGTGATCTGGTCACCCTGAGCCTCCTTTCCTCCAGACTAAACAACCCCAGCTTCCTCAGCCACTCCTCATAGAGCTTGTGCTCCAGACCCTTCACCAGCTTGCTCCATGTCCTTGAATTGAGGATTTTCACATCCTTCTTGATTTGACAGGCCCAGATCTGAACACAGCACCCGAGGTGTGGCATCACCAGTGCCAAGAGACGGGGAAGAATCACTTCCCTAGTCTTGCTGGTCACACTATTTCTGATACAGAAAAGTTATATTTCAAATAATTTAAAAGTAATTCTCACACCTTGAAAAGCCTGTAACTTATTGTATTCCTTTTCCTCCCCTTTTCACCTTTTGAAAGACACAGACTTAACTCCCAAACACCTTCATGTAGTTTCAAGACACTTTAAAACAAGCCATGGAGTACAAAAGAAACGTAGCAGAAAAATGTGCTTCACTGTTGGCAGCAGCTGGGAGAAGCTGTTAAAAGAGAAAAATGCAGCTGATTGACCAATGATGTCCCTTGCCTTGCAGGGAGGCAAAGATTGGCAGTGCAGCTGGTCCCTTTCACTTCCTACAATGCTTGTCTCTGACCAAGCCCACTCCCACGATCTGCCCAAGTGGGATGTGATATAGGTTGTCAAATCCTGCAGTAGCATAATGGTGTTTAAGCTACCAGACACTTTATGGTGCTGATGTATTAGCATGCAAAAATTAGCTAATGTACAGAAGCTACCAGTGCTCATCCTTTTATACACTTATGCTTTCAAACTGAGCATGCAGCAGAATCCATTCTCCCACCCACCCTGCCTCTTGGGTGTAGAAAAGAATTTCCTTTTCTAAAAAGGGGAGTTTTGGGGCATTAGTTAATCTTACACTGGGACAGCTATTGTTCCAAGTGCCTAGTATTTAACTGGGGAAACAGAGAAGAAAAATAACAGTAAAGCTTTAAACGCAAGTAACAAACAGGGGTTCTCAGCTCAGGACTGGTCTCTATTCACTTCCCTCGAAGGGCTCTGTGGGATCATGTCTCTTTCTTGGCTGTTTTATGGCCTGGAAAGGCTCGGGATGGCCTTGGACAGCCCGCGCTCCAAAGGATGAAAAGAGTCTTCAGGTTTTTTCTCGGTCTTCAGTGTTTATTAGTTTTTTATCTACAAGATTTTCTCTCGGCCTGACAGAGGTCTGCACAGCAAGCCAGCCATGAGCACACTGAGAGCCCCCGGGGTGGTCACTTATCTTTATACCCAAAACTACGTATATGATATTTACCTATTTTCCCCAATACCTTTCACCCTTATTGACAAGTGCACTTTTAGTAAGAACCAATCCCAAGGTGCCACCACCACCACAGAAGATGGAGGCCAAGAAGAAGAAGAAGAAGGACAGGACACGCCCCAATTCCTCCATCTTACTTCTCCAGACCCCCCTGTACCGAAATCCTAAACCCTGTGTTTCACACTCTAATTAACTTATCCCTTCACCATTCACCCCAGTGAAATCCTCCTATCCTCATACAGGTGTTGCCTCCTGTACAGGATCAAAGTCCAGCCACCAGACACTTCTGGCAACATTCCAGGACCTCCGAGCCCCCCAAGGGTGGTCTCGGTGACTCGGCACATCAGTCCTGAGGTGCTGAGATCCCACAGGGTCAGACCTATGACTCAGTGTTGTGGGAGTGCTCCAGCACCCACCTGTGAGGGTAGTGCCTCCCTACCCATGCCTTACATACATAGACACATAAAAACACTTTACTCTTGTAAACCTCAAATAAATGTTCAGAATTATGTGGCTTTGCTCCATAAGTTGACATTTACATTCAAAGGAGCTCTAACCATCTGCTGAGGCAACTTTTATCTCTCTCTGAGGAGCTACTTGGCCTGAGAATCTGTACCCAGCTCTCCTTTGAGTTTTTTTAGCATTTTTGATTTATACTTGGCAGGAATCTTGAAAGGTGGTGGGCCATATTCTAAAGGGTAGAGTAAAAGTGAGGAGAAGGGAGCTTTCTCCTCAAAGGATTGTCTTGACTCTTCCAAGCCAAATACTGGCAGCTACAGGTGTCAATGAAATTAGGAAATGTACAAAGGAATTAGTGGAGAACAATGAACATTTCTGGCTACACCTGCCAAATGGCTCTGCCCACAGGCAGCAAGCAGCACTAGAGACAAACAGGATCAATTATTGAAAAATAATTCTAATCTGAAAGCAAACAAGTTGCACAAAAATAGTCACATTCCTTGATATGACAAGAGGATGTGTCTGGGTTGTAATGCTTAATTCTAACTCAGTTCTGGGCGCTGAGAGAATTGCATCTGTTAAACAGGCATCAGGAGCACCCATGCAGTCTTGTGTTCTTAGCTCCCACCTCACATCTCTACTCGGTCCATTGTGGTCTCCTTCTTGTATTGCTCAGGCTGGACATGATGTGGAGGGAGAGACATGGGAGCAAAGCCTTGGTGTTGTGCTGCAGCTGTGGAGCAAGTCTTGGAATGGGAGACCTCTGCTCCAAACCCCCCTTTGGAATGCCCTGATCCTCAGCTTGAGCTTTGTGCTGCTTTTCCTCTGTCCATCATGAGAAGTTACACGTTTGGGGCAGGCTGTGACAGGAGAGCAGAGGTTTGAGAGGTGTGTCACTGGCACAATGGCTCTGAGACCTGAGCACAACCCTCCCAAGGAGGCCAGGATCTCCTGCAGAGTTACCCCATTTTGCCTTTCATCTTGCATGATAAATGGCATGTAAGGTTTTGCAAACCACCTGTCAGAAAGCAAACCAAGAGTCTCTGTGAGTTTAAGGCTGAAGATGAGAGTGGCTGAGAATGTACTGTCAGCTAGAAAAGCACAGTACTGGATTAGGGTATCAGCCTGTCACCATTCTCTGTGGCCAGAGGAGAACTGGCCAACCTTGGAGAGCTCCTCCCGCTCCAAGTACAGGGAAGGTGAGCAGGGAACTGCTCATAATAAATAATTTTGAAGTATTTAATGAGCTAGAGAGACATTTCCTTGGAGGATGATTTATGCTCTGCTATCTCTGCTGTTTACTTCCAAATGGTGTCTTAATTGCTTTTCTCCTACTTGTCCCTCAATTAAAGCCTCTCTTCACTTTTGCCTTCATTTTCAGTACCTCACTTAATTTTCCTTATTTACTTTTTAATTACGATCTGGCACTTTTTTGCCTTCTGTAAGCTCATTGCATTGAGAACTCTGTACTTCACTACTGTTTCTTGGGAGCAGGAAAATGAAATTTGTTTGCTCCAGAAAAAATTAATTTGACTCTCTCTTTTGTTTCCTCTCTGATAATGAAGCCAATGTGGTTTAAACCCCTGCTGCATAAAACTGTTATCTGGGATCAGATACCCCCTCTTCTGTAATTTTTCGCAATGTAGGTACAGTAAAATTAATTCTCATCTGCTAATAGTGTTTTCTGTATGATAAGTCAATATCTGCAATAATAATTTGTAGGATTTAAGCAGTAGCAGTAGTATTTTCTGGTTTGTCATAGATTTACAATTTTTCCAGTTTCTTTTCTGCAGATGTCCCCTTGGCTATGTGCAGCAGATGTACATGTATCTCTAGAATAAAAAAATGACACAAACATGTAATATATTTATGCTCACTGAAAAACCAACCATGTATAAAAAAAGGAGTAATGCACTCATTAGCATGGCTTTTAAGCAGGTGCAATTTATTCGTGTCCTCATAGGTCTGCACCATTAATTTGCTGTGATTTTTTCAAGTAGCCCTCTATTTCTATCTGTTATCTATATCATCAGTTTGTGAGTAGGCATGTGATGCCTATTGCCTCGTTTCCAATTATGTTTAAAATATCATCACACAGAGAATACTAGGTTTTGAGTTTCCAAGGGGCAGACCCTAGCCCATCACTGTGAATGGATTGCCCCAGAGCAACTCCCTCTCCTCCTTCCATACTGTAAACCCAGCCTCTGGCACACTGAGGGGAATGCTTCCCATTCCTTCAACAGGGAGGAATGGTTTCAGTGGCCCGGAGTGTGCAGTACCTGAGGTGTGGGGAAGCACACAGCCACCCAGTCACTCTCCTGGGGCATTTCATTCTTCAGCAGACAGTTGATCACAACACAGAAGTGGAGAGCAACCTCCCAGGAGACCAGCTAAGTACTGAATAATTAAGTCTATGTTTAAATGTCTGTGTTGACAGTACACCCCTTCCTCACCAGCTACTGATACTACTGAAGTCCAAGACCATGCACAGCTCAAAGAAGAGTGGACAGGAAGATTTGAATTCTATGGAAATGAAGGAAAATATCCTTACTCATTCAAAGTGTTAATAGCATCTCATAAGTTAAGGCATATCAGGGACATCCCAAATAAATTATTTATCCTTGATGCCAACCAAGAGTCTCATGTTTCTAAAAGTAGAGGCAGTTATTTGTGTTCAGACACATGATGAAAATCATTACCTTTAATGTTTGAATTCTGTGGTGTACTTGGTGTATTTTTAGGATTGAACCCAAGTAATTTCAATCCTAGAAATACATTTTACACATTGGTCTTACCAGTTACTTAATACCTCTCAAAATCCCCAGGATATATTTGTGTGAGTACTAAGGTGCAGGTTTGTGGTATAGTTTCACTTGGCCGTAATGGAACAGTAAAAATATAAGGCACTAATAGCTTTATGAATATTTATGGTAAAGTCATGTAGCTATTATTGATAACATATTATCCTATTTTGTGGGTGCTTTAATGGCTTAGTACTTTATTCAACAAGCAGTTGAAACTCCTGGGTGTTTCACAAATATTTGCATGGATACCTCCCTGCCTTCCAGAACCATAATTAGACCCAGGCCCCACTCTAGGTTTGTCTCTAAAAAAGACATCCATTTGGAAAGTAAAAACACACAACTGGGATATATCACTGAGAAGTTCTATTTAAAATGCATTAAATACTAAGTAGTGAATACTAGGCAAAAAGCCTGCTAGTAAGAACTTGGTGAACCACCTGAAATCAGACCCAGTCCACCAAAAAAAAAAAAAAAATCACAAGGAATAAAACAATTCTTCAAGTTATTAATTTGAAAAGAAAAATTTAATCAGTCTGTGTCCTGATGAGCATGCAAGTCATTTACACACTGCCTGGCAACTGATTTAACTACAAAGAATGTGCCAGACACACTCTGCTGAATCCCATTGCATCCTCAAGTCTGGTCACAGTCATTTCAATCAGACCAGCACCACTTTGTTTATAATTTTCATATGCACATTGAAGTGTGATTATGGGAGTAATAGAAAGAGTTTTGAAAGGTACAATAAAAGTGTTCACAAAGCTGATCTCCGGCTTTAATGAATGTGTTAGGATGTCTGCTAGGATTGGTGATTTTCAGAGATTATAAATTAGTTTCAATTAAATAAAAATGCTCTCTGCTAAGATATGCTGAATCCAGGAATAATTGGTTATAAAAATGCAGTTATTCCAGAAAGAATAATTTAGGAAATTCAGTCCAATTAAGAACTTCTGTTGCTTGCCAACAGTGAGAAAAAGAACAAAAAAAGGTTTGTTTCTTAGCAAGATTTCCAGCCAAAGTGCTGATTTCTCATCCAAACTATGACGTTGGCAAGTACAATAAAACCTTTCCAGTAGATGGATGGTATATATACCCTTTCTCAGAGAATAAGAATGTAATGTTAGTTACCATCTTTCAAAAATATATATAATTCTCCAATCTACAGAATCTTGTGAATTATCTTCTTTTGCAACTTTATGCATTTCTTTAGGTCTGTCCTCTATGTTTAATAGTCACCTTCCTGTTGTGATACATTAGAAGAAACTGTTGGATCATTGTATTGCTCCAGAGCAGATAAAATTACTTTGGTTTATGGAAAGCTGCATATGATTCATCTGGTTAAACAGATGATCAACTGGGAAAATAAATAAAATAGAATAAAATATATCCTTAGACTGAACCATGTATTACTGTTCTTTGCTCTTACTGAAACATAGCACAAAGGCAAAATAAAAGCTCAAGGATTTGGAAGAAAAAGTACAGCCAACAAGTGAAAAAAATCTTTGCCCTTAAGAGCTAATAATCTTGGCCTTGTTTTCCAATGCCATGTCCCAAACTGGGAAAAACAGAGGGAGATAGTAAGGGGACAAGAAATACTCTTTGAACAGAAGAACTCAGCTTCATGATAAATATGTTTTAACTCTGAGAGCAGGTTTGCAGCATGGACTTATAATTTTCCTTGTTTTCATTTTACCACCCCAGTCCCTGACACCAACATTGGCATACATTTTCTAGGGACTAACTTCAGATGATCCCATGGCATGCTATTTAAAGCAAAATATGGCAAATATTTCCAAACTCATCCTTGTAAGTACTGTGAGCATAAAACCACGAATTCTGAATGAGTCTCCCTCTCAAGATTGAGAGCAGATCCTCATCAGTAAAAATTCCTGGATGGGCCCTAAAATGACTCACCAACACATGAACTAGTGGCTTTGTGAGAAGACATTGTCTCCAGATCTAATTTGGTTTACTCCTTTCAGAGATGCAGGCCTGCAGTGACAGGAACAGTGGCTGCACTTCAGAAAACAACTGGAGGTAAGGGAAGCAGGCCCTAGGAAGGTTTTAGGAACCAAAACAAGAAATGGACTGCTTGTGGAGTCAGGATGTGCAGCAAACACAGCAATCATCACAACTAAAACCTCTTCCCTAAAGTGGCCTTTCTTCTGAGCTTCCTGGCTCCTTCTATAGTTGGGCAATTAGAGCTGCTTTCAAGAAATTTCAGCATTAGATGAGAAAATGTTATTTGCCTTGTAACTTGTTTCTGGCTGAAGGAGAAAAGATTGCCATGGCAGAATATGAAGAAAGAGTGTCAAAGTACCAACTAAAAAAACTAGTCCTGACAGAACCATCTCTGGAGAGGGGGCATGTTGGGGATGAGGTGGAGATAAAACTGCAATTGCTCTGGTAAAATCTATGTCAGGAAAATAAGTGGATGTCAGCTAAGGTATTACTAATAAACCTTATTTTATTAAAAAGTACCTACAGTGAAGGCATCCCAGAAACTTGCTTCTCCTCTGGTGTGAGTCCATCCTGGCCAGAGCAGGGTAGCATGAGTGTCCATTCAGCACAGCCACTGCTGCCAGATGGCTCAGGGCAGACACTCTAATCTGAAATGTTTTCCCTGTTTTTAATTTCACTGCCCAAAAGAATTCCCAACAACCTTGCAGGATCACGCTGGCTTGCTACAGAGCTGCTCTTTGGGCAGATGGCCTTGGTGTCTTGTTGCCCAGAGTTACTGACCACATATCTCCTTGGGCTGTGAAGCCCCAAAGCAGATAGCCTCCAAGAAATAATGAGTTAAAACATAGAATGTGAGGCATTTGAAGAAGGCATAATATTAGGAAACACATAGAGCAATTAATCAGCTAAAGCATGAAACACAAGGACAGGAAGGAGATAGGGATAGGGGGAACTGATGGGCTAAGCATGTTCAGAGCCAACAATGTCAAACTGACCCTAAGAACTCTGCCAAGCTATAGAGACCAAGCCAAGTACACCGGGAATTAACCAAATTAGGGAAGAGGTTCAAAAGTTTAAAGAGGAAGACTCATCGGAAAGACCCCATCTATGATGAAGGCAACAGGAACGACCACCTGAAAATTCCCCAAAAGAGATGTCTCCACCTACGCTCCGCCCACGCTCCGCCTACACCACGCCCCATATGAATATGCATGATTATGTATCTGATCTGATGTAATCTTATACCCAAAATTGTATATAAGGCTTGCTTTTGCTATGTGAACTCAGAAATCCATTTCGTGATTTCTCCGACGCGTCGTAATAAAATACCTCCTGCTTATCTGACTTAGGCTGAGTCTCTTAAGCAGTTATTCTCGCCTTTTGGGGCAAAATTCGGCATCATTTTCTGGCGACCCAGATGGGACCAGACAGGAGATCCGGGCCCTGAGGTCCTCCCGGGCCGGGTCCGGGGTCGGGATTCTCTGGGCGCCCCTGACGAATTTTTTTGTCAGAAGAGACCCCCCTGGACTGGCGCCTTGGTGGACGGAGGGTTCCCTGCATCTCCTGCTTCAATTAAGAGGTATTTTAATTGTTTATTGGTTTTATTGGTAGGGAAACGGGGGTCAGACGTGACCGCCCGAAGGGAAAGCTGGGGGACGCCCCGGTAACGAATCCCATTGGGTTGCTAGCATTGGGTTGCTAGCATTGGGTTGCTAGCATTGGTTTGCCAGGGTTGTTGCTAGCATTGGTTTGCCAGGAGATTCCCGGCATTGTTTTTGTAGAGAAAAGGACAAAAGTCCTGCTGAAAGAAGTGTTTGTTTATCTTGGTATTTTTTGGTCTGTATGGGAAACTGTTTTAACATTGTGTTTGATGTTGTAATACTGTGAATTAAGGGTTAAGAACTGAAACTGCTATCTGAAGAGGTCTGTCAGCCGGTGATCTTTTGTGTCTGTTTTATGTGTTTGTTGCAAAATCTTACAGAAAATATCTTGCTGCTCTCTCTATAATTTTTAGAAGAGAATAAGTTGATAGATATCCGGAAGAAAATTGTGACCTCCTGCAATTGTTGCACTGTCTACGGTTGCGATTGCACGAATCTGGCAAACTGGTGTCTCACGGTCTGTAGGTGACCTCGCGTGACCAAACCCGGTAACAGTCTGTTCTGATATAGACCATAAGGTAGGAATTCCTTTATAAAGGTGTGAGTGTATGGTTGAGAGTGAATGAGACGCAGCATCGCTGCGACGCGAGAAGCCAGGACAAAAGCGACTGAAAATTGTGTGTGAAGTGTTAAACCAACACAGGGAATAACTATGGGAAGTCAACAGAGTAAGGACGTAAATATGAAAACCCCCTTAGGATGTATCCTAAGACACTGGAAGGACTTGGGAGGGATCCCGGGGGGAAACATAAGTAAAAAGACACTCCTTAAATATTGTACGCAGTGGTGGCCGTTGTACAAGTTAGATGACAATGAGAAATGGCCGCCGGAGGGAACAACTAATTATAATACTATTTTGCAATTGATGCTTTTCCTTCGCCGACTTAACAAATGGGACGAAGTGATGTATGCTGACATGTTCTTTACCCTAAGAAATAAACCGGAGTGGCAAAAAGAGTGCGGGGTAAATGTAGCACCTCAGGACCCCCTAGTGCTAGCCCTGGAAAAAGATAAGAAAGGTTCAAAGCCTAAAGAACGGTGCTGTGATGCATGTAGCATTGGGCAGCAATGTCTTAAATTGACAAGAAGGGATAGTGGAAAGGAGAGCGAAATAAGCCTGTGGGAATACCATCCATTCGCCCCAGGACGGGAAGGGCCTCTTCCCAGGCCAAGGGAGGAACAAGGGGATCCTAGCCCCTTAAAGGAGCTGGAACGATGGTGGAAATCTAAGTTTGGGCACAGTTCTCAGAAACTAGATAACACTTGGGAGGAGGATAGTCCATTAAAATCGGGGATGGACAAGAAGGAAAGCAGCCCGCAGGGACCAGATAGTCCACAGGGGTCGGGAAGCTACAAGGATGCTGACAGCCCACCCAGATTAGAAGTTGAGAGGGAAGAAGGCAGCCCACATGGAACAGAGAGTCGAGGGGAGACACGCAGCCTCCCCGAACTAAGTCCATATGGGGATGGTAGTACACCCAAAAGTGGAGGTTTTGGGAAATCAGGTACCTGTAGAATAGAAACTAGCACACCGAGGACTGGGGATAACTCACTGGGAGGCAACGTCTCTAAGCTAAGGTATAGTGAGAAGAATGACACTGAGACATGCGAAAGGGAGGTAGAGAACAACTCACAGAAGCTGAATATAATAATTCAGATAGAGGATAAGAGAGATGGAAGGGGAACAGAAGATGAGGACAGTAGCCCGGAACAGGATAGGCGCCGGCAGATGCGGGAAGAAAGGCGACAGATGCAGAGCGAGGCGCGGCTGGACTGTGTAAACCATGCCAGGGGGGTAGTAGAAAAAGAGTTAACAGAAATAAAAGGTGAAGATGAAGAACAGGGAAAGGGAAAGAGAAAAGAGAAAAAAAAAGAATAGGGAAGACATTGAGGCACAGGAAGATCCTGGGGAAGGGACTAGTCATTCGTATTATACCAGATCTGTGGCACGGAGGGAAGCAAAGCAAGAAGAGGAACGGAACCATACAATAGCTCCTCTCCGACAACTTATGCCAATGGTAGGAGAAAGGACCAGGGTAAAGGTACCGTTCTCCACAAGTGATCTGAACAATTGGAGGGATGAGGCAAGGAACTTCAGGAGGAATCCAGAGGGAGTAGCGAAGAGGTTTGAATTAATGGCAAGGAATTTAGATATTGATTGGGAAGATATAGAGGTGATGTTGTCAGAATTGACAGATACAGAAAGGGAACTCGTATTGGAAACAGGAAAACGACATGCTCAAGTATTATCAGGGAGACTAGAAGATAATTTCCCCAGTAGTAAACCAGAATGGGATCCGGGCAACGAAGAGCACTATCGACGATTGGTGCAGTACAGAAAGCTGATAGCGATGGGCTTGCGTAATGCGATCCCTAAGGCTATCAATTGGTCGATGTTATATGACATTAGGCAGGGAAAGGATGAGACCCCGTCAGAGTTTTTGGATAGACTTAGGGCAGCCATGAGACAATACACACCCCTGGACCCAGCAACGGAAGAAGGGAAACAACACCTGTTAGGATTAATGATGGGACAGAGTAACCCAGACATCAGAAAGAAATTGCAAAAGCTTGAACATCCAGAAAATAAAAACCTGGAGGCCTTGCTGAATGAGGCATGGAAGGTATATAATAATAGAGAAGTTGAGGAGAAGAAAAGGGAGGACAGGAGGATAGCTCGAGTAGTGGCTGTGGCAGTGGCAGCTCAGAAGACAGGTCACTCGGAACCTGGAACCAGGGGTAGGAGTAGAGGCTACCCGGTGAGAGGGGGAGGAAGGTTCCAACCCCACCCAGCTAGAGTAGGGCCAGATCAATGTGCATACTGCCTACAGACGGGACACTGGAAACAGGAATGCCCCCAGTTAAAGAGAAGGCTAATGGCCACCACTACCACCACACAGCAAGAAAGTGAATGAGGGGGACCGGTGGGCCATACCCTAGCAGACCCACTGGTTAAAATGGAGCTAGGGGAAGGTAAAAAGGAATTGGACTTTTTGATTGATACGGGAGCAACCTTTTCGGTTTTAAATCAAGAATTGGTACCTAAAAGTGATGAATTTGTACAAGTTGTGGGAGCAACAGGCCAACCAGAAAAGGCTTACTTTTTGAAACCTATCAAATACAAAATTGGGAAACAAATGGGAATACACCAGTTTCTGTATTTGCCAAATTCGCCAAAGCCTCTACTAGGGAGAGACTTGCTAGAAAACTTGGGAGCCATAATAAAGTTCAAAAAGGACAGATTTGAATTTCAAGTAAAAGAAGAACAACTGATTACAGCCCTAAGCCTAACAATCAGTTGTGTGAAACCTAAACCTGAGAATCACAATTTTGAGCGAATCCTGAGCGAGGCATACCCATTAGTATGGGCTACTGATATACCTGGAAAATCAAAACAAGCAGCACCGATTGTTGTTGAACTTAAAGATGGGGCAAGACCGGTGGTAAGAAAACAATACCCTTTGAGAATAGAAGACAGGAAGGGGATTGAGCCCATAATCAAAAGGTTTTTGGAACTGGGGTTATTGGTAGAATGTGAATCGGATTTTAATACACCAATCTTGCCAGTAAAGAAACCTAATGGAGCTTACAGACTAGTTCAGGACTTGAGAGCAGTAAACGAAATAACCAAGATATTACATCCTTTAGTTGCTAATCCATACACGCTTTTAACTAGACTCAAGGATAATTTGGCCTGGTTCACTGTATTAGACTTGAAAGATGCATTTTTCTGCCT
The DNA here is from genome assembly GCF_027579445.1 of Ammospiza nelsoni. Lineage (NCBI taxonomy): Eukaryota > Metazoa > Chordata > Aves > Passeriformes > Passerellidae > Ammospiza > Ammospiza nelsoni. The sequence continues at coordinate 26,191,316 of NC_080633.1, read as the reverse complement.
TCCCTTAGCTCCCGAGAGTCAAAAGATTTTTGCCTTTGAATGGGAATCTGTAGATAAAGGAAGAAAGACCCAACTTACCTGGACGGTATTGCCCCAAGGATGGGCGAACTCCCCTACGATTTTTGGGAATCAGTTAGCCAAAGAATTAGAACAGTGGGAAAGGCCGCTGGGAGATGGCACCCTTCTGCAATACGTAGATAACCTCTTAATAGCAACAGTGACAGAGGAAGAATGCATTGAATGGACTATTTCCTTGTTAAATTTCCTGGGTTTAAGTGGATACCGAGTTTCTCAACAGAAAGCACAGCTGGTGCAAAAAGAAGTAGTGTACCTGGGATACGAAGTCTCCAGAGGACAGCGATCCCTGGGAGCAGCTAGGAAAAAGGCCATCTGTCAAATGCCCAAACCAGAGACGGTGAGAGACCTGCGCGCCTTTCTGGGGATGACAGGTTGGTGTCGGCTGTGGATCTACCAGTACGGGATACTTGCTAAACCACTGTACGATTTGTTGAAAGAAACCAAGGATGTTCTAGTTTGGACTCCCGAGGCAGAAGGGGCCTTCAAGAAGTTGAAGCTGGAGCTAATGAGAGCACCGGCTTTAGGTCTCCCAGATGTATCAAAACCATTCTGGCTGTTCTCCCATGAACGACAAGGGATGGCCCTAGGAGTCCTGGCACAGCAGTTGGGAACACACAAGAGAGCTGTGGCCTACTTCTCCAAGCGATTGGATGAAGTAAGTAAAGGATGGCCAGGCTGTCTGAGGGCAGTGGCTGCAGTGATAATTAACATAGAAGAGGCCAGAAAGCTCACACTGGGCCAAAAGATGACTGTGTTAGTATCTCACACTGTGTCGGCTGTGCTGGAACAGAAAGGCAACCATTGGTTGTCCCCATCCAGATTCCTAAAATACCAGGCCATCTTGGCTGAATCAGATGACGTAACCATTCAGGTAACTAACATTGTGAACCCAGCTTCATTTCTAGAAGGGAGAGCCCCAGCAGAACCCATCGAACACGACTGCCTGGAAACAATTGAAGCCGTCTATTCCAGTCGCCCAGATCTCAAAGAAGAGCCGCTCGAAGGTGCGGACAACTGGTTCTCAGATGGCAGCAGCTTCGTGAAGCAAGGAGTAAGAATGGCTGGCTATGCAGTCACCACTACAGAAAGGGTAATTGAGTCAAACCCCTTGCCTGCAGGGACTTCAGCTCAAAAGGCAGAGCTGATAGCTCTGACCCGAGCCCTGGAATTGGCAGAAAACATGCAAATTAATATATGGACAGACTCTAAATATGCCTTCTCTGTTGTACATGCTCATGGGGCCATCTGGAAAGAAAGAGGACTATTGACTACAAAAGGAAAAACAGTCAAACATGCAGAAGAGATTCTGCGATTGCTAGAGGCGGTCCAACTCCCAGCACAAGTGGCCATAATGCATTGTAAAGGACATCTGAAAGGTAACACTATACCAGAGATAGGGAACAGGAAGGCAGATACAGAAGCTAAATTGGCGGCCACAAGAAATAGGGAAGCGGAAATAGCGGCCCTAATACCAGGGGAGCTGGATATTAATATCCAGCCAGATTACCAAGAATCAGATCATAGATGGATTCAAAGGAATAAGGGCAAAATACTAGAAAATGGTTGGGGTCGATTAGAAACAGGACAGTTAGTGATACCAGGAAACGTGATGTGGCAGTTTGTGAAGACAGAACATGAGAAGGCCCATTGGGGCCTAGATTCGCTTTACCAATATTTGCAGACCAGAATAGCAGGACCAAAATTATTTACTACTATAAAACACGTTACGTCCCAGTGCGAGCGGTGTCTGAAAAATAACCCGAACACAGGAACCAAAGTACATCAAGGAGCCATAAATCGAGGTAAATTCCCAGGTGAAGTATGGCAAATTGATTTTTCTGAACTCCCAAGAAAAGGGGGGTTTCGGTATTTGTTGGTACTAACTGATACGTTTTCTGGGTGGCCTGAAGCATTCCCTTGTAGGACAAATAAGGAAAGAGAAGTGACCAAAGTACTGTTTAATGAAATTATTCCACGGTTTGGGGTACCAAAGAGCATTTCTTCGGATAGAGGTACACACTTCTGTGCAAAAGTGGTGAGAGCAATAAGCAAAGCATTACAAATCAAATGGCAACTACACACACCTTATCGCCCACAGGCCAGTGGGCAAGTGGAAAAGATGAATCATCTCATCAAACAGCAAATTGCCAAAATATGCCAGGAGACTAATTTGCAGTGGTATCAGGCTTTGCCTATTGCTTTGCTTAGGCTGAGAGTCAAACCAAGATCAAAAGAAAAGTTAAGCCCATTTGAAATTTTGTATGGTAGACCTTATGCTATGCAAGTTGTAAATGGGGACGTTATAGACCAAATCGGTAATCAGTATATTTATGATTATGTAATTACGGTGGGGAAACAGTTTGATAAGAATGCTACTGTGGTGATAGAGCACCAACCTAAGCAACCTGATTGCAAATTGCATCCGTTTAACCCCGGTGATTGGGTATATGTTAAGAATCTTTTAGGAAAACCCCTACAAGAAAAGTGGGAGGGACCTTTCCAAGTGCTGCTGACTACCTTCACCGCGGTTCGGATCAAGGAGCGACCTACGTGGATCCACTATTCACGGGTCAAGAGAGCTCCGGAAAACAAACAAGAGGAGATCAAACCTGCCCTAGATGTACAGACTTCTGAGTCAGCTGTCTCCGCAGGATCACGTGAGAATTCAACATAAACTAACATTGACTTTGCCAAAACCTTTATCCCTCATAGCAGAATTTAATGCCGAAGCTAGAGCTGCATTGCGTAGCACGCCAATACAGTGGATAGGGTGGGTTGAAACATATAGTCAACAAGGACCTGACCCACAGGACCCTATTCACGATCAGCCGTGTTTTGGGTGTGGGGAAAGAAATTGTGTGGGACTAATTGGATTTCTTTGTGGAGGTTGTGATAGAAAATTTTGGAACGTACAAAGTTGTTTACTGGACCTCCAATGTTATGAGTGTAGCTGCAAAGAAGCAAGGGAAAATGACGACTATTTGGCCTTAGAGAAATTCGCCAACAGACCCATTTTAGAGGCTAGGGAATTGTTTGAAGCACCCGAACAAATTGTATTAGGGTGGTGCCATTGGAAAGTACACCGCTGGTTACAATATTGTTTGAAACTTAGTCGTTCTAAGGTTTTATCGACCCGTTGCTATTCTTCTGTCCCACGACATCCACTAACAAGTGACCAAATTGGACCTTTTAAAAAACAAAGAGATTTAGACACTGAACTAGAAAAGACTATTTTACGAGTAAAGCAAATTCACACCAAGCAACAAGAACGCCAAAAGAAACAAAATTGACAGCCAGACATTATGACCCCGACTCCACCCCAAACCTTTACAACTCTAATCATTGGACTAATGATAGTGCTTCCCCAAGGCTCTGCCCCAATAGACCCATGGTCTCATGCGCACCAGTGTATCCACCCAGAGTTGGGAACGAGAGGGCCCTATTTCGAGGTTTATGCCTTACGAAACAATCAGCCATATGCAAGTGAGGTGTGGGATCAGCCCTCCATGGTAGCATACAAGGGAGACCAAGTCCAAATTGGGTGTCAAGAACTCGACCCAGAGGAAGGGAAAACAAGGCGGCTAGTATTAACAATTAAACCCTTGATGCCAGCCTTTAAACATAACCTAATTACCTTTAGTCCAGTGAAAATGGGCAGGCCCACAGTTTGGATCCAGCAAAAGGGCCCAATTTCGTGTCAGTGGAGCGACTTCAGGGAGGATCCACCTGGATCACAACAACCGATAAAGGGGGTGATTTATAGAGAAGATTCACTTGGGGAGCTACGCCCTCAAAACATAACCTATGACCCTCACCCCCTTCTCCATTCTCTGGGAGAAATTGTAATATCTAGTGGTCCTGAGGGAGAAAAAGCACTGTGTGAGATGGCATTTAGATTGGATCAGTCAATGATGTTCACATGTGAAAGGGAGTTGAAAACACTGGGACAGGATATTAGCTCCCTCGGGCGTGCTCTCGGGCGTGCTGTCGATTATAGGATACAATTACCAGAAGACGTGATCCCATTGTATCCAGATCTAGACTTGCCTCAAGAAACCACCCTACCAGTGGAATATAAAGCAGTACACAACCTAACCTTTATAGGGCCTCAGGTGATAAGAAAATCTAACGAACTAAAATTATTGTTAGACCCCACTTATTCCCTGAAAAAGGTGCAAATGAACATTCACACCGATATTACTTATTTGCAAAAGGATTGCCGACCATTTATACAGCAAAGCCTTAAGGGATGAAATGCATGGCTAGCGACAAGGTTTCATCACAGAAAAACAAAAAGAGATCTAAGTGGGTGGATTGGCACCGGATTTGGCATAGTAAACACAATAGATCAAGAGGTATTAGTAAACAAATTAAGTACCGTCACATCGAGCTTAGGAAAGCTTAAGGTGCCTCTCAGTACATCCATGCTTACATTAGCTGAAACACAATCGCTAGTGGTGAAATTACTAACCATGGTAGCGAACCACACTGCAGAGGATTTTGTGAAGCTCGCTAACTACACAGGGGAGCTTGGCAAAGACATTGCACTCGCTATCCAATGCTCTCAGACGCAACAATGGGTACAGTCGATAGCGGCAGGAATAATGAGAGAAGGAACGGCAGGTATATTACCTCAAGAAATAAGGGAAACAATACTAAAGGACAATCATACTACACGATTTGAAAGGGACCATCAAGCTTGGTGGCAGTTAGTAAACTTCACTTATGAACCTCAACGAGAACACGTTGAAGCTTATGTCCTCACCATTAGTGCGGCAGAGGAAAGAGGTATCTTTCCCATCCTCACTTTAGAGACGATGCATCAAGATGTCATTGTCAGGCCAATAAACCATAACGTTTGGGCCAGTTATGATTACACCAAAAACAAGTGGCAATCGGTTAGCACAGAAGCATGCATCCCTAGAGGACAATTAGGCTATGTTTGCGAAAATGCTGTGGTAGAAGCCGAAGATTTATGCTTAGATGCTGAAAATAGTGTATGCACCTTAGAAATGCTTCCGCATGATAAAACACAATCACAAGTTTATTATATAGGAAATGGGTGTGCTTGCGTAAGGACAGCTTGTGACAATGTCACTATAGATAATTGCCTAGCAGAGACTAACAATACTAACTTTTGTGCATGCAACTTTACCAAGATCATAGGTTGTGATTTTCATTACACTGTCCCAATAACTACCCAACAGCTAATTAACGCAAATTTCAACCTATATCAAGAGATACCGAAATTACAAATAGGGATGGACGTCAAAATTCTCAAAGCAATGCTTGCACACCCTGAAGTAAAGAAATTGGTGCAAAAGGTGAATCAAACAACTAAACGAATGGTATGGCAGATAGAACACAATTCAGAAAGGATAAAGAACGTCCTGACCGAAGTAGAACAAGTAGGCCAGCATCACTGGTGGGACATCTTTACAGGATACTCCCCAACAGCTACACAGGTCTTCCATTACCTAGTGTACCCAATGCTAGTAGTAATTATGGCCTTGCTATTACTAACTCTTACAAACATTTGCTTGTGGTGGAGACTAAGGGGCATAATGAAGAGGACCCAAATGATTTGGGCAATGGCACAAGCCTATCAGTGTCCTGTGAGACCAGAACTTGACGAAAGAATTCGTAAGCTATAAGAAAAGGGGGGAATGAAGCCCCAAAGCAGATAGCCTCCAAGAAATAATGAGTTAAAACATAGAATGTGAGGCATTTGAAGAAGGCATAATATTAGGAAACACATAGAGCAATTAATCAGCTAAAGCATGAAACACAAGGACAGGAAGGAGATAGGGATAGGGGGAACTGATGGGCTAAGCATGTTCAGAGCCAACAATGTCAAACTGACCCTAAGAACTCTGCCAAGCTATAGAGACCAAGCCAAGTACACCGGGAATTAACCAAATTAGGGAAGAGGTTCAAAAGTTTAAAGAGGAAGACTCATCGGAAAGACCCCATCTATGATGAAGGCAACAGGAACGACCACCTGAAAATTCCCCAAAAGAGATGTCTCCACCTACGCTCCGCCCACGCTCCGCCTACACCACGCCCCATATGAATATGCATGATTATGTATCTGATCTGATGTAATCTTATACCCAAAATTGTATATAAGGCTTGCTTTTGCTATGTGAACTCAGAAATCCATTTCGTGATTTCTCCGACGCGTCGTAATAAAATACCTCCTGCTTATCTGACTTAGGCTGAGTCTCTTAAGCAGTTATTCTCGCCTTTTGGGGCAAAATTCGGCATCAGCTGTGTTTGTCTTTGGATGGCTGGCAACCAATTTTCTGACCCAACAGGAGAAGTTTGTCTTCTGAAAATATGAAGAATAAGAATTCAACCAAGTCTTCTTTCTGAGACTGGTGGCCCAAGGAGTTTTGCCACTTTCCTCACGATCCACTGAGGGCCCACAGAAAGCTCAGGCTCATTATACTGCTCAGGGGAGCTCTGAGGGAGGCACCCAGGACTACAGTGCAGCTTTGACCTTGGAAAGTGCTGGCAGTGGGCATGAGGAGATCTGCACCTATGCCATGGAGGTTACCATCATCACTCTACAGCAGTGCTATCTTTGCTGTCTAGTGTCACAGTAGGCCCCCAAGCCAGGTAATAATTAGCACTGACTTCATGACTGCAGAAGGCTGATCAATCACTTCATTCTATTATATCATCCTGTATTATACTATACTTATGAAGAATCTTGTAACCCTTACAGACAGTTTGATACAGCTTTGACCTAATTGGTCAATCCATCTAAGCACTACCCAGTGTCTCATTAAGAAATCACCCTTTGGTAAACAAATTTCCATAGCACATTCCACATGTGCACAACAACAGGTGCAGCAAGTGGAGATTAGAATTGTTTCTCATTCTTTTCTCTGATCTTCTCACAGCCTTCACCAGGACAATGCCTGGGGAAGTCATCTGCTGCTCTCTGTGGCCAGAGAGCTGCAGCCACAGTCCAGCTAATGGTGAGTGGGTGTGAAGCATCCTAGAAGTCTCCAGTCACTTTCTCAGTGTTGTGCCCAGGGGCTTGGATAATCCTGTTGCAGATAACTTTGATCCTTGGAGTACTGAAGATGTGGGAAGAAGACTAACATGGCTGACTTGCACACTGTCATTTACAAGAAGCAACATATCTTCACAATACGTTTTCCATTGCACTTGAATGTCTTCACATCCCTTTTTAAGGATACACAGAACCTTCAGTATTCCTGTAATTGCTATACTCTGTGCCATAAAAACTGTTCTGAAAGAAGATATATCCAGTAAGCACAAGCATGAGGAAGCTTTTGTTGTTCATTTGTCCACTGGGGAGAAAGAAATTGTGCTTGGAGAATTGCAGCAAGTTAATTTCAGTGAGGTTTCTAAAAGTGTTTTTTTTCTTATATTATGAAAAGTGGTTTCACAATATGGGAGGTCAGAGCAGACTCTTGTCCTCTTGTCTTTCACTGCCGTAGCTGAGGACTTTGCTTACTCATTTTGGAGGCAATATTACTAAATTGAGGCAAAAGTGTTTTGGTTTTTAGCTTTCAAAAGGTAATTTTTGCACTTTTGCCATCGAAACATTATGATGCTAAGTGATATGTCTCCTCTAAAGAAAAGCCGCTACTGATCTGCTTGACAAAGAAAGCAGAAGCACCAAGATTTCTGGGAAGGAATTTTTATTTTAATTTTGTGAACTCATACTGAGACACAAATTAACTTCATTTTTACAAAATGAATGCAAGTTTGTCAACTGAAATTTTCAAAGCCTTTGTTTTTTTTAGTTTAAATGGCATAGATTTTAGCACAGCGAAACCATTTTCACTACTTCGGTGCTAGAATATACCCATATGATAAAATTTGTTAAACTAATATATAGAAAGAAAGAAAAAATGGGTAATTACTTTAATTTATGTCAATTCACCCTTGCAGAAATGTCACCTTAACTGGAACATTTACTTCAGCTTTCTGAAGAGAGAATAAAATATTTAAACTTGCTCTAAATATATAAATTGGATCAACTAGTTCCATTAAACAACAAATTGAATTGAAACTATGAGGATTACAGCTGTACTTGGGATAGAGAATTAAAAAGTAATTTCACAAGACAAATGGGCTTGAGTAAGTGCTTCCTTCAAAGAATCATTTTAAGCATTTCTGGAGAGATTTTTTGGCATTATATCTCTATTCTGAGAGGAAGGATTGTGCCCTAAATAGTGTGTCTTCAGGACTGTGCAATGAAGCGCTAAATGGAGAACCAGCAATGCTTTTGTTCACTTTAATGTAAAAAGCTTAAAGAAGTGTTTAAGCAGTTTGAAAGACAGAAATTTGCCATACTGCAAAATGTTGAACGTGTTCTCCCACAGCTAAAGAGTTGTGAAACCTTTAATAAAATGGACATTTTCACTGTGACAGCCACCGATGCGTTAATGTGTAAGTAGCTCACCCGTCTCTAGAGATACACTTAGAGGCTTTGTGCAAAGAGGAACTAGATGGAAATAGTTTAAAAAGTGCAGCAGTAAGAAGCTAAAATTCAACTGTGAGCTCTGCAATTACAATGTCTTGCATCAGCTGTTTACTGGTTCACTGTGCTTGGTTGTCTCTAGGCTAGCAAAGGGTACTTTGTACAGTGTTAATTTTTCATTTTTTGCTGTTGATATATGGGTCTAGATCCTCAAGGAAACTTCACTGCTGACCTCATTTTAGGTGCCTCAATGAGACCACCAGTGTGCATCCCACTGAACCAAGCTTGGACACCTTCTCAACTCCATTAGGGGTGTGGAGATACAGATCTCCAAGGGAATGAATCTGATTCTCAGTGGCTAAGCAACAGCTGAAGTGAAAAAGCACCAGAAGGGTTTCAATGTGGAGTGGAACAGAGTGCCTGCTGATGCCATTTTTGGGTTTACCTAAAACAGAGGCCAAAGTGGAAAGAATAAAAGTGGATATATTTAAGGAAGGGCTTTCAGGTACATTAAGGGCAGACAAAGCTTCCACAAAGAGCTACACCCAAAATGGATGATGGTCATGAGTTTTTCAGACAGATACAAGTTCAGTCCACTTACACATCAGGGGTTAATCCTCCAATTACAGCTTCAGTAATGAAGTCATATACTCCAGTTTGCTCATACCCATTGACTTTTGTTGATACATTTTGAGTCCTGAGGCAGTTGGGTGTTCAGGCCTAGAGGGATGGTTTTGTCTGACCAAAATGTGAAGAGAGTTACTGACACTCTATATGGAGTTTGAATCATATTCTAATGCAGTACAGGATTTGAAAAATATAAAAGCTAAAATCCTAAGGCATCACTGGCACCTCTTTTTTGAAGACAGGCTGATGTGGGGTCCCAGCAGCATGGGGCTCATGAGATACATCTGTACTGCTCTGAGACACCTCCCAAGTCTGACAGACATTCTCATGGACATTCTTGATGAGGTAGCTGAGATGACTTCCCGTTTAAGGTCCTGACTTCTCATTGTCACAAACCTGTACCTGCTGAGCAGAGCAAGGAGCGTACAAGGTACTTCAGCCACAGCTGTGACTTCTCTAGGAAGATGGAGGCCAGGTCCTACATAACTGAATCTTGGAGAGGTTATGTTCTGTGTTGGAGCCAGTCCTTTGTCTAGAATAATTTTCTAGAATCATTTCAATTGTCACAACTCACTACTCTTGAGATATTCCCAGAGACAACAACCTTAATAAAGGTTTTTTTAATCTATGGAAGACCTTCATTGCACAGACCTTATTTAGAGAAGTCAGTCTCTGCAGAGAGGCATTTATTTTTAGTTTATATTAGGTATGCTATTTATGTGCAGTTTATTTCCCCCTCAAATACACTTGCAAACATAATGGCAACTGGCATACCTAATACACGTCATCAAAGTCCCCTAAAATGTAGAGAGTGTATTACATGATGGGAAAAAGTAGGAATCTCTTTGCTTTATTCATGATACCAGACACTATGTGTTGAGCAATACCTATTTTAAATTACTATTGTACTTTATTACAAGTAATGAATGGTTTAATACATTTTAATATATGGTTTTAAAACCAATGGATAGAATGTGTAAAATCTCTTTGGATGAAAAAATGTATCTTGTACTAAGAGAGAAAGTGCTGAAAATTACGCCAGGATGTTATGGTAGCATTTTTGTCTATTCCAGAATGATAGTGTGGATGTTGAGCACCAGGCTGTGCAGTTACAGACTGCAGGCAAGATAAAACCTGCTTCAGAATGAAAAGCCATTCACAGATCTAATTTCTAGACTTACTCTGAAGGACTACTTGAAAACCCTCTCAGAAAAGATGATTTGTCTTTGACATGCCTGAAGGCACAGAACCTTACTGATATGCCACCAGGAATGGACCATTCTCAGGGAAGCCAGTGATATTTGGGAAGAGGCTGCCCAGGGCAGGGCAGTGAGGTGACCACCCTGTGGCTCGTGGGAAGCAATCCTTTGGGAAGCACAAGGAGGAGATGCAAAGGAGGAGAATGCAAGGGAGGAGAATGTCCCAGGATAGCAAGCTGCCTCTGCAGCTGGGGCTATCTGTGACCCTGGATGCAGAAAGGCAGGCAGGACTCAGTTTTCCCGGTGATGTACTGTGGTTTGTACTTTCATCCCCAATGACTTTTTTCCTGTAAAATTCACTTAAATGCAGAGAGCACTTCTCCCTAGTGCTACGTCTTAGACTTTGTCTTCAAAACATGCCATTACTTCTGCAAAATTTTAAGATGAGAATAACTGAGATGGATGAGAGTCTCAATAAACTGGGGCATGATATTGTGCAGGAATACCTGCATGTATGTGTTCTGCATCAGGCTGTTGGTGATCACTAGTGTAGGATTCTTTCTGGCTATTATTGAAAAAGGCTCAGCTAACAACACTGCAATAAAATAGCTGCTTTAATTAAGTAGAATAAAAGAAGGAATACAAGTAACAAGCAAATATAACGTTTTGGATCCCAGGGATCCTGCTCTTGTGCAGCATAGGACAGACCCTGGCTGCTTTTTCCCATGGCACATTGCATAGATCACATTCACAGAGTCAGTCCTCCTTCCTCCCACACAATCAGACCTTTTATTGTTTGTAACAAACAAAACCTTCTCCTGACAGGTGTCTTCCATAACACCCACCAGAGTGGAGCACTGGATGTTCCAGCAAAAATTCCTTATGCCATCTACAAAGGCTGACAAACATCTGGGCTTCTCAAACCTTAAGTTCAAGGTTCAATAGAGCCAATATCACTTTCTCAAGGTCACTCATTCCTTCAGTACAATGTCTTCCACAATGGTCCTAATGCAGTATCACAACCTCTACCAGAGGAGTACCCAGACAAAAAGGAAAAAAAAAAAAAAAACCCTAACTTTTAATGTAATTGAACATTGTTTTCACATATAATAAGTCATAGAAAAAAACCTCAATTTATGTCACACAGGTTCCTCTAAGTGATAGGTGAGAAGGATCTAATTGTCCCAGAGCTTAAGCCTGCAGCATGTCAGAGATCACTCAGTGGTTTCACAGCACTCAGATTTTTTGGTAGACTAGATAACTTCATAAACTAAATAATCTATCTAAACTCCTTATGATCTCTCTGATCATTCATCAATCCGCACTCAACTTCAACAACAAGAAAATTGTGGAATTTACCCAAAGAAATATTCCTTCAAACACCAGGTTAGTAACTGAGCAAGTCCTTCCACTCTTGAAAATGTGTATGAGTACTTTTGATGTGAGTGGAGTCTGTTGAGCTGTATGCACACTTAAAAACTGAAGCAAACAGCAATGAGAGATGAGTTCGTCTTTCCTGGTGAAAATCCAGAGTTACTATTAGAAGATATTTTCACAAAGTCAAGAGCTGGAAGCTTAGATGGGATCCCAGTGAGTGTGCTCGGGTAGAACTCAGTTAGGGTTGGTGTATGACACGAGCAATGAAACCCATATAGTTGTATGGAAATATATATTCTTTAGCTGTATTATGGCATCTATTTAACTTGCAGAAGGTGTTTAGTGAAAAGACAAATCAAAAGCCTACTACTCCCTTTTCAGTACCACCAGGACAAACCCATTTTCAGCAATTTCCTCTGGAGTTATGTGAATCAGAGCATGACAATGAGTGGCCTCCACAGAGGTATTAAAAGAACAAAAAGACTTTCTTCTTTAACAAAGGGTAAGAGCCAATCCAGCAATTAAAGCTTTTTTTCTCAAAAAAGCCAATTGTTACTTGAAGAATTTTGGGCGATAAAATGCCTTTAATTAAACCTGCAGTCTTCAGGGGGGCAGGCTTCTTTTGAGATATAAATGAGACTCTTGCACCCAGCACGGTGCTGCTGCTGCTGCATTCATCACCTAAGATAGTGGACACCTTCCTTGCACTTGCCACTGCAATTTTCCTAGCTAGGCATCAGCTTCAGATTGAACAGTGGTATTTTACAGCAGAATATCAACAAAGCTGGCAGCATCTGTCAACAATATTATATAAAAATCAAGCTCAGAGCCCAAATCAAACAGTAGAAACAGGATATTTTATTGTGCCAAAAGATACCCCTGAGACATATGTATGTAAGGGAAAATGGAGAAAGGAAGCAGGAAAGACCATTTGGAAGCCCACCAGTGTTTCAGTTTTGCAAAATGGGATTTCTAATTTTTGCATGCTCAATGCTGTTTTAGAATATTTGTGATGAAGGGGGAGTCTGTCAAATCAGACAGGAATTGATGGGTCTGAGGAAATTGCTTTTCTAAACAAGATTGGAACAAAAAAATTAAAAGGAATCAACTTTTCTTTTCCTGTCTCCTTCCCTCTTTCCAGCATATGAAGTATAGCAATTCAGTATTCTTTTAAAAAAATTGTCTGCTCAGACTAGATTTCCCGTGTCAGATCCATTATGGCCCTGCCCTGAAGGTAGCCTTTCTTTAAGAGAAGACAAACATCCTTTTCTACAAGGTCTCTGCCACCATGAAAATCTTTATTCTAGGTATAACTTTTTGAACCCTTACATTCCCTTAGATAGGGTAACACATTTCTAGGAACACCACAGGGTTTGGAAATCCTGCTACATGCAGGACAGCAAGATAATATATGTCCTGTATTTGATAGCACAGCATTGCTAGGCTGTTGGGGGAGATGATTGTCCTGTTCTGCTCTGCACTGGTGTGGTCTCACCTTGAGTAATGCCTGCACTTTTGGGTGACACTGCATAACAAAGATATTAAACTATTAGAGAGTGTCCAAATGAGAGCTGGGAAAATAGTGAAGGGTCTGGAAGGGCAGCCATATGAGGAGTGGCTGATGTCATTTGAGGTCACTGAGCTCATTACAGTTACAATTTCCTCATGAGGGGAAGAGGAGGGGCAGACCCTGATCTCTTCTCTTTTGTGTGTGATAGAACCAGAGGGAATGATATGAAGTTATGCCAGAAGATATTTAGGCTGGATATTAGGAAAAGTTTCTTTACTCAGAGGGTGTTTGAGCACTGGAATAGGCTCTCCAGGGAAGTGGTCACAGCACCAAGCCTGAGAGAATTCAAGAAGAGTTTGGACAATGCTCTCTGGGGCACATGGCAGGACTCCCAGGGCTGTTCTGTGCAGGGCCAAGAGTCGGACTTGATCACTGGGTCCCTTCCAACTCAGAGTATCCTATAATTCTATAATTCTGTATCCTACGATGTTGCTAGCTGTTTCTCTTCCATCCCTGGAGTGCCTGCTGAAATAATCAGCAGCATCAGCCACTTGGTGGAAAAGGGTGATTTTCTATTGTTTGCAGGTGCATCCCTATGATTCCTATGCTGCTATTTATTCTTGAGTGCCTGTTGGGAATTCTTGAATGCCCAGGGGGCTGGGCTGAAAGGAAGACAGAATTAGGTGAAAATCATGATCTCTCTGTCCTCCTCTCCAAAGTGAAGTGAAATCAATGCAGCAATATTTTGCTGCTATTTCAAACCAGCCAGCAACATCTCTATTGCTTTTATTGGTAATTGTCCAAATTTATGACAAACTGGCGTTGTGGAAGAGTAAATACATTAGCACAATAAATGCATTTTAGAATTGCTGAATACAATTGGGAAGCATCAGTTTGGTGGCCTGGGGCAGTGCTTCTGGCTGCTCCATGAGCTGCTGTTGAGGCTTTTTCCCAGCTTCTAGAGATTAGCAAAATGTGGTGCCTGGGTCCAGCAGCTGCTAGGAAATTGCCCTTTCTTTCTCCTGGTATTTGATGTAGTCAGCAGGCCTTTGATAGCAAGGTGGGTGCCCTAAGCTGGACACAAATTGTTTCAGGGGCCTCCAATGGACTGACCTCAGGGCACACCTGAGTGTACCATCAAGGCCAGTGGCACCTCTGGAAAAACATATTTAAGAAAGGGCAAAACACCAGATCTCAACAGAGAGGTGAAGAAAAAAAGTGAAAAACAGCCCTGCAAACAGAGCAGTGAAAGAAGCAGGAGGTGTGCAGGTGCTTTAGGCACTGGAGCAGAACCCCTGCAGCCTGTGGAGAGGGCCATGGGGGAGCAGGTGTGCTCTGAAAGACTGCAGACCACACAAATTCAGACTTCTCCCAGGGGATGGGGCAGCAGAGAGGAGCTATTGTGGTAACTAATAACTGATCCCCCTGTCTTCATCCTAAACCATAAATTCTATCATCCTATTTTCTGCCCTATGTCCAGTTAAGAAGTGATAGCAGCTAGGTCTGACAGCTAGCCAGTATCAACCCACCACTTTCCTCTACCAGGAACACTTTATTGTATGCTTTAAATCAATCAGACATACAATGTTGAGACATAAAAAAAAAAAAAAAAAAAAAAGAGATAATTTAGAAATGCCTTAAACTGCAAGACTAACCTATTTCTTCCATATGGACTCCACCACTCCACTTTGGATAAAACACATGGACAGAGTACAGTGAGTAAGGACAATATATTGTCAAAGCAGGCAGTTTGGTATTTGCAAAGGCCCCCCAGTCAAGATGAAAAATACTTTATTCTGACAGTTTTTTTGGAGGTGGATGGGTTCTTCAGCACTTCACTTTACCCCTTTACTTTGCTCATTTTGATCTTTGCCAGGAAGCTTTCTGCAGTGTTAGGAAATGTCCCACCTGCTCAGCATGTCAAGGATGGACCATGGTCTCTAGTTTCACTGAACTTGGTAAATATCTGCTAGAAGTCTCAAAAGCAGAAATGTCTGTTCTCTGAAGACTGCAAATGGCAAGAAACATTTCAATATGTGGGAAAGAACAAAGGGTTCCTCAAAAAGGCCTTATTTTCTTCCTAGTAAATACTGAGTGAAGGATGTTTTCTTTAATGTAACCTTTAGCTTCAGTGTGCAGTGATGCTTTTACTCAGTTGGCAGCTTTTAAAGTTTTTGGCTATGCTTTATAAAATACAGGGATGTACTTGCAAGTATGGTGGGAAACTGGCATTAACCTCTCTCTAGAGAAATGAGAAAGTTTTGGGCTTCAGAATTACACAGTGCTGCAGTTTATGTAGGATGACCATCACATCATTGTTGGAACAATAACGAGGGGGTATTAAAAACAAATAAAAAATTGTAGCTATTGCTTCTTGATGTGAAACACCAACATCTTTCTAGTTAAGGCTTTGGATGGGTCTGTTCCTGAGTAGCCAGAGATGCTTTAGCAAAATTATGGACTAAAAGCAGGCTGAACAAGAAAACTCATGTTAAAAATTGGCTGTACACCCTCAGGTCTTTAATGAGGAAGTGAGCTGTAGGGGTAGACTGAAAATAAATGGAAGACCATTCAAGCAGGCTTCTTACTTTGGGAAAACTATGGCTCTTTCATGCCTTGATACCTCTGTGATTTCATCAGATTTTTTGATAAATATTCAGTAGTATTTTAGTACTTTCTTAGCTGGGCCTATTCATCTTGACCTAATGTCTAACACCTTATTTCTTAATTAATTTCATCTAGTTTTCCAGATAGCAATTACAAAGTATCCTGGGCTGAGAAAAGAAGCTGTAATTAAATAATCTGCTGGCGTCATGGATGGTCATGAAAAGTGGAAAACTACAATTAGATTATAGCCATTGTCTGTCAATGCAATCTGGAATTGATGGCTGTTTCCATATGTAATTAATGTCTATTTTTATTTAGAAACCTCGGGCCAGGCCCATGGTGATTATAAACGGGTGTTTCCTTACAGACTTCAAAGGATACAGTAGCTCAAATTGGCTGAAGGATTGACTACTTAGACTTTGGTGACTTATTCTGGGAACAGTGATGAAGTATAAACCCCTTGAAGAGGACAGCTAAGCAGTATTGGCAGAAAGATACATGGCCTTGCAAAACCACCTTTGTCTGGATTAATATTGAATTTCCTGTGCCTTGTGCACTTTGTGACTATTTGTGCCTGCTTGTATCTCTGCTCCTGATATGCAAAACACTCTTTCAGTGTTAACATTGAGCCTTGTGTAAAGATTTTGAAACAGATGAAATGATGGTTGGTCTCTTTCTCCAAGGCAATCTCCAGTTTATTTTCCTCAAGGTTCTTTTGTTTCACTTCGATGTGTGATGCTTATAAAATGGCCATACTGAGTTGATATAAATTTAATGTCATATTCATAAAAATGAAGGAAATCACAACTTTCAAGCATAGTTTGAGAGACAGTGAACATTCACTACTCTTATCAGAACTCAGTGAAAAGAGTAAATGCTCAGGACCTTTGAAATTCTCATTTTTTTGTCCTTGATAATTTTTTTCTGTAAGGACATTATGCAATTGATCAGATTGTGTTTCAAACAAGACAGAAGTCACAGCCAAAATCTATAACTTTAGAGGCACAACACCCTAGTTTATATTTAACACATTAACCGGTTTTACAGGAAAATGCAAAAGAAAGTTTTTCAGCCTCTAGTAAATGCACTGGATTTCTTTAAAAATATAATATCCTTCTTTCCCTGATAGCTCTTTGAGCAGCAAAGAAAGCCAATGGGAAAGGGATTGTGGGTTCCATCATCAAGGACATCACCAGAAGAAAAAATAAATCATTATCCCACTCCACTCAGCACCTGGAACATGTGTTCAGGTTTGGTCCTTGTAAAAAGATGTGAACAGGCTGGAGAGTGTCCACAGAAGGGTCACAAAGATTTCCAAAGGACCAGGAAACCTGTTCTTTGAAAATGGCTGAGACAGCTGGGTGTGTTCAGCCTGGAGAAAACAGAGCTTAGTGGAGACCTTGTCACCACGTTACAGAATTTAAAGGGTGGCTACAAAGAAGTTGGAGACTCTTTTTATGAGGAGTCACATGGAATATAAGAGGGGTAATGAGTACAAGGTACGCCTGGGGAAATTCCAGTTGGACACAAGAGGAAAATTTTTCACAATGAGAACAACCAGACACTGGAAATCTCCCCAGAGAAGTGGTGGATTCCCCAGCATCAGCCAGTTTTAATATCCAGCTGAACAGGGTGTTGGGCCACTTGTCTAGACCATGCTCTTGCCAAGAAAGGTTGGACAAGATGATTCTTGAGTTCCCTTCCAACCTGGTATTCATAATTCTATGAAATTCTTGAACATTTTCCCTATTTATCCCTTCCGCCTGGCCACAGTCCATAATTTCTCCCCAGTGGCTGTTGGCCATGCTGTACTAGGCTGCCAGTACCCAGCACCTGCTTGATTGTCAGTCAGGTACACAAGATCTGGGGGAAAAAGGTGTCAGCAGTCAAAGACAACAAAAAGACTGAGAAGATTTCTAGCCTCTTCCACTGACCTTTAGCACACAGCTTTCCTGCAGCAGAACATCCTATTGCTCTGCTTCATAAAGCAAAAGTGGATCATTTTCCCTGGTGTAATATTCTCTCATTTGAAAATAAGCTTAAGGCAAGTCTGAATATTCATGTAATGAAGAATTTAATTCTATTAATGTGCTGGCTTAACTCAATTTCTTTTTGTTTGGGAATGTTCAGTGTTTTGAAATGACTGTCATTTCTAAACATGTTGAATCTTATCTTGGAAAGAATGGAAAAAGAAGACAAATTGAAGGAAAATATTTTACCTTACTTACCTCTTATCCATCCTTTTCCTCAAATATTTTCATGTGCCATTTTGTTCTGCTTTAGAGTGAAAACAAACTTCAAACTAGTGAAATTTCCTATAAATTAAAATTCTGGTTGCAACCGTCCTTTACTATTTCCCTATCTCAAAATGCTAAATAAAGCCTTTGAAATTCCCAGGGACACTAAAGTGAAACAAACAGTTGTGGTTAAAGCAGGCTCCTCTCCCTTACTAGTCCTCTTGCACAGTTAATCCAGTTTTCCAAATAAGAGAAAAGGAAGCAAACGGCATCTTGCAGTGTTATAGGCACTTAATTGATGAAGGAATAGTGCATCCCTCCCCATGAAGATTTATGTAGTGCTGGCAGAGAGAAGGATAATTTCAGAGGCAGTGTGAGCTAGACAGAACTGATGTTTCTGCTATATATCTTTTCTCCTGATGACAGAAACTATAAATGTTATGAAATGTCCCCCCAGGAAATTTTGGTGATAGAAGTTTGTTCATACAAACAGCACATATATCAGAAAAGTAATAAATGAAGGGCACAGTGTCATTAAGCTGGGTTTTCTTATTGGAATTTTGAGGCTTTTGTAATAGGATCTAAACATAGGCAGTAGTCATTGGTGGAACCATCAGCAGAAATACCACTATTTGAAGTCATTTTAGAATGTTTTGTAATAATAAGAAAATAAATGAAATTAACTTTAAATGTTCACTTCCAGTCAAATAAACTCTCACAGAACTGCCTATATATCTTTAATGACAGACTTTTTAATTTTCCAGACTTGGAGCAGCAAGTGACCCTTGGTGAAGCAAAAGTGAGCTCAATAAAGACAGATCTGACAAACACAGATGTGCTGCAGACATAGAAACTTCTCTCTAACTTTCAGGTACATCAGCTTTTCTGTGGCCTCAGCATGATTGGTTAAGACAACTTCAAATCACAGAATAGAATTGACTTAATTCATATGCAGCTTTGTATCATGCTCAGAATTTGTTTAAATTACTTACTTCAGGTTAAATACATGAGCTGGGTGAAAGAGGATTCTTTCTTCAGTATTGAGGGGCTTGGTTTACTTTATATCCTTTCACATTTTTAAATAATCTGCCATTCAAAGTGTGGGGGAAAGTAATTTCTGGATCTTACTGTCAGATCAAAGATGAAATAGGTCATTGATTACCAAAGGATAAAACAAGCAGATAAAAGCGATGAAACAGCTGCTCACAGAATTGATTTAGAGCTATTTCTGCCAAGGGTTTGTGCATCCTTCATAGCTCAGCAGGGCTGGTCTGAAAAAGGCAACCTAACATTGTGTTAACAAAAAATCCTCACTTACCACTTGTTCTTTTTATTCTATGACTCACAGAGATAAGAAAAATGAGATAATTACCAGAGACCATAATGCTGTCAGCAAGCTGGAACATGCTTCCTTACACCACAACATAACCACAATTTTGCGCTGAAGCAGCTGTGAATGGAGTTAAATTGTTACTTATTGTTTTAGACAGTCAGATTGGTCATAGCTGGCAATGTGACAGTTTAAAGGAAATATATCATAATCTCAGGTCAATGAAATATATCATAATCTCACTGATGGGTTTTGCACCAGGGGCAGCTGAAATCTGTGTAGTCCCTTAGCCCTTAGGCTAGAGCAGGGCTGAGATATTTGCTCATGGCTTTAGGGGTTGATTTTAGGTCCAGAGAGGCTCTGAGCCCCTGTGCTCTGGACTCCACAGGTTTCCCACTGGAGCATGAGGAGATTCTGTGTTTCCAGGGACTTTTGCCTCTGGAGTAAGCTGGCACCCTGTAGCAGTGTCAGCAGTTTCTATGGTGAATAGTCCTTCTTCTCTTTAATTACTTTTCTAGGTTTAAGAGGTGCTAAAACAAGAATGCACTGAGGGCAGCAAGGCTAAGGCTAATATAGTTTGTACTGCAGGGTCAGTAGGGATGCAGTGACTGGATTTGGTGTGAGGATCATTGGTTTTACTAAAGTAAACCTCTCAACATCCAGGGCAGTGATCCTTCATCTCTGTTCCTTCCCAGAGAGACCACACTTGGAGCACTGGGTCCAGTTCAGAACTCTCCAGAATGAGAAAGGCATTGCCACACTGGAGCAAAGGGAGGGCACCAGGATGGGTGGCGTCTATGTCACATGAAGGGTAAGGAGAGATGGGGAAGCTCCCAGCCATTAAAGGAGCTGCTGATGATGGGAGCTTGTCATGGACATATTTTCTGAAAAATCCTTTCATTAGGATCTTTTCTCCTGAGAAGCTGAGAGGCCTCAGAAACAAAATGTAAACAATAATAATCTGCTGCTGTGGAATGCAACAGGTGCATCTTTGATTGGTCTCCTGTGATTGTTTTAATTAATGGCCAATCACAGTCCAGCTCTCTTGGACTCTCTGATCTGTCACAAGATTTTATTATCGTTCCTTTCCTTTCCTTTGCCAGCCTTCTGATGTCTCCTTTCTTTTTCTATAACGTAGTTTAATATATAATTTTCTTTTAATATGTATCATAAAATAATAAATCAGTCTTCTGAAACATGGAGTCAAAATTGTCCTCTCTTCCCATGTCATTTGGTGAGCCCCAAGTGAGGAACATTGCCACAGGAGCTCACTGCTCTCTTCAGCTGCTCACTTGGAACAGACACAGAGGGAGCCAGACTCTTCCCAGAGATGGGCATGACAGGACAAGGAGTGGGTTACACGGGCTGTGATGTGTGAGATTTGTAAAGTAGCAAAGGCACCTCTATCTAACCACGGGGCTCAAGTCTAGCTATAAAAAGGAAATAAGAAATTAGCACATACTCCATTTAGTGTCCTGTGCGGACAATGGACCACAATGATGAGAATATGGCTTATAGTGCCCAGCTCTAGTGTAAATATCAGCTATCTGGCTTTTCTTCCTCTCAAGACAATGCTTTGGAAACCATGCCAATGCATTAGCAATTGAAATAGTGTGAATGTTGCAAAACCAGGGTTGATTGAAAGCTACTCACAGGCATCCCAGCTCTAGTGTGTCTGCCAAATGTACAGCTTGATGGTAAAGTAAAACACACTCTGGACAATGGGAACCAGCTTGTCAAGCAAGATATCCTCTCTGCCTATGGAAACGTGGGTCTGAGCTGGGATGTCTCTCTTTTGCTTCCAGAGCACACACAGGAACAGAGGAGACACGGGGTGAGAAGTGCGGGCCTGAGAAGCTGCAGGAGGACACAGGGAAGCTATCAACACCACCAAGACTGCAGAAGGCTGTTGGGGAATGGGTGTTCATATAAAACCTGTGCTGCAGACTCTGCCTTCAGCCCTGTAAATCACAGCTGCAAGCACACAAGCCCAGCTCAGACTGCATGTCTGGCAGGGAGATGCTGATCTACACTCATCTGAGTGTGCTGAGCTTCCACTCATTCTGAGGGGGTGGAACTAGAAGCAGCGAGACTTTGATGTCTTTCTCTGAGTGCTGTGCAGAGTGCAGCAGCATGGATCACTTGGCAGAAGTGGGCTGGTTACCAGCCCCACGTACAGTTTCTCTGACAACTTCTGCTGACAAAGGAAAAGAGGAGTCATCCTCTCTCCACAGAACTCTTCCATTTGGCAATCCTGAGTGTTGGGAAAAGTACCAATAGCATTAGCCTTTTTTCCTAGCCGTTCGTGCTTAATTATTAAAATGTCTTGAGCCACACTGAATAATTAATACAGACTTTGTTAATGTCATGAGGGAGAGAAGTTGCTGCCTTGGAATTATGGTGTATAACTTCCAGAGAACAGGGACTGGATAAGGAGGACATTTCTCAGCCTGGCCAGTTACATGAAGCAGATAGAGGCAGCTGGTGTTTCTGCTCTTACTCTTGTTTGCACTCTTTTGAAGCAGGACTACCATGCTGAAGGAAAAGGTATAAGCAATGGCAAACTTTTCCACTCATCCAAGTAAAAAACACAGATCCTTCACAGTGAAGGCAGAGAGGAGTTTTATAACATCAAGAATCTCTTCTTTATTTTCACTACTCTCAAAACCAATTCACTAATTTCAATTTTTGAAGGAAGCTTAGTATTGACAGCAGTGTATATTTGACTCTGTGGAGACAGAAGCCATTCTTTTGTGTCAGCCCTATGTGCTGATGAACACTCAGCTTTGCTGCCCCAGTTACAGCAAAGAAGACCTTGCAGGAGGAGGAAGAAGCTCCAGTGAGTTTTACCAAGCAACAGGTCAGGCAGTGTGAGCTTCCTAAATAAAACAGTGGTGCTGAAAATTTTCCTGAAAAGTCATTTCTCTCTCTCGTGTCCCAGGAAATACCCTCTTCAACCCAAACTTTGCCTCTCCTCTCCTCTTAACCCGCCTGGTCTTTCAGCCACCACTTGCTGCTGCCATACCCCTGGGACCATCTCCTGTGTTGAGTGTCATATGTGAGACCTTGGGATGGCTCCTGCTGTCCCAGTGAGGGACAAGCACCCTGAGATCCTTGCTTGCAGCAGAATAATCTCCTGGGAAATGGATCTTCTCTAACAGCCAGTTGGGTTAAAAAACCCTCTCTCATATTTTTGGAGAGTAGTCAGGTTCTTCCTGGCAGTGGAAAATAATGTACCAGTAGGATTGGGAAATTCCATTGTCTTGGGAAGGGTCAGGAGGAGCTCAGAGTCTCTCAGCAGCGCTGCAATGCCTAGGCTGATCTGGACAGACAGCTCCAGAGCATCACTGACATCTCCTTTTCTGCAGTGGAGCAGCAATGAGGAGCAGCAAACACCCCTGGCAGAGACCTCTGGAACACTGCTGGGAATTAAACCAGGGCTGCTGTTCTGGGAGCAAGGGCCCCTGTGGAGAGAGCTGGAAACGTGCATCCAACCAGCATCAACCACAGGGGCCTGGGCCAGCTGTGAAACAGCCTCTGGGTGATCCTCTGCTGCTCTGGAAGCTTGGTCTGTACCTGTTTTCTCACACAAAAACCAGAACATGGATTCAAGTGGGCAGCACTACAAAGATTTTTTGGGGAACTGCTCAAACTGAGGCAGCCTTTGATGCACAGACAGAAACAAAGAACTGCATTTGCAGCAGCACTACAGGTCCTAGCTGCTGATTCCTTGCACCTTCCAGTTCATTCTCCACCATCCTTCCAAGGCTGCCTTTTTTTTGCAGAGGAAGGAAACTGACATTTCCCTGGCACTTCTGTTTGCCAGGGAATATCTGCAAGTTGTCCTCCAGCTCTGCAGGGTAAGGTGACTGTCAACAATCAAAGCAAAATGTTAAATATCAAGTGATCCTGAAGTGAATAAAATGAAATTCAGGATGAACCAGTTTGAAGGATGACATAAAGAGACCTCATATATGGTGGGAAGGTATTTGCTAGACAATGGCACTGCTGGGGAACACCTCACAAAATCATAAACCTCCATCTGGAGCAACAGCAGTGGACAAGGCACATACCCTGAGTGAGCATCATTATCACATGTTGCACCATGAGGGAGATATTTCCTCCCATTCACCACTGATGAGATTGCACATAATTGCCTTCTGGCTGAGCAGAGGATATTCAGGAACAGGATACTCCAGTGCTGAGAGGTTTGGGAAATCAATCAGCTAAAGGTCTTTCCACTCAGCTTAACACCAACAAGGCTAGTTCCTCATTCAGGCAACACTTTCATCATTTTAACTGGGCTGTTTTGCTTGCAAAAGGTTTTTAGCAGGCAGGAGAGACAGCCTGCTGGAGCTAGGGGACAGCCCAGTGCTTCATGAGGACTTGAAAAAGATGAGGAAAAAAGCTCCCAGGACTTTTTTTTTTGTGGTCAGAAATATAAAAATAATGATACCTTTCTCCATCAAGCAAAATGTTTATCAGCAACTACTGGTCTGAAACCTGACTTCAAAGCCACAGGCATTGATAAAAGCCCTTTTCCTACCTGTCTGTCTGTAGGGCCATTAGGTTTGCAGCTAAAAGCTGATAGATGCACCTGCCAAGATTAGTCAAGCTGTCATGCAGAGTGAAAATTCTTCCTGTTGCAAGAGCTTTTTTTAGGCCATTTTGCCTTTGGGAAACAGTCCAGGCTTGAGCCTTATTTTTTGAAAGAGAATTTCACTAAAAAAGTTGAAGGAGAGATTCTCTGGTGTTTAGGAGCCGGATAAATGCTCCTTGATCCTTGAAAAACATTTCCTGCAGGCCTCTCCTTGCTCAGGAGGCTTCTCATGTGAGAGCTAAATGCTTTGCCATGGCTGGGGAGCGAGAGGAGGTGTGTTTGCAGGAGATGAATTTCTCATTCTGTGCCCAGGGTTTGTGCACACAGCAGGTGCCTGACCCAGCCCCGGCTGAGCGCAGATGTGCTGATCTCTGTGAGCTCTCACCAGCTGTGCCTCCCCCTTGGAAGGGCCTTGCCAGGGTGAGGGGCCAAAGCACAGCCTTTCAGCAGGTGTTGGAGTTCAGGGCTGGTGTGTGAGACAAAAACAAGGCCCTGAAAAGTCTTTATTTTTAATTGAAATCTGAGGACACTAAATAGAATGGGAGTACAGTGAGGTCTGTACACAGAACACAACAACATCCTGCTCTCAGCTGAACCTTTTCATCTTCAAGGACTCTGATTTTTCTCAGTAGATGTGGAGGCTGCACTCAGAGCAGCCCCCACATGCTGAACTCACATGGCACATTGATGCTCTGAGGGCATCACTGGGCTGCACTGCTGAGAGCAGGATGCTAACACAGCCTGAGTAACAGCATCACATCACAATTCTACTGCAATGGCACAGTCAAACTGCTCCTAAACTCTGGGCCATGGCTCAGCTGGAACTCAATAACAGAGTAAGCTGGACAGCATTTACCCCACCTCCATCCTGCTTTCAGGGACAGACTTGAAAGCAAGGGCTTCTTTTGGCTGATAAGAATATTTGGCTGATATTAATGGATGAGACTGGCTGTCTTGGCTTGAAAGACAGGATTCTGCTAAGGAGCCTCCCTTGAAATGGAGAATGTAAACCCTCCCCACGCCTCCGAATTGCTATAAATTTTAAAATAAGGGGCTCTCAGACAAAAATATGGGACCAGGAAATAACAGTTGTTTAATAGGGAAAAGGAAAAAAATGGATAAAATAAGCAATGCAGTACACTAGAACAACACTGACAGAGTCAGAACCCAACCTGACACCCTGTGGGTCAGGGTGTTGGTGGCAGTCCAATTGGAAATGTGGCTGCAGTCCTCCTGAAGTGTCAGGTGTGGTTCTGCTGGAGGAAGGGGGTCCTGTAGAGAAGGATGTATTCTTCCTCTGAGGATCCAATGGAATAAGAGACAGCTGTTGTTCCTCTGGGGAATCCCATGGAGAAAGCCGTACTGGTGTCTCAAAAACCTCTGGATTATATCTAGATAGCAATGCTTGGCTCCTCCCTCTGGGCGGAGCATCTCATAATGGGATGTTACAGTTCTTATCAGTCATGCACTGACATTCAATAGTCTGTTATCAGCAGCTGTCCCCTCCCGAGGGAGGTGTGAATGTGGTCACTCAAAGAGAGAGATAAGGCAAACTGCCCACTCAACAAAGGTAATCTGCCATACAGATGGCAATTGAAAACATCTTGCATTGCAATCTTCAACATTGGCCCACAGTAAGAGGCACAAGGTAATGTCAGCTTTGTGACCTTTGCTAATTCCCTCAGTACCTCAACTCTGCTTGTAAACTCTATGCTGACAGCCAGGGAGAGAGAGCTTTCAGCTATGATGGCTTTCATCTGGATTTTTTCTCCCTGTGTTAGGTAGGCTCTGGCAGGAGGAGCAAAGCATCCTCTGGCCAGATCAGAGTGCTGCTCCAAACTCAGCTTTGGAAGTTGCACTGAAAAAGCAAATCTATAAATCCTCAGCACAGGACCAGCTGAGTGGGAGCCTTAGAAGGGAGTTAGGCTGTGAGTTCCTGGCACAGGAGCATCTCACTACAACTGGCTGTAAGAATTTAAGAGGTAATAAAGAGTTTAGAAGCAGTAAATTACAGAGTACTTTGTGCAGAGCTTTTTACTGTGTTTGGGGAGGAACCAGAAAGGGGGGAATATCTACCATATGAAGATATAGACATTAAAGAAAAAATAAACAGAGCACTATTGCTAGAATGTTCTCTGTGGTCATGTTAATAAGATCAGTGTGCATGACTTGCAAATCATAAAGCACAAGATGATTGTTTCCCTCCCTCCGTGTTTTCTTTGGTTATATTTGTTTTAATTGCCACATTATTCTCAAATGAGAAATTATTAAAATTAAAGTCCTAATGCATCAGACAGTGGATGTTGACCAGGGTAGACATAGCAGTTTAGCTTTACAAGCTCTTTTTTAGGGACTGGCTGTGCTTTCCCTGTCTAAGTGCTGCAGTCTTTGCTGAGGCACCTTGCAGTGGCTAGCAAGCTCTCCAGGCATGTAGGAAAATCCTCTAAGTCTTTTGTCTTCTCTGGCTTGTAAAGGTCACTGTACACTGACCTGCTTGAAGTGGATAGACTAGAAAATACAAAATGTTAAAATACTTTTTTTTTTTAATTCACAGAAATTCTGCAGTGCTTATGACCAGGTATCTGAAATGCACCCACAGAATATCAGTTCAGTGCAACATTTTCTGGCAAAGGAAGTGAACTCTACCAAATACCAAAGCAGAGTCTAACCCCTGCAGTGCCATATTTTGGCAAAGAAAATCTTCTTACTTTGGGCTTAGAGATGAAGGTTTAGTCAAGTA
Organism: Ammospiza nelsoni; assembly: GCF_027579445.1. Classification (NCBI taxonomy): domain Eukaryota; kingdom Metazoa; phylum Chordata; class Aves; order Passeriformes; family Passerellidae; genus Ammospiza; species Ammospiza nelsoni. The sequence continues at coordinate 26,164,547 of NC_080633.1, read as the reverse complement.
AAATCTGTTCCTTTGTTTATTATTTTTCTGTGGGTCATAACAAGGGACATACTCTCAGGGTTTTAAACTATCCACAACATGTTGCAGCAATGCTCTACTTTGTACATATTAATGGTAGATTAAAACTGAATTGCCACCAAAAAAAAAAAAAAGTCCGCCTTGATTTCATAGAATAATTATTCTCAATTAGATGTAACATTCTGCCCAAACATAGCATGCAGATTCTCAGAGGGGAAAAGGTATAAGAGATCTTTCCTTTTCCACTTTAACACTAGTCAGTCCTAATGGGGAATGCAATTCTGCAGAACCCTGTAATTTCCCTAAAAGCTCCCTGACTGAAAATGCACCTCATACTGATGTCTTCATGCTTTCTTTGTGTACTTGGCACAGCAAGCAGACACAGAAATGACAGCAGAGATTTGTCCCTGGCTCTTTGCTTAATAATTTAAACAGATAGACAAGCTGCCGTATTTTTTTTCAAAGCTTGAGGTCATTTATACTATCACGGGTATGAAAATATAATATGTTGGAATTTTGTGCTGACACAAAACACTCCATCAGGTTGTGGTTGGGGCTGCTGTAGAGCTAAGACTTTCACAGTCAAAAACTATCACCATCTCTGCCACCAGGGACCTCTAGGCAGGCAAAGTCACAGGCTAACTCAGCCTTTTTTCATCTGACTTTGTAAACTGATTTTAATTATTATAATTAAAAGGCTGTCAAAAAGTGTTTCATAGGCACAATATTTACAGCATTTATACATCCAGTGAGGGGCACTTAAAGTGAAAGAGGAAAAATATTCCCACATTTTAATAATAGCAGCAGAAGTTCAAGTCACTCCATCTGGAGAGTTGTCTTGTAAAAATGCCATCAGAGGGACTTGATTTTAACCTGTTTGAACCTTCCCAGCTTCCATTCTCCTGCTTTTCTGAAGATCCTGGTGTTTGCAGGCAGCATTGTCCCTGCCTACTTCAGCAGCAAATACAGGCACTTTCTTTTAAATGCCTGTGCAAATGCTACTCCCTGCAGGAAGAAGCCTTTGAAAAAAAAAATTAATATTGTGAAAGAAAATAATTCCACTCCTCTTGTTGTGTGATTATAGTTAGCAATTTTATTATTAGCTGATGTCTCTTTGGAGGCTTTAGTGCCGTTTTTTGCAGCATGTTGGGGGTGGGTGTAAAACACTCCCTTAAGCAACTACTCTGTTGCTCTCTTATGAATGTGTACAACCATCAAACATGTCCTAAGGCTCCCAAGCTTCTCTTTTTATGTTCCATTCAATGATTTTTGTTCAAAGAGAAAAAGAGAAACTGTCCTCCCTGAACCAAGCCAAAGCACATAAGCCCAAGAATTTCACTGGGTTTAAGGAGAGATGCTTTGCTCCTCTCCTGCTCTCCCAGGGTGTTTCTCACACCTCATTTTTGGTACAAACGGTGCCATTGCATGGCTGCTGCAGCAGGCTGCCTGCCAGCAGGTGCAGCACACCCAGGAGAGAGCAGCTGGGCAAACAAGCTGGTCTGCTGGGACTCCAATGGACAGGATTTCTCACCAGTCAGTGCTAACTGACTGGAGCTGGGATTTAATTTTCTGCAATGGACATATGGGAAACAGGGCAGCATCTGCCTTATTGCTGTCTGCTCTCTGTCAGCCAGGCAGGTACAGCTTTAATAAAAATCTAAAAAAAGCTGCAGCTGAACATTTTGAGACCATCTTTCTTAAGCTGGTCTTCACAGTTTTCAAATTGGAATGTGGGATTTGCTCAGCTGTTTCCTATGGGTTTTATAATGAGAGAAGCTCAAAAAAGAAGGCATCCACTTTTCCTGAAGCCATGGATATGAAGAACTGCAGAGCAAGCAGCAGTGGCTATGAAGTGCCTGTCACAAGATAGGGGCTTTATTGGTCCTGTTTGGATAGGGACAGTAGTAAAGACTGTATTGGATAAACACAGGTCAAGTGTACAGCTGGCTTCAGGCATGATTCTGAAAAAATAATAGATGAAAAGCTGAATGAAGTGGGTTTTTCTCCCCCTGATGAAAGAAAGGGTGCATGTCAGGAGGAGTCGTAAGTCATGCTGTTGCTGTTGTCACCACAGGACATTTTTCAGAAGCAGACGTTCACTTTGGGAAAAACAGCCCTGGAATCCAATCATGTCATGAGCCATCAGACTGGGACCCTTCCCAGGCAAGGAGACATTACCGCACCAATTAACGTCTCTGGTGTGATGCATGATGCACATTCTGCTGCTCATTCTGGAAGGGTGGCACAGCAATTTGGAGACTGCAAGCTAAAGTACTTTTCATTATGGCCTCAATTTTAAGTTACTAAATATCTTCCGGACTTCCTTGCTTTATGTGAGCATAGTGAGGCTTCAGAACCCAGCTGAGTGGTGCAATCAAGGCCTGGAAATGGTGTTACCCTCAAACCAGCCAAGCCTTCTAAAATACTCTCTCAAGTCTTGCACTGTTCTTTGGGAAGAGAAAGCCCTAGAATGGTTTGGATTTGGAAGGGACCTCAAGGATCATCTGGTTCCAACCGACCTTCCATGTGCAGGGACACCTTCCACTAAACCAGACTGCTCAAAGTAATCTTGCTATACGTCTTTCTGATACCTGGATATTCAGTCATCACTAAATTTTCATTTCTTCCATTTCAGCTCATTTAATTTGGACATAACCTGAAGCGATGTGACTTCTGAATGAGAAATTGACAAATTCCTGTCTGAACAAAAATTTTTAAATTTATTTTAAGAAATAATAAAAGTCAATTCAAAGGACTTGGCAGAAGTTTCTGCAGTAATGCACATTAATTATGTATTTAAATACATTGCACTTACATTGGAAATTTATTAATCTTCATTGGGCCTATAGGTAAAATGAGTAGCATGTATTTTACCCTTTCATTTTAAATCATCTCAAATAAGATGCATCTGATCCAATACAAGTTGATATCACACAGAAGTTTTCTGGTATCTGTGGTACCAAAGAATAGATACAAATTAATTTTATACAAATGTACAAATGCAACAAGCATTATTGAAACTACTTTATGAAGCGAAAAAGAAAGCAAATATAAGTAAAAGAAAACTTTTAAAGTAATCTTAACATGTTCTGTAATTCCTTTTGAAAATAAATATTCTAAAGACAATAATTTGTCATTCAAAAGAAAGAAATCCAGGTCTCAAATGATGAAATATCAATGACTTCCCACTCTGGTAACATAAGTCAAATAAAACTAATAAATCTGCCATGTAGTAATTTATTTCAAATGTGATTTATGGTAGGTTGAATGTGAACAAAGACAAATGTAGGGTAGAATATAGCTGGGGGGGGAGAAAAAAGATTTACTGTCCTCTTCACCAATAAACTTCAAAAAATTCATTGATTAAATTGTTATGTTGCACCTTCGAAAATGAAAGTAAGAGGAGATCAATAATCTTGGTGTCATTTCCTAGTGACACACTGAATTTTGTTGGTCTATAGGTCCATAAAGTTGTCCCATTTAACAAGTCATAGTTCACAAGTCTGAAAGACTCATTTGGAAATTTTGCAACTCCTTGCAAAACTCCCAGTGGTTTCAGTTTGTAGTTAGCATGGAATAAGGACTGTAACTGAAGATTCTCTAGCAGTAGCGGTGTTTGCTCCATGATCCTAATGAGCACAGCTCACACACACTCATACATCTTTAGTAATTTTCAGACTTAGCTCTTGATGAAAACCTATTACAGAGTTTGTGGCTAGAATTGGATTCTGGTTTTAATTTCAAAGGAAGAAACCAACTCTGTTGATCTTGGTAGGGGCAGTGATGCTGCTGCAGAGAGCCATCCTCCTCTGCCACATGGATCCAGAGCCACTTTGTGCTACTGGATCTACCTACACAGGACAAACAAGGACCACTGCCTTCCCAGCAGCTGTTGCTACCAAGAAAGATGAGATCCATCTCATACAACTGCATTGTTCTGAAATAGAATTGTATGCTCTGATACAGCCACCTGGTCTTTCTCTCTAAGGAGCAGAAAGAGAAATACCTCCCTAGGGAGATAGTTCAGTTCAGTTCTGCTGCTGTCACTCTAGAATTGGTGCCTGTTTTCCTCTGTTGATGGCAGCAGGACCCAGATTCCTGGCTCAGACTGAATTCCCAGCCTTTGCTCAAGTGGTGTTAGGGGGGATGAACCCATTGGGGCTTATCCATACAGCCAGAGCTCCTGCTTTCTCCTCCCATCTCACTGAATATACAGCAGGAACCAAATTCCCATCTGATGCTGTCAGGCTACATTACCTCCTTGTGAACCATGCAAGGATTTACCCAAGTGTTTGCTGCACATTAAACATCAGGAAGCAGGGGCCTACTGGCACTCACAGAGAATTCAACCTCAGGAAATTGCTCCATGCCCAAAAATGGGCGCTGGCTGCACATCCTCACCCAGGTCATGCACAAATGTATTTAAGTTGCAGACATCTGAAATGTGTCTGCTTAGAAAAAAAAAAGAACAATAATCTCAGCACAACACAGCAGGTCACTGAAGAATGAGATAGTCCTGGCACCCATTAAACTTAAGGTAAGGGATCAGCTGCTTTTCTGTACCAACATTTGATAAAAAATGAGACAATGATCTGAGGCCTTTAGCTTCATTTCCCCTCTCAGTGTTTTTTTTGTTTGTTTGTTTTATAAGAACTAATTACATCTCATTCTGACAATTTTTCAGCATTTGCAATAGCAAATATTAATGTCGTTCCAAAGTACATATTAATGTCACTATTTTACTGGCTCAGCATTAAAGTGTAAAAATACCTTTAACCCATTTAGATGTTAGGCAAGGGTTCAATGAATACACAGATCTTCAGGAGATGTACAATGACTGAGAAGCATCCCAGTCAATAATAAGCTTTCATACCCTGTGTAGTCTTGTTAAAACTTTTACTTTGCATACCTGATCAAATTACATCTCTGTCAGTGTCATAGCTTCTAAACTTGATTTTGCAGGCTCAAAAGGAGAGCATTTAGTTCCACATCTAACAGATTTAAAATGGTTCAACATCTCATGCCACTTTGGGATGAAGATAAAGCTTTGTTCCCACCAGCTGAGAAATTGTTCTTTTTGCCAGGGTGGAACATAGCGTTACAGCCAAATTTGAAATTTCACTTTGGTTTCAGAAACAGCAAAAAAGGAAGGAAAACTAGTGGAAAACTGGATATTTGCAAAACAGTTCTGTTACTCAGTTCCTTTTGAAAATCCCAGGAATCTTCCATCTCTTGTTCTCAAGATGACAAAACAGTCTTAAAAATTTGAGACTTCTAATCCAGATGTAGAGATGCTTAACTTCGAAGCTAAAATGTCTTAATGCATGAAAAATTCATTTTTTAATTTATGAAACATTTTCTAAATATAATAATATAATGGTAATTGATAAAATTAGGCTAGAAATTAGCAGCAGATTCTAGTCAACAGAGTTGTTGATCTTAGCAAGAGCAATAATTAACAGTGAGTGAAAAGAATTAGTTTAATTGGCTTGTGGGAAGAATTACATGACAGGCTTCCTTGGCAGAGCCAGCTCCCATTAGCAAGAAGGACTTCTGCAGCCAATGGTCTCTAGGAGCATTTTTTTTCCTTTTCTGCAACTCACAATACAAAAGAATTCCAATAATTACAACTGAAGAAATACAGAAAGCAGCATACATAATTAAGATCCTGTTAATCCCCAGGCCTCTCCAAATTGTTGCTAAAAACCTTTAGATCTGAGCTGGACCACTTGCAGCACAAAAAGTGCTATAGGGTGGATAAATAACTTTGCTGATTGATGCCCTAGTGCTGCACTGTTTCTGATTTTGTGGCTCTCCAGAGCTCACCTTCTTTTCCCACTTCAGGGAGACAGACAGTGCCACGTGGGGAAGCAGCCCTGGTGGGTGGAAGCTGGGCAGCAGGGCCAGGGCTGTCCCTGTCACCCCATGGAGCCTTGCTCTGTGTCCCTCTGATTGCCCTCAGACAGGAAAGCCTGAGAGTTTGCTTCTGATTAATAACAGGGAAGAAAAGCAATGTAAAGCCTGAGGACTCCTTTTCCCGAGTGACCTGCACTTCAGCATTTCTCATTAGAAAAGCAGCCAAATCACTCCATGTCAGACTGTGATTCAAGAAAACACGGTCTCAGAGTCAGAAGTGAGAATAAGATTGCAACAAAGAGAATGAAAAGGCAACAGTTCCTGTGCTTCCTCTGTCCCTAACTCATCTGGCAGCTGGCTACATCACTGCTGATGGTCTGTTAGCAGGATGCCATTCTTTCAATTAATCCAACATTTACACATTTCTAAATATTAGTGTTTCCTATCCTCCTAAAGTAATGTTCCACACAAAACATAAATCATGTTTCTGAGGTATTATTTCTTTAGGCAATTTTGTTAAAGTGTATCAGATGTAGATTTTTGGCTCTCTAAACCACAAATTAACTTTGTGAATAGATGCACATTTAAAATATACATTATATATTTTATGACCTCACTATCAGCTGCAAACCTTCATGGCCAATGACTGTAGAAATTAAATTACAATTCATTACTGAAATTATTTTTAATTGATGCCAGAGAATGTGTCTTGAGAACACCCATATAATTTAGGAGCTTGAAGATTTAAAATGTCCTTTTAACATGTGAGCTAAAATTTGATACTGTTCCTTGGAAACCATCCTTTCCCAATCTCACTTTCATTTAATCCTCACAACCTCCAGCTTCTTCTGTGCAATGTGCACAAAAGACCTTGGGGTTTAAAAGAAATTTATTGACACACAAACATTCATGTTCATTTCTGCAACATTCCAGAAGCATTCCAGACAAAGGGCTCCAGTGGGCTCACCTCTCCCTGAGGAGGGGAGGTGAAAGCAAGGACATTACAGAAGTTATCCAGGTTCTTTGAAAGTACCCCAAAAATATTGCAGTGATGAGCATAGTAAAAGAACTTATATAAAGAGGAAAGGAAATTATTCCCAGAAAAATGATGCCAGTATTTCTTTGAAGGGAGATTCACAGAAACTATAGAGCAGTAAGTATAGACCAGAAAGCAGATCTGTTGAAATGAGCTGCTTTTGCTATGTAGTAAATGTCAGGTGGAGGAACAAGAGAGGTTTCAATCAAATCAAGCATGGGCTGCCCTGATCCTTTTGCCTGAAGTAGCTTCTGTATCCTGTCTGCTGAAGTAGAGACATATATTCTGAAAAAGGGATGTGGCTATCTAGTTTTCTGACTCTTAAGGAAAATTTCTTGATTCAGCTAATTGCTGTGTTCTTCAACAGTTTTCAAAGAAACAAAACTAAGAAAATCAGCCTTTCAAAGCAGGAAAACAGAGGCTGCCAAAGAGGAGGTGCATGAAGCCCTACTCAAGAGGGTCAGACTGACAGGTAGAGTGCAGCGTTTATAATAAAACATTTATGAATTACAATGCAACTACAGTGTTTTGAAAAAAGGTGACAAAGTAAGTAATAATACAGTAATTTTACCTTGTAATCCTGCAAACAGGGACATTCAGGAGAGCAGGATAAAGTGTTAGAAGCTTCTGAAAAAAAGTGAGGATAGCCAACATAATAAAATTAGAACCATCTATTAGCAATTACATATGCTGTGACTTTATTGCTGTTTTCATGGTCAACACTATTTGTATTGAGCAAAGTATATTTAATACAGCACTCCTAAGAACAGAAATCCTTTATAAAAAAAGTTATCCACTTTTTTCCCTGCTGTTTCTATCCCAGAAGATTCTGGTGGTTGTTTACAATTGTAAAGATACAATTACTATTGAAAATGCTGATATGCCATTAACTGTTAACCATTATTATGAAAAAACCCAAAAGTTTAGTGTGCATGAACTTTCATATAATTACACTGCTTTCTCAAACACTCCTAATGTTTCCACAGTTTCCATCATTGCTAACAAATCAACATCTACTACAGATCTTTCATAATTCCCATTTGAATCCAGTAGTGACACAGTAAGAATCTAAAGTAGAAATAATATTTTCATTCATTATTGATGCTGAAGAGAATTCAATGCACCACAGCACGGGAAGCCTGTCTAAACCAGAAAGAAGTAAGGGAGCAAACTCAAGGGACTTGCACAGTGAGGATCTGTTCTGAGCTCAGGAAGAAGCAACGGAGATGGGAAAGGACATGGCAGGAGAGGAATTTGAGATGGAGCCTGTGAGAAACCATGGCCACACCTGCAAGGACTGATAGCAAAGCAATTGGCTTGGTTTATTTTGTTGGATTTCTCCTTGCTTGCTCAGGATTCTTTCACAAGACTCTTCTGTGCCCTGCTGAACTACATCTCTAAATGCCTGGATTTGCTCCACAGAGGGGTTTAGAGATTGGCCACTTATTTTCTGGTAGGAAATAACAAACTAACAGGCCAAGACATTGCTGATAAGAAGATGAACAGGTTCTTTCCCCAACTCAGAGATCATAAGAGCATTCTTGCCACAATTTAGTGTTGATTACTTGAAACAACGTTTTCAAAATGGAATTAAACGCATTGACAAAGAAGCAATGCAACCATCAGAGCAGTAAAGAGTTAATTTCTATTCATGACGAAATTCCCTTGCAGCCTGTTCTCCCTCATGGATCCCTCACCCTGACCCCTGGCACCTTTGCAGGATGTGCAGAGCACTTTTACCCAGTACTGTCAGCAAAGTGTGGCTGAACAATGCTCTCTAGTTTGGGGCTTTAAGCCATGTCTCTTTCTCTGTAAACCAGGATCACACAGAGGTTAAGATGCTGTCCAAAGCAGGTGTTCAGACTGGCCATTCTCTAGTCACCCTATGTGTCATTTGTGAACTGTAAAAATGAGATATTTCCTTGCCTGCTTTCATGTAATAGCCATGAAGTACAGACACACTTTGAGTCTCTCAGTACATTTGTGTTCTGTGAGTTCCCTGTCACCCTGCCCTCGTGACAGTCCTGTGACACTGCAGGATGGACAAAGAGCTCTGGAAGAAACACAGAGGTGAATTGAGTCCATTAGGGGCACTTCAGCCATGCCCCAGAACATATGGCCAAAGAGAAGATGGGGATTATTTTCTTCTCCTCCCCATCCCTTGGCCCTGTTTCTCTTTCTGCTGTCAGGTTTCTTCAAGTGTAGGGACTCCTGTTAAACACAACCAAAATGCACGCACAAGACCTGCTCAGGAAGGTCTGCAGAAAATGAGCAGATTTCCGGAGTAATGCACGAACTTCCAGGAGAGATGGAGCACACAGTAAATAGTAATTGGTACCATATCCACACACACGCAGCAATCTGGGCATCTCAATTCAATTACTGGGCTGTATTAAGAAAAGTATGTGATCACACAGTTAATGACATAGAACATGCACAGGGAGAGGAGAAAATCTACAGCCACATTTTCAATGTCTGGCTTTTCCTACCTTCTGAATGATTAATGATATTTAGGATGTCTTAATATGTCATTTCTGTCTTGAAATTCATGGGTTGTTTTTTCTCTTGAAAAAAGAGGCTTGACTGCTGCCCCAAGCAGAAAGGACCCCGAGTCAGCTTCATGATTAAATGTAACACACAGCTTTTGAAATATGGCAATAGGTTCACCTTACAAAGCACAGAAGCCAGGAATGGATGCTTGAGATGAAAATGCTCAGGCTTTTGCCTTTGCTACACCATCTTTGTAAGCTCTGCAAACAGCTCAGCCAAGTTACTGAGTAAGTAACTTGGTGATAAGTAGCAAAACCTGTCGATAAGCTCTTTATCCCAAAGCTCTGCTCTATCCAGGAATAGCACATATTGATCAGGAAATGAATGATATTTAATATAAAAAAGGTGGGTTTTAAATGGCTGTGGTTGTTGGGGCAATATTTGTGATACCTCAGTAGTATGGATACTGTATGTCATTGCAGATGCCATGTCAAAAATGCAGCATGGTAAAATGGTCACATGGTGTGGCAGGTTTTTGTTCTAAACCACTGTAAACACAATTGTTGTAGGACAATAACATGGAATACCTCAAGGGAGTGTGTTTACATCTACATTAATATCTATGGAAATACCTGATCCATTCTTGTGCCTAAATTTTTTACATATGCTAATCATTTAACCAAAGTTGAAGGAAAGTTAGTAACAGATCTTTTTCAACTCAACTGCTGTCTGAAAAATCAGTACCCCACTAAAATGCAAATTACTCCCTTTCATCTCTGAGTCACGATATGATAATTTAATGTGATTTGGTATGGAATATGACTCACTGCTCTTGAAATCATTGGGATTGACGTTGGATTGAAAATTTGAGCAGGCAAAATGTAAGGTTAGCTCCAGGAATAATATAGCAAAGAAGCTCAGCTTCTGAAGGGGGAGCTAGACACCACTGTGACTTATGAAATTTGGCTTCTGTTGCAGCAATTACATGTTTCCAGTGGGGAAAAGGTTGGCTCACAGAAAGAGAGGTAGATGTAGATGTACCAGGTGAAAGCTGTTGTCATGATTGCCCTCATCCAGGGAGCGCTTTGGGGATCACCTAGCTAGGAAACAGGACTGTGTTACAAAGTAAGATGGGATAGAACACCCTTAAAACAATCACTGCAAATGGATGGCTGGCAGATGTTACAGAAAAAAAAGGAAGGGAAATAGCTTTCTAACACCAAAACAATCTTTTAGGAAAACACTGAATGTGATGCTGGTGCAGCATTCCCATGTCATTCAGTATCTTGAATGAGGGATGGAAATTAATATTGATGTTAGCTAGTGCCCATGTGCAGGTGCAGAATTCGGTTGGACAAGATGAAGATGTATGAATGGTTTTTGAGCAAGAGCTGGCACCAAAAAATGCACAGAACTTAAACTGTTCTAATAACATGGACGAGCAAATGTGGGGACTTGGACCAGGGAACTTCTATTGATCTGTGATCACTGGAGAGTGATGCATAATGTCAAATATTGTCCAGGAATACAAATGAAACTTGCTTAAGCTTCAGGGGAAAAAGCAAGAGGACAAAGAGGATGAGGCAAACTTGAAAATGCAAGTAGAATTAGTCCTTATTTCCACTGCAGCTAACAAGTTTAATTAATCAATTTTTATGTAGGAAAACTCAGTCTTTTAGATATTTCATGCTCTGGTTTGGCTCTAAGGTGGATTCTGCATGCCATTCAGCCAGGACTGTTCCAGGTCAAGTTAATTCCTACAGTGATTTACACAATTCCCCAGAGATCTAGTCCTACAAAGAAAGTCCATCTCTCATCTCATGATGAAGTGAAAGTTCATCACTTTCCATCTCATTGTTTGGGGTGAAGTGGGATCTCATCCTTGGGACTTCCTTGGATTTTGGCAGATGATTCAACTTGAGAATACAAGTTGATAACTGCTACAGTACTGTTTGCCCTTTTGGACAGAGGCTTCTGTTGTGTTGTGTTGTGAAGGGATGATCACAGTGCACCTCTCTTTTGCAGCAGGGGATGACAGGAATAACTCTGAGCAGGCTATAAACAAACAAAGAAAATATGCCTTCCTGGCAGACATACACCTGGAAATTATTTCATGCATTTGGACATTTCCAGAAACATGCAGAATATAATTAGAAATTATTGTGCAAATGAGAGAGATGAGCAAGGCTTTTGGTCAACCTGGATACAGCTAGACATGATGGCAAAAGGAAGGAATAGGAAGATGAGAAGGTGAATGAGCAAGTCAAGTGTTAAACATGTTTTGCTGAAAGTTGGAGGCCTCATTCAGCCTCACCTCCTTGCCAAAGAAAAACTGTGATTCCTTGTTGAGATTTCAGCTCTACTTATTGGTGCTGACTGTTGGACTTTGGGCTGAGAGCATCTCAGTCACAGAGTTTTTCTGCATAATATCTCCATCTTCCTTATAATGCACTGACAAACCAAATTCCAGCTTTAAATCCTGTGAGATTGTTGGGGTTTGTTTGGTTTTGCAATGTAAGTTATTAAAAATCAGCTGAATTAATGGATTTTTAAAAAACCCACCTATTTAGGCATGAAAAGAAAAAGCAGAAAAGTGTTTAGCTGATAGTTTAAAAAAGACCAAACAATGAAACATGACAAGATTCATCCCACTACTTGATCTCTCAGGAAACTTACAAAACAAATAAAAATAGTGATTTAGCATGAATAGACTTAATGTAGTCTTACTCAGTGTTGTTTTTACTGTGCTGTTCTGAAATCACTGGCTGCTTAAAAAAGAGACATACAATGAACTAAAATGTCACAACGTAATATGTCAATAAAACTTTCCCAGCAAAATGAATCATTTCAGATGTCTTTAAAACAAGGTGGATTGACTCTTGTATACTGTTCAAATATATTGTTTCCCAACATGATCTGATGCTAACTGCCTGTGCAAGAACAAAACACATTATTTGGAAATTTTTCCTTGCTGTTTTTTTATTTGTTTGGTTGTTTGGTTGTTGTTCAGAAATGCACTGCAGATGCCCAGCACTTGTTTGCTTCATGGAGATTATGTCTAGATGAGTGGAAGCAGTTGAATTACTACATATTAAGAAGCTGTTGTCTTCTAGCTGGGTACTTCAGGCAAATCCTTTAGTTTGTGTATTAAGGCACACATTCACATGCACTCATGCAGCAAAAGTCATTCTAGAGGTTGCTTTCTTCATTAATAAAAAGGCAAACAATTCTAACAGTCTCCTTTTCTTCTTTGCACATTCTCTAGCAAGTCAATCTGGGTTTCACGCAGAAGATGTGGGAAATTTGTTAAATTCTATTAACTGTAAAACAGCATAGTGGTACACAGACAAAAGCTAAACAGTAGAAAAAACAATACATGCTATACTGAGTAGGTGATTTCTATTTTACAGATGTATCATTCAATTCATTCCAATTTGTGAAGCACCTGTGCTGAAAATGCATAAAGTGCTCATTATTCTTCTCAAGGAAGAAAATTCCTGTGCACACAATAACTGAAAGAATTGCTATACATTTTATTAAAATAAGGATGTGATTGTTTTGAAAATGTGATTGAAAGTCATTAGGTGTATGTGAAATACTATTTTCAGCACATGCATCTGAAATAAGGTGACAAAAACTCTGTTCCCTACCTCTTTGCTTAATAACACTCCTATGGTTTGATGAGGCCAGGAAATCTTAGCTCCTCCTGGAGTGCTTGGTGCCTTGAATGCAGCAGGGACTTTCTTACCATTCCTTTCCTGTGTTGTGTAATGGACATTTCTGAGAACTGAGGGTGTGCTTAGAATATAAACAGCAAAACATTCTCCCTCTCTCATTTTTAGTGAAAACAAGCACTTGGAATAAGGAATAGCCAGGACAACAAAGCCCTGTCAGCAGTGTGGAATGGAGTACTCACATTTTAAAATGACATCTTCCTACAATTTCATAACACAGAATTTGCAGCTGTTTAGACTACTCGTTATCCTGTATATCCTTCTTTTCCAAGAAAGAAAAGCTGTCCAGAAGATTCAGATGATAGGTGTCCAAGTGTTATCAGCCGTGGCTTTGCATCAGTACATGATAGGAGGGGTAATTTGTACTTAAATAAGCATGCACTGTGTTTCTTTACCAGGAAGGTGATTCAAATGCCCAAAATTTCATTTACATTTGGCTGAGAATAGCTGTTATCATGGTCTAAACTGCTATCATTCACTGCAATTAGTGCCTACTTTGGTTAAGGATAACTTTGCATTTGAAAAAACAGTAAGGTGCATATCTTGTTTTTCAGAAATTTATTTCCTTTTCTATAATAGCCTATGTTCTGAATTTTCAATTTAAAGTCTCATACTCATCCTTTGAGAGGTTATAATGATTGTTTAATGCCACAAACAGAAAAGCACAGGCACAAAATTGCTATGTTGAAGTGCATGTTGACTCTTGGAAACATGAATCCTTGAACAGAAGAGCATTATATTAAACAAGGTAAGATTGGTCCCAAAGCATATTAGGAAAATTCTCTACAAATGAGCCAGCAAAATAACCCAGTAGGTGAGTAACACTTTTTCTTATTCTGTATTGCAAATCATTAATTTCATTTAAATATGCTCATATAAAACTACCTACACCAGAAAAAAGATGCAACTTGTATTTGAACACACACTGAATCACTAATCATCAAATTTGTGTTACAGCCCAAAGCAGAGAAATGTGGGAAATGTAAAGAAAGGGGCGCTCTGTCTGAGTCAGGTAACCTTCTGACATATAAATTGATTTGATGAAACAAGGGCTGCTCCCTTTCTTGGAATTACAGAATCAATTAGGTTGGAAAAGATCTCTGAGATCACCGAGTCCAATCTATGACTGTCAACCAGACCACGGCACTGAGTGCCACATCCAGGCTTTCCTTAAACACCTCCAGGGATGGTGCCTCCACCCCCACCCAGGGCAGCCCATTCCAATGTCCAAAACCTCTCCTAGTGCAGTTTAAGACTATATTCTCTCACCCTGTCAATAGTTACCTGGGAAAGGAGATTGAGCCCCCACCTGGCTCCAGCCTTGTTTCAGGGACTTGTAGAGAGTGGTAAGGGTCTCCCTTAAACCCCTCTCCTTTCTCTCAACTGAAAAACCTGAGCTCCCTCAGCCATTTCACATCAGGCTTGTGCTCCAGACCCCTCACTGGCTTCTCTGGACTCCTCAAAGTGGTGTCTTCAAGTCCGCCTCAATATTCTTTCCCACCTGCATTTCTTCTCCTTCACCCTGAGCAATGACAATTGTCTGCTTGCTTCTCTGTCCGGACCATTGCCTCATATCACCCCTTCCCTATGACTCAAAGATCCCTCTGTAGTATTTAGAAATACTTTATTTTCCTCTTTCAGATTTCTCCTCAAGCCTCACGTATGATAAATAATACTTGGGGATGAGGGAATACTGCCAATAACTGGATTATCAACAATCACAGCCTCGTAACATTTTAGCATTTTGTCAGGTTCAACCTGTTCAGCATCATGTTCCATTGCACTCTGAAATACTTTGCCCATAGCATACAGTGCAAAGACCACAGAGCTTGTGTCATCTATAAACACTTTCACGGGAGTGACCATTTTCCTCCCCAGCACATAAGAGAGATCCTGCAATGAGTCACATACAACTCCACTGGAAGAAAATTGAACAAGGCAGTCGCAGACAGCAGATGACCAAAACAGTGTGGAGTTTCTATAAATAATACATTGCAGAGATTAATTAATAATGGTTCAAGGGAAAGGTTTTAGTACCATCATACATTATTTCCTCTCTGATTTGGAAACAACTCTCTGCATCTGAAAAGGAACAGAGGCATGGCATTTGTTTGGCTATCCAGGTGTTGACATTCTTTGGGGTTCATAAAGGCTTATTCTGATTCCCAGCTCTCATGTGATCACAGTTTGCATTTCTCCACATTCAGAGGAATCCTCCTGGGGATTAGCTAATGAAAAGTGCTGTAATTCAAGAAATGCATCCCCTTTGGCTGCTATTTGCTTTTCTCTGGCAGCCAAAGAAATATTGATATTTGGGGGCCTCATCTACCAACAGAAATTTCTTTCATTGGTGTCTCATATGGATGCAAATTAATAGTGTATATAATCCACTCACAGTCAAAACCCTTTTTTTTTGTTGCAGAACAAAAAGTTTTTTCTGTTTACATTTTTTTCACTTGAAGATCATTCTTTACCATGGCCTTATGCTTCTACTGATTTGCAGAACCACTGGGAATTAGATTAGTCAGGACATAGTGCAAACCTGATTCTATCTTATATTTATGTCAACAAACCAGACAGGGTTTTTTGCCCACAGGGAGATGTCTGGGGAAAAATGGGGAAAGCAGAACTATTCCTAAATTAATGCAAAGATGTATTTCTAAAAGCCATTGAAAGAAAGAGCAAACAAAACCCACCAGAAACCCCAGCCAGTATCCCAAACATCCTGTAGTGTCCTGTACAGAGCTCCTGTGGCTGACCTGTGCAGCTGACACAGGATGCTGACCTGCAGGGACATGGCTCTGTCATCCCCTGACCCAGGGCTTGCTGCTTTCCACAGAACACCAGTCCCACCCCAAAGCCATCCAAACACTGCACAAAGCCAAAGACACACAGGTGACATTTAGAGTGGCAAAGACCTCCAAAGTCACAGACACAGGCATTTGTGTTGATGGATTTTTGCTGAAAAATACCTGGATAGATTTGGATAGAACAGCCAGTCATCTTCAAGGGGACAATCCCATAAATTAAGGTGTTCATATAAGCACTTTGGTACTATTTTTGCATGTCCATTTTCCATGCAATCTACATTCAGTTTGAGGTTGTAAAACTTAGAGTAGCTACAATGCTGTTGGAACAAGAGGATTACAAGGAGGTCTTCCTTGTTGAGAACTTCCCTGGAAACAAAAGAAAGAAGCTCAGATCTTGGGGAAACTTTCAAAACCAGCCAAATGAATGCTGCAAGATACATGGCTCAAAGGACATTTGTCATGTTGAACATTTAAGTAGCACATTGATTTTCTTTGCAGTTTATTTAATATTCTGAAAATGTCAGATCTGGATTTCATTTGCATTTGAAAGATCCTTGATATGGTCAGCATAATATTGAGAGGAATTAATTAATCTCATTCTGCATTAGGAAAGCTTTTTCATTACTTCAGATATGAAGTCTGTAACAGTGATAGCTTCCAATTAATTGCTGTCAATGACACTTTCTTGTTCACTTACCTTTGCATAGAGAAATTTCCTCCAGTCTTTTTACAATTATCTGATCTCTCTAACAAAGTTGGGCAATGATGTCTAATACTACAATATGTGAAAATTACTCAGTCAAGACAATGCTAATGGATTTTTGAAGCTGATAATATTTATTATATCTCTTCAGTTAGGGACAATGATTTCTGACATCTTTGATCCCTGAAAATTGTAGGGGAAAATTGTTCTCACCTCTAGTGGGATCAGGTGGGGACTCACATGGGGAGGAGGCAGGAGAGGGGCTGAGCAGGAGCCCAGAACTGAGCCAGTGCTGGATACATTCCCAAAGCTGGATTCCTGACAGAGCCCAGCCTCAAATGGGGTAGGAAAAGGTTTTTCACCTGGAGGGTGGCTGAGCACTGGAACAGCTCCCCAGGGTGACAGCCCCAAAGGTGCTCAAGAGGTGTTTGGGCAACGCTGTCAGACACATGGTGTGACTCTTGGGGTGTCCTGAGCAGGGCCAGGAGTTGGTCTTGATGATCCTGATGGGTTCCTTCCAAGTCAGCATAATCTATGATTTTGTGGTTCTTCCTAGGATGAGGCAGTTCTGATGGCACTTCAATTACTGCCATCCCCAGAGGTAACACAGCAGAAAACCTTGGGGATCATTTTCAGATAGAAATTGTCATGGCAAGTGAAATTGCCAGGGCTGTTTCTGTGCTTCCTAGGGACTACTTTATCTCATAAATAATTGGATACAAGATTCACACCCCTGTATTTTACATTCTTTACATTTTTACACAGAAGAAATCAGCTGAATGTGCTGTTGACAACCGGTTGTTATTTTCCTGTAACTCTTCTCTTCAGCTGCAGAATAATAATGAAATCAAAACAATTTTGTGAGTAATGCAAGAACTGAAGTTTTCACAATATTGTAGCTCATAGACAGTTGAGATGTTCTGAAATGCAGTAATTTGTGGTTTTGTTAAGAAGGTTTTAGAATGAAGTTAAGACTAAATTGGTTGCTTAGTTCTTCCACTGAGATTCTCATCTGGTTTGATTCACCAAGCTCAGGGAGAGGGCTTTTGTGTGCTTCAAACTTCAGCTGCCTTAGCTTAAATACAAGATGAGCACATCCAAATATTACGAAGTAAAGCTTAAGCTTCACAGTTAATATTCCAATTGATACATTTAGAAAATATTTATAAGCTCACAGAGCTGAAAGAACTTATTTGTGAAATACAATTACTTATGCTTATTTATAAAAGTTTATCTCCTTAAAAGCATAATTGAAAAGAACTCTATTTTGAAGTAGGTCCCTACTGTTAATGACTCCAAAATGAGTGGTTATTTCTCATTGCAGAAGGCTTGAACTAGATGACCTTTACAGGTTCCTTCCAACCCAAACTACTCTATGATTCCATGATTCTATAATTATTTTATAAATTATAATTCTTATAATAAATTATAATTATTTTAATAAATTTATTTTCAGCAATTTCATAAATTATCTGAAAAATGTAAACTTTTTATAAAATTATTTGTTCCACAATGCAGATACAGAACTAGATTGGTGTTACTATTTACTTCATTTCTCCCTACATTTGCATTCCAAACCCTCAGGGTATTGCTATTTATAGCAATCTATGTTGCAGTAACCCTTAAGAGCAAAAGAACTGAACTGCAGCATGTTAGATGTGCCCGCATGTGCAGCTTCATGTAAAAAGTTCCTCATGTAGACAAGTGATGAAACAGAAGGGTGACTGAGTTACACAAACTTGGTTGGTAGACAACAGAAGGTAGAAATGGAAAAAGTCTTACCCCTAAAAGATATGATAGAGCCAAGAACTGAACTCACATTACGTGAATGCAACTGAAACAATGAAATTTTACTCCTAAAAGAAAAGAGTTTGTGTTTAATCTCTTGTGCTTTCTAGGGAGCATGGAAAACAGGGCCATCTAAGGGGTTTTAAGTAAGTACAATTACACCATAGGAGGAAAACTGAGATGTTACTGTCTTTTGCAAATGCATGGTACTGGATTTGAGAAACAAAATATCTAGCAGTACTGAAAATGAATGATGGATAATTCTGGCACAGCACCAGAACCAAACATCTAGTATATTGACATAATTTTTACTGTTTCTAACTGTGTCTGCTGGAGTCTGACTTATTTCAGTGAACCCTTATTCCCTTGTAGAAATTGTTGACACAGTATATTACAGCCATCGATCAGTATCTGATTAAATGAGTGAAGCACTTTCATTGCCTTCAAACCCAGACTGAATTGCTGCAGCCATAATGGGAAGACAATATTTCACCTTGCTCTGAGGAACCCCCATCCCGCTCCCAAGCCCTGCTACTCATTGTTCAGCATGTTCATTTGGAGAGGAAGGTTTGTGTCCCCCCTTTCCCAGCAGCAGCCAGGAGCAAAGGCAGAGGATGCACTGACTGTGGGACAGGTGTGGCATTGCTCTATCTGTGAGCTGAATGTGTGCTTCAAATAGTGACAGGGAGGGAGGGAGGGAGGGAGGGAGGGAGGGAGGAAGGAAGGAAGGAAGGAAGGAAGGAAGGAAGGAAGGAAGGAAGGAAGGAAGGAAGGAAGGAAGGAAGGAAGGAAGGAAGGAAGGAAGGAAGGAAGGAAGGAAGGAAGGAAGGAAGGAAGGAAGGAAGGAAGGAAGGAAGGAAGGAAGGAAGGAAGGAAGGAAGGAAGGAAGGAAGGAAGGAAGGAAGGAAGGAAGGAAGGAAGGAAGGAAGGAAGGAAGGAAGGAAGGAAGGAAGGAAGGAAGGAAGGAAGGAAGGAAGGAAGGAAGGAAGGAAGGAAGGAAGGAAGGAAGGAAGGAAGGAAGGAAGGAAGGGATTTTCCAAATTGAGCAGTTTGAACCCAAGTGGTATTACTCCCTGTCTATATTAGTCATGTTACATCACCAAAAATAGAAGCCCTTATTTTGAGCCTGTCAGGTATAACTTTGTCATTAGATTGCCAAGGACATCTGTGCTAGATTTTCAGCAGCTTCTGGCTTGTTATTATTTGGAGGCAGAAGAAGAAACAAGGCAGACTCCGAAAGTACTTTATGAGCAGGATTCATTGAGGGTGTCCCAGTGGTTTGCTGGTGGCAGTGGCTGTAATTCCAGTGCCCTCAGCAGACATCTGAGCCTCTTCTCTCTCTAATTGCAGCCCACAGTAGCACTGCTTTGCTTCCTGTTCTTCTCATCTTTTCTCTTTCCCTGTCTCTAGCTTCATTACTGAGAAGAAATAATTTACCAGAGATAATAAAAGTCATTTTGCAAGCACTGGTGAACCTAAAGGAAAAGGAATATTACCGGTCCCTTTGAAATAGTACGAACAGAGCTAATGGAGACTAACAGCCATAGTAGCTACTCACTCTGCTACTTCACCAAAGAGAAATATGGTCTTGACTTTAATTTTGTTAATGGGAGATTCAGAAACGGTATTTCCACCAGCCTGCCAAGACTTGTTTGAGTTTTTGTGTGTCATAACACTGAATTTGTAAGTTCCTTGAAACTATGCACAAAGGTATTTTGAAAATATTATAAAGCCAGACTTAAATTAGCTTAATACTCTGCAGAGCTGTTCAGTGCTAAATCAAGCTGCTACAGGAGAGATGTGCCTTTTTTAGTTTGATTTTTGCACAGTCACTGCAGAGGTGAGGCGTTTTGGAGCAGAAGCTGTTGGAAAGTCTCATGGGCATTGCCAGAGCTCTGCTTGGTCTGCAGCAAATCAGCCTGGCTGCTCCAGCACCTCTGACTGACCCTGTGCATCTCCAGAGAGAGAGAGTTTGGGCTCTGCTCCAGGTAAAACCCCAGCCCAAATCCTGCAGGCTTGCTTGGGATTGCATGGGAGAAGGCTGCTTCTGGTCTCCTTTTACAAGAGGTTGTTTCTGGAAGCCTCCACTTTGTCCCACTGTCCCTCTTGGTTGGCTGTGAGTGCCCAGGGCTGCTCACACTCCCAGGCCCAAGGGCAGCAGGTCCAGGAAGGAGAGGGCTCCCTGACATGGATGAGGCACAGACTGAGCATCTTTGCAAGCTCATTGATCTCTCTCTCCAGGACAACCAGCACAGACACCTGTGCAGATTTCCCAGTGCAACTGAAGCCTCTAAACCCCTTACATTCCCTTACATGTTCTGCAAATCCCAGAGAAGGCTGAGCAGCTCTCAGCTAGTGGCACAGCTGGGATCATTTCTCCAGTGTCCTTGACTGCTATTTCTCATGGCAGAGCTGCCATCAGTACAAAAATATACAGCACTTTTGAGCAGCAAGAGATATTTCCTATAGGTACTAACTAGCTAAGGCAGCCCAATTTCCTGGCTGTAGCTGGAATTCAACATGTTCAGGGGAAAGCACAGCACTTAATCACCCATTCTGGGTGAAAATTTAGAGTATGAAACTCTTGCCAAATTGGATCAATTATTTTATTGGCTGAAATAAGTAATTATGAAGCTTTCTTGGCATACAATTATCTCTTTTGGTTTCCTTTTCCAAGCATTGCGAACCTTTTAGTAGAAACAGCTACCAGGATAAAATTATTCAAGAGAAAATTATCCAAAGATCACAGGGCAATTTTTATACTTTAATGTTATCTCTACTGTAATAAACATTGCAGGTTCCACATTTTAATTTTGAGGAATCAAAATGAATGCTTTTAAGAATTGCCTTTCATGCTAAGTGAAAGTAAGAGCATTGACTGACTGTAGCAAGGGTAAAGCATCTTCCCAATGTCAGAGACAGACTGGGGGTTAAAAGATGACCCTTAGCTGCTTTTCCTGATGGTCTTTGTTCTGCAATAATCAGATTTAGAAAAACTTATCTAAGGCAGCTGAAAGCAATTCCACTATAAGCAAGACATGTCAGGGAACAGGAGTAATGCGATTTATGGACAGCCAAAGAAAGGAGTAATACTTCAGAAAAATTAAAATGGCTCCTTCCTATCATCCTTCAGCAGCAGAAGATATAGAAACAAGGGATTAGACCTGCAATTCTTCCTAGTTTTTTGCGATTTTAGGAGACACGGTGGGTACATTACACAACCCCCATTAACCTTTACAACATTACAGATTCAGGCTGTGATGAGCCTAGACAGAGGATGGAACTCACAGTGGAAAACAGAGGATGGAACTCACAAATGGGGATTCTTTATCTTTGGACAGATTTTGTTTTGTTCTTCTGAGAAGAAGAGAGCATGTCCAGGAGCTGCATCCCTCTTTTCCATGGGACAGGCCTGTGCCCAAGCTGTTTGCTCTCTCCACATGCAGCCTCCTGTCCCATAGCACTGGAGCTGTGGCTGAAGGGAGGGCAGGCTCTGCAGGGAGAGCACAGTGGGCAGAGAGCAGCTCTGCCCGAGGCATCTAGTGCCACCCATCCTCAGTCAGTGCCATAGGGATGCCCCAGGCCTGGTGAGATTGGACAACCTGTTTCTTGCTCTATTCTGCACTTATTTGTAGATTAAACCCATCAAGAGACAGTCATGCCTATTTGAACAACAAAAAAAAAAAGGGTGTGTGAGGATCTGTGACATACTGTGAATCCAGAGAGATCCTTGGTTTCATCATCATCCACCATCTTTGCTTCCTACTGACTCATTGAGGTAGAAGCCAGACTTGGGGCTGTTGGTGGTGAAAGTCAGGAGTACTTGAACTGGAATAAAACAAATCATTTGTAAAGCTCAAAAATACATGAAACTCCACTAAAGGTTACAGGAATAGTTTGCTTTCAGTGTCTTAAATACACAATTGCTAATGCATGCATATGGGAAACCTAAGTGATGTCAGGTATTATATGCAAAGTGATGAATTTCTTGCACATTTAATCCATACAATAAAATTAAAAATGTTTCAAGACTGAAGTTACATTGGAGATATTAATGTTAAATGAAATGAAATGAATATTAAATTATTTTCATAATATTTACAAAATTATATGAAACATTTTCTGAAAGCACTAACAACTTCTCTGTACAGTGAAGATTTGTAATGCACCAAATAATTGGAATTATTTTTCATTCAGAAAGCAGGAGAGGTTTGAAAAAAGATTATTCAGATAAGTTTCAACAGTGGTGTTGGTGTGGTGAGTAATTGCTCAAGGGAATAGTCCTGCTGAGTTTGATAGGATTGGTCCTCTGAACACGGTTCAGTGTCTAAGTGGGAAGGGCCCAGGTCCATCATACTTTGGCAAGGACACAGCAGCTCCTCAGTGTCTCAAGGAAGAAACTAAAGCAAATTTCTTCATTTGGACTGACATGGATCAAGACCATCCAGCACCTCAAGTGCAATGAGGTGATAAAAAGGATAAAAGGTGATAAAAAGGTAGCATTGACTTTTGGGCCACCAATATAAACCATGTGGCTGTTAGCTGAAAAAAAAAAAAAGCATAACGTGTGTGAATAGTGATCTGTGGTTACTCAGTCTGTGCTTAATCTATTAAATATCCATGACCATATTCCTTCACGAAGACTGTACATCAGCCTGTGCTGTCTTCCTGGGAATGAAAGTAACAAAACTATTTTTAAGGAATGATGTGGAAAGGCAGAAAAATCTGTTCTTCTCTATATGAATGTTTCTGAAACACAAAGGTATATGCTGCAGAGCAGCTTTGTATTACCTCTGCTAACCTTCAGTTTCTCCCCAATTTCAAACAGAGCAGAAAGGACATCCCTGTGACAAAGAAACTGTGCTCCAGAATAGATTAATTGAACTCAAGATCGGCTGAGCTGATCTTTGTCAGCCAGTCTGACTTCATCTGGATGAACCTTTTGGCCTTGCTTCAGTAGCATTGTGTCTGAGCTGGAGGGAGCAGCTCAAAACATAAATCCTCAGCATTCCCCTGGCTCAGAGATGTTGTTGGTTCCTCTGGGAGGGAGGGAGAGCAATTTCTGCTCACTGACAGAGTCACTCTGCTTCAGGGGAGGTTCACTTGATATCCCCCTTATGTGGACACATTCTCCTGTCAAATATGAGAGATATACGGAACAGGCTCCAGCTGAACCCTGCATGGCACTGATGCTGGTCCTTTAGGGAAAGGTGACCATGGGACTGCAGAATAGCCCAGGCAGACTCACAGGAATTATTACCCAGAAAATTAAACACCAAACTGCTTTAATCTGTGTGGGCATCATGACAGCACTGCAGCATGGATGGAGGATGATGATCCAACAACAACCTGGGAGCTCTCAGTTTTCAAACCATTTACCAATTTTCAGCTGTCTGATCAATCATCCAGTACACCAAGAATTTGCAGAGGCACAAACATTAGAGGAGGATGGAATATGCTGGCTTGGGGTATTGCCTGTCTTTGGGTTTGCCTTCTGCTGCACAGAGGTGGGGAAAACCATCAATGATCTTGCATGGACAAGAAGTAACTTCTCATAGTCCAGAGAATTCAAATCGAGCAGTGGCTCTATTTAATGAGTCAGTGGCCTCCTTACTATTGAATAGCAATAGCCTCTGCTAAGAATTAGAGACAGAAAAATAAATAGGAAGAAAAATCCATTTTGTGAGCAATTGCATCTGTCAAGATACTCTGACTCTTTCTCAGTTTTAGTTTTGTCATTACACAAAAGTTGTTTGTACCAGTCTCTCCCTCTCCAGGCTGAGCTGCCTTCTTTCATAGATTTAGATGCTCAAAGCAAGAACTGTAATCCCCAGATGGCCAGAAGCATTGCTCAAGCTGGAGTATCCAGAGAGGACAGAGGTAATTGCAAATGCTATAGAAAGAGATGTTTCAGAAGAGATCCATGCTGGGCACAGAGACCTCTGATATACCCAGGGACAAGGTGTTAAAGGGACACAAGTCTGTCAGCCACAGCAGCACAAAGCCACCCAAACACAGCATTGGTATATGTCTAGCCAGAAGGAGAGCTGTCCTTCCTAGAGTCCTGCTCTCCTCCTGGCAGCCTGGGTCTATGCCTGCTTGAAGTAGGAGCTGGACAGTTATAGGTGAACAAGGTTTGATTCAAGACTGGCTAGTTTCTTTCATTCTAGAGAGAAATGTTTTGGTTGGGAAATGAGGAACAAACAGGGCTGAGTGTTCTGCCTAAAGGCTCAGAATTTAAAAGGGCTTCTACACTAAGGTGTGCCCTCACAATTCACACACCTACCGTCAGCCATCAGAACCACAGCCACACCATACCACAGACATATTCCCTTCTTTATAAATCAAAATCTTTGTCCCACCCAACTTTTCTGTCAGATAAAACCAAAATCTGCTTGTTCCCATGGTGGCTGACATAGCCAGCCTAACATGCCCAACCCAGCTAGGAAGAGAGAGGGTTTTATACCATGCTTCTCAGGTTGCCTCACGAATCTGTTTCAGGTGCTTTGAATGGGAGTGAAAGGAGCCATTGCAGGACTTCCTCCAGTGCTGGGACTGAGCCAATATGTGCACAGAGCCAGCTAGGGAGGGACTGTACTGCAGGTTGTGCCAGGTGTGGCTGGGATGGATTTACCTTCAGAGCAGCCCCTGTGGTGCTGTGGGTCAGATTTGTGCCCAAAGGAGTGCTAGTGTCACACCAGTGCCCTGGCTATTGCTAAGCAGGGCTTGCCAAGAGACTTTCTGTTTCTGACTCTGCCCCCGCAGTGAGTGGGCTGAGGGTGGCCAGGCAGGTGGGAAAAGACACAGCCAGAAAGTGGATCTCAGGTGGCCAAAGTGATATTCCAGACATGGAAGAGATATTGGATACCCTATACCATCATGGGCAGCAGCAACACCAGGGTTTTGTCTTTCCAAAGAAGTTATTGCTCAGAGACCAGGGGAGCTCTCTGCTTGTGGGAGGTGGAGAGTGATTGCCTTTGCATCCCTTGACTGCTCTTTTTCTCTTTCCCTCACTTTAAGTTGTCCTCATGTTGACCTATGAGTTTTTCTTGCCTTACTTTTCTGATTCTCCCTTCTCCCACTAAGAAGTGAATGATCAGCTTAAGCCTCATTACTGGCTGAGGTCAGTGCACCTCATGTTAGAGAAGTCATTGCCTTTCTGGACCTGTGATATTCCTGGAGGGTTTACTGGGTTTTCTAGTGATAATTTCACCAGTGAGTCAGCTATTTATGCTGCAACTTAAAAGAGAACAGTAAACAGGCTTTACCAGGTACCTTTATTGGTAAACACAGAAATTTGTCTAAAGTGTTGCCATTCATGAGGGGTACTCATGTTATTTTCTGTGTTTGAATATCTTTATATTGTTTTAGAAAATTAAAGATGAGATGTGAACAAAAAACAGCAGTGCAGATGTGTTACAACATTAGGAAAACATTGTTGTGGAACAGACTCCCCCATTTGAGGAGTTCCTCCTCAAATTAAAGATTAAAAACTTTAGTTAAGGACTTGTAAGAAGTTGTATTTTCCCCTTTCTTGACCTGAAAGGCAAAATGAAAATTCAAACTGCATCATTTTTTCATTGATTACAAAACACTGAATCATGTTATACATATTCTGCCTAAAGCAGTGTTTCAATTAAACATGACACACATAAGGAAAAAAATGATTGCTGTTAGTGAACTTAGTACCATCTGGTCACAAGTCTGTTGTAGGCAATCCTAGAACAAAAAATGTTCTAGGATGACCCCATCTTGAGCAGGGAGGACCAGATGACTCACTGTGGTTCCTTCCAAACCTAACCATCCTATGATTCTGTGAATTTTTTAGAGAGGCTTGAGGCTCCTGAACTTTCCTACACATGCTGGGTTCTTGAGTTTGTGTTTAT
Source organism: Ammospiza nelsoni (assembly GCF_027579445.1). Lineage (NCBI taxonomy): Eukaryota > Metazoa > Chordata > Aves > Passeriformes > Passerellidae > Ammospiza > Ammospiza nelsoni. Next base: position 26,138,226 of record NC_080633.1, on the reverse strand, counting down.
TTCTCAATACAGGAAATGCATTTCTGTGCCTGGGCTTGGCTTCTGTGGGCAGGTCTGAGTGGGCTGGCAGGTGATGGAGCTCCTGCTGACCCAGCCTACCCTGGCACAGAGGTGGCTGAAATTCAGCCTTGGCCCTGGGCTCAGGAGCAGCTCCTCCCTGTGCAGCAAGCACTGAAATTCAGCTTTGAGAGAGAGCTCACTGTCCCCAGGGTGCCTCAGGAACCTCAGCTGTGTTATCCTCATGGAAGGGACTGACATTTGTTCATCCTGGGGCAGTGCAAAGCAGGAGTGGAGATGCAGCTTGAGCTGCCACATTCACCATGAGCTGGCCTGCACTGCTGCTCTCCCTGTGCTTCTGGGGTAGTTCAGGATGTCATTTCTCACCTCTCCATCCTCACCCAAAGGCTTTGGGGGGATCTTTCCACCCACTTCCCTTCTCAATACCAAGGGGCTGCATTTAGCCATGCTTCACCTGCACAGTAGATGCAGCTTTAGAACAGACACTGCCAGTCTGGGCAGGGGGTGTAAGGCCAGCTCTGCTGTGTGACTCTGCTGTGTTGTCACTGCTGCCCAGGCCACTAACCAAAGCAGTGTGTGTCTGCCCTGCCCTGCAGAAACGTGCTGAGAGGTAACAGAGAGGGCAGGGAGCTGCTCTGTGCTTTCCCAGGTTTCCCCGTGTCAGATGACACAGAACGTGTGATGGATTGGGCAAGAGTTAGGGGGGAGAAAAAGGAAGGCAATCTTTAGGAAATCCTTGGAAATCTATGCTTGAGAGTCTCCATTATTTTCCAAAAAGACATAACTCTGACACAAATTTGCTATCCTAAACAAAAAAAAAACCAACCTAGTCTGCTTTTACCCAAAGACAAGCAAGTCTGGTTTTATAGATAAACTTGTAATTATAGCACAGCTGGTGTGCAAATTATTTGGTTTAATTTCTCATTTGTTTATGACTGTGGTTTAATTACTGCAATCCCTGTTATCAGCTCCTTTAAACTTTTAATTATTTTAGGGCATCAAGAATATAATTTATTGCCTTTTGACAGAAAATTGCTTTCCACAAAGCTGCAATCCATCAAGTGAAATTGTGACATTAATCAGACTATTCCCAAATACAACATATATGAATAAGAATGACCAGAGCTACATTGAATTAACAAGAGATCAGGAGATCACAGGATGGCACCCATAGTTTTGGTCAGGAGTAATCATTTAGGATTATCTATGTAAAAATGACATGTGATTTGAATGAAGGTTTTTTTCCTGCAGAACAAGTTTTCAGTATGAACATACTTGCCACATGCCTGTGTGTGTGATGGAGACAAGGCATCCGCAAAATCAATGACATCAACGTTTCAAATTACAGAATCATGAGGGGTTTTTTTGTGATTAGGCTGAATGTGAAGCATTCTTCTTCCTATATAAGATAGGCAAAACATACAGGAGTCTAAAAGGGAGATGTTAGAGAACCCAAAGCAAATCAAGACAAGGGGAGTACCACCTCATTTTCATGCCCAGGGAATAGAGAGGTTGATCCTCTCAAGCTGAAATGACCTGTTGATAGCTTTGCTCAACATCAAAATTCTGGGTGCACCTGTAGTTTATTAAAATTCAGAGATAATTATCATGTTTCTGTTTTAAGTTTTACACATTCTTCTGCTGTGCATTTGAAGTAAATGTTTGAGTCAATAGGCAGAGAGCACTGCATAATCCCTACTTTCACAAAATTTTGGATAGTTTTGACATTGTGCACAGAAACCTGTCTCCATAACCAATGTGTACCTACAGAATGCTTTTCTGTGTGTAATTCTTCCTGTTTGTTGGCTGGAATGACTGTTTCACTTTTGCTCCTCTGTAACCATGCCAGGTATATTTAAGTTCAGATCTCCTGAAGTCCTCATCCAGGATTCCTCTAATACTGGTGTGGAAACAACTGCTGGAGACCGCAGGGAGGTGTAAAGGTGGATTTTGAGGCTGAGGAAGAACATAAAACACGAGTTTTACATTTCTGCATTGGTCCTGACTCTGCACAGAGTCTGTGTATCTCCTGCCCATCACATTTCTCATGGATGTGAATTAGGGCCATTGAGTTCTTCTAAAAGACATATCTGACTTGCTGCAGGTGGACAGATTAAGCTACACTTTAGAAACTCTTATATTAACAGTTCTAGAAGGCAGATCTTCAAAGGTATAAAAATACCAGTTCTTTGGAGGGAAAGGAACCAGACATATCCATTAATAGTTGTCATGTAAGGAAAAAGTGACTAAACTTAACATTTCATAATTTTATCAGTAAGCACCTTAAAGGCATTTAAATTTGACCAATCTTAAAATTGCAATGATCCAAAAGTAGGATGTCATTAATTTATCTTTAAGTTCAACACCTGGGCACATATTACCAGAGCCCCCTGTGCAAATCAGTCTGCCCTGATCACACATACCTGGATGATTTGCAGCATCCTCTATTCAAATTCTTTTGGTTTGTCTCTGGCTGTTTTTGCATTTTCCCCACATGTTTTGAGAGACCAAGCACTGCTATAACACCCTTTCTTAATGTAGGGTGTATCATAGGATCACTGAATAGTTTAGGTTGGAAAAGACCTCTAAGATCATTAAATCTAATTGTTAACCATTAAATCATGTCCCTAAATGTCACATCTACACATCTATTAAATACCTCCATGGATGATGACTCAACTCTCCTGAGCAGCCTGTTCCAGTGCTTGACAGCCCTTTGACTGAAGACATTTTTCCTAATATCCCATCTAAACTAGGGATGATGCAACTTGAGGCCATTTCTTCTGGTCCTACGGCTTGTTACTCAGGAGGCATTCTGCTCACTTCTATGAAATAGAGAGACTTGAAGCATGTGATTTATGTCTTTTCATGTGCATGTGCACAACACGTATGCAAAACTGTGAGATGTTTCAGTCAAATATTTCAGTCAAACATTAGATACCCAAAGTATCAACTGATGGATGTATCCGTGACCCTTAATGAAATCAAACATGACTTAAGCCTGCTGGAAGGCTACAGCCTACCTTTGGGCAAGCATGTTATTTATTTTGAGTGCTGGAATTAATTTCTCAAGGTTGTTTAATGGTGCTGTCAAAACAAATACATTTTGCAGAAGAAAAGTGCTGGCAAAAGAGGAAGTGACTGAAGAGAAAATATATATTCATAAGGGATTCTTCTATTCATTTTTATATTAATTAATTAATTAGAATCCTTGCAAATTTTGTGCTCCTAAAGATCTGTTGCCTGTTTGCTAAGCTGTACAATGTACTGAGTTTATAATAAAATTAATGCTGCCATGATTTCCTGAATGACTAGCAGACCTCTTTGATGTGAGGTATCTTATAGCTAACATGTGGTCCCAATTCACTGTTAAAAACTAAAAGAATTTGCACACACACAGGTGAAAAGAAAAAGAAACAGAGCAAAAGAGGTTTAAATGTATGAATTTGATTTAGATTACTTCTAAGTGCACTCCTCTTTAAGGCCATAAATACTTAATTCTGAATTTTCCAAAGTGATAAATTATTTCAGGCATCTTATTGTGGATACCTTTCATGCCAACACTGTTCTGTGAGCAAACAGCAAATCCTGTTCAAAAAAGTAGTATTTTTTGGTGGCTATTATAATGTGAAGTTTGAACTGGAATGAGAATTTTCTATATTGCATCTTACAATGGACTTGAACATCTATGATTTTTTTCTCAGTGCTTCCTGTCATTGACATCTAGTGGGAAATCCAAAGTTCTGAGCAGTTGATTTAGATGCCTGTCACTGCTTAAAACTTTTGAGTTCCAGAAAATTTTGGTTAAAATTTTGTTTCCTTGATGGTGATAGCAGGCACTCTGGGCATCAGAAACAAGGGTGAAACCAAGAGATAACAACTGTAGATCTCATTTCTGCACCCTGGCTAGGCTCAGCTTGGAGGATACATAAAAAGGGTTCCTGGAATTGTAACTTTTTTCTTCTATGAAGTCTTCATTCTCTGGGACTTGGTTCTGCAAAATGTTGAGCCCTGTGAAACAGCTACTCATGGCTGGGGAGATAAAAGCCTGAAGATCACTTATTTCAGTGTGGTGTTGCTCTAGATGTGCCTTGGGTGCCACTGAGGGGATGTCACCACAGGCACCGTGTCCCTCCCCTGAGATGGGGTGCAGAGCACAGTCACCCATCACTGGTGGCAGCTGTGTGCAATGGAGGGACCTTTCCCACCCTGCCTGCATCATTCCCACCTGCTGTGGCACATGCAGGATCCAGCTCCCAAAAGGAACAGAAACATGGGGGGGGGGGGGCTATCCAAGCTTCTCAGAGATATCTTACATGAAAGATTCCAAAATAAAACAACAACCTGCTCTTCTATATGCTAGAAGTGACTCCTTATCTTTTAGTAAAATCTGTGAGAAAAAAACCCTGAGGTTTTGTGTCCTATTGAAAAAAAAAAATCAATTAATAGCATCCCCAAATGATAGCCTGTATGGGTTCATCACAAAACCCCACCATGAGTCAGATTCACATCTTTCTCAAAATTACAGTCTCTGCATTTCCATCAAGAAAATGTAATCAGAGGAGGACTCTGCTGCCTTCCCCAGCAGTGGCAAAATTAATGGTCTCTGCTAAGATTATTGGTACAGGAAATTTCATTGCTAAAAAGCTTTAAAAGGCAATGCTGAAATGTTAAGACAATGAAGACTACCAGGATCAATAGGAAAATCTGATGTTCTGAAAAAACAGATCCAATTAGGTGGAGATCTTGATGCACTGATCACATCTGCTGTGCACAGGCAGTGCATCAGGCCCAGAAAATTCAGCAGTGCACTCTTCACTGACCTATCTGTCCTCAGCTCCTGTCATGGAGAGACCTGCAGGAAAACATCAAAGGTGCCCAGAAGAGTCCCAGTCACTGGAGTCTCCTAAAGGGTGAGCGCTGGTGAGGAAGATGAGCAGAGTTCATGCTGAGCTCTGCCTGGGGCCACCACCACAGCACTGTGCTGGCACCAGTGCTCCAGGAGGGCAAATTAATCAATAACCATACAAACCATCAGGGAAGAACAATTTCCTCACCGTTCTGGAGCATCATCCCCAGAGAAAGAAGATAAATACCTGTAACCATGGATGCTTAAAGGAATAAAACAAACAATTTTGTGTGTTTGATACACACAAAATTATTCTCTAGCTCTTACTTACCTGTCTAACCACTCTGTCGCCTACTCAATTGTATTCTGTTACACACAGTATTTCTACCTCTAATAAAATGCATTGTGAAGAAATAGAGAAAAATTAGTGTGCTCTTTTTTTGCCCAGAATATATGAACAGATTTTTTCTGTCATGAAGTGAGAATTGCAGATTGAAACTTGGAATATAAGGCAGAAAACTTAAGAGAATCATAATTTCTAAATATGAAAAATATTTTCCTGTAATAATCATGCTTAGTATAGAGGGAAAGAGATTACAATAATATTTGGGGCTTATTTTAATATGAGTTCAGAATAATATTTCAGAAAAACAATCTAACATAAGCTTGATTTTAAATGTGAGGCCTTTCCTGATAAAATATGTTATGTACTTTGCCAGATCAAATCTTATTATAGCAAGACATCAGAAAGAAGAAAAAAACATGCAACTTTTATTCAAATGAAAATTTTGAATTTTTCTTTCCAGTTATGATCCTTAAAAATTATTTGCAACACATAATTAAGAAAAAGATTGAAATTTCTGCAAGCACAGAGATTAAAATGGCTTGCTCAGGTAATAAAGGAAACCAAATGCATAATCAAATGCTGCAATGTCTGCACTTATTAAAACTAAGCTGAAAGTTTGTGTATAAAGATGAAGCTGGAATATTAAGCAATATCTAGAAACAGAACCTATTTTTCATGTTGTAAAATTGACTGAACTAAATAGAAGATAAAATTGAAATTTCTCTTAGTGCTATGATTTTTCTGGAATTTAGTACACTTTTTATACTTTTCAGTGTGAGGTTTTCATAACAAAAATTGTAATAATTTGAACTGTAAGTCAGAATTCATTTTCCTTTATTTCCATACAAATTCTGCAATGCTGCTAACAAAATCCCTCTGCTTCTTATCCCCCCTGTTTCCTTCAATACAGCCTAGCACCATTCTTTTTATCATTTCAGGATATTTTCTCCTGGTGGAGCTAACAAAATACAATTCTGAAAGGAGAGCAGCCCTCAGAGACCCTCCAGGCTGGGGATGGGAGAGCAGTTTCTGCAGGGGAGAGGGGGCTCTTTAGTGAGCAGTCTTTCTCAAGGGTTTTGGCTTTTATGTACTTTGATTTTCTATTCTGGGGGAAAGAAAAATCATAAATCTATGAATGGAAGCTTAGGGTGCTCTGAGACTGGTTAAAAATCATTATGTTTTTCTAGCAGTAAAAATAGAAAATCCATCTGTTGATTTGCTCTTTTATGTGACAGAGCCCCTGATAAGGGAGCCCCAAATTATTATCCCTTCATTTGGCATATAACAAACATTGACATGCATAAGGTAAATACTCCCTATCAGGTGAGAGTGGTTTTAAGAAAATCATGAAGGAAAAATTAAGTATAAAAACAGTCAGTTCAAATGAACGTCGTTTATTATTTATAATGGAATGAGAAAGCAAAAAGGAACCATTCTCTGTGTACAGATAGCTCTTCTGAGCATCAGGAAATTCAAATGAAGAAGCAGAACTGAAAAGGCATGAAAATGTACCTTTTAAGATAAACCAAAATATTAAGGGATGGAGAGTGATCTCCCTGTAGCTCTCCCAGAAAAACTATGGTGTCCATGCATTCTTCTGCAAAACAGTTTCAGGAAAATAAGTATTGCAGCTGTATTAGTTTCAGCATCCCCTGTTTGAGAAACATGCTAATAAATAGCACAGAAATAAGGAAAAAACTGAAAATTACATGACTGAAAAGGGTCTCACTTGTAGTTCCTGTAGCGTGGCTAAGGAAAGCTTTTTCTCAGTGTTTCAGAACAGTCAACAAAGATGTAGGAGCTGACAGCTAGGAGCAAAAGTGAGACTAAATGGAGTTTTTATCAGTGAGGGTAGCTCACTTTGCAGTGACCTCCTAGGAGAGTAGCAGACTCCAGGAAATTTCTTTAGTCAAAATGAGATTATTTTTTCTGAAAATCATGCTGCATTTTACATTAGGCTTTGCTCACAATGTCTAAGACTTTTTAATCTCTGGGACCCTATCCAGCAGGGTTTAGCAGATTTCAGATGCAAAGTGCTGGCTAAGGTTGTTATAGAAATAGAGGCAAAAAGCTGAGGCACACTTAGTGTTTTTACGCTTACTAAATTTGGGACTCTGCTTCCTTCAGCCCAGGGTCTTGGAGAAGTTGTGGACTGGAATTGAGAACAAAAAATAGCCTTTGCTTATTTATGATTAGATTGTGACTTTTATTGGTATCCCTGATGAAAAGGTCTCCTGGTCCAGGTGCTGCCTCACAAGACAGCTGCACCTGCCTCAAAGGCAGAGGATGAGGTCCCATATCTTAAATAAGCACAGCATCTGGTGGCACGTGTGGGATGCAGAAGATATCCAGAACTCTGACCTCAGCCATTGCTTGGGAGCACCTAGCACTGGGCAGAGACATCACAGGGGCTACGACTACACTGGAGGGTGTGTGGAGTGTGTCAGGGTGGCTCAGGGCTGACTGCTCTCCTCTCTGAACCAGCTCCAGCCATAAGGACTGAGCTTTCTGGGCAGCAATGTCACAGCCAGGAGCACTGTCCTGTCAGGCCATCAGGATGGTGGCCTTGGCTCTGTCCTGGAAGCACAGTAAGGATGGCTCCACTGCTTACTGAGCCTGCACGTGCTGGAAGAGTTGCATCTTTGACTCAGTATCTCAGGAGGCATATTCTGCAGTTTATGACCTGGTTTGTGTAATTACTTCAATGAGAAAGTTGGTTATTTCATTAGTAGGTACAATCAAACCTTTCACCTAAGCCCTCTCCTTCCCAGGGACCTCTCCCTCTGCCATGGAAGAGTTGTATAAGCCCCTAAACTTGGCACATTTTCAGCCAACACTATTGTTTTGCACATGGGTGGATGGAATGATGGATTTCCCTTAAATAATGGGCCTCCTGTTCATCAACCAGCATGAAGATTTGCGTGTCATTCCCCTGACAGCTCTGGGATGAGGTGACAGCCCACCATCCATGCAGCAAGAACTTTGGCTTCTCCTCAGTGATTATGTTGTCTTTACTGCTGACTTCCCATACTCCTGTGGCTTACACTCACTGGGACTTTTCCACTTGTTCCAGTGCTCAAGTCTGGCTGAGTATGGCCAAGGTGGATAGCTCTCCTACAGCTGGGAGGGGGTAAGGAAAACTCCTGTTTTGCAGAGATAACCAAATCTCCACAACTTTGTGAAAGTTGTAGAGCCAGTATGTTTGTTACTGCACTGGACACATGTGGAGATCACTCTCCTTAAAAGACATGTGTACCTCTGGGAACTGCAGGTCCCTTTTTATCCCCCTCTCAAATCCATATGCATGCAATTTCACAATAGGTTCATACATATTCATTTTTACAAATTTCGCGTGACATTTGCCGCTAGTTCTTCTTTATCAGAAAGAATTCCTAGGTCAGGTTGACCTGCTCTCACAGCAGTCTCTGTCTCTCTCTGTCTCCCTCCCTTACCTCTGTCCTTCACTGAAGCAGTTTCTCTGAGCCTAGGCTTTTTATGAGAACAGGCAGAACAGTCAGACTAAATAGCTATGTTTTCAAACTACAGACTTAACACAAAGATGTACATTTCACCTAAATCAAAATGGATTTCTGCTCTGGAGAATTTCTACTCTGTCTCGCCCCTCAGCCAGTGGCAGTGCTCCAGCACCATCTGCACCCCCATGCAGCCTTCCCAGGGTGGAGAGGGACGTGTGTCATTGAAGGAACGATGGAGCAGCTCAGCTGAGCTCCAGGCAAGGGGCAGCTGTGTCTCCAGAAGTCCCAGTCATGGGGTGAGAGTGCAGACTCTCCTTGAGCATTGCTCACTTGGGTTAGGCCAGCCTGTGTGCCAAAACAGTGCTGTCAGTCATTGCACATCTTCAAAGTGATCTCCTGTTTCCAGTTCCTGCTGTAGTACTTCCCTGCCGATATCTGGAGGCTCAGTGTCAGACTACAAATCCTTCCCATTAAACTGTCTCCAGTATGGGAGAAAAGGTGCTCAGTAGTTCAAATTAAATATACCAAAAACTATTTATCCTGTTCATAGCTGTGGAGCAGATAATTATTTTAAGCAACACAAATCACATTTAAATTTGGTTATGAACACACATATATAAGGTAGCTTTGAATGGTGTTGAATAAACAGAACTAATTTTTCTTAATTATTTTTGAATAATTTGCTTGTTTGCACCTAAAATAAGTAGAACTCAGCTCACTGGATTTTTATAAAGTAGAAAGTCAATCATCATGAAAGCAAATGTTCCCCTGTTCTCACACTGCCACACTGATACATTGTGAAGGCAACATAATTGCCAGAATGGATTTATGAATATTTCAAAAATATTTTTAATGCTAATAGACATCTTATAAAAGAGTAACAACAGAATTGGCAGGTGAGTAAAGAACAGAATGTGAACAAAAGCCATGAAAATCAGTCTTTCTGTGGACTTCAAACATATAAATTATTCCTCAAATACTTGAACATTGATACATCACTCAAGAAAATCCAGGGTAAACAAGAGGGTCTGGGTGAGCTCTGAAGCTACAGCTCTGTTTCCAAAAGCATGGGACAACTCTGCATGGAGATGGTTTCTCCAAGCAAATAGGGAGCCTTAAGCTTCTCTAAATGAAGTCCATAAGGAGTGTTCATAAGGAGCAGAGAGTAGTGGAACTTCTTGGGATATTCAGGAGATGCCACCTCTTCAGATGTGAGGTGTTTCACATGAAAAAGGTTCATTTTGCTGAAGTTTTGCTGTAAGCACAATGTCTGTTGGGTGTGGAGGGGCCTGGGCAGCCCTTGTGGCTGGTGTGGGCGCGCCCTGCAGCCCTGATCCCAGAGCCAGGGACTGTGCAGCTGGGAGGGGTGGGATAACTGCCTGCGTGGATAACAGGCAGGTTCTATCAGGTACTTCTGCTCTGACACAATGCTTACTTCAAAAGCTAAGAAGACTCTGGAAAATCGATCTGCTTGCTTAAATAGGTGTTATTTTTACCACTGCTAGTCCGCATCAATCAGGGTACATACAAGCTGATAATTACCATTTCCTTATGGAAGAAGGACACATATGTTTTTAGCGTGCTTTAGCATGTTTTTGTATCTGGGGTTACATGAAGTTGAGCAGATGAAACAGCAAATAGTTGATGCCTTACTCCAAAAGTCAATTCCATACAAAATTTATTTTCTAAGTAGGAAATAAGTTTTATTTTCTGCACTTTTTTTTCCCCTGCATGGATAAAATGTGAAAAATTGACCTATCATAATTTCTTAGGCCCTTACTAAAAGAACCACAAATAACTTCTAACAAAACCTGTGCTGATTTAGCCCTACACAGGAATGTTCACCCCTGAGCTTTTCACCTGGCCACAATCCCACCATCCTCAGGCAGATTCACACACACCAGCCACCTCCATCTGTGACCACAGCACCCCAGTCATGTCCCACATGGCTGCCTTTCTTCCCTGGGTGCCCGTGCATCCCCTGGAGGGAAGGTCCTCACCTGCAAACAGCATCCTTTGTTGTCCTCAGTTCCTTCCTCCCTCTCCCCTCTTCACCTGCAGCAGAACCTGGTTTCTTCAGTAAATTCAGTTGTTACCTGTGTTTGGTAACTTCCTTGCCTGCTGGGGTTTTGGACACCTTCTACAAAGGCACAAATACCTTTAAGAGCATCCACCCACAAAGCTGTCAACATGTTCAGTACTAATGCACCCCACTTTCTCAGCTATGAACAGTACTTTCCATCCCAACAATGTTCAGGTGGTGTGACACTGCCTGTGATTCCAGATTTCTAAATTATTCTCCCTGACACATTTTCAAGAGCTTTTTTTGTGTCAGCATTCACCAGTGATGCGCTGTTGTAAATACTTCACTCTATTAAAAGCCTGCAGGTAGTTTTTTTTTTTTATTTTCAGCATTCCATCCTGTATTGTTTTGATGAAAGAAGATTGAAAATTTTCCGCTTAACCTCTGAGCTTGGATTTTAATTTGTGTCAGGTCAGATTCTGAATGTAAATTAATCTGTGCATTTCCTTTCTTTCCTTCTTCTCTTAGGTCTTCTCCTGATCTTCATTCCCATGGGACAGTGAGCCAGAGGCAGCAAGAGGCATTGAGGTACCAAGAGTTGTTGGGGTTCTCCTGGAAGCTCTCCCCACCTGCCATAGAGTCCAGTCAGGAATTAGACTTCTATGATCCTTGTGGGTCCCTTTCAGTTCAGGATATTCTGTGATCCTGTACACCTTTGCCTTGATAGAAATGTGAAAGGAACTGAGTTAAAACCAGCAAGTGGTTTGGGGGAAGAGAAGAAAATCCAGACAAGCTGAATTGTTTCAGTAAGCAGCTTAGGAAAACAAGATTTTGACAAATTGTTTCCCCTATTCACCATTCTTTTATTCCTCCTATCTCATGCAGCCACTTACTTGCCAGCTTGTCCCTGCAAAAGCCAAGCCTGCTCCCAGCAGTGAGTTTGTAATCCCAAAATGCTGCTTAAAAGCCACCTGGATTCTCTAAATAATAGAAACCAGGGGACAGAGTGTCTGATAACTGAGCTCTTTATGAGAAGAGCCTGTGGATACAGAACTGATAGTCCTGAAGCAAAAGTAAACATCAGCACCAAAAGGGGAACCAGAGGGTGAGGTGTTACACATCCTCCATCAGTTGCAGAGGAGGTGGTGGCGTGGCTTGGCAGCAGGAATCTGTCCCACAGACTCTGCTGCTGCAGGAGCCCACAGCCCTGTGTGGGAATATCCTCTGTACAGCATGGATGTATGACATCTGCACAACCTGGGTGGAAACAGTGTTTTATTCTCCTAAATAACTTCACTACTGAAACACTGATCATTTCAGCTACATAAACAACATCTTTATGAGCTTCTAAGGCCAGGGGAAGAAGTCTGTATTTCTGCTTGGCACTCAAATGGCATCTAGAACAAAGCAGGAAATTTCTCTCGAATGTAACTCTGTCAGTGACATTATCGTTGCATAAAGTTGCATTCAAATTAGCTGGCATGGAGGAACAGCATGGATGTGGATAAGAAAACCCATTAATCATGTTTTCCCTGTTGTGCTGGTTTTGACTGGGGTAGAGTTAACTTTCCTCGCAGTGGCTGGAATGGGGCTGTGGTTTGGATTTGTGCTGGACACAGTGACAATAGTGCAGGGACAATTTTGCTCTTGCTGAGCATGACTTGCACAGAGCCAAGGCCTTTTCTGCTTTTCATACTGTCTGTCATGCTGGTGAGGGGAAAGGGGCTCCATGGGAGGTTGGGAGGAGGCACAGCCAGGACAGGTGACCCCAGCTGGCCAAAGGGATATTCCAGACCATGGGACATCATGCAGTGTACATAAATATGGGGCAGGAGGGCAAAAGGAAGAAGTAGGGCACTTTTGGAGTGATGGCATTTGTCTTTCCAAGTAACCACTATCTGTGATGGGGCCCTGCTCTCCTGGAGGTGGCTGAACACTTGTCTGCCCATGGAAAGCAGTGAATTCCTTGTTTTTCTTTGTTTGAGTGGGTTTTGCTTTCCATATTAAACTCTTTATCTCAAATTGCAAGTTTTCCATCTTATACTCTTCCAATTCTCTCATGATCCTGCTGGTGGGGGTTAAACCATGATATCTGTCCTTGCAAAACCCCTAAATGCTGCCCAGCTCAGGAAGAGAGGGAGTTTAATCGTGGCCTTGTAAAAGAAAATTTAAGAGATGTCAGCATGATGGCTGTGTCTGCTGAAACAGACAATTACAATGTACAATTAATGTTCAGGCTGTTTAAAAATGTGAAGTGTCTATGGCTCACTTTATTGCTGGAGCAAACCCAGGTCACTCAAACTGAATAAATATTTGTTTTGCTCTGCAGTAAGTATCTGGCTTTAAGGACTTTTTGTTCCCTTGATCTGGAGCTGGGGGTTTTTGCAATCATCTTTTCAGCTGCACTGGCCCTAACAAAGCAGTGTCCCACTGGCCATGGGACACTTGAGAGTTGGATCCTCCAGTAGGATCCTCACCAAGCTGAAACAGATGATATTGAATCTACCAGCTTTAGCCCTCTGAACTCTCTTGTGAAGACCCAAATAAATTCTCATCCTGGGCCTGTATGAGGTACTCATCTCTTGATGAAGGCAGTAACCTCTCTACAACAAATAAGCACTATTTTTCTTGTGGAGAAGGCCCTGAGATGGTAGGAGCAGGTGACAGTCACATGCAGTGATGATAATGTTGGTGATGCATTTGGCAGCAGACAAGCCTCGAGGTGAGATAGCTCAGAGGATCAGGGTTTATTGCATTTGAGTTTCAGCTGCATAAAAAACAATTTTATGAGCTTCAAAGGGGGAAAAGTCCATATTTCTGCTTGGCACTCAAATCACTACTTTTATTAGTATACAGCAATTTGGCTTCCTGTTGTCATTCTTTCTTGATGTATTTTCTTTAGTATTGTCTTTGTGTTTCTTTAATGTCAGGAGTGCAACTTGCTTCCATAGTCAAGATGATCTCCAGTGGGGTTCAGTCTGCTTTACTTCAGAAGAATTTACCATCCTCTGCTGTCAGCCCTGCAAAAGCTCTCTCTGGGCTGCAAACTGGAGTTGCTCAGGTGACCTCCAGCGTCCTTTCCAGCCCAAGTATTCCATGAATCTATGAAGGAGCCATTTAGCTCCCAATCAAGCAGGTGAGAGGTGGATATGCACTTGAGTGGCTGAAAGGCCATAGACTCTCTCAGGAAAGTGTGATGGATGATTTAATGAATCATTATGAGTGTGTGGGCTCTGCCTTCCAGTGGGTGATATCTGTTTCACTCCATCTTTGTCTCACATTATAAAGCAGGAAAAAAGTACTCTTCTGGAACTTTTTATTTATATTTCACAATAAAAGCTGTGACAGCTGGAATAAAGCCATTCATGGATTTATTCTTTTCAAAAGTACAGACTCAAACTCACAGATAAGTAGAAACTATGGTAAAAGAAATAGAGAATTTGGACTTATAAGGAGAGTAAGTGATAAATCACAGAGGAGTGGGAAGATGGTGGGCATGGCTTTGAGCATCAAGGCTGACAGCAATTTCCCTCTGTCCACTTTCTGCTGCAGCTGAGCACAATTAAATTGAGTGGGATGAAAGGTCATGATGACACCATCATGTTAGAGAGCAAGAAGCAAGGGTGATCTCCCACTAACCATGATTTTTCAGGATTCAGAGGACTAGATAGTCCTCATAACAAGTTGTTATACCTGAGCAAGTAATTTCTAAAGGCTGGTAGAGCACTTGTCTGTGTTTCTGGTGCCAGAGAAGGGTTGAAGTGCTCATGAGATGTGGCTTCAAGCAAGATCTCTTGTCTGCTTGTACTTTCAGAGCCTAGCTCTTTATGTCCATCTGTCTTTTTTTCCCATAAATCACTGTGAACTTCATCTTGGCTACAGGGAGGAGATGGTCACAGGGGCCTTTTAGATACCAAAGAAAGTGTGAAGAGGAAAAACTGTTGTTAGAGATCATATGTGCTGGAAATGCTAGGCAGGAAGGAACTAAACCATAGAGGAAGAAGTGGCATGTGTTGTGTCTGTTTTAAAGTACTTTTCCAGTAAGAGAAAAGCAAAAGGTTAAGAACCAGGCATGAGGCTTGTGAGCTCTCCTCTGTCTTGTGTTACTCTGCTGCTATGTGTCAGACCATAATAATATGGATATTAGGATGTTGTACAATGGGCAAAATTTACTGGTGGCATAGGCAATGAGGCAATAAATGAGAGCAAGAAGGAGAATTTCACCTGGAGATCAACTCCCTTGCTACTGCTGGTATTATACATCTTTCCAGATTCTCTTTTTAACACTTTAATGCTGAAAATGTTTGATTTTTTTTCACTTACTGAAAGTTAAACTTCCTACATAATTCTAACACAGTAAAAAATTCAAACTTTATCAAAGATGTTCTAAGAAAAGCCTTTTTTCTGTTTAATTTGTTTCCAGATTTATGCACATTACTTTCAGCTGAATGCTGTGACGTAACAGTCAAATTGTTGCAAATAACTGTGTCACGAAACTGCTCAAAAGATTGTCAGCCTTTCTCTCAACCCCAAATCTTGCATGTCAGAAAATCCCTCTGTCCTTGACTCACGTTCTGCCAGGAGTTTCCCCAGCAGTCCTGCTGGGAATGGTGCCAGCCTGGCTGGCAGCTGGGATGGCACAGGTCCTGGAGAGCAGCAGAGGTGCTGTGCTGGCTCATCTCCACGGGCAATGAACGTTTTTGCCACAACACTCACACCAAGCCCCTGTAATAAATGCATGGCAAGAGTCCCACCAGCCTGTCTGCAGATGAACGATCTGATCACTGAAAAAAGTTAATTGGATCATTAGTGCCCCCAGCAAAAGGCTCTCTTGGTGGGTGGTTAAAGGGAGATTGCAAACCTCGCAGCACTCAGGCAGGAGAAGCCTGTGCTGCTGTCCTGACATTGAGCGTTGCAGGGTCCTGATGGCTCCCAAACCCCAGCCAGCACCGCAGCCTCACAAAGCAGCTCCTCCTGTTCTGCTTTGTGATTAAAGACAGAATTCAGAGGTGAATGCCCCAGCTCCAGGCAAGGAAAGGCCATGACTCAGCAAGGGGACCAGACTGCCTCCCCTGCAGCTCATTATGTGATGGGGATCCAGAACAAGGGAGAGCATTATTTCATCAAATGGCTATCAGGGTTTTGCTTGTTCATAGCCTATTTCTGCACTGAATGCTAAAAGCATTTGTTTGTTTAATTATTAAGCTCTTGTAAAAGATGCAGCTTCTTTTAAGCCTGTGCAGAGTGCCTCAAAAAAATGAGATGGCTTTGAGGAATTAGAAGCCAAATGCAGTGAAGATGTATGTTTATAACAGATTATTTCACTAATCATAACAGGGCCTTTACATGCACCAAAGCCAGGCTTGATTCATTAGCTTCCATTGTTATTCATGAAAGACTTTAATTTTTTCATAATCTCACATACACTTATTAATTCTTAAATCAAATATACATTACAGCTGAAAATGCATGTTCTGAGAGCAATTATACTAAAGTGCAGCGTGTATTTCTCATTCTGGCAAACAAATACAGCAAGACCTTTGTGAATATTTTTCCTTGTAGGAGTCTGTGTTTCACTGTTTGTCTACTGTAATGAATATTTTGACACTGTTTTTGAGATGCTTGGGTGTAATTACTTGCTTATCTGGATAAACATGGTTTATTTCAAAAAAGATTTCTGCTTTTTTTGTTGTTGTTGTTGTTTTTAGTTTTTTTAAGCAGAAGAAAAATCAGAAAACTGTAAAATAGCTATTTCTTCTGCATTTAGACTTTCCATCTTTCTCCTTGGAAAAAACTGAAAAAAGTAAGGAGCAAAGGTTCATTTAAAAATCAAATTTGGAACTGATGAGCCCAATGGATTTTCCTAAGCCTTTTTCCCTTGTTTTTTTAATGAAATCTTTGCATTTTTATGTTATTTTAATAAAATTAACCATATTGATCCAGTCTTAAAAATCAGATGTCATCCAAGAAAATGGGTGTTGATAAAAAACCCTTTTCCCCAAGTCCTTCACTAAAATATGGACATCGTTGGTGTTCAAAATAACAGCAAAATACGTTTTTCTATCTGATACAGCATTCTAAAACCCAGAAATGCTATGTTATCATAAGTTCCCAATTAATGGTGATGTTACATTCAGGTTTGATGGCAAATTGTGCCAGGGAGTAAATTCTGATAACATTTCCAGATCCATTTTGATGACTCAAGAGCTCTGGATAAGGTTTGAAAGAAACAGGTGGTCTTCCAAAGGCTTCTTTTGTTTATCTCATTATTATTTAAAAATCACTTTATAAGGAGCAGATTGAATTGGCCAAATGTCCAGATGCATTTAATTGCCGGTTTTATGAGTATTGTTATTATTAACACTATTAATAATAAAATAATAATGGGGCATATATCAACAATAATAATGGCATCCTCAAGGCAACTATACAAATATTACGGCTTGTCTGCTGTCTCCTCCTGACTATCTTTCTGCCAGAAAACTTGACCCCAAATTAAAAAGCCTGAGATATCCCACTTAGATAAAATAGTAATAGAAACAAGGTAAATTATTTATCACAGAAAAGAAAAGAAAAGCAATGTACCAGCTTGCTCAATAATACGGTAAACTTTTGATAAATGGGATTTTTAAATAAAGATTTTTTTTTTTTGCTCCTAGACTATATTTTTTGGAACAGAACTTTGAATCGACTGTCTAAAAATCTAGATTTTCTTCTGGAAAAGAAAATCCTTTTGAAGGAAGCTAATTTTTTTTTTGCATAAACAGATTGAATTTTTCAAAAATTCTGTCCAAGAACATAAAGGAGTTGAACATTCTAAGAAAGTGCTTTGTTTAAAATAACAGATCATTTTATGCCTTCAAATTCTATGATTTTGTATTGCAGGATACAAATCTAAGTTGAAATTATTTTTTTTTGTCCTTTCAAAGGAAGGATTTGGTTTAGTCTTCACTCCTGTTCAACCCTTCATTTCTTTTCTTAATTGCTTTTAGGAAGGGAAATATTCCAAATCATAGCACCATTATGAAATTAATGATCAGATTTCCATCCAGCTCCACTTTGGAACTCACAGTACAACTTCTTATACCAGGAATCACACTAAATAATCTATACAGAGAAAATCCAACAATGTGCCTGTAAGCATTTTGTACAGTTAAGGAGAAAGAGTTGCTGGTTTGTGATTAAAGGGACTTTAATATATACTTAAAATTAAGCAAAGGCTTAAGTATGAAGTTTCCTAAATGCATATTTGATGACTTGTCCATGAATTGTTCAGCTGCCATTTATAATTAACATCAGACAGTGTTTCCTTTTGTACCAGATTTGCTCTTTTTGATATATTCCCAAGAGTAACATCAAGCAACTTTCATAAAGACTAACATTTAGCAATAGTCATTGCATAGGCTGTGTTAATTAATATTCTTTTTTAGACAGAAGCTATCTTCAAGTGGTGCAAATTTTAAGGACAGCTACCATCAGTGGAGCAACGTCCTGTTGGTCTCCTTTTAAAAAATATTCACTACAGGAGTGGTTTGGTATCCTTGGCAATTTCCAGCTACATAAACAAGTCCTAAAGAAATATTAATCATGCTCAAGTTGGTGTAAAATATGTGTGTGCTTCTATATTGATTAAAACATAGGTCCAGACTTAGAATCTTTTACTCAACAGTAATTGCAAAACAGTGCTTTAACTTGTTAAATTATCAGAATTAACCAAGCCCACAGAGAGGAGTCACATTACTTTTCTGAATTTACCCATGCTAGGGAAAGTTCTGATGCTTGTAGCAATACAGATGTAGAAGAGCAAAAAAGTGTTTGCTGAATGTTTATAATGCCAGTGTGGTTAATGAGAACAGTGCATCCCCACAGGGTGCTGCCTGCACACTGACAGCTCTCTGTAACTCAAAGCATTGAAGGCAATGGTGCAGTTATTCAAACATTACAACTTCTGTAGAAAGAGGAGAAGTTTTGCAGTATATACAACATCCTATTTCTTCCTCAAGCACTCCATATCTATCGGAGATTTTAAAAATCAGGAATGGAGGCTATTCTTGTCTTGACAACTCAGGTGCTATACACTGCACTCTCTGAAGATGTACAAGGTCTGTAAAAAGGATTGCAGCAACCCTTGCCCACTGGCTATGAACCAGTCAGAGCCAGATCACCTGCAGACATGTTTGCAAATATTCACATTTTTCCCAGTGGTGAGAAATAAAATAAGTATAATGGGAAAGTACTATATTATTGTTTTCATACTTAGATTCACATACACAGATAAAACTTGGCAAAAAAAAAAAAAAAAAAAAAAAAAAAAAGAGAGAGAGAAAACAAAAGCAAAACCAAGGAGAAGCAGGTCTGGCATGTGTTTCAAGCTAAGAATTTGTTCAGAATAATGACTTCAGCTGAAGTGTAGAGCAGCATTGGAGTGGGAGTCAAGTAGAGTACAGTTTCCTTTTCTTCAGGAGTAGCTCCTGCAGGTACAGTTCCACTGTGGGGCTACTGTGAGAAGGATCAGTGTTCTGTGAATAAAAACCCCCAGCAGCTTCAGCTGGCTGCTAAGGGAGACAGTTCTTACAGGTAACCAGAGGCACTGTACAAAGAGATAAGGACTTTTTCCACAATGGAAACACTGTGGTACAAGGATGTAACAATAAATTTTCCTCCACTTCAAAAAGACCCCATGTACAAGAAATCTGCTGAGATAGTGGAAGGACTTTTCACACTGCCCTAAGAAGGAGAAACCCAGTCAGGAAGACCTTACCTGTCTTAGTCTTGGTGTTCTCATTACATATCATAAAAAGAAATATAAAAGGCCATGGCTCTCACTCTCAATCACCATCTGCAGAGTAATTGCATCCCCCAGATTCGATTCCAGGTGGGTGGACTGGAGTTCTTTCAATTCATCAATTCCTGGGGAACTTTACAGAGTTCCTTCTCCATCTGAATGTGTATGGTAGGATCAGAATAAATACAAAGTTTATTACCATGTTTTATATTAATAATTGTAATTAATGACCAGAATAAGCATGCACAAATGCCTCTGTAGGTGTACATATAATGCATAAGTGAATTAAAGAATATAATTTATCTTCAGTTTGCCTTTTTCCTCTCATCTGGAATACCTGACTGTTTGTAATAGTGATAAATGAAAATGCACTGAATATTACATGGTATGAGAACCAATACTGATCAATCCTAATTCTCTTCTGCCAGCTAAAAACCTAAATTTAAATTAAAAGTTCTCCCTTGACTCTTTGAAGTAACTGCAATTACTTCCATTTGGGCCAAGACTAAATTTAGTCCGTGAAATTCAATAAACTCTCCTGGCACATGAAACTAACTCCAGAATGCTATGAACCTAGAGGCATCCATTCCTCAGCTTAGACTTAGTGTTTGACAGCAATTCACTCCACAGGACTAATCCCATTTATCTCACTTATATGAAGATCTTCCTTTGTTTTGAGCAAAGTCAAACCCAATAGGTCAGATGGTGGACATGGTGTTGCAATTCTGGTACCTGGACTGCACCAGGACTAAATATCTGAGGCAGAGGATGAAGGATATCAACCAGTGACAGGGTAGCCAGGGGCAGGGGACAGAGCATTTTCATGTCAGATGGCCAATGAAATCCACTAAGTCATCTCCATCTTCTAGATCTTTTCAGAGACCATAGCAATGGTACGCTTAGTGATTTTCAGCCCTGGGGAAAAAATAGCTCCCATGTATTCCCACCCATCCTTTCAGCCAGAGCTTGGGGAGCAGATTCTCAGTGTAGGTTGAAAATGTCTACCAGCACAGAAGCTGGACCCACCATGGGAAGCTGAGAACTGTCTCCAGTGTTCGCCTGTAATTGCACTTTAACCGTACCTTTTCACTTTAAAATATGGCTCACCTTTTTATTTCTCAGCCTCTGATCAAACACCAGCTAATTACCAAAGAAACATGGAATTTGGATGATTTGCAGATAGCATCTTATGAGAGAGCAAAGAGCTGCATTTTGAGAAGATAAGACAATAAAAATATTTCAGCGGGAAGTCAAACAGCAGGATTCCAACAGGGAGTGCTAAAAGAGCCCCAGACCATCACACTGGAATGTGTCCTTGGCTTCATGAGAAGTGATAACTTCAGCTTGGAGGATATGATCAGCTCTGTTTCACTGAACACAGGAGAAACCTGATCTCAGTTACTAGTCTTATCAAAAAGAACAAATATATCTCTAGATCAATTTAGGAGTGTGAGATATGAAGCATTTCACACAGGATTTTGAGTCCTTTCCCATCTTTTATCTCCCTTTTATGAAGACATGTCGTCAAGAGAAAGCATGTTGGAACTGCACATGTGAAATGCCAGCTTTGTCTTTCAGAATTACTTCCAGAATCTCAGCTGCTTCCAAGGACTAGTACACTCATGTGAGTAACTGACCTTGTTTTCAGATGTCTGGCTTCTGGCTTGTAAAGAGACAAACTAAAAAGAGAAAACTAGATTTCTGCATACTTTTCTCCCTTCCTCATTTCTAATTTCAGGTGTTGATTAATATATTTTTTTTAAAGAAGAACAGTAACTGTAAAGAAGTGTCAAGCCCAAGTGTGTGGTTCTCACAGACTGCAGGACCAGAAGGTTTCCAGGCTGCCACCAGCTGCCCCTGAACATCTGATTTTTCTGAGGGGATGTTTTGCTAACTGCAGATACTAGCAGTTCTCTTTTCCATCTACCACTTTCTGACAAATATGTCAGCTCTACATTTTGTTAAGGCGTTCAAAGCTGTGCAGGCTTTGTGTCACAGCCTGCTGAAACATTTCCAATGACTTCAGTCACAGGAACTCCACCAGTCCCCTTTGTTCTGAACTGCAAGGGCCAGCTTCAGTGTGTCCTTTTATTGCCAGTCAAGTGTTTGCACAGCAGACTGATGTCTTCACTTGCAGCTCTGCCCCTCCCCTTGCACCCCAGCCTTGTGTGGCTGACTGAGGGGTGGCTGGCTCTCCTGGAGGCCAGGCACAGCACTGTGAGCCAGCTCCCAGGTCAGCAATGCAGCTCATGCCCAGTCAGTTCAGAGATCCAGAGCAGCACCACACACTGCATTTCCTTAGGGAAGGACCTGGTACCTGGGAAGAAGGAAGCCAGTGAGTCTTTCCCATGTGAACTATCTTAGAGACCCCACGTGAACCTGCATGTCCCAGAAATCAGTGAGACTGGTTTACAGAATGTCAGTGCTACACCAAGGGCACCACTGGTACTGCATAGTTCAGATTTCAGGCTGCTTTCAGAGGCTTGAACCCTTTTCTGACTGCATTTGGGGATGTTTTGATTGGGCACGATGCCCCCAGACAAGCCACCAAATGCATGAGTCTGTGTAAACAACTCTATACAGTTTTCCTGACCTGAGATCTTCCCTTGGTAGGTCTGAGCTGTAACATTCACTGCCCTCCTCAGCTGTGGTGCAAATCAGTGCATCTCCTGAGGGGCAATTCCTCTGAAAAGGACAGGTATAATTTAGAGCAGCTGGTTACATAAGCAATTACTCTGCTTGAAAGCAAACCATAGTAAGACACAATTTATGTATGCTGTAATAAAGATAAGAATTTCTCAAACACACATAATTTTTAATGTTATATGCAGGCTAATTACTCTTATAGAAACATAAGATTGCTTCTCAGGCTCCAGAGAGCAGTTTAATCAAATGTGCTAAAATATAAAGAAAATATTTGTTGCAAAAGAGACAAAAGTTATTATCAAGGCATTAGTGCCACTGTTTATCATCAAGGCTGATTAAGAGGTGTTTTGTGGCATACTTCATCACTGGCAAGAGTGTGTCTGTGTTTCAATTCAGAGGAGAGATGAAAGTGCTATTCCTGAACATAATCAGGAATCGATTCTCCCTGACACCACCAAGCAATTACAGCACCATTAGGTTCCATTAAGGTGGAGACACTGCCAAATATAGACTCAGCAATTAAAATGCTAAATGAAAGTTTGTGATCCCCATACTTTCCTATCTTGTGCATGTCAAAAGCAAACTTGTCAAACCAAATCAGAACTGAGAATTTTGATTGAAACTTGTAGGTATCAGAAGTTCACAAACTTTACCTACATTGAAGCAAAGATATAAGCCCTGAATGAAATGAAAAAGTCACATTGACCTGCATTGTTCTCCACTTGAAAAGATTTCTGAAAGTCACCTACTAATTTATTTTAACATGATCCACAGTTGTTGTTTTTAAATTAGACAGTGAGTAAAAAAGGTACCATTTCACTTCACCTTCATTTTTACATGTTGAAGTTGTTCAAAGAATGATTTTCCATGAGGGAGAAAAAACCCCAAGTAATCAGTGATCAGTGTAATATAATTCAGTCTGGGAAATACAATAACTAGCAGGAAAAGTGCCTGAAAGCAATTTAGGAAACATCTGAAATCACAGGGGGCATAGGATGGTCAGATTGTGAAGTTAATGGACAGATTCTCAAACCCTAACAAATTATATCTGAAACTTCTGTCTGATGGTGTCTTTGGCTGGACAACTGTGTTTCTGCTCCATGCAGAGTGCATTCAGAAAAAAAGCTCATCATGGCACAAATGTAGCCATGTGACTGCTCCATCCTAGCACAGCTGGTGCTGTATGCCTACTCCCACCCATGCCATGCTATCACAGGGCATCAGCCAGCTGCTTCCCAGAGCACAGAAATACTCTCTAAGAAGCTGTTCTGAACAGTACAACAAAAAATCAACTTTATTATCTTCAGACCACAAATGCAAGCAGTACATGATGTATGATTACCTTCTCCCAGAGCTCCATCTGATTTTCATATTGAACAGAAAGCACTTCCATGATTTGATTTCCCATGTGCAAGGGGAGTAGTTTTCTGTTCAAGCTGCCCACGTCAATGCCCTGCATACCCTGGGATGGGAAAAGACCTTGCCCTTGATCACCCTTGAGGGCTACCTGGGTCTCAAATGAGAAGGGGGCTTCATCAGAGAGAGTCCTTGCACCACCCCACCATGGGCAGTGTCAAGCGCTGCTTTTCTCAAAGCCAGCCCACCACTAAGGGGTCCTTGGCCTTTTCCCAGATGGGGTGAAGGTCAGTCCCCTGTGGGTTCTCCATACTTTAGAGTGGCATTGCAGGTTGGAAGAACCCTGTTTTCTTCTGTGCTCTCTGTGCTTTTCCTGCTTCAAATTTTTAAAACTTATTTCTTGTAATTGTTTTGTTCTGTTTCTGCTGCAGCAAATATATATTTCTTGACTGCAGCTCTGGGAGAGATTCAACCCAGCAGGTTAGTATTAGCTAATATCATTGGATACATCTCAAAGGAGCTAAAGTAGAGTTACTGCTACCGGGGGTAGAGCCTGCATCTTCCTGTTCACTTTAATTCGACTTCAAGAGAAGCCAAAATACTTCCTGCAGCCTGCACCAGACAACCGTCTGTCCTTGGTTTATCCGCACATTTCCACGTGTTCCAGCATCACCAGGACCCAGGGGCAAGGAGAAGGGAAGACATCTGTGCTCACTTGAGAAAACAATCTAGAACCTCTCCTCTCTAGAGCATCTGGACAGGCTTGTTGTGTACCCAAGGGGTTCTGCTATTGTGAAACACCAGAACTTATCCAGATGCTTGCTGGAGAATGTCGAAATGCCTGAACTTCCACAAGCCACAATTTTATAAGGATTAAGACACAGTGCTGCTTTTTCCCATGCTGCCACTGTCAGCAGCAGGCTCTGGTGTCAGCAACTGGCATTGAGTGCACCTGGGTTAAAGCAGAAAATCCATAGGTGGTGTGACAACAGAGGATAGTAAGGATGGTTTGATTTTAATAGGCAAATGCAGGCTGGCAAATGGCCCCTTCCTAATGAAAGTGCTCTGCTTTTGAGCCAAATCACTAATCTCAATCCATTACTCTTACCAGTCTGTAGATGCTGGAAACAATAGAGTTCTTTCTACTTTGTATTAAGAATGACAACAGTACTGTGGAAATGACCTGGTAAATGGTCTGTTCAGCTGATAATTGTATTTCAAGCACTGAAAAAAATGGCGCCAGAAACTTCTCAGATACTGAAATATTTTCTGTGGCACACTAAAAATGTATATGACTTGCATTAATGGAATTAAACTTAGACAAGATAAACATTCAAATTATCCTTGAATCATAGTTTGGTTCAAGAGCACTACACTCTCTGAATGCCAAGGATCTTTCAAGCTTAGATGCGGTACAGTTAAAAGACCCTTTCCTACCTAAGCTGTGCTGCCTTTTTTCTTCACTGTACTTCAAGACTGAAAGATTTAAAATAGACTGAAACAACCACAAACCCCAAGCTGAGGACAGTCTTTTGTAACTCTCTCATTCTTCTCTCATTCTTCTCTCCTAACCCTGACAGGCATGCTACCTTGACTCTTGTTGTGCAATTGCCCTATTACATCATCAAGAATTTACCAAACATATTGTCCTGCCAAACAGTTAGGTAGAATTTGCATATGCTGTACTGGAAATAGAAAGGGCTAACTACAAATTTATAAATGTATTTGAATTATTCTCTCAGGTGTATAATGAGAAAAAAATAGAATAAAATAAAAAGCATTCAAGGATGAAATATTACGGTTTAAAACTCCCAGAAATAAGTTTAAATGCACTGGGAATAAAAATATTAATAATATTTTGATTATATCTAGTTTCAAAATAGGGATGCCAAACCTTAATTTCAAGCTTTGAATAAATGCAACATTTAAATATTGAACAGTTCTTTATCCATTCTTTACATGGATACAATCTGAGAATGTGGATTTAACCATTAATTTAATGGCTTTGTTAAAATGACAACAGAATACCTTAACTGTAGAGAATCTTTATTTCCATACTCCGTAGTGATGACCAATTTGCCCAGCAAGCAATTTATGCAAATTTGCCTTAATGAGAAATCTTCTCTGCTTTACTAAAAATATAGAATCAGATACTTTATATTAGATAGTGCTGACTGACTTCTTGTAGTTCTTCAGTAGTTGTAGTCAAAATTAAAATTAAAACATCTATTTAGGACACCCACTTTTCTGTTTGAAAAGTGTGTTTCTTGTTTCTGAGTGTGATGTAAATGGGAGAGGGAAATGAATAGATTGTTTATATTCAGCAACAGATTGTGTGCATCTGGCTGTCCACCAGTGATAATTGAAATTCAGAAGAAATTAAGCTCTCAGATTTCCATTCCAATCACATCCTCTCTTTGAATTCTGAGATGATTACATATTTCACTTGAAGGAAGAGTAGTAAATATGGGAATTTGGGATCAGGGACTATGAAAAGTGTAATAAAAACTGTAGGAGGTATCTGTAGTTGTTGTATGATATGATGAGGTTTTTTCCTCTTCATCTGTTATGTATTAAGGCATTTAAAAATTGAGTCACTCTTAAGTAGTTTTACAAATACTCTGAAGTTTGATGTTTAGCTGATCTCACAGGCCTCTGAAATATTAACATACATTCCTGCTGATGTATAGATCAAAGCATGAGGAGAGGATCATAGAATCATTTAGATTGGAAAAGACCCTTAAGTTCATGAAGTTCAACCATAACCCTAACACTGTCATAGATAAGAGAAAACCTCTGTCCTGGAGACCAGCACATGGTGGGCAGCAAATCTGCAAGAAAATGGGCAGAACTCTGTGTCCCATTGTCACCTGAAATAAACAGCACAAATCTTTCCAGATGGTAATAAGAGTGATAATCTGAAAAGAAACACTTTAATGAAAGCTTTCAGTTGCACAAAATAGCTCTGTACACATATGATACAGAATTACTACAACCTTTAGAAGGTTGGTTAATTAATTAGTATATCTAGCAGGTACATCCAATAGGAGATCAGTTGCCCCAGTAACCCACCCTTGAGCCAGCCCCTTGGAGTTGGTCCAGGGACTTCTTTGCCCTATTTCTTGTTATGTCTCTTAAGTTCTGGTGGAAAACAAAATGTCATTGTCAAAACTCCATTCTTGAAAATTAGACTAAACAGAATTTCAAGCATGTGTTATGAAGGCTTATCTTATTGTTCTAAAATGTGAGAGAAAGGGCAGGAAACGTACTAGAGGCTATATAACTATGTACTGTCTACAAAACT
This sequence comes from Ammospiza nelsoni, assembly GCF_027579445.1. NCBI lineage: Eukaryota > Metazoa > Chordata > Aves > Passeriformes > Passerellidae > Ammospiza > Ammospiza nelsoni. The sequence continues at coordinate 26,111,423 of NC_080633.1, read as the reverse complement.
ATGAGTATATGAAATACATATATAAAAGAAAAAATCTTTGGGCACCACCACAACTGATAATAATTAGAAGAAGTAGGACCTGCATAAATTTTAAGGACATAATATGAGTTCAGTAAAACAAAAAGTCACGTAGGCCCTTTCCCATTTTAATGTTTTTTGTTGCCTCTTAGAGCCTTTGGGATATACTCCTTGTATTGCGCATCTTTGAGGATTTTTTTATTGCCTGTGGCTGCTAAAAAAAAGTATTTTATGAGCATAAGTCTTGTCTGCATATTCTAGCACAGGAGCCATTTTTGAAACTGCATTGCTGAGAGGGAAGGTCCTTACTTGAAAATGGTATTACAGAAGGAGTCAAAGATACAGCTAATCCTATGGCAGTGATCACAAACTGGAGGGAATATTGTTGTTCAAATGTGATACATCATTGAAAATGGCTTAAAATACATTATTTCCCATTATTGCCTAGCAGCAGGTGAATGCAGCAGTCAACATTTTAAGATGTATCCCCCAAGATTCCCCATGCCTACAAGGAAGGTGTGGGATTTTTCTCTGCTACAGGACACGTGGTTGATGTAATTTGTCATGCAAGCTCTCTTTATAGTCAAGGCAGAAATGGGCATGTTGAGAGCCAACTCCTCCCACCCATATAATTAGCTGAGATTAGACACTGCACTTATAGATTGTTAAAGTTAGGGGAAATTTTCCTACCTCTTAAAAATGGCCTGATTTTTGAAACTCTTCTCAGGAGTGGAAATTTACTTCACCATCTCAACATGGATATCTTTTTCCAGCTTTTGACCACAATATTTAGAAATGCTGGCAAAGCCAAAATTGAATAAAACACTTCATGTGACAGGCATGAAATGTCAAAAATTTTAAATCAAGAGCACAATGGGGTTCCCTTGGGTTGCTGATGTGAATTGACAGTACTACTGGAAAAGATTAGGCAGACGGCTGCCTGTATTGACAAGCCACACTGGTGGTCCTTTGCTGAGGCCTCTTGCAGGCAGTTCGAAAGCTTTTCAAAACCAGGATAAGTCATTTACTCCAGTTTTAACTAGGGTGGTTGGCGTAGGTTGTTGCATATTTACCACAAAAGCAGCTTCTTCAAAACAGCACCACGCTGGCTAGACCCAAGGAGTCGTGACTTGGGCATGCTTCACCATGTGGGATAAAGTTACATGGTGGGAAGCACACAACTCTCTTAAAATCATATGGGTCTCTACAAAACCAAGAAAAATACGAGCCACCTAGGAATCACATCAGTCCCTATGTTTGCACTGTGCTCTTATTACTCTCACTTGAGGACTCAAAAAGCCTCTGTGCTTTCCAGTAAGAGTACGAACAAACAGCAGCCACCAAGAGACTGGGATGACCTTTTATAAATCATGGTTCTCTCAGCTACTACTGACTATTTTGCCTGTTTTTTCACTACCTTCATTGGTAGGCCAAGAAACAAAAAAAGAAGAAAAATAAAAAGTGATAATGTTCTCATATGAATCATCCTTCCCACTAAACTGTCTCCTTGAGTGGCAGTTGAGTTTGTTAGTCATCCATCGTTTCAAATTTGTGGGTGGCAATTATCCAGCATTTCCTCTAGGTGTCAAGTCACACGGATAATCCCCTGGGGTGTGTCATTACACCCACGGGAACTGCTGAGGTTTTGATGTCCCCATCCTTCCAAAGCAGAGGGTATGTGTTTTCTTTCCAGACTGTAATTACAAAGTTTGCTATGTTTCTGCAGGCTTTACTCACAGAGGCCTGCTACTCTCACAATCTGTTACAGCCTCTGTCTATAGTAAGTCCAAGCTGGTAACTTGATCAGTGGTTTTCTTTTACAAAGATGAGGGGAAAACATGTCTCTTAAATGGAAATTGAGCTGCTCAGCCATGGACACATAAACAGAAGTCAAACAATAGAAAACTAAGGTGACAAATGAGATTCACATTCATCAATTTAGTTCATGGAAGTGGCTACTTTGATTTTAGCCTCATCAATCTCTCAAGCACAGCCAACTCAGCCTCTTTGTCTCTGCAGAGAGGAAGGTGAGAATGGAAGAGTCTCAGGTGGGAGCAGGGTGGGTTTAGTGAGGGTGCTTTAGAGGGAAATGCAGCCCAAGTGGATAGCCAGTGGTAAAACAACAGGGCAGCAGCTCTTTTTGGGGAACAGTGGTGTCTCCACAGGGATCATGGGCAGCTCCCCATGTTGGGGTACTGCACAACTCTAAGGGGTTTATCTTGGTCTGTATAATTGTACATGGGACTTGGTGAGCCTAGCCTCACATTCAGGGACAAAAATCAGGCACAATAGATGCTGCTGACTAATACAGTGTGATTTCATAGGGTTTCATCTCCTTGCTGCTGGAGATCACAGTGCTCTTGGGTTTGGAGGGGCATTGCACCTACCCCCTCCTAGAGTGGCCCCTCCAAACTGTGAGGGGCTGTCATCAAGGTTTAACCCAGTCTTCCTGAATTATTTCACCTGCCTGACCAAATCTCATTGGGATAGTTAGTTAGTTAGTCCATACTGTTCAAAATCATCATACTTTCCACCTCCATAAAGACATCTCAAAACATGAGCCTTAGTATGTGTATATGATTGCCACAAAGAATCAAAACCCAAATATCTAAGCAATGTGTTCAGATTGCTATAAGCCCTTCAGGTCTCACAGGAGTCTTCCTCCCACTGCAGTTGGTAGGGTTGGAATCACTTTTTCATTATATTAATAGAAATCTGCAGCAAGCTGATCAGTTCTAATTCCTCTGACTGGCAAATTAGAGCAGCAGGTACATGTCTGTGGGATTAGTTCTGGCATTTTCTGTCTAGAGAAATAAGGAATTTCAATAGCTAATTATTTCTTGATAGTATTGTGCACATTAAATTCTGTAATGAAAATACACAATCATTGGCCATTGTTTTTGTTGTCTACATGAGGATAATTTTTATTCCAATTCAGTCAATCCGGGTTTTAGGAGATGCATTCAAAGAGACACAAAGTGAAAGACTGCCATGCAGTATTATGTCAGGCTGGCTACTTGAGAAGCAGTCCCAAACCACTGGTACATGAGAGCCTGGATGAATGTCAGCTGAAGGCAGCCAGATGTATCTGCTAGACAAAGCTTAATATGGTTTAGATGCAAAAAAATTCTGTGGTAACAATGACAAGTAACTATATGATCATCATTTGTCTTCATTTCCTCGTATTTTCATCCTTATTTCCTCTAATTTGTAAAGACATTCTTGCTAATACAACTCAGTCTAGTCCTTGTTGCTACAGCAAAGTTCCCATTCAATGAGAGGCTACAAGACTTGAGGTCCTTTTTTGAATAAATGCATTAAATAACGAAAGCAAAAGAAGGAGCAAAAAATGCCAAATATTTTGATGAGTCATTCTCGGTCTGATTTTCAATTAAAATTTGGTCATGTAAACTGAAAATTATAATTCCATAGCTGCTATTATTTAAAGACATTAATTTTATTGTAAAAATAGAAGGAAGAATAAAAAAAAGTTGAACACAAAACCCAACAAAATCAGAAGAGGACTGGTGTAATGAAGAATAGAGAATCAAAACAAGCAAGACAGAGGTAACAGAAGACAAAACCATAATACGTCACAAGAAACAGTGCATTGACATTCATATGGATTTCCTGTGGCTAAGGAAGAATCTCAGCTCACCAATCACTGGGTTACCAACTCTCAGAACACTGCTAAGTGTGCTCTGTTTGCCAGAGCTGGGTTGTTTCACCCACCATGCTTAGTTAACTTGTGGGACCCCCAGCCACAGGAGGGCTAAATGTTGGCTGGTGCTGAAATGACAACCAGAAGAGTTAGTTGAAGAGAAATCTGGGGACTTCTCATAAACACAAAGCAGGAAGTTGCTGAACTGTTCAAATTTGTATTCTGGAAAAGCAGAAATGTTTCAGTATACAGTAGAAGTACTGCAAAATTGCTATGCTGTTTTACTGTTCTCTGCACATATTTTTTGTCTAATGTTCAGCTCTGGATTAACTAAACCTTCACTGTATTATCCTAGGTGCTGTTTATGTTCATGTTTCATAGAATCATGGAATCAGAGAATACTAAAATATGCTGAGTTGGAAGGTTCTCACAAGGATCATGGAGTCCAACTGCTGGCCCTGCACGGGTCAAAGAGTCACACCAAGTGCCTGAGAGCATTTTCCAGATGCTTCTCGAACTCTCTCAGACTTGGTGCTGTGATTACTTCCCTGGGGAGCCTGTTCCAGATGAACCCTGTCCCTTTGGTGAGGAACCTTTCCCTGATATCCAACCTAAGCCTACCCTAACTCAGTCCCATGCCATTTCCCCAAATTGTGTCACTGGTCACCCCAGAGAAGACATCAGTGTCTGCCCCTCTGCTTCCCCTTGTTTGGAAGTTGTAACTGCCATGATGTTTCCCTTCAGTTTCAACCAGGCTGAACAAATTAATTTACCTCAGCTGCTCCTCCTAAGCCTTCCCCTCCATGTTTGGCAAAGTTTGGACAACATGCTGTGCATCTAGAGGAAAGGAAGTCTGAGATTTGTTGGATTTTCTTGCTGTTCCAGATCATTGCAAACTTTATCAGTGTCATCCCAAGAAGTTTAAGTCAAAGCAGTGCTGGCTGTAGAAGATTTCTCAGACTTATATCTAGTGGGGTTTCTCCTTCTCCAAGGAAGGAGATCTTGACCCAATGAGACGCACCAGTCCCTCAGTCATCTCCATGGCCCTCCAGTGGGATCACTCCTGCTTGCTCTAAGAGGCCTGGCCAATGGTCATCTAGAGGGGGATCTGCCAAAATAAAAAACAACACAAAAAGCCTAACAAAACACCTGCAATGTTTGTCCAAACTATGGGTCTTGAGGAACACTTGCAGGCTGCCTGAGAAAGAAGCCAAGTAAATGTTTTATCATGTAATCTACACACCACTCTGATTGGAGAGGATTTTAACTCTCATAATCACTTTAATTCTAGAATTTGATTTTGTTACTAGGGAAGAGAGGGATCATGGTGGGAAACCTGACTGAACAATCTCTCACAATGTGGAATTACCTGTATTTTAGCAGCTGTTATCTTAGGCAAAGAACATGTTTCACTGTTAGAGCAGAAAAAGGAAATCCATGAAACCTCAGGTTGTTTACACTTGATTAACAAATAGGACAGTAATGATTGACTGTGAACCTCAGGGATAAACTTTAAAAGTAAGGAAATCAAATGTAATTAATATGTTGAAAAAACTTAGGTCTTTTGATGTGAAACTATATTTAAGATGGTTGATTTTTGGATTTGTCTATGTGTCCACAGTAGTTCTTTGATTTTCCTCTGAATATGGCCCAATCCCTCTTTGATTTTTTATCATAACACATAATAAAATCTGTCTCAATTAATGCCACTGGAGAATGGGAATAGCTGTAAAACTTCAATTTTGTAAAGACAGAAAAAGTGGAAAAGTTGGCAAATAAAATTATTTCTTTCCCCCTCCTTTTATTTTTTTTCTTTCCATTATCTTTTACCTCCTTTTTTTTAAAGAGGAAAAATTGCCCTTTGACTGCAAATGATAAAGAAGCAAAGCAAATTTTCCAGTCTGCATCATGCAACTCTGAGAGGTATGAGTATTGAATGTGCATTTCTCATATGAAGTCTTAAGGGATTTTGCTTTTGAGAAATGATGAACTACTTCATTAAGAGGTAAAAAAGTCCTCCCTGAGAGAGAATTAGCCTCTCAAAATTCTGCTAATTTACCTAGTTTTGTTTTGCTCAAGGACAGCAGAGGTACCATTGCATAGACAAAAGCTGAATACAATTTTCAGTCACGCCATGTCTGCCTTTAAAGTGGGGAACCTTTGACCTTGGGTGTTTCTGCCAAGATTGATTTTTCCTGTTGGCCCAGCTAAAATAAATTATGGCCAGAAAAATATTAAGCATGCTCATTTTGACTTTTTTTTCTCTACAGCATTTGTCTAGCATCGCATCATTAACCTATAAGTTGTTTCTGCACTTTTTACAGTGCTATTTTTCTTTCTTTCTTTCTTTCTTTCTTTCTTTCTTTCTTTCTTTCTTTCTTTCTTTCTTTCTTTCTTTCTTTCTTTCTTTCTTTCTTTCTTTCTTTCTTTCTTTCTTTCTTTCTTTCTTTCTTTCTTTCTTTCTTTCTTTCTTTCTTTCTTTCTTTCTTTCTTTCTTTCTTTCTTTCTTTCTTTCTTTCTTTCTTTCTTTCTTTCTTTCTTTCTTTCTTTCTTTCTTTCTTTCTTTCTTTCTTTCTTTCTTTCTTTCTTTCTTTCTTTCTTTCTTTCTTTCTTTCTTTCTTTCTTTCTTTCTTTCTTTCTTCTTTCTTTCTTTTTCTTTCTTTCCTTTTTTGTTTCTTGTTTTTTTCCTGAAGAATTTAGGCAAAAGAGAATTTGGAACCATGTAGATTTGGACAGTTTAGAAATGAAACACAACAATCAGAAGTGGGCTTTAGAAGTTGTTTTGAGGTATCAAAATTAATTATTTTTAATCTACCTACATTTGAAAAAAAATGTAATACTGCACTATCGCGATTCAAAATAAAATAATGAATGTCATTTAGGATGTTAAAAATCTACTGACTCCCTGTTGAAGATGTTCTTTGAAAATAAGTTATCAGTCTTAAAAATATTTGAAATAGTCAAAATATCTTCAGAATTGGAAAATTATTATTATGAAGACACTTAACCAAGAAGTGGGCACAGGAAACCTGAAGAGTGAATTCTCACATTGGAGTAAAGCTATTTGTGGGTGCACTAGGTCACACACATACTAAAATGCAAGAAAAAACCCAAACTTAATCAAAGCAGTAACTGGTTTTAATTCTCTATTGCTAAGTAATCACTATGTTTGTAATTTCATTCACATTCCTGGATATTGTTTACAGTGACTGGGGCAAGCTTAAGTCTCAATAACCTGTTCATGATACAAATTCACAGTCACTTCAGCATTTAGAAATGGCAGGTTAAGGCCTTCTGTGCATAATAGGTGAGGAAATAATCAATCCCATTTCCTTGAAGCCAAGACCAAAACATGGACATGAGGCAATGTGCAGTTACAGCTGCCACAAAAGCAGTGGACAGTTCTAATTGCCAAGGAAGGCACCAACATCTGCACAGGAAATCCTGATGTTGTGTGTTCCTCATGCATATGAAAAGTTCCTAATCCAGGACAATCTCTATGGGAAACAAGAAAGCGACTCTGCATGTATTTAAAAAGAGCTCCTCCCAAACACAAAAAACAACAGAGAAAAAAACCAGAAAGATGAGTGAAAATGCACTAAAGAGCATATAAGACCCACATGGAAGAAAACTGGACATGTTCACCCATTCACATTGGCCATAAAATCTCTAAACACAGTCCTGCATTGGCAGGGTAGTTTGGAAAACACAGGAGAGAATAAAGATGTCAATAATGAATGGGAAAGTGCAATATGAACTTATATCTGCAGAGAACTTGGCTCATGTTTTGGGTTTTTTTCTTATAACATTCATTTTCATGTTTTTTCAAACCATTCACAAAGATGTGATTGGACATTTTGTGATCAAACATTCCTTTGACAGAATAGTTAACAAAACAAGTTGATTTTCAATGATAGAATGGGTTTCAAGAGACACAAATATTTATTTTGTAGTAGGTACAAAATATATGGGGAAGTAAACTGTAGGCTTTAGTGTTTTAATGTTACAGCTGTGATGCTCATTACATCACTAAAACTAGCTAATGAATAGCTGTAAGCATTAGAGTCAATGCAGGAAAGTGAAAGACCTGCTTCAAAATGCTCTTTAGAAACCTACCTGACAAATAAAAAGGAGATAAATCATGTAACTCTTATTGTAATTTCACACCAGAACTTCGAGGAATGACAACAAAAAATAAGGAAATTATTTGGGCTGATGTAATTAAGAAAGCTGTCTGACTTCTTTGCTTTTGCCATCAGGATGCTGTCCACTGTCCCCAGCTGAGCAGTACATCCCCCCTGAGGCATCTCTCAAGGATAACACCTGGCTTTTCCCAGCAGGGACATGGAAAAAACACCTTCCTGCAGCAGGGTAGCTCTGCCAGGGGTGAAAGGATGGCAGGGCTTGCTACTGTCACAGTGTCACCTGTCACAAAGGAGACCAGATGGATCTCAGGAAGCTGTTCTCAACATTGCAGCAGGGTTGGTCCTGCTCTCACTGTATGGAAACAGAGGAGGCCTGGAAGATCCTGCACAAGGCAGCAGCCTCACACCTTTGTGTGGATATTGGTTGAAGTCTGAATAATCTTCTTTTGAGTATGCTCTCCTACCTGTGCCAGATATGTGCTACCTCACATCCCTACAGATATTGGCATGTGTTACCTCAGCACAGACCTCAGAGTACAGTCTTTTCATAAACTGGTGAGCTATTAGTTCTTTGGTTTAGTCCCTGTGCAATGCTGGACTCGCTTTAGCCCATGGATACATATCTCTGGTATTATCAAACAATGTTCAACTTTGAAGAAATACAAACGTGGCAAATTAAAGTGCTGCAAGGTCTATTTATGCAAGAGGTTTCCAATTTGACTGAATTAAAGGCAGACCCCCTTTACCAGCTCTAGTTAGTTGGGGCATAGAGTATGAAAGATGTCAACTTGCTTCCTTATTTTGTGAGTCTTGCATCTGTGTAATCTTGTTTATAAGAAGAAACTTTTATGCAGTTAAATAAGAATTAGGAATTGCCTGCATTATGCATTTGTAAAAGTGGATACTTCAGACATATATTGAGGGTGATTCTTTGTAGCTGTGGCTGTGCTAATGACAAGCTCAAAGCTTGGACCCAGTTCACCAAGATGAAGGAATATATTTGTGAGCATGGCGATGAACAGCTAGAAAGTATTTTGTTTCCTCTGCTTTCCTAGGAGAGATTGTGTCTGACAACTAATAGAGTAAGCTGGATTTGTCTGCATGCCAGAGAACCCATGGTCTTTCAAAAGTGGCTGGTGAGTGAGAAATCAGCCTAAAAAAGTTTAATTGAATCCTGTGTAATCCAACAGCCAGTAACGCTGAGAATGTCAAAACAATATCAAAACAATAGTGTATAACCCTAAATGCTATGAGCTATCCTTTATATCAACTAGAAATTGAGAAGCATTCTGTTTGATGGTCTTGGCATGGTGAGCAGTGAGATATTCCTTGAGAGATACAAGTAAGCCTGGTACCTAATGCTGTCAGGGAGCAGATTACTTACAAACTAGGACTTAAAAGAAAATAAACTCTTCCTTTCATTTAGCAGCCAAGACTATCATATTGGAAAGCTCAGCATGGGAGCTCTGCCCAGCAGACTGTCCAAATCACTGTTTCCTTGATCTTCTATCAAAGTATCGACCTTCAGTAGCACCTAAATCCCTCCCATGCACAGTGGCAGAGGATCTGGAAGCGACCCTAAGGCATTTGTCCCACCGGGAGGTGAGGCTGCTCCCCGAGGGCAGGGGCTGAGCTGAGCACAGCTGTGTGGGGTGATCCAACCCTCACAGGCACTGAATTGGAGCCTCAGCACCCATCTGTCACTGAGGGAAAGGCTGTCCTCTCTTCTGGCCTGGGGAGACAGGTGCTTTCACAAACCAGTTCATCCCACTTTGGATGGGATGAATTACTCTTCCTTCCCCACTGATCATTCAGGCAGCCCAGACCACAGTAAAACACTAATTGCAGCTAACACTAAAGTTGTTTCATGCAAACATAGTAAAAATAACTTGTACAGATATTGGAAAAATTAAACATTATCATCTAACAATAGCTAAAGTAAATAGATATGTTCAAGGGCTTTTTCTAAACAGCTGTCCTGTACTGGTGCCTTAATCTATTCATTCAAGAATTGCTTTGAGTAGAATACAAATGGCAGAAAAGTGTCTCTCAAAAGAGCCAATATTCTTTAAAAAGTTTGTAAAAACCATGTCCATGTGAAACAGACTGGAATCCAGGAAGAGGCTCTGATCAACTTATTTGTAATTCCATACTGGCATCATCTCATTTCCTGCTCAAGGAGCAGATAAAAATTTTCCTGAACTATCCTCATGAGTTGTGAATTATGGATGTCTCTCTGTGAGCCCCTGAATTTCTGTCTGAAAGTTAAATAAAGCAGAAGAGTATACTTTTTTTCTTTTCTTTAGGATTTGGGTCATCTGCACAGATCCTTCTATTATTTTTGCATGTCTTTTGTTTCCCTACACAGCCATGAAGACACATAGCCTTGAGGCTTTTCTGTATTTCCCCTGAGCTTTTAATACTTCAAAGAATGTGTGTATGATCTATCTGTCTAGATATTGATACTTCTTATTTTCTGAGTAATCAAAGGTGCTTATGCTTCATAAATATTTGTACTGCTTTTTACATACAAATATGTATTTTCATCAGGAAAATTCTGTGTCTATTTCAGGCACCTGATATTCCTGCATTGCCTTTCACCAAAGGTCAGTCACTGGATCCAACTGCTTCAAATCCCATCAGACAGCTTTTCAGACATATTTCAGAAACAGTATCTAGACTTTCAGACATCCACAATATGAAGGATCTCCTTGTAAAAATAACAATTCCTTGTAAAAATAACAATTTCTTTTTAGTGCAGAAATTGTTTTATAGAAATACAATTCCTCTGCAGAAGAGTGCTTTTGTTTCAGCACACTTATAAGGGTTTTGAAAGCATCTTTTAACAACACCATGTTCTGGAATGCTGGCAATTTCCCTAGAAAACAGATTTCTCAGTTTTAGTTATCTTAGGGGTTAAGAATATCTACCATGCTGACATCCATTCCCATCAGTCTGGATGCTGTTTTCAGAGGGATGAGGCTGCATTATTCCTTAGAGCATCTCTGCCCTCTGTGGCCCTGCTCTCAGCAGCAGCTCTGCCCTCTGACTCTGCTTTGCGTGCACACTCAGAGGCTGTGTGCCTTGAGCTCCAGTTAATGTTTAATTAAACAGAAAGGCCCAAAGTATTAATAATAAACCAACTCCATGGCAAGCAGAGGAAGAAGCATCTGCCAGAAACTTTATCCCTTTGTGTCTTCTAGCAATTCTTATTGTCCCTGCTGTTTTACCATGCTACCTAGCATCCCAAACAAGGAGCACACTTCCCCCACTCCCTTCCCATGTGTCCCAAACAGTTCTGTTACTTGATTTTATCCAAGTTCCACAGAAGCATGCCAGGGGCTGTTCCTGCCTTGTGCCACTGCTCTTACAGGAGGTCACTCCATCCAGGCTCTTAGAGGAGCTGTTGTTGTGCACAGGCACAGGTAAGCACCACTGCACATCTCTACATCACTTTTTGCGCAGGGTGACTTGTCCCCAGGCCCCTGTAATGCCCCCCCATGCACAGATGACTGCTTCCACCTGACATACTCCTGCCTTCATCTTTATTTTCTCTATTCAGTACAGGTCAGCACTGCAGTAGAAATCTCTGACAGAGCCTGGATGTGTTTTACACAAGACATAATCACCTCAGTCAGCAGTGGCAGGCTGAGGACCAGACACCAGGTCTGCAGATTCCCAGGTCCAAAGGGCTCACACATTCTTGCAGTGATGGTAACGGTGAGGAAGAGAAGAACTTTTCTTTCTCAGTAAGGCTAAGCTGGAAACATCACAGCAGTTGGACAAATACCTGGTGGAAGGAACCCAGAATATAAACACACAGAGTATGAGAGGAAGTAGAGGACAAGTAACTTGCACAGATTCACCCAACAGGACATGGAATTCTCCATGATAAATTTTCACCAGTACATGCTCTCAGTCTTTTGGCCTTCTGAAATGCTTTTGAAGAGAAACCCAAACTTTTTTTGGCTTTCAAGGTGCAGTATTAGATAGCCCAAAAGAATTAAAATCCCTGCTGCTGTGTAACTGTGACAACTCATTTGGGGTGGGGTGCATGCATTATGCACTAGGTGTGAGCCACTCTGACTATCCACAGGGCTCTTTTGGAGCCAGCTGTGCCCAACTCCCCTCCAGCAGCTGCTGAGATCCAGGCCAGCTGCCAGCCTCCCTCCCTGCCTCCTGCTCCCCTGCCCACTCACCCCCCCTGCCTGTGCCAGGCCTCTCTGTCCCTGTCCTGAGCTCTGATGCTTGGCTGAGTAGCTCCAATTTGATTTTCCGTCCTTCTTCAGGGTTACTTCCCCTAGAAGAAAAGGAGGGAAGAAGAAATCTCTGCTCAAGCCCTGCCTTTGTCACTGCTTCCCTCCTGCCTCTGAAGGATGTGGCACCACCTGGTTACAGCACAGACCCTGAGCTCTACTGAGTAGATGATCAGGTCTCCACGTGCATCATACACAAAAACACAAACACACACACATAAACACACACCCCCTCTGCCTTTCCACAGTCTCTTCTGGACAATGTTTTGTCCTAAGGTAAGAACACCAGTGGGTATTGCAGGATGAGCTGCCTGAATGCTCACATAATTAACACCTTCCAGAGATGGGGGAGCTGAAATGCTCATGATTGACCCCAGTGCACACCAGCATGCACAAGGCTGTAAATTACTGCTGAGGACTGGGCAGACTGTTCTCAGGAAGTTGCAGGGTACATCCATGTTGAAGACAGGGAACACTCACTTTTGACTGGCTGAGTAGAAGTGCAAAGATCCAATCAAATATGGAGATAAAATCCTAAAGTAGCTACCTTGGGGCTTTGCAATGGTGATTTCTGCAAGGCTGGAGATTGTAAACCTGTATGCTTCTAGCCAAACCTGCTTACATCATAACCCTTTTGGCATAGGCTGTAGCCTAAATCTGAGGCCAAGTGGACCTAGCCACACCTAGACTTCTCTAAGAAGTTTAGAAAGCAAGGAGATCTCACTGAAACTTGTTGACCCAACAGGAGGGATCATCACCTGATTATATATAATCTATTATCATACATGATGGAGTTTTGATCTGGATACCTCACTGACAATATTTAGATATAGTATTTACAATAAATCTAAACATAATCATCCACATGATCATTACTGTGTCCTGTTGTTCAAGCCTGGCCAAGAGCCTTCTTTTGATGACTCTGCCACTCAATGTTGCCTGTCTAGACACCTGAAGGATACCTGAGGAACTGCTGCATGTAAAATCTAGAATGCTGTCCTTTGAAAGGAATCTCTGGAGGTTACCCTGTCCAACCTTCTGCTTAAAACTTTCTGCCCTTCTGCCAAATTTAAAATTAGATAAGATTGTTCAGGGCAGTGTCCAGGTGTCAAAGTTTTGACACTGGCACAAGGCCAAATGCCCCCACGAAAATACACTTTCTCTGGTGTCTGCTGTGAGATTTTGACCAGGAATAAACAAAGCAGGCTCCCACTTGAAAAAAAGAAAAATTTATTAACTAAACTACAAAAACAATTACTAAACTACACACAAAAGAAAAGAAAACACAAGGAAAATGAAAACCTCACAAAAAACACTCTCCTCCTCCTCCCCCCTAAATTCCCAATACAATACGTCTTCCAAAATCACCAATTCTGGGTCCAGCACCACCCCTTTAGAATGCTCAACTTTCAGTCCCTCAAGAGGAGAGGGAGTCCTTCCGTGTGTCGTGGTGGCCTTTTCCGTCCTTGTTCCGGTGCTCTCACCACCGAACAAGAATCAGGGCTGCTTCCAGGGTTGTCTTTTTAAGGATGCTTTGTCCAGTTCCAGAAAAGCACAGTATCTCACCTTTGGGACATCTGTCCCCCCCATATTTTATATACCCCCTGGGGCCAAGGGGTACCCACACTGAATCTTCTTTGGCTCTGGGACATTTCTCCCCCTGGACTCAGTCTCTGTATCACACGGACACATGGCTCTGTCCATGGCTACACAAAAGAGTCCAGCATAAAATGCCACTCCATCTTCTCCATTCTTCCAACATCTCTAACTCTCTCTCTCTCTGGTCCAGACCTTCATCACTCGTCTAGGAAGGGTTAATGTTCTGTGAAGTTTTCATTGTCCAAGAAGGGTTAAAAACTCCTCCGAGCGGCTGGACTCCTGGCTGCACCCCCCCCATCTCCTCAGCCGGGCTGCCTGCTGCCAGCACATGTTTACTAAATTTCAAGGTAACGGCCACAAACACAGGCTGCACTCTCTCTCTCTGTCTGTCTCCAAGGGGGGGAACAGGCTGCCCATTGCTTCCCGGCATTTCTTTACTTCTTCCTTCCACCCTTGGGGGGGCCAGGCCTACCTCTCCGGGGCCGAGCCGCATGGCTTTTCCCCTGCCCCCGCCCAGCCATCAACTGGGCCGGGGGAGAGACCCAACTCCTTCCCGCCGGAAACCCAAAGAGGAACTGCCAGGGGGAGAGCCCTGCTTTTACCCTGTGTTCTCAGAGGTGGATCCAGTGCCCAGTGGTTGGGCCAGATGGCAATATTCAAATCTGAGCACTCATTGGCCCTATCTACAGCATCCCAGAAATCCTGTTTCCGGGTCAAATCATGACACCAGGCAAGGTACCTCCAAGCATGTGCCTGCTAAGATGCACCTCTGGGCACCTGTTCCAGTGTGTGACCACCCTCATAGCAATTTTTAATTTTTCCTACTGTAAAAATAATTTCCTAACTAGAACTACCCTTGCTGCAGTTTGGATCTGCTGCTCCTTGCTCTGTCACATGCACCTCTGGGAAGAGACTGGTCCCTCTGCCATGTCTGCTCCAAGAGGGCAGCTGAAGAGGGCAGGCAGTGAGCTCCCATCACTGACAGCTCCTACAAAGGCTGGGAGCTTCCCCAGCTCTCCCTACCCTGCATGTACTGCAGCCCTGCCCCTGCCCTGCTGTCCTCCACCTGACTCTCTCCAGTGTGGCAATGTCTTTCTCTTACTGGGTAGCCCTAAACTGCGCCCAGTGCTCCAAGGTCATCTCACTGGGTGGAGGAGAGAGGAAGATCCACCTTCCTGCACCTTCTATCATCCTTTTGCCAAGAGTCCCCTGTTGTAGCTGGCTTCCCTGCTGCCAGGCACAAAGCTTCCCTGGGGGCAGCTTGTCCACTGAGTTGCTGAGAGCACTTTCCATTCTCTCATCCACATCACCAGGAAATATCCTAAACCACTGCAGCCCAGGTGTCTCTCCCTGAAGGATGCCATTAGTCACTAATCTGTCTGCTGGACACCACCCTTTGAGACTGGCAGTCCTATCAATTTTCTGCCTAATTATTCGTCCACTTATCCAGGCCCTATTTCACCAGCTTGGCCTCAGTCATATTATAGAAAGCCATGCCCAAAATGTTCTAGAAGTCAACATAGACAATGTCCAGTACTCAGCTCTCATCCAGAGCCAATAAGGCAATTAGATTGGTCAGGGGTGATATGTCCTTGGTAAATCAATATTTGATGTCCAAATTATCTTGTTGTCTGTCCTATGCCTGGACTCACCTCTCAAGGGCCTGAGGTCAAGCTGACTGGCCTATAAATCCCTTTAGGTCCCACTTGAAAATGGATGTGCCCAACATTTGCCCTCTCCTTATCATCAGAACCCTGCCCTGATGATCATGACCTTTCAAAGACAGTAAAGAAATGTTCCAGAGTGACATTGATCAGCATTTTTTGGATGATCCCCTGCATATCTAATTTGCTTTAGTGGTCCTTAACTTAATTACCTTCTACTGTGGGCAATGCTTTTCTCCCCTAGCCTCTGCTACTCACATAGATTAACTGACAAGAAATGTATTTCCTTTTGTTACAGGTAATCAATATTATTTTAGTTGAAACTTCAGTCATTTTTGAAAATCATGGGGTTTATATTCAATCCTTGATGATTTTGCACTTTTTGTATCTTTTGACCAGCCATTGCATCAACAAAAAGTATCACATAGCTATAATTATTAAAATACTTTGCTCCCATCCAGTGACATGATATCTAGAGAATTTGCATGAATTAATGGATAAGTATGTCTGATTCAGGTGATTGCACCAGATGTGTGGAAGGTTTCAGCATCTTGTCTTAAAATAATAGTCTGAGATGATCTCTGGATCAGATCTAAAGCCTCCTGGAAACTTTGAACCTTCTATGTCTTCTCATGAGTGCCTGATTAGAGGACTGTGTTACTCAAATGTCAGGTCTTACAAATCCTCAGTGTTTACTGAATAGGAAGAGCTGGACTGCCTACGGAAATTTAAGTTTTCAATGCAGCAGATGGTAACACCAGACCAGAATTAATCCAGTTGCATCTGTAATTTCATGTGCACTGCAGAGAGCATAAGCTGGTCACTCCATTAGAAATTTATAAGAATGTACTTATAATATAATTTGTTTATTAGCAGTTTGTTGCTGCCAAAGCTTGAATAGACAAGGCTGAGACCTGATATTTATTTACAAAAGTGTTTCAGAGTAAGAGAAAGCCATGTTAATGTATTGAGTGGATAATGCTGTTGGAAATACTGATGAAGAGATTAGTGTTTATAAAGGGTTTTGAGGGCCAGAAACTGAGATGAAATCTTATATGCACACTGCCTGTACAAGATTGTGCTGAATAACAGCTCCTGTGGAGTTGCTAACAATATTTTCTGAATTACTTTCAGTAGCTTGCATGCTTCTTCATATGTGCAGAAGGTACAATATATAAATTGGAATTTCTTCCAGAGGTTTCAAGATGCCCAAGCTCAAACTAGCAAAGACAATCTTCTTTCACCCAGAACAGTGATGAATGATATCTTCTCTTGTCTCATTGACTTTGACAGAGAGAAAGAAGTGCTTTACATTTGAGCTTGCCCTTTTTATAGTACTCTGGTCAGAAGAGAAGGACCTTTTCTCACACTGTGTAAAAGAAAATTACTTTAGAGGAAGAGGCATCATCTGGCTGCCAACCAGGTATTTTGAGGGATAGATTTGTCTTTTGTACAGTATGAGATCGAAATGAACACCTAAAGACTCCTGAACTATGTAATTGAAAATGACCTGGATTTCAGACCTGCAGAATGTGAACACTTTGAAAATAAATTAATGGGAGCTGCAGGAAATGTCACCTTTCTGGTTTGTGGAAGTTTCAAAATTATTTAGAAACTAAATAATAGCTCTTAATAACTTAATGAAGCAACAATGCACTCTGTCTTTAAGTAACACAATTTAGAGATTTTAGCTTGAATTGTAAATGTTCTTGCTAACCCATGTCCCAGAGACATTGCACTGTCTGTAGAGACAGACTCCATGTCCTGTGCAAGAGAAAATGGACATATCACCATGCATTGACACAGCTTTGGTGCACTGTAGGGTGAGCCTCCTTTCCAGTTTCAGAGGTTGTTCTGGGAAGCACACACACAACTTTGTTTCACAGCTCTTCTTGCCTCCTTGGAGCACAAACAGCAAGTCTTGAAGAAAACCTGTGTTTTGTGCATGTATACACAGAAGAAGAGGTAGTGAGAGACACACCTTGATAATCCTCTTTGACAGCAGGATTTGCAAGATTTTATCCTGAAGTTCTCCCCAGTGTTTGGGAGACAGCCCCATGTGGCCCATCAAAGTGACAATAACCAGCATTGGGAGGACTTGCCTGGAACCCAGCACCAAGAGCTGTCCAAGAGCTGTTCCTGCCTCAGCCTACTCTGCCTGGCCCTGGGCAGGCCACTGCCATTGGCGTTTGTGGAACTGGTGTATTAACACATACTTTTCACTACTTGGGACTATCTTTTCCAGCCATTAATCTCTTTGGCTTCCTAGGTTCTCAAGTCAAGGAGATCTGTGCCTCTCAAAACAACAAAAACATATAAGAAAAGGAAAAAACCCCACCAAACCAACACCCCCAAAATAAATAAATAAATAAATAAATAAATAATTTTGATGCCTTAAAACTGTTGTTTAGGAATAAAGCAACTTATCCCACCACATGTTACTTCAGTATGAACAAACAAAAATAAGAGCTTAAAGCAAAGCCTTTACTTGCATTTTCCTCTGTCACTTGTGAGACTTCCAATTGCTGTGCATACCAGGGGGAAATGGTTTGTCCAACAAGCCTACTTCAGGCAGCATTCCTCTAGGAGACATTAATAATGGAAAATATATAAACTCTGTCCTGTGCAGCTTTTTATTAAATACGCATCTCAGAGCCAAAATGCCCAAACAAGTTGGAAACATGTTGTGTTTGCTGGGAGCTGTGTTTGAGCCTTCAGTGCCCTGCTTTGCCATCCACGAGCAGAGCACCTTGCAGTGCCAGCATCCAACTGCTCCAAATGGCTTAAATACAATGGCTAGGAATAAAATATGGGGCAGCTCTGAAAAAGAGATACAGACAGAAGGGTGTCAGAAGGAATGCAGTAGCTTATCAGAGAAGCACAACATGAAAAGCAGGTTAAGCAAGTTATTAAGCAGAAAAGCATTTTATTTATCCCAATCCGTGTCCTTGAATGCTGTTTAGAGATCTGCTCCTTCTGATAAAGTCTTCAGTGTGCCACGACTGAAGCTTATGAGACGCTCAGATAAACTCAAAGATGAAATAAGATAAATGTTTCCATTTTTACATGGAAATAGTAATAGCAAACAAAATTGTTGTAACAACAGAATCTGTATATCTGTTTCAACAGATGTCCACAAACCCAGAAATGGATCTGATTCTATGCCAATCTTTACGGTGTATCATCACTAGGGGGTTTCAGTCTGTGGGCATATGTTAAAATTTCCTGAATTTCGGTGTAACTGGGAATATGCATCCTAGTCACACTCTTTTGTGGGCTGCTCCCTATTCATTCACCTAAGGGATCTGCTGAAGTTCCAGTAAGGTTTATTGGACCAGGAGTTGGACTTGATTATCCTTGGGGGTCTCTTCCAACTCAGTATTTCTGTGATTCTGCAATTCTGTGATTTTTCCTTTTTTCCTAATGTAGCTCCCAGCCCTTATAAAGAAAGAGAAAGCATTAGCACAGCTTTCATTATTTCCTCCAACTCTCTCCTTGGCCACTTGTCCCCTGTCTGGTACACTATCTGGTGGTCAGCCTGTAGTTCAGACCAAAGCCAAAAGAAGACTCACAGTACAGAACTCTTGGCTTTCAAATCTTGCTCTGGAGCTCCTTTCTGAAGGCATGCCTGCAGGACAGCAGACAGTTTCATGGCTGCATCAGTCCTGAAGTGGCTGTCCATCCTTTGATATGTGCAACTGCAAATATTGCTCTGAATGTGTGGCGGTCCCAGTTGTGGGTTTCTCTGCGTCTGGACTGAAGGCATTTGAGACAGTAATTCGTGTTTGGACTCAGGTGTTTATTATTTCTTACCAGTAAAACAGTCTCACCACTGTGAGTTTGGCAGCTTTTCATTAGAAGGCAGAAAATGGCCAACAATCTCTTGTTAGAAGAAATTTAGTCTTTTAAGACTAAACTATCCATCTGAGAACTGACACCTAGATTATTTCCCCTTTTAACCCAATAACTGATGCCACAGACCCAGCAATGCAGACTTTTCTGCCCAATTACAAAATGCCACTCAAACCCAAGAAGAAGGAGAAAGAAGCATGAAGAAGAAACCCGGGATAACACCCTGTGCCCTCCATCTTGCTTCCATCCACAACATACTAAAAATCTCAAAACCTAAACTTCTCACCAAGAGATACACCTACACTACTCTGTATAATCTATTTCACACTTTTGTGGATTCTAGTCTATCTTGAAGTTTAGGAAACTGTCTCTATAAATGAGGGTCAAAGTCAGTGTCAGGGCACCCCAGAGCAGACAGAGAAATATTCCCAGTGCCCTGGGTTTCCACATAAGTGCCCTTTAAATGTTTCAGTAAGAACGCTGAAATAGCACACACTTATAGCTGAAGTTTCAGGATTTGTAATTATTTTCTCACTGCTAATACAAATATTTTTCAGTGAAACATAACTGAATACTAAGTGAACACTGAATTTGAATGAACCTCAAGCAACCTTGGAAGCACAAAAACTGGTACATATGTTAGGCATACTCCCCCTAGTAGTTGTGAAGAAATGTTATTTATAGTGCTCCTTTTCTGTCCACTAAACACACAGCACGTGGCAGACACGAGCTCTTTCCAAACCCCTCCTCTAAACCACAGCTACTTTTTTCTGAAGAGGCCCACAAAGAAGCCATCAAAGAAGCTGGACATGCTAATCTCTGAAATACAAAACCACTTTAAACAGCCAGGTAGAAAGAGATCTACTGATCTCACCAGCTGGGAGAAGCCAAGTCTGTTTCAATCTTTTATAATTTGAAAGGCATTTTCATAATGGGTCTTCTAAAAACACACTACAATGGAAGAGATCTACAGACTGAGTGTGCATTTGCCACACAATTAAGTCACAAGATGATTAAGAAAATATTAAAATGAAATGGTGAAGATGAGAGAATTGTAATATGACTGTGATTTCAGCACTGTAAGAAGAAATTTACAGATGACATAATGTTGTGGTTTTACCCTGGTTGAATGCCAGGCACCCATAAAAGCCACTTGCTCACTCCTCTGTTGCAGCTGGACAGAGGAGAGAAAATTTAATGGATGGTTCATGGGCTGAGACAGGACTGGAGAGAGGTCCCTCATTAAATACCATCAAGGGAAAAACAGGCTCAACTTAGAGATTTGAAGTGAATTTATTACAAAGTGAATTGACTAACAAAATCAAAGCAGGATAATGAGAAGTAAAATAAGGCCCCAAAACCACCTTCTCC
This sequence comes from Ammospiza nelsoni, assembly GCF_027579445.1. Lineage (NCBI taxonomy): Eukaryota > Metazoa > Chordata > Aves > Passeriformes > Passerellidae > Ammospiza > Ammospiza nelsoni. Next base: position 26,090,857 of record NC_080633.1, on the reverse strand, counting down.
CCACGCCTCCCTCCTTCTAGCTCGATCTCCTGCCCCAGTGGCACAAGGAGACAGGGAATGGGGTTATGGTCAGTTCATCACCCGTGGCTTCTCCTGCTGTTAAGGCAGAGGAGTTGTTCCCCTGCTGCACCGTGGGGTCCCTCTCACAGAGGACAGTTCTCTGTGACCCTCTCCAACACAGCTCCATCTCAGGAGCAGCAGCTCCCTGTGACTGCTGAATGTGAGTCCATCCCATGGGAACAGCTCCCTGTGACTGCTGCAGTGTGAGTCCATCCCATGGGGAACAGCTCCCTGTGCTGCTGAATGTGAGTCCATCCCATGGGAACAGCTCCCTGTGCTGCTGCAGTGTGAGTCCATCCCATGGGAACAGCTCCCTGTGCTGCTGCAGTGTGAGTCCATCCCACGGGAACAGCCCTCCCAGGCTGCTGCACTGTGGGTCACTCTTCCACGGGGTGCAGCCCTCCAAGGACAGGCTGCTCCAGCCTGGGAGCAGGGTCCCTTTCTCCACAGGTCTCCCACAGGGTCGCAGCCTCCTCTCAAGCACTCACCCACCCAGGGTGGGCTCCTCCTGCACGGGCTGTGGGGGGATCTCTGCATCCCCCATGGCTCTCCCTGGGCTGTGGGGCACAGCTGCCTCACCATGGGCTGCACCATGGGCTGCACAGGAATCCCAGCACTGGAGCACCTCCTCCCCCTCCTTCTGCACTGACCTGGGTGTCTGCATGTTGTTCTTCTCACACGTTCTCACCTCCTCCTCTTTGCTGGCTGGAATTAAAACGGCGCCATGACCTTTGTTATGATTTCTTCTTAAATGAGCTACCACAGAGGCACTACCACCATTTCTAATCTGCACAGCCTTGGCCAGCAGCATGTCCTTCTTCAGAGCCACCAGGAATTGGCTCTGCCAGTTGTTGTGGAATCTTCCAGCAGCTTCTCACAGAAGCCACCTCTGTGGCTATAAAACAGGTGGTGCAACACCAAAACACATAAAAATGCATTTAAGATACTTCGCTAACTCTGTTCCTTGAATTCTAAGGAGCAACAGAATGTCAGAAGGTATCAAGCAATCCTGCTTAATTCTCCTCACTTTTTTCCCAGACTGGTTTTTTCTCCAGACAATGTAAACAATTCTTCCAGCCAGTATCCCATCGAGACTTCCTGCTGTGCTAAAAGTGTCTCACCCTGAGATTCACACTTTGGTACTACGTAGGGAAGTAATGCACCACTCCACTAAATAAAAAGTCATCAAAGGGCTTGACACATCTTCGACAAAATGGCAAAATTAACTGCTTCACAGCAGGGAAGGTCTTAGAAATACTGGAAGTTCCTACTATACTTAAGTATAAGCAAGATAACAGGCATTTATGACATGGAACTCTTAATACCTTTTTATGAGGATTTTCACCCATAAGAAAGGAAAAGACACAAAAATTACAGCTGGGGGAGCAAATGTTCCTAAAAACTATCTGTTCTTTCTTCTTAATGTGTTTAGCCTATAGTATTTCAACTGTAATGTCTCTGATATTAAGAGTTACCTCTTTCCTGCTTATTGGGGCCCAGCAGGACCCACATGCCAGAGGACTGCACAGTAAAAGGTGATTGAGCTGTTACAAGCTATGGCCTCTGACCAAAGAAAGGAGCTCTTTCATGTTGTGAAAACTAGTTCTCTTTTTATTTTTTCCCTCAGGGAAAAGAAAACATGTGCTTTCCTTACAATATATTAGTTAAGAAGATAATCACTACCAAAATTTTTATGGACATATCATGAACTTCCCTTTTGTGAAGGGGATGTGTACATAGATTCAGTAAGCCAGCAACCACCCTTCCCCTATCTTGTGTAAAGTTAATTTAGTTCAAAAATGAAACTTTTTTTCCTGAAAAATTCAGACTTTTCTTTCACCTATGACATCTAATGTAGTGATGTTTTGATTATGAAAGGAAATGGGACAGAAATAGAAGAGAAAATAGGAACACCTTGAACCATGGGAGGTTAGGGTTTTTTCTGCTAGAACAAGCAACAGATACATTACTGTGGTGTTGCTAACAGCTGGCACAATTTAAACCATTCTCTGTGTTCTGTATGCTCAGTGAGTGCCAAACAAAAAGGCATCAATTCTGCAAACAGCACTGAGCAAAGTCAGCACCAGGTAACACACTCTCCTACTAGGATAAAATGGGCTGTTTTCAGAAATACACAGTAAAACAGACTCTCAAGACACCAGCAAAAATCAGAAGTATATTTGGACCCCCCTTTCCATTTTCAGAACTCTTTTTTATGGATTTACACTGCAGAAATCTGATGTTCTCTGGATAATGGCTGTTTTTGCAGGACATGTATACTTGTGTTCTGTCATGGGCTCTGGCTGCTGCTGTGTTTGCACTGACAGAAGAGCTTCAGCTGCTTTGAAAGCCAAGCCTCTGGCCCCCATCTGAACACACTCACTTCTTCACTTTTGTCCCAGCATTTCCACACCCCTAGCATAAAAAATACAAAAGGACAACAGCTCCAAATAGATGATTCTAGCCCTGTGTATGTATCTACCTACAAAATAGAGATACACATAGATATTTACATGCATATGTAATCAGAGATTATTTGGGCTCCCATTTTTTAATGCTTCAGGTTCACTTGCTATATTTCTAGTAAAATACATTTAACATGAAAGCCAAGAACAACTTTTTAAAAAAATCTTCTTCCTTCTTTTTTTTTTGAATGACTGATGAAAATGGATATACAGAAAACAGAAATAGGTCCATATACCCAGAAAATAGATCTATAGATGAGGACATGGCCATTGCTGACATGCTCTCAGCATGAGCAGGACCAGCAATATAAAGCTGTCGGGGTTTTTTCAGAAGATTACTGGTGAAAAGCAGCCTGACATTTGCTCTGAGATCTCAATTGAAAAGGACAGCGGTGCCTGGACAAAGGAATCAATCTGCCAACACTGATGCTTGCCTCAAGATTTGGGGATGTTTCAGGGGAGTCACCCCAATGGTACCTGTGAGTGCAACCCATCTGTCCGCTCAGAAATTACTGACAGGTCTGAGGAGAAAAATACAAATTTTTTGGGTGCTCATCAGTTTTTTGTATCAGAAAAAACCTAAAGTATGCTATAGGCTTACTAATCAAGTGGCCTTAAAGAGCAGGATGAAATAATTATACAGTCTTTTATGGTGACATGAAATACTACTCCTGTAATCAGTTAGAGGGAATAACAGGGAGAAAAACAGATAAGGAGGGACCAGTCACTACCTTTGGCAAGGGGCACAGCCCACTAGTCAGATGAGATGAGTTTTCCTTGTTAAGCAAAACCATGAGAACACATTCTGCTGTTTTATCTTTTCCCATCTCTGCAAACCTGTGCTGACAACTGAGCACAGATCTCACCTGATGAGAAACCCTTGAGCTGTGTCTGGACATGTGTCTGAGTGATGCTCCCTTCCTCGGGGAGGCAGAGTCCATTCATTTACACGTGCCCCATTGCAGTGCCTGTATCACACAGGGTTTGTGTCAGGGAGACGCCTGTGAGCCTTGGCAAAGAGCAGAGGAGACAGGGACTCCCAGGGGAGCAGCAGCAAGGTCAGTGCTGACACTCAGCAGAGCGAGAGTTCACCCTGCATCCCCCCAGAGCAGCAGGGGGGATGCACATTGCCATCTGCCCCTCGGTGGCACTGATTAAAAAGGCATGTTGCTTGTAATCCTGATCTGTTTACAGTTTCATGCTAGTCATTCAGGTCAGGGGTTGTAATTAAAAAATTAAGGAACAATAAACCTACCACTTTCCAGAACAAAGCTGCTCTTCTAATGCTCATTAGGCTCATTTGTGCAGCAAAACATCCCCAGGGGACAATTCTGCACTTATAAAATAAACATTTTCCACGCGTGTGATTAAGGACCCTCATAAAATATGTAGTCAAGGCATTTTTGCTCCATGTATGCCTGGCTTCCTGGCATGACAGCACTTGCAGTGGATTGAATGCAAGGGTGGAAAGAGAAGAGAGTGAGATAATTAAAAAAATCTATGGATTAAAGACAGAGATTGGCAGGGAACACGACAACCCATTACTCTTCTATTAGTATGTATTTCCACTGGGAGTCAGGTTCTGAGAAGGATACAGGTTGTTCTCTCCAATTTGTAAGTCAGAGGAGAGCAAATCTCAGCAGACCATTACTTAAAATTTCTCTTTCTTTTGACTCTCTATAGAAATCAGAATAGAAACAGTTTATTATCTTTTTGAGTTTCTCCCCACAATCACTGCCTCTCCTGCAAGTTCTGAGGAATTTTCCCTAGAGCAAAACTCCCTCAGCACACATCACATTCCTCAGTTTTGGAATGCCTTCTCCTGACCTGTTCTGTGGGTTGCATTTTGTGGGAGAACAAAGCCAAAGCAGTCAGGAGTCAGCCTGCTGGCATTTTAGAAAAATCAATGCCACCTGTCAACAGAGCTGTCTTGGACTGACAGCAGGAGAATCGGTGAGAACAGCTCACTGCTCCACCAAGTCTGAAGTGCTGCTTCTTCAGGACTGCAGGGAAGAACTCTCCTGATTTATCATACAGCACTTCTAATTACTCATACCCTCTTTTACAGATCTATGGCACACCAATTTATTAGACAATTACATTTATTATGAGATCAAACGTGATGAACCTATATTGTCCTTCAAAGAATTTGGGTTTTTCTGCACTTTTGCTGTGTGAGTAATGTGAAACTGAAAAAACAGGGTGATATTAAATAATGGATACATCATATTTAGGCTGCATGAATAATTTATTTTTATGTCTTGTAAGAGGCAGCCTCCTCCCTATCTCTATATAATGCATGTCTAGATTGAAGAAACAGTTTGTTCAACCTCAGATTTTTTTTTTCAATTTTAAGGTGGAATTTTCAAAATTAGTGTAGATATCTTAGGAAGAAAAAAAAATCAAATGGCCTTATTTGACAATGATGAAATAAGTGTTCTGATGTCGGTTTCTCGGCTGTTTAGGTGACCTGGAAAGGCCCGGGGTGGCCTTGGACAGCCCGCGCTTCAAAGGACGAGAAGAGGCTCCAGATCTTTTCTCGGTCTCGGTGTTTATTAATTGTTTATCTAAAAGATTTTCTCTTGGCCCAACAGAGGTCTGCACAGCAGCCAGCCATGAGCACACTGCGAGCCCCCGGGGCGGTCACCTATCTTTATACTCAAAATTACGTATACAATATTTATCAATTTTCCCCAATACCTTTTACCCTTATTAACCAGTGCACTTTTAGTAATAACCAATCCCAAAGTGCCAACATCACCACAGGAGATGGAGGCCAAGAAGAAGAAGAAGAAGAAGAAGAGGACACGCCCCAATTCCTCCATCTTACTTCTTTAGACCCCCCTGTACAGAAATCCTAAACCCTGTGTCTTACACTCTAATTAACTTATCCCTTCACCATTCACCCCAGTGAAATCCTCCCATCCTCATACAGGTGTCGTCTCCCTTGTAGGATCAAAGTCCAGCCACCAGACACTTCTGGCAACATTCCAGGACTCCCGAGCCCCCCAAGGGTGGTCTCGGCCACTCTGCACCTCTGTCCTGAGGTGCTGAGATCCCACATTCTGACTTTTATAGCACTTCTACTCATACTTTAATGTACAATTTGATATGAATTCAGAAACACATTTAAAACTTAAGTAGGTCTGAAATTGAAATTTTTACTGACTTGTGAAGAATATTTTTCCAAAACACTGCTCTCACTTCAGCATTACTGTTTGCCCCTTTCTGAGCCACAGCACAGCTGATATAGAAGTCCTGGCCACACCAGTATTTTACCTTATGGTACAACTTAAATTTGCTCCAAACAGTGGCAAAGACTGTGTGTTCCACCACAGAGTGCTACCTGTTTCACCACAGCCAGGTGAAACCATTACCTTTTACAGTAAAAGGAAATGCATTGTTGACCTTATAATCTGTACCAATTTTTGTTATTGACTATAGGGGAGTGTTATACAGTCCATGGCAAAATATATTACCAGCATAGAGATGGTGTCTTCCTTTACAAAAGATGCATTTTTCTGTTTATCAAAAAGTTCTAAAACAACAGCAAGGTTGCAGAGGGATAATGCCATTTACAAGATTTCCAGCTGAGACATTAGCTGAAGAAGATTTTTGTTTTCCAGTGATTGCTTCATTAAGCGTATAAATAAGTAAATAACTTCCTTTTTTTGTTGTTGTTATTTTTAACATAATTCTTTGGTTTTGCCTATCTTTTCCTACTTTTAGTTCTTTCTTTTGAGATGACACAACATGAGAAATACCAGCTGAATTTGCAGTATAACCTATCTAAATTTCCATTTTTGGTTAATAGAGTGCCCAATCAAAACAAACTTAAACAATCATCCTCTTCTGTCAGAAAGGATTGTTTGTGGCCTCTTTCCTATTTATTTTTATTTGCTTTCTAAACTGAAACATGGATGATTATTTAGCCATATCTCCTTGCTAATGCTCACGTTGGAGTGGCCTGCTCAGAACACTTTGAGCCAGGCTTTCTGCTCTGCTTTCTGAAACGTCCCCAGAAGATCCTTTGGAACAAGTATTTAGATCAATTCCATAAGATGTACCCCAGCACAGCTCTACCATTCCAGTTGCACAGCCAATCACACAGACATCACACCAACTAAGAATGGCAATGTAACTTAAAGCCATTGGACACACCATGACAAAACTTTTAGTTACCTGAGCACAACACTCTTTCTGCAAACTCTTCTCCATCAGCTCTGCTGTGCACTGCCCGTGGTGGCAGCAACTGAACTTTGTGGAAAAGCCATCCCTGCTCCCTGGCTTGCAGCCTGCATCCCTCCCAACACAGGGCTCCACTGCAAGCTTGGTGCTCTACCTCAGAGAGGGTGCAAGGACTCAAGCCACTGAAGCAGAATGAAACAGAAGGGTCAGCTTGTGCATCTGCCCAAATATTTTTGTTCAGGTTCTCTCCATAATACCTGAATATCTTGTGGGCAAAATCTGGATTTTGTTATAGTGAAGATCCTAGAGTGGGAAAGATGGTGATATTCAAAGCTGTATATATATATATTTATATATATATATGTATGTATATGTGTTGAAAGCATTTATGCAGTGCATGGGTTTCTAAGTGCTTCTAAAAGCTGATACTCCTCTGTCAGTTTTTGTTTCACAAAAATCCTTTAAGATCATTTAATAAGTAATTAAAATATGTTTTAAAGGAGGAGTTTGCTTATGATCAAGCTGACACAAAATGCAGCACTCCCCCATGGCAGGCATTTCACCCTCTCACTTTTATTACTATCTGTCTCTACTGCTGAGTAGAGCAGATGGAGTTCAAGATTCCAGTTCACAAAAACAATAAAGCTGCCTGAGTAAGAAAAAGATAAAGAAGGAGGAATCAGGACCATGGGACTAAAACACACCTGCTGTAGCTGGATTAATATTGAGGAAAGCTGAACATATTCTTTAGTTCTTTCCTGTTGTGAATATTGCAACTCTCATTTTGCATTGGCTTGTCTTTCTTTAGTTTCTCATTGCAGAATGCCTGTGATGCCAAGCAAAGCCTGCAGAGTTTGGCACTTTGCTGGGAAAAAAAGGCAAAATGATAAGAGATGAAAAATACCTGTGTAAATGTGCTAGTTCCCTGATAGGGGCAGTGTTATGATTGAAATAATTTCTATTCATCTAGTGCCTTGGTCTTCACTCACGTACACAACTTTCATATGCATGGACTGGAATTGCCTTAGCAGAGAAAAAGAGATGATGCAATATGTCATATCTGCATCCTTCTTATTCTGTACAGATGCAGCTTTGCCAACCCACCAAATGGAGTCCTTCAAAATGCCTGTCTTCTAGATAGATGGAACTGTTAGAATATCACCACTCTGAAATTGCTTGGTTATTAGATTCAAATAATGTTGCCAGTGCTCAGAGATCGTATTCAAACAGAGGCAAACAGCATACCAATGCCAATGCCCTGCCTTTCTCAAGCTTTTACTGCAAGAAAACCATCTCATTTGTTTACCTATGAAGGTTTAATCGATATTAGATCTGAAAAGCAAGATGAATATTAATAGGCAAGGAACAGAACAACATCCATGCAGCAGCTGCTTTGGGAAGCTCGCTGCTGTGGGAAGACCTCATTTTGCCTTTTCAACCCTAATTGCCAGAAGTGCTTTTGCTCACAGCCAGGCTTATAAGCCAAAGTCAAAGTGATGTGATGTGGGCTAAAGCTGGGGTGCCCCACAACATCCCAGCCTCTCCTAGTCTGCCCTGGCTTGTATTGCCAAACCCCAAGCAGCTGTGTGGGCTTGCACAGCCTCAGAGATCTGTGTGATGCTGAAGAGACTCCTGAGAGGACCCTTTAAAGAGGAATCTCATGAATGAGCCAAGTCCCAGCCCCTGAGAGCCTGGCCAAGCACACTGGACAGGATGCACCACTGAGTAGCAAGACAAAAAGATTCTCCTTTGGGCTCATGAGCTGGGGACAACCTGCCTGCATCCCAACAAGGAGGGAGAAGAGAATCCTGACATGGCTTCTCTGTCCGTGGGTCTGCAGCCTCCTGCCTCCATAGGTCCCTGCAAAGAGCCTGCTCCAGCTTGGGATACCTGGACATCTGCTCCTGCATGGGTCTCCAGGGGCTGCAGGGGTGAAGTTGCCTCACCATGGTCTTTACCACAGGATGCAGGGGAATCTCAGCTCCAGCACCTGGAGCAGCTCCCTGGCCTCCTTCTCCACTGACCTTGGTGTCAACAGGGCTGTTCCTCTCACACGTTATCACTGCACTCTCCTCTGACCACAATTACATCTGTGCAATGACCTTTTTCTTTCTGAAATATGTTATCACCAGGCATTAAAACCATCACTGATGGGCTTGGCTTTGATCAGCAGCAAGTCCATCCTGGAGCTTCCAAGGATTGGCTCTGTTGGGCATGAGAGAAGCTTGCTCTCACAGAAGCCAGCCCTGCAGCCCCCTCACTACAAGAACCTTGCCACGCAAACCCAATACACTTAGATTCAGAGCTCCTAAAGTTCCAGAAGCATCATCTCAGTTGCAGCAGAGTAGTGGTTATCTGTAGCTAGTGGCTGGAAGAGCTTTAGAAATGCAGCACTTTTTTTTAATTCAGAATTTTCAGAAATGTGGGCTGGGGTGGGGGCAATAAAATTAAAAGAGAGAAAATGCTATTAAACAAGTGAGCAGTTTGGTGCTCCATAGTAAAAGATGTTGTCATATTGGACAAAGTCACAGAATGACAGAACATGCTGAGCTGGAAGAGCCCCATTCAGTGAAGCCAGCTGGTGTCCTGGACACACCAAGAATCCCACCATGTGCCTGGGATTTATGGCCACCCAAACCATCAGGGTCATGGGACACACACATAAACACTGAGAGATTTGAGTCTGCTTTGAAAGGGAATTCTAATTAGAGATTTTGCTGCTGTCTTCAGCTGTTTAAGGGGAAATCATACAGAAGATGAATTCATACTGCTCTCAGACCAGCACAGTAAAAAAGGAAACAAGCTCAAACTCAAGAAAGGGAAAGGCCAACTTCATTCAAGACAAAAGGTTTCACCACAGCAGTGGTCAAGAGCAGAAACAGGTGTTCAGAATTTGTGGAATCTTCATCCTTGGAAGCATCCAAGGACAGATTGAACATCCTCACCCTTGGTCTTGCTAGGAGCAGGGGCTTGGAGAGGATGGCATCCCATCCAACCTACATGATTCTGTGATTCTAAAAGAAAATAATAAAAGGTTCACTTTTTGCCTAATGTATCCTCATTCCCAGCAAAATACCTCTAAAATATAAAAACAACATTAGGTAAATTGATCTTCCCAGTTTCTCTGCTTATTCAACAACAATAGATCTGTTAAATGCTATTTTTCTCTGGAGGACAGTGAATCAGTGTCCTTGAAAATAACCTATCCATTTTGTCAACAAACCTTAGTCCATCTGGTTTATGCTAGATACACTTATTTTATTAAATTAAAGTTTGGACATGCTATCTATCCAGCAACAGAGAAAAACATTGCTAAAGACAATTGGTCCAGTCTGATCTCTCTCTGCTGTGTAAGGGCAGGAACTTCACTGAAGTCAAATGAATTTATGTTGGCATAATAGTGGTTCCTGGGGGAGTAGAATGGATCTTGGCTGCCCAAGGCTGTTTGACAATAGAAAAGAGCAGTTCAGCAAAAGCTAATGGGTTTACAGTGCTTACTCCTATAGTCCTGGGAAGGCAGAATACTTCTGCAATTAAAAATTTCATGCCTAGCTACATTGGGTCAACAGCACAAGATCACCTGTGGCAGAAGAAAGACCTGTTTACAGGTGCTGATGGGAATTGCTCTCATATGTGGGCAAAGCCTTCAGTGTGTTTGGTGCAGAGCTATGGCAGCAAACAAAGGCTCAGGAAACAATCTAGAATTCATCTCTCTTTATTTTATTTTTGTTTCTATGTCTCTACTAGTGTGAATTAGCTCTACTACTATCTGAGCCAATGGAAATGTCAAGACACCACCTGCAACCACCACACTGATCTTTGAGGAGGCCAGACAGAATGAAAACTGGGGGGCTTGTTCCCTTTTGTGGACGAAGTTTAATAAAGAATCTGCTTGCAGTCCACTGATGAATTGCTTTGCTCAATGTGAAGAGAAAGATTGCTTGTGTTTTTTCTGGGGGCCAGCAAGAGGAGGTAAGAACATAAACCTGTGACATTCTTCTGGATTGGTTTGTGTTTTCTGCAAATATTAAGTCTGATCTTAGTCTGTTCACTAGTTATAGTCATTATAAATCTAATCAGCACACTAGAATCAATGAGAGGGAAGACAATTTAAGGAGATTAGAAGAAAATTCTGGTAAACAAGAGCTGAAGCAGCTCTCTTCCAAGATGATACAGACAAAAAAGTTTAAGATGAGAGCATTGGTAGTATGCATACAACCTCAAGAAAGCAGCAGAAAACGTTTTTATTGTAGCAAATAAAAGAACTTTACCATTTATTAAGATTTCACCTCAAGTTTAAAGTCTTCTATCAATTTATGTTCCAGCAATACACTGCTTCAAAACTTCTGTAAGTCTTCATGACGAAGACATGAATAACGACTTCAGAAAATACAGATGCAAATACCCAATCTTAAGATTTGTAAAAGCGTATTTGGAAAAGGGAACAGAGCTACAGAAGATTGCCTCCATGAAAATTAGCCTTAGAAAAAATTTGCATTTCTTCAACTAAATCAGCTGAAGTTTTGTGTGCCTTTAAGAAAATAATCTAAGCTGAGTCTTTTAAAATGCTTTTTCAAGCATATTGAGACTAATTTAAATTACAGAAGGTCGTTTCTGGTTGAGCAACAGCTTTCAGTCTGAATATCACTTTTGGTACAATAGACTTTAGTACAGTTCAAGGTGGGTTTTTGTTACGTCCAAAAATAGCTCAAGTCATTACTGAGTGCTGCACATTGAATCATTACAGTATTTAGAAAATACACATAAATGTATGTATACATATATGTTTGTTCTACTTTCAGTGGAAGTTCTGGAACTTCCTTTCAATGTTAAAACTGAGTTTTCTGCTATAGCCTCACATCACACCTGATATTTTTTCTGAGTCTGTGCTCCTTCAACTTTCAGTCTCTGAGAAGAGATGAATCACCACCACGTGTGAGAGAGGCAAATGGAGGGCATCAGGCCCATGTAATTCTGCCTTGTTTTTGCCCTATATCCCACAAGAGGCTGGTTTCAGGGAGGGCAAAGCAAGGGTAGGAGGGGCTTTAGATCCTTTTCTGTATTCCAGATGTTAGTCTGTTGCGTGGGTACAGACAGGGGACATGAGTTGTGTTCCTTTGCCCATGGCACATCCCTCCCTCACAACACCATCCCAAGGCAGCTGGAGCTGGCAGGACGTGTGGCAGGGACACTGCTGCTGGGGGTCTGTTTGCTGCTGTGCTCTTCAGATGAGATCACCTGCTGTCCCCTCAAATTTTGGTTTTATCTACACGTGAACAGCAGCTAAGCTATTAAAGCTCTAGCTAACTGTGCTCAAAACAATCCAGCTAAAAGTAAAAGATGAATGGCAGCATTTGCATAGAACACCTCAGATCTTTTTAACAATAAGATACATTTTAGAAAAACAATAGCACCTTGAAGTAATTCCTGAGTGCTATAACAATGCACAGGAAAAAAGTGCAAGAGCAATTAAAGTAGGGATGGATTTGAGACTGAGTAATGCAACAACGTGTGCTGCTGACAGTGCCAGAGAGCCATGGAGAATTCGGAAATTGTCACATTTCTATCTCCATAAAAAAGGAACCAAGACAGGTCCTGTTTCCAATAATACAATGATATTTACTGACATCAAGAGCTAATATGGGATTAGTGACCAACATGGGACCAATTATCCACCAAAGTTCCTCTCCATACCAACTGATGTAGCAAGTGGGAACCTGCCTTTGAGGTTATCCAGAGCCCTCCATTGTAACAGTCTGGTGTCAGCCACCAGAATCTTAGCTGGCCATTTCATCTAAAAGGTCACCAAGTTTTTACAGGCAGGAGGGCAGAAATTGTAATGAAAACTATATGGTCATTCCTGACTGTTGTTTTGCCCTTCTGAGAACTGAGACAACTTTTCCCATGGGATTTGACCAGAGACCGTACATGGCAAGGATATCCCTTCTCTCACCCCAATGAGACAACTTTTCCCACAGGATTTGACCAGAGGCTGTACATGGCAAAGATATTCCTTCTCTCACCCCAAAATTATCTGCTCGGGTTCACCAGAGCTGAGCAGCTCCAGTCAACAGAAGTTATGCCATATGAAGTGTGACATTGCAATTTAAAATTAGGTATAGTGCACAGCCAAATGGAGGCAATTGGCATTCTCTACCTGGGTGTCCTGTGGCATTCTCTACCTGGGTGTAGAGAATGTACCCCTCAGGGGGCACCTGAGGACACTGAGCAGCTGCAGCAGCTAAGGCAGCAGCTTTGCCTTCCTGCATCCTAACCTGCTGTCCCTGACTCCCAGCAGTGTTCTGACAGACAGCCCAGAGGAAGCTGATCTCCATCCCGTGCCACAGCAGGAAAAGGCACATCCAGCTGCAGTGGGAAAGCCCTGCAGCTGCATCCAGGGGGTGCAGTGCTCTGTTGTGCACCCCCTGACCCCCAGCACAGCCCAGTCACTTGAGCTCATGGTTATCAGTGTCTGGGCTGGAGCTCAGGCTTGAAGCCCAAAGTTTCCTCCATCAATATCCTCAATTTTCTAAAAAGCAAAGATGGCCTCTGAGCTTGCACCAGTCCAGAAAAAGTTTCTGTTTCACAGTAGGTTTTATTCTTCCCAAGTTACACAGTCCTGGGATTTGAGAGGAGCTGGTGTTTTCTATTCAGCTGATGTATTGTATTAGCCTGCTCTGTGAGTGCCATTATAATTAGAAACAAACCTATACAACTGATAAATAAGACACTAATTGTTGTATTTATTCCCCTGTGAAAGCACACTCTGGCACTATTAATTGTACTTAGTCACAACCTGTTCATCATCTGTTTTCCACAGAGCTGAAGAGAACCAAATATTTACCCACATGAATTTATAAATATCTACTCATGAATCATAGATTTCTTTTTAAAGGCAAGAAAAAAACGCAGAAAATGAGATGTACAAGACTGAACAGAGGTGTCAGGGCTCTCGGGGGACCAGGAGCTATGGAGCCTCTCTGGAAGCCCAGGGCTCATCCCACCACCCTGTCCAGGACTGGGAGCTCCATCCCTGGGCATCCCTGTGGGTGCTGCAGCCATGGGGGAAGGGGCTCATATCCCACCCTGTGGCCACCACAGCAGCTCTGGGACCTCTCAGCCTGTGACTCCAAGAAATTCCCTGAGGATGCAATCCTGGCCTCAGCTGGCATCTCTTCCAGACCTTGCTTTGGCTTATCTGTGCTCTCAGGGTGATCTTTCTGCTGCATTTAAGTTTAAGGCAGATTAATCTTTTAGCTGCTGCAGCGACACCACCTCTGAACCCAGCGTGAATTAAACACATGAGCTGGCACTGCTCTGATCAACCGGTGGGACTGATTGACTTTCCCAGCATGTCATAGAAGAAATGTACCAAAAATACTCCTCTGATAATATACAAGGTATTTTCAAACTTTAAAAGCAGAGTCCTCAAGTCCCCCAGAGAATTACCTTTGCTGCAGAGGTGTGAGGTGGGCTGCTGGCTCACATTAACTCTTGGTTTTTTCCAGATAGATTCTCCCCTTTACAATGTATATGTATTCTGATCACAGATGCGGTGAATTATTTGATCAACTTGTAGGCAGAAAAATGACAGACTTTTCTTTAAGTGGCAAGGGACATTTTTCTTTTGACACATTGTAAAATATGTAAAAACAATAAGTGCTTAGTCAAGCACTATTTTTCAAAGGATTGTAAGAGTCAATTTCATATTAAGGATTACTGGGAGTTTTATAACTTTTATGTTGAAAATAATACAAACTCTCTTTCTACCTGAAGAGCAGTCAAATTTAAAGACAGAAAATTGGTACAATAGGTAACTGTAATACAAACTGAGTCTTATCAAAGCACACACAGGAACTGTGGTTCTACTGCACATTTCATAGGAGAATATAAATGTCTTCTGTGATCTTAAATTTGGTAATTTGAGGTCTCCCTTTTCCCCTTGGAAGTTATGCAGACAGATCCAAACATGCCTAGGAATGTTCTTTCTATAAGTCAAAGTGAAATTTATGTTGTTAAATTACTTAAAATACGAAGTAATAGAAAGTTGAATGTGCATATGTGAGAAGTCCAGTAAATGAAGTGCTTTGCTTGGGAAGTATGAAAATATGAAGAATTGTAGTTCTAAGTCTGATGAAACTCTGGTACTCTCTGATAGTGACTGCCTCCCCAGAATCAGGTGAAACCCAGAACACAAATTTATTTTTGTAAAGACTGTGGACCTCATTAACAACATCCTCCCCAAGACACTACCTCAAAGGAACACTAAATATACTGAAATACTCTTTTCTTTCACCAGTGGCTGTGGCTCACTGTGTAGGATGCCTCGATAGAACTGCTACCATAGTACACTTGATAACAGGGATGTATCACCAAAATAAAATCTCCTGGCAGCAAAAGCTCACTGTAACAATAAAAGTCCCTTAAAAAAGTGAAGGAAGGAAGGAAGGAAGGAAGGAAGGAAGGAAGGAAGGAAGGAAGGAAGGAAGGAAGGAAGGAAGGAAGGAAGGAAGGAAGGAAGGAAGGAAGGAAGGAAGGAAGGAAGGAAGGAAGGAAGGAAGGAAGGAAGGAAGGAAGGAAGGAAGGAAGGAAGGAAGGAAGGAAGGAAGGAAGGAAGGAAGGAAGGAAGGAAGGACAGATAACTTTGAGGGTAATTTGGAAGATTATCTCCAAATACCACTGATTTTATTTTATAATATAATAAAATAATATATTTATGCCAGTACTGGCATATCCAAATGATTACATAACCAGTCCACATATTTTTGTTGTATATTCCTTGCCATGATGTAAGAATATAAATCAGAGTGTCCACAATTGGTATCCCTCCAGTGAAAGGTTGAACCATCCTGAATGAAGATTGAAAGAAATAATTAATGGCTAAAATCCAGTATCCTTTCTCTGGGCCCCACCTTCCCAGCCACAGGAGGTGAGAACAGAAACCAAAATCACTTCAAGGCTCCTTCTGCCCTTGTTTCTCCAGGCTGGGATTTTTACACCTACAGCATGTTTGCACGGAGGTGTTATACCCTGGTGACCAAAGTTTGCACTGAAGTAGTTCTGGTCAGAAAAAGAGAGAGCAGAAATAAATTATCTGAATGTTTTATTTCTCAAAAAAAGGAAGCATTCTACCACAATAACAGCATTCCTTCCAAAATCCTTGTATATCTGGATTATAAGGGGAGACCCAAAATGCCTGGTAGCTCAGTGAGTTGTTCCCACCAGGCAAGCCTCAGGCAATTCCACAAATCCACATTACAGTAGCTGCAGTAATTTCAAGCCACAGACAATGGCAGAAAAGCCATGAGTATCTCTACTGCCACGAGCAACCTCACTGTTTTCTGCAGGTTCACTTCCTTGGGAGCTTCATTAACAGGGGAATTATAATCTTTTAAAGGCATTTTGTGCAAGTTTAGTTAGTTTTATGCTTTTTTTTGTGAAAAAGAAAGCCAGAACTTTTGCAATAAATATCAGATTCTTCAGCAGAATGCT
The DNA here is from genome assembly GCF_027579445.1 of Ammospiza nelsoni. NCBI lineage: Eukaryota > Metazoa > Chordata > Aves > Passeriformes > Passerellidae > Ammospiza > Ammospiza nelsoni. Next base: position 26,074,652 of record NC_080633.1, on the reverse strand, counting down.
TATAAACTGCTCTATAACAGAACAGAAAACAGTCAAAGTGCAAAATTCAGGAACAAATTAAAAGAGATGGGGAAAACTGAGCTAAACCCTGGTTCCACCATAGTCCAAAGCAGACCCAACTCGTTCATTCCAGCCCAGTCCTGCTCATCAAACACCACATCAGAAATGTCAAACCTGACTGTGTCATGCACACTGTAAAGAGTTTTGTGTTACCTTTTAAAACAGTGTGTGAATCTGTTAATGAGTCCTTTAGCTCTTTTTAATTTCCATTTTCCCTCATTGTTGAACCCTCCATAATAATCTTTGATGCTGGGAAAGGATGAAGTTATTTCCAAAAGGCTACAAACAGCCCCAGTTTCATAACCTGCACAATTCTCCTCTGCAAACCAGCAGCCTTTAGCCTGGGTTCTGCTTCTGCATTGTACTGTTCACAAACCTGCCCCTCTACTCTGCTCTTATGAGACCCACCCCGGAGTGCTGCGTGCAGATGTGGGGCTGCCCAAATGAGAAAGACATGGGCCTGTGCAAAGAGCCCAGGGAGGCCACCAAGCTGGTCACAGGGCTGGAGACCTCTCCTGCAAAGGAGACTCAGAGAGCTGGAGCTGTTCAGCCTGGAGAGGAGAAGGCTTTGGGGAATCTTCCAGTCCTTAAAGAGGGCCCATAAGAAAGCTGGAGAGGGACTTTTGCAAGGGCATGTAGTGATGGGACAAGAGGGAATGGCTGCAAACTGAAAGAGAGATGGTTTACACTAGATAGAAGGAAGGAATTCCTTGCTGACAGATGAGGTCCCTCAATGTCAGACTTTGCTTTGAGCAAGTTCCACTGTGTACATTTATCTTTCATCTTTATTTCATTATACTGATTTTAGAGTAACTGTACCCCTTCTCTCCAGACCCAGGTACACCACAGTACCTCTCCCCTCATTGCCTCTGCATCCCCCTGAGTGCTCAGTAGACTTCCCCCTTTTACCCACTTATATCCACGGCTACAAAATGCAGTGTGGCAAGCCTGCTGCCTTGCTGTGTCAGGACAAGGACAAGAGAGGCACACCAGCAGTGTCACAAGGACTGTGGCAACACCGTGTGTGAGTCACTCTGGTCCTGCTTTCTGCCAGACCACCAGCAGAGAGACCTGTGCCTGGAACCTGGGAACCTGGAACCTTGCACAGCCCTCTGGGCACCCCTAGGGTCACTTGCTGTGACAATAGAGACAGAGGGAAGTTCTCCCCTGGCAGGGGAAGTGCCTGGGCATCCCACACATTCCCAAGCCATATTAATCCATGGAACTCTGTGTTTCGTGGCACCCCCACTGTGAGCTGGCTGAGCCACAGAAACAGTGACATGGTGAGCTTGGAGATTGGGCTCCTTCTGTCCATCCAAGGCTCCCTCCAAGCTCTGGGTGCTCACACTGGTGCTGCCAGCAGCTTCTCCGGCCCACTTCAGTCCCAGGACACAGCTGTCCCTCAGCACTTCTCTGTGCAGGTTAATCTTCAAGGCTGAGTTTACACAGGGTAATTTAATGATGAAAAAATGGAGGACAGGATGACAGGACAGGTATTTCAGCTTTTTTTTTCCAAATTATTTGTGGGATTTACAGCTGGTTTAGAGAGAATATATGCTGATGGATATTAAAGAGCTATAGTAACCACAAATATGGCACCTACTTAAACAACAGATTTCCAGAATTTCTGAGGCATAGGTTGAAATTCTTAGTGCTATGACAGCCAGCATCCTTCAGAGCTGCTCTTGAACCAAGCATGAGTCAACACAGTGGTTTCAGGCATGAAAAACTGGAATGTTTGTAAGAAACTGATTAACAAAACACAATACGAACATTCATCTGTCTGAGCAATTCATGTGAAATTTGGGGAGGAAATTAATCAATCATTCCACATTTTTATACATCTCAGTATCCTACCAACACCAGGTTCCCCATGGAGCAAGTCACTCCACCCAACTGACAGATGGGGGTACAAAGAGGCCTAGAGCAGTGAGAACACTTCCCAAAAGAAATGAAATTGCAATGAATCACTGTGATTAATAGCCTGGGGCACAGCTCATCCTGTGAAGGACCAGTTAAAAAATGCTTTTCTTTTCTGTCAATGAAATATTGTCCCATCAGAAAGCACTGATGAATGAGTTGTGCTGGACCCATCTCTGTAGGAAGATGAATCTGCCTCTACCCAGGGAATGCAACGTGAGGTTTAGCAAGGCCATCCATGAACCAGGACACTTCTGCAGCACTTTGGTGCAGACAAGGATGCAAACCAGCATCCTTGAGCCAGCATCTCCCTGTGCACTGTGCTCCAAGAGCCATCAGGTGCAACAAAAACTTGCTCGTATATGAGAAAACAAAGGGAGTTGGGGCTGTAAAACAAAGCAAAGGGCTGCAAACCTGTTTCTAAATAAGCCAATCATTACAAAATCAGGATCATGTTTTTTCAGGAGCATAACAAGGTTTCACAAAGGAAATTAGGTCAAATCTGTGTTCCTCATCCTAAACAGACGTTACCAGGGAGCGATTCAAATCATATGTGCCATTGTCATATTTTTCATGAGTAAAGCAGATTTGCAAAATGAGATTGAAACAGGGAAAACACCATGATTTATAGACTGGTGAATGTTTCATAAAGATCATGTGCCATTAAACTCACAGCAAGAAAAACAGGATGAAATATAACCCACTCATGCCTGCACCTATGGAGAATATCCTCTAGCTAATTTGAGCCAGAGTGGATCCTGTAAATCTATAACAGCTTGAGACAACCATTCTCATCTCTCTGAGAAAGTCAGGTTTCAAAACAAATCAGAGGAAATTGATAAGAAATGGGAAAGGATGGGGTCTGTGTCTGTCTCAGGACAACAATATTGGAAAAGTCCTTGCCACTAACACCTGCACCCCATCTAATTCTGTGATTAACTGTCAGACACTACTGATTTTGGGTACAATTTCACAGCACAAGGTCCTCTTCTGCTCCTTTGTAAATTAACAAAATGTTAGCACTTCATTAATGTTAACTGCATTTCCCAGCAGACTCCTAATATTCATTCAGTTCTCATGACAGTCCACATTTGGGTGTTTCTGGGTGTCTTTGGCCAGGATCCCTGAGCTAAGAAGTAAATGGTGTTTTCCATGCCTGGAAAGACTGGTATTTGGAGATCTTAGCATTCTTCTCACTGGAGCTTTGGCAGAGGAGAAGGAGGTAAGACACCTGCCCACTCTTCAAGCACCTATCCCAGCACCTTCTGTCCTTCACATCCAAACATCACAGCAGCATCCACAGTGGCATCCCTAAAACTCACTGGATGGGGCAGAAAATATCCAGCCTGTTTTTTCTAGTGTTGCAGCAGAATTTTTAGATCCATTTGAAAATTATTATTTTCTTTCTTTTCAGAGACCAGAAAGACTCAGGTTTACAGTGGTAGTTAATTGCACCTCCATGATAACCTCATAAAAAATTCTTTTTTTAGTTCAGTTGCTAGCAAAGGGATTTGGATGTAAATTTGAACTCTGAAAGGGTTAGGATTACTAGGGATATATAACATGCATATGCAGGTGAGCTGCTTTTGCAGTGCTACCTACAAGAAGCTTGTATCAAACATTACAAATATTTAAATATTTTCAAATTTTGCTGCTAAAAAGAGCCTTCCTCATATGTTTCTTCCCTAACAAGACAGGCTTGGGAGCCCAAGCATCCTGCACTAAAGGAGTTCACCTGGACAGGTGAGCAAGTCTCAGTGCTCCAGCCCAGCTCCTGGGGAAGCTGTGCCAACAACAAGGAGCTGTGGGAATGAGAGCTGGCAAGGGCAGAGGCATTTGCAACATCTGTGTGATTAATGCAAGCCATGCTTGTAAAAACACACAGCAAACCTTGATCTGCATCAATTACATTAAAAAGGGGAATTATTTTGCCTGTCACTGTGATTAGGCTGTGTCAGAAGGAAACTTTTTCCATATTGGTAGTTACTAATATTTATGGAAATGCTTTGGCATTATTTAACTAAACTTCATTTCACTGTGACTAAGGCCTTTTCTCTTGCTCTTTTCACCCAATTGCCTTCATCCTCCTGATAAGGGGGCTTTTGTCCCCATTTGTTTTGGGGCATGGGGTTTTTGTTCTTTTACTGGTTATGGAATTTTTAGTGAATTTTTGATTAAGCTGAATACTGAGCCTTTCTAGTTTCTGAATTGTTTCACTTTGCTGTAGAAACAGCAGGAGGTAACAATAGTATGCAAGGAATTTTTCACAGTGTCTGTGTTTCTCCTGCCTACTTGGGAGGACCACAGAGCTCTCCAGGATACAAAAATTCTCTTTCACTCAGACAAAAAATAAACAACAAAAAAACCAAAATCACATAAGATCTGTTTCCATGCAGACATGACAAAGTTTTTTCTGGAAACGGAAAAGTTTTTAAAAAAAGGAAAAAAAAAAAAAGAAAGAAAAAGACACATTAGATAGTCTTTAGACAAGCCAGTTAAGATTAACATTTGCAGCATCAGCAGGAGCTTGAATCTGGGTCTGCTGCATTTCCATGTTCAGCCTGCTCCCTCCCTCTGTCTGACTCACCACAATTACAGCCAAATATTCAATCTCAAGGGATGTCCTTCCATAGGGATCTTCATCTTTAGCCAATCTACATTTTGTGATGGAAAAATGTTTAATATATCATACCATCAGTTAATTGTAGTATTTCCAGGAATTTCTTTTTTTAAACCAAAACTACTCTGGATAGTGGAGACTTTGCATCCAAAGATTCTCTTTAATTTCTTTTTTTGAATTTCAGCACTGATCCATTAACTTATCAGGGATAATGGAGAGCATGTTGCTTCTTGTGTAACAGTGCTAATGTATTGCATTTATCAGATTTGGTAATTTTCTGTTTACAGGAAGCCAACATTTACCAGTCATTAGTCTTTATCCGTTTCATCCTTTGCAGCAAGGAGTGATCTGTATTTTCTCCAGTGGAGCCACTGAGATTTGTAAGCCATACAGCCTTGAATCTGATATTATTCACAATGGGAGCACTCTCTCAAATTAACTTATTGCAGAGAAATGTAAATCAATTATGTTTACAGCTCTCAACAAACAGAATTAAAATGTTCCACCAGTCTGTTTCGAATTCCTAATCATTTTTGTGATTAACCCAGTGTCTGGGGTTTGCAAGAGAGTAGGAGATGAATTGGTTTCTCTTCATTATCTGACACAGTTCAGTTATTTCTGAGGTGTCCTGAAAAAACAAGCAGCCAAGCAAATTCCCCTTAAACAGTGAGCCATCAGAAATGGTTAACACCCACTGCCATTCCTCAGGGAAGGTCATGCTCTTGAGATGGCAAATGAAGGAAATTCAACCCCAGGCCAAGAATGAGCACACAAGGCAAGGCCAGCCTGCTCATGAACTGTGAGTGAAGGCAAGAGAATTGGGTGCATGATAGACAGAAATGCAACTTTGGAAAATCATGAGCAACATCCAAAAATGTGAAGCTCAAAGCACCACTCATTACCCCACCACAACATTTTAACCCTTCTCTCTGCAGCAGCCATCTCCCACTGATTCCATTCCGTTTGGACCAGTACAATAAGAAGGTTTTGATGATCCCTGGGATCTGTCTGCTTTTGCAATCACATTAAAAGCTTATCCCTCAGTGTATGTTTGATTGTCTCCTGGCTCTGAAGAGCCTTTTGGGGCAGGAGAGGTTTGCCTTACACCACCCTAAAGATCCTGCTCCCTGCTGGCAACCATCGGGACTTGCATCCAGGCTCCCCATCCCTGTCCTGGGGAGAGCAGGGATGTCCTTGGGGATGCCTTGTTGCTCTCTACAACTGCTTGAAAGGAGGTTGTACTGAGGTGGAGGTCAGTCTGTTCTCTCAAGTAACAAGCAACAGGATGAGAGGAAATGGCCTCAGGTTCTGCCAAGGGAGGTTTAGATGAGATATTATGAAAAATTTCTTCATGGAAAGTGTTAAGCACTCTAACAGCCTGACCAGGGAAGTGGTGGAGTCACCATCCCTGTGAGTATTTAGTGGATGTACAGATGTGGTACTTACAGACGTGGTTTTTAAGGTCTTTTCCAACCTAAACTATTCTATAACTCTATGACTCAATTTCTGAAGGACACGTGTCTTTCAGATATGCCAAAAAAAAAAAAAAAAACCGTAAAAAAAAACAAACCCAGGGCTGGAGCATTTTACCTTTTAGTACAGTAAGACACCACCATTTTTGACATAATCACTTTTGTCTTCCCAGCACACATGTGAAGCAGAAGCTGCCCCATCAGACAGATGGGAGGCTCTGGCAGTCTGAGCACGTGACAGCTCCCTATGTAATATTCCAAAGAAGTGCATTACTTCAGGAGAATCCATGTGCTCCTACTGCCCAAGAGCCCAGACAACTTCTCTGAGATGCAATGGCTGGGTCAGCCCTGGGTCAGCCTGAGCTGCCAGGCAGATTGTGCTCACTCCCCCTCGTGAGGAATTTGGCCAGCTGGGAGGGAAAGGAGCAGCCTACACCCAGAGGAAAGAGGAGCCTCCACATCTGCAGGAGCCCAGCTGCTCCTCCCGCTCTCCAGATGTGCAGGCTCCCATGGGACAGGCACTGCACCAAAGCACAGTTGCAGCAGGAGCACTGCTCTTGCAAAGAGCTTGTTGTGCTCAGCAGCTTCAGCCATCCCTGAATTTCAGCAGCCCAGATCCTTCACATCCTGATGTAAATCTCTGCTCAGTCTAGACTGACTTACGCAAAAGCCTGCACTGATTTCTACAAATCCAGCATTTAGTGGCTTGACATACTGATGAAATATCACATTTTTTCACATTTTTTATTCCAACCTTATAATCAGAAAGTCAGAATTACGGTAAATGGAATCTTTTCTATCCTCTGTTTTAAAAGGTCTAATTATTTTATTATTCAGTGTATGTACACGCAGATAAGTAATAATTATTCAGAGTATTATCCTGCATAATAGAGCCAGTTAATGCTCAGAGATAATAGCACAGAGACAGCTCATTATACCAATTTGTACAAAAATAACATAATTATTTTCTTCTTCTGAACAAACTTGTTCTGGTGTGATAAGAGCAAGTTTCAATCACTTCTTTATTTGCTGAAAGATTAAACGTTATGCAGCCAGTAAAGTGATTATTATTTTCATGATGAATCATCATGTGCAACAAGGAATTAGCCATCCAAAGGATTTGAAGACAAATTCATATAAGGCTACATTAAAATAAGGATGCTCCTGAAATTATTGCACATCTGTTTCTAAACAGCTTCTTACTGGAAATATCACTTAGGGGTTCATCCTACTAACAGCTGAGAAAACCCAGATGAGTATGGAGAGGCAGAAATGGTGATGTTTCCCAGACTGCAAGTTTGAGATGCAGAAAACCAATTCAGCCACTGAGTGTTTGCTTTCACCAAGGCTGAACTCACACTCCAAAGCAGGACAACAGCAACACAGAAGGTGCCTTTCCTGCAAAAAGACAGCTTTGCTCCCTGATAACCTAGTGGCCTGGAGTACCGTGGTCTCTGCTGGATCCAGCAGCCTGCTCTCCTCAAAGTGAGTGTGGAATTCCTATGACAAAGTATGTGTTTTATTTTTCCAGCCCTTTTTTCCTTCATCACCACTGATCCAAGCCCTCTTCATTCAGTACTTCTTTATCTAATCCCTTACTCCACTTTTACCCTGAAATAAAAAAACTCAGGGAAAAAGAGAAGAAAATATAAAACAAGTTAAACCAATGCTTGCCACTCTTGGCTCCTGTCTCTCTTACTCCAGTATGTCCCCCACAGTCAGCTGTGCCCCAGAGCTGTGTCCTGGGAGCAGGGCATGGCAGGGCTGAGCAGCAGGAAGGAGACTGACCTGCCACCACCTCCTTTGCTTGTGGGATGGGGCTGCCAGGGCCTGAGACACTGGTGGGACAACTTACTTTCAAGTAGGAAAATAAGGGAGGAAAAAGGAAGAACTAGAATAAAATCTCCATGGAAAAGGAAGACTTTATTTCAAGCTTTTATGTCTTGCATACCTTGGAGTCTGTCCTGCAGTGGAAAAAGAAAATCACCACTATACTGAACACAGTTTCATAACTCACTTCTGCTTTTGATGAAAACTCATTCATGGTGGGTTTTATTCTGCACCAGCATTTATGCATGTGCTCAGGGAATGGGAAGGTTCCCCTTAACCAAATGAAATACTGTTCTTGCCTCTAGACAGACATTATGGATCATTGCAATTTCTATCTCCCAGCAGAGGACTTGAGACTGTGAATTTGTCTGCAGCTTTGGGTTTTTTCTATGCTAGCTGTGTGAGGGTGAGCAATGAGCAATGCTGCTCCTTAATCACAACCTGTGCTTCTCTGACTGGAAATCAGGCTGGTTCTCAGGCCAAGGTGCTGACAAATCTCCTTCTCTAACACCAGCAGCAGGAGCCTGGCTCCACAGACAGAGGTGAACCTTGAACCTGTTTCTGGGGCTTACTGGAGGAATGGGGCTTGTCCTTGTTCTGGATTCCAGTTACTCAGTGATGCTGCCAGTTGTAAATCTTATTCCTACAGTGTTGATGGATTTATTTTCTGTGGATTAGAAAGGGCATTTTTATCATCTGCATTGCATGAGCCAGTGATAAAATTCACTGGAATATAGTGCTTCTATAAATATTTCATAGAGATATGCCAAGTACTATAAATTGTTTCATACCCTGCTCCCAAGCACCCTGAAAGCGCAGTGCACACCAAAGGCCTAGGAAGACCTGTGATCCAAAGTCTAGGAGGAGCTGTCTCTCCCACCTGTTAGGAAGAAAATACACTAAAATCTTGCTTGGACAAGGTGTTCACCAGCACATCAAGTCTCCATGACAGCTCTGAATCTTCACAGCATGCAATCTGGGCAGAATGTCAGAAAGAGTAGAAAAAACCCTTCATATTTATGGCAGAGACTGAGTTTAGCAACCAGCCACACTCCTGGGGCTTGGGAAGCCTTCTTCTCCATGCTGAATGAGGCTGAGCAGGGGTGGCACAGGGCAGGGCAGGGCAGTGGTAGCACGAGGCTCAGAGAGCAGCTGTACCAAGAGCTGCTCACACCCTCCATGGCCTCTTACATCTGCCCATGCCCACCCCTCACCATGACCCCCAAAAGGGACCTCTGTGGCTGTCCCCTCTCCCCCTGCTCGCCAGATGTGCTTTTTATGCAGCAGATGTTGCTGCATACTTGGCACTTGGCACAGGAAGTAAGAATCATTTCTTAAAACAAAATACAGCAGCCTATATTTGGGCTTATTGCAAATGTTTATGTACAAATTCATTTTTTATTTAAAGATATGGAATTTTAAGGCCATGCTCTTTAAAATGTTGGTGTTCCAGGTGTTATGCAGTGACCTGAGGCTAAAAACCACATCTAAGCAGCCTGTCCACACCAAAGCATCTGAGTCATTTCTAGAAGGGCTCACTTGCAGTCCACAACAGATGGTACAAAGGTTCTCTCCTAATCCCCTCTGTGGTATGTTGAAATTAATTCAGAAAATCCACACAGGTCCCTTGGAGTGAAGACAGAAGCCCATGCACATCTGCACAGAGGAGACCTCTATTGCAGAGGCCAGTGCAGTGGGTCCTGAGCTCCCCAGAGCTTCTGGTGTTTAGTAAAATAGCATCCATTTCAAAAATCTTAGCCAGGTTTGAAAACCTCAAGCAGATTTTCTTACCTGCAAAGGGGAAGAGATAAGAAGTCTTTTTGCCAAGCCAGGCTTTCCATTTTCTCAGCTGAAAAGCAAACAGGTCTGGTCAAGAAATGCCTCCTCAGGACTGGAAAAAAAACACAGTAAGAACCAACACAGCTGGGACCAGATTTGATTTGATGCAATTTTCAGTTTCTTCCATTCTGTTTCCCCACAAGGGAAGAAGTGTGGACTTTGCAGTCCAAAACTCAGCCTGCTGAGGGCAGTGAGCAGCAAAATGTCAGGATTTCCCTCAGAGGTTTGCTGAGCTGTGTCAGAAGAGCCCATCCTCACCATGCAGAGGGTGGAGGTGGCAGCCCCGTCCCCTGAAGCGGGTCACACTGCCTGGGGAGGAGCAGGAGTAAGAACCATGGGGAATGGGTCCCCCCTTTCCACAGGAGGACAGTCCCTGGCTCTCACCAGCACAAATACTCCTTTGCACCCCAGGGGATGTGACACCCAGTGTTTACCTGATTTAGAGGGTAGCCAGATTAAAGACAGAGTGTGGTTTAACTTAACCATGCCTGTATATCATGCCTCACATCTCTGAAATACCCATGCTACAGCAACAAGCTGTTAAGGATTGCAGCTATTGGAAAACAGCAATTTAATCCCACAGGTAGCATTGATATTTCATGTTTATTGCTTTTCCCCTGCTACCTTTGTGCAGGGAACAAACTTTTGCTCTTATAAATGACTATTCCATCACTAATTACAGTGATCAGTTAGTTATAATAGAAGGGGTTTTGTGATAAAGATGAGATCCAGAAGTGATTATAAATAATACATAAGGTTTATGTGATATGAAGAGCTTCACAGGTATCTCATTACACATATTTTGTTCAGGAGTAATTAATAACATTATTCATTTTCTAAGCCTTTTTTGCTGCTTTGTGGAGTATAGCCCAGGCATTTTCAAATTTCTCAAGTCTTAGTTACTTATAGGAACTTTTTATACTGGTGTTAAGAACTCTTGCTATCAGTTTTTGTATTTATTCCCAAACATGAAAAGAAATAGCTCTAGTTTTTAACTCATCAAGCAGTTCTTATGGTAATAAAGAAATTAATTAAACTGAGCAAAATAAAGGAGAGAATCAGAACCATTAAGGTTAGAAAAGACCTCCAATATCATCAAGTCCAACCAAGCAAGAACTGTCTTCAAGCCAGAATCAGCTTTTTAACTCGCACTTAACATTTGAAGACACTCTTGAATTAAAACAATCCCCCAGATCCCCGTTCCAGTTCTCTAGATGTTTTCTCAGGAGCTAATTTACTCTCCCTTTGAGGCTGATTTTACATCAACCTTTAAATTTATCCAGCTTTTGAGATGAGCAGAATCATATTTTGGCCTGTAAACTTGCTGAAAATTGGTTTCAAAAGAACTGTACACATTGTAGGATGTCAATAACATTGGAATAGCTTTTACAGGATTGTCTCTAGCTCCAAGTACCCCTGATGCCTTAAGTTTTAGCTTTCATGTTTTCCAGATTCTGTACTGCGTTAGTATATAACTCTGAACTTCATATAATGTGTTAACAAATTCTCCTCACAGTTTAGTTAGACAAAACAATCCTTTTCCAGCTTGAGAACCAAAGACACAATTGCACCTTCAGGCCTAACAAGTATAAACAACAGCAATTTGAGGAGAGCAATCTGAGAGGATGGGACTTCTTGACTGAAAGCTGTAACTGGACAATTAACCCCAATATGCAAATGGACCAAAATGTACAAAAGTGTGAAAACGTGTGATCCGTTGTCCATCTTGGGTGTAGCCTTGGCCAGGCTCTTGTACTGCCCAAGGTGTATCCTTTGAAGGCCTTTTTAACAAATACCCACTTCATTCCTTTAACACTGTCTAGCCTGTTCCAGGCAGCCTCTCAAGGCATCACCCCCTTGGCATTCAGGTCAATATTCCTTGCTTGTTTTGACTTCCTATGTAGATTTTGGTGAGCTTTTGGTTTGATATCTCCTAAAATTCCTACAACAGTTCAACATAAGAGATCAAACTAGTAAATTCCTACACGTCCCTGTCATCTCATTTCTGGTACACTGAAAGCCATTATCCAGTCTTTCAATAACTGTCAGTCAGCACGGACATCTGTACACCCTCTGCCTTGCTGTTCTTAACTAGAGGCAATACAGATGTTTAGGAACAGCCAGGAGAAACACTTCTTGCTCTGGGAACCAGCTGCAGCTTTGCAGAGCTCAACAGTGAAAAGGGAGAGAAAATGGAGAAGCTAATTCCACTTGATTTACTTGTGCTGCAGCATTTCCACTTGTTGGGGTGTTGTTTCAGGACTGACACATGCATCACTGTGGAAAAGCACATGGATTCAGTTATGTCCCCAGTCATGACAACCAGAAGAGGCTGCTGATGGATCTGAGAGGTCAGGGATGGGGCCACATGGCCACCCTCTTTGCTCCTTCAGCACAGGATTTCAGTGCTCATAAACCAAAAGGGTTCTTTCTCCACAAAGCTCTGAAGCCTGTCTGATCACAGTGTCGAGGATGCATTTTGTCTCCACTCCAGGGCTTAAATCCTGAAACATCAAAACATCTTTAGTCTGGCAGAGTCCCACTTTTTTGTACTGATATGCTGGGGGTCTTTTAAGGGCAATCCATTATGCTTAGGATGTGCCAATTTTTGAAACTTCAGAGTTGCTTTCAAATAATTTATTTACTGCAGCAATGTGATCAGACACACTTCATGCTTTGATCTGCAACAGAGCCTGGTACAGACTTCATGTACCCTTCATACCCTTACTGATCATGAACTCACAGGTACAAGTCTGTTCCTTACCACACTGCCATACAGCTGCCACAGCAGATTTTCCTTCAGGTGATGGACTAGCAAGGGAAGACCACATCCACAGCCATTTAGGAGGAGGTGAAGTCCCAGATTCCATATCCCTGTTGTTGAAAGATGCATATTACAGATAAAATGTGGGTCTATCTTACTGTTAAAAGTGTTATGTTGTTCTCTTAGCATCTGAGCATGGCCAGGCTCCATGAACAGCAGGGCTGGAGCAGTCGCTCTGGATAGGGAACACTGGACCCTCCAAAGAATCTGCAACCAGATTCTTTGCTCTTATGTTCACTGTGGTCCTAGTTCCTTTTCTGCAGAAAGAGACTGTCTTGACACACAAAGACTTTTTCCTCCTTGTTCCTGTCATGTTTGTTTTTCTTTGCAATACTGCTGAGAGGTCATTCAAATTGTAATCTTATGTCCCAGAGGTTTTGTCCGTGATATTTTCATATTCCTTTCCCCTTTTTTTTTTTTTGGTCCAAGATAAAGGAGAGAGAAAACAGAACAAGTCACTGCTGCATAAACTCCAGTCTCCATAGCAACAACAAAAAATGTTTCCCTTCCCTCAGTTTTACAAGTCCAATCCTATAGTCTCACCTGAGGCTTGGGAGAGCGGCAAGAGATTAAAACATTTTCTAACTTACTTGTTCATTGCAGTTTTGAAAGCAGGCTAGTGGGGTGAGTAGCATAGGCTAAATCAGACCCAAAAGCTTTCCTGAGATCTGGGGTGTGAGGCAGGGCTTGGGAAGTACTGGATTTACCTCTCTAGAACTCGTATGCAGTAAAGCACACTGCTCTAACACAAAGAAAGCAATGGAGAAGGGAAAATGTTAACACTAAGCAGTGCTGGTCTTCCTCTGACCATTCCACCACTGTGGGATCAGGAAGGCAACACTGTACTAAATCCTTAGAAAATACGGGGCTGCATTGCTGTATTTGCACCAAAATCACAGTAATTGTCCCAGGTTACTGCCATGAACCTGGCACAGCCACGCAGAGTGCATGAGGCACACAGCAAATGCTGCACTCCTGAGCACAGGGCAGCTGACATACATCATGACCCCTCTCTCCTGCAGTGCACAAACTGAATTTTCCGGGACAAACTGGGGAATTTTGAGCCTGAGGAAGACTGGACCCCACAGTCTGAGTCAGTGTCTGGCACCAAGACTTTGGCTGTGGCTTTGGAGTTCTGTGTGATGGATCAGCACTCAGCAGTGGCTCTCCAGAGAAAAGTACCTTAAAGTAACAAGAGATGCTTGGAAGACTTAAGTTTTAGTAAAGCCAGTTCTTCCTAAACCCTTTCTTACCTGCCTGCCAGTCTCCTGGGCAGGGGCTGCCAGTGAGCAGCAGGCAGGGGCTGCAGATGTGCAGCTCTGTGTGTGCCACACTCCTGTCCATACCACAGCAACGTGTCTGTCACACATCATTAGAGCTGTTCGTGGAGGAGGTGTTGATTTCCCCTCTCTCAGTGTGAGCGAAGTTCCCCCATGTGAAATCAGCAACCAACAGCACAGCTGGTGCTGTGCTGGCCAGTCTCTCTGGTGATCAGTGAGAGGACCTAAGGGATTGGCATGAAACTGTGCCAGGGAGATTTAGGTTGGGTATTAGAAAAAGGTTCTTCACCCAGAGGGTGGTTGGGCACGGGAACAGGCTCCGCAGGGAAGTGGTCACAGCACCAAGCCTGACAGAGTTCAGGAAGTGTTTGGACAACACTCTTGGGCACATGGTGTGATTTTTGGGGCTGTTCTGTATGGGACTAGACTTGATGATCCTTATGAGTCACTTCCAACTGAGGTTATTTGTGATTCTGTGACTAGAAGGACAAAAGCAAGCTGAAAAACAGATGCATCTAAACAAACCTTATTGCACATAAAAATACCCTTAATTTCTTTTCTAAGCTCATCTTGCAATTGACAATGTTAATTTGGAACAGCTGAACTGGACAGGAATGGTGTAATTTAACTCAGAAGAAAAAAATTAAGCAGAGTGGTTCAGTTTCACCATTTGTAAAAAAAAGCCACATATGAGTTTTCCTTTATCCTGTACCTGAGGGTACATTCTGGGAGCATTTTACAATACCAAGCTGATACTTAGGACAGGTTCATTTTCCCACTACCCAGTAGTATGTGCTCACATTATAAATTGAATAGGATGGAGTTCTCAAATCAGTTTTAACTGAGTATTGGATTCACTAGAGATTCTTTTCAGCTCTGAAAAGTTCTTGTAATTTAGAATCAAAGGTGACTTCACTGGTAACAGCATGATTTTTAATATGTACTCAAGTAGTCTGCTCTGGCAGACTTTCTGTGCTACAGATTCTGTACATTATTCTAACACAGTAAAGCAAAGTGAAATCCTGCCTTTGATACAACCCCAACAGGGAATTTCCATCTTAGATTCCTCTGCATGTTTTATTGGTTTTGCTGTTAGTCTCACAGGATAAACACAGTGTTTCAGATTCTGAACATGTTTTCTCCAGTCAAAACCAGAAATAGGAACCTTTGGGGAAAAAACTGGTAAATGTGTTCATTTGTTTAACACAAATTTCACTTCAACATTCAAGGAACATAACTGGCATAAACCAGAAGGCACAGTGATAGAAGTTGTGTTGCAAGTGGTGGTGTTTCAACAAAGTACTTATTGAGGGTTTTACAGTGGTAATAAGCACATATAACAAGTTGATAAATACTCAATGACTAAAGGTCATTTTATCTAAAAAAGGATTCTTCCTTGTTTATACTTCAAGTACTAGCTTTGAAATGGTTACAGAGATTAAACACTGAACTCCTCACACACATTCCCTTGTGCAGGATCATGTGTCCTGTAAATGAGCTTGTTGAAACACCTGATATTTCATCATAACACACTGCTACAAGTAGCAAAACCATTTCATTCTTATGCACTGAATTTAAGCACTCAGAGCTCTCAACTTCAATGAACAAAGAATACTTTGTATATACATATGTAAAGGTTGCACTAAATAAAATTTGGTTCTGTGATCTACATGTACCCTACCTGGTAGACAGAGCACTGGAAAATCTGGAAGGACTCAGCACTGTCATTGCTCCCAGAGCAGAGCTGGGGCCACTGAAACTGCTAAAATGTTCCTACCAAAGCCAGTGGTTTTGCAGCAGATGCATAACCTCCATGAACAAACACAGATCATTTACAAGTGCAAATGTTATCACTTCTAACACCTTTTAATTTGTGTCAGTTTTTGCAGCCAAATTCCTGATGTGGCTTCACAGGGAAGACCCCTCCATACACCACTGTCCTAGGTTACAATGTAAGATGTAACCAAAATAATGTATTCTATTATCATCTCCATAAGATGCTAAAATAAGTGGGGCAGTATTCCTTATCTTTTCCATGACTCATCTCTGATAACTCCCTCTGGGGGGGCTATCTCTGGTAATGGGAAAATCAAGTCCCACTGCATGACTCATAAAATTACATCATCCTATTGTGAGATGCCCCGCCCAGGGGGAGGAACCAGACATTCCTACCTGGATACAATCTGAGACTTGGAACACCACAGGGGCACTGCCACAGGATTCCCAGCAAACAAGAGCTCAACACCCACTCCTGGACCTCAAGACAGAAAGAACAGATTGTTCTACAGGATCACTGTTTTGACAAAAACACATCCATCACTCCAGCAGGACTGTAGCCACCATTTAATCAGACTGTTACCACCACCCTGACACACACGATGTCAGGTTGTACTCTGACTGTCAGTTTAGGTCCGTGTTTCTGTACTATTGCCTTTAATTTTCCTATTAAATTGTAGTTCTGCCTTGGAATGTTCCACTGGTTTGTTTTCAAACTAGTACAACCACTGCTCACTGTGAGGTGGGCACACCCAGCCTGGTCCAGCACCAGGACATGGAGCAGTAGGGCATGGATTAGGCAGTCCTGCTTATCAAACAAGCCCAGCAATACCCGTGCTGCTGCATCTATACCCTCCTGCATCTACACTATCTAACAGGAAGAATTTACCTTGAAACTCTTTCCAAGAGGTCTGAAAATCAACAGTTAAGCAGGATAGCACATAGAGACTTATTTTGTCCGAGAATGTGAGCTGTTTTTCACAGTGATTCAGCTTTCACAATACATCAAAGGTACATAGATCCTCTGTGGTCCCACTTGGGTAAATCAGTCTGCTGGAAGATTCAGTCTTCCCTTTGCTATTAATTTAGCTACAGAAAGCAGAAGATAAAATAGATTATGACAGGCAGGGAAAGCCATGGTTCCTTCATTAATTCTCCAATATTTTTACCTAGAAGCCAATGAAAATTTGGCCACTGACTCATCCATGCATTTTCAGTGTCTCAAAAATACGTATTCAAGAAGAAATAGAATGTCCACTAATAATTCAAAAATATTAAAGTCCAAATAACTAAGGAATAAAACTTCTTCATAAATCCTACCTTCAAGATGTTACATTATTAATTTACTTTTAAGGAATAAATACGTCCTAATAGCTCTTGCCAGGCAGTCAGTTAAAAACAGCATAAACCCACATCCCAGGCCTAACAAAACACTACAAGAAGGACATTTTATTTGTTCTTTTTAAGATGTGTAACTTTGCATATCAAAACTGGTCATTTTTAATGGCAGAGATTTCTGAAAATTCTTTACTTGTTGGTAAGACTTCAGCTTGTGTCTTTTCCAGCTACTTAAAGCTTCAGCTCACTCCAACTCATTGTTTTCAACTTAACTGTCATTAATCACATTTGTAAATCAAAGAATTTTATTAATCCGTGGCAGTGTTGGCATCATGAAGCTCCTGTGGGGCCCCACCACCCACATAAGCCCTGCTCAGACCAGAGCACACCTTACTATTAGCACTGCCTGTCTTAAAGCCAGGAATCCTGAAAGATGCTTCATTCCTGTAATGGAATTTTGACTTTTGTGGGAGTTGTTTAAAACAAGAATACAAATACTGTACCAAATACAAACTACTGCTGGGAATGAAAGAAAAAAATTGTTGGATTTATTAGACAGAGGGTTGTGGATGTAAAGATGTTCACCCTCACGTCCAACTCCCTTTAGGTGTCATTACAGGCTTAAGATTTTCATGCTAAATAGCAATTTTTCATTATTAATTAATTTAGCCTCTAAAACCTAGATGCATGCATGAGTAGACAGAGCTAAAACAAGTATTTTACCTAGTTTCATTGAACTAACAAGTTACATTAAATGAGTTGATAAAAATAAGGTGCTTTAAACTGCAGTATTTGAAATAAATCTGAAGCAACTCAGTATTTGAAATAAATTTGAAGCAACTTGGATACTGACTGGAAAGCAGGCACAGGTCTACTACCAGTCAAGGACTGGAAACAAATTCTGTTGTCAACACCCAAAAATTACTTTTAGTATAGATTTAGTGATAGAATTACTGATTACTCTTCATCTGATGGAAGTGCAACAGAATAAATCTTAATGCCCTAAACTCCAGAGCTGGATTAGATTTTTACAGCCTTTAAACTGTAAAAAGAAGAAGACTTTAGCAATGTGTGAATGGCAGTATCAGAGACAATTTTCAAGCTTCCTGTATGCACATGCCATTTGCTTCCCACTTTGATGCTGGGGCATCTTAGGTATGGAGCAGGCCAGGAGGGAGCTGCCAGTCTTTCCAACTATGCCCCTGAAGCACCAGAATCAGGACCTGGGAAGAGCCCTGCAGCCTGGATGTCATCTCTGCCCTTCCATCCTGCTTGCACTGGGTGCCTGAGGCTAAAGCGTGTTCCTACTGCACACACAGCAAAGGCAGTGGGTGTCAGAGAAGATGCAGCTGTCACCATCGTATTTTCTGGAAAATCTCTTTGCCCAGGATTCTTCTCCTGAGAAGCTGAGAAGCCTCAGAGAAAAATGAAAACAATAATCTGATGTGCTTCTCCTGCATTTTGCTGCTTTGGAATGTGTTTGGACATTGTTTACCAACAGGTGATTGTTTCATTGGGTGCTGCTGTGAATTGTTTTGAGTTAATGACCAATCACAGTCAGGCTGTGTTGGGACTCTGGAAGGAGTCACGAGTTTTCATTAGTATCTTTTTAGCCTTCTGTAAGTATCCTTTCTGTATTCTTTAGCATAGTTTAGTATAGTATTCCTGAATATAATATAGATCATAAAATAATCAATTAGCCTTCTAAGAACATGGAGTCAGATTCATCACTCCTTCCTTCATCGGGCGTCTCAGAAAACACAACAATGCAGCAAAGCAACCACATGTTCCTCACACACTACCCTGCAAGTGGACTTTTAATAGAAATGAGCAACCTGCAGCCTACAATCCCATCAAAGAATTGGGAAGAGAGGTACAGGAGCAAGAAAGAGGTAGCTCCCTAGATTGCTCCCCACTCTGTAAGGATCCTGGAGCACAGCTTTGGCAAACAGCATGTTGTTACAAATTGAGACAGATGGAAATGTGCTTCCTTGTCAAAGCTGTTATTCCCCAAGAGCAAAGAAGTTTTGTTGTCTTAAATGTGCTGTAACAGACAGAGAAAAGTCCAGAAATAAAACAAAACTAGTAATATAAAACTAGTTTTGGAAGATGAAATTAAAGCTGTCTTTTGCACAGAAATGTGTGTGTTTTTCTTAAGAGACAAAACCCCCTTTTTCTTTAGTTCCAACGGTATGAGTTACAACAAGTGTTGCACACATTGTCTTACTGAAGACCTAACCTATTAGAAATAAATTGCTAATGTTGGTCATACAGTATTATCAACAGGATCATTTCTGTGATCAAGTCATTTACAAATTCTGGTCTGTACAAAATATTGCATAATATGGGATCCCAAGTTTTTAAAGAACCTTTGAATTCAAACTACAACACAACCCATTCATGAAAGGTTTTTAAAAATTTTAGATACTAACAATAATCTGAATTTAACTTCGAAAAAACCACAGGATTTTCTGTATAAGAGTGATTCAAGGTTAATTTAATAATGAGCTACATCATTTATTTTAAAGTCCATTTCACAATAAAGCTCAAGACAAAAATCAACTTCCAATTTCACCAGCAGTATGCTTTTCTAATACTGCTCATTTCTTTCCAAAACAAACCCACTTTAGTACCATTCCTTTGTCTACTGAATATTGATCAGAAAATAAATGCTAATAGCATCTTTTGCATTAAGGAAGAGGATGATAAGCAAACAGAAAGATGTTTTGCCCTGTAGGTGCCAAGATTACAAAACAACTCCAAAACTAACAGCTCCATATTTTAAAAACGTCAATTTACTTTCCCCAAATTCTTTCAGTCTTCAACATCCATTAGGAAGGAAAAAACAAAAAGGAGAAAAAATAAGGCAATTAACAAAAAAGTGTGATTATTCCATTTTTCCATTTGTTTTTTGCACAGAAAGCCAAACACATCCACTTCAGACAAGTTATGGCATCAGCAGTGTCCATTATCTCACAGAAACCACATTCAAGTACAACTGGAAAAAGCTTCAAAATGGTTGCAATATGCATCAAAATAATTCTTTTAATCTTTTAGGTTTTGTATTCTGAGTCTTTAGAAATTGTGATTTTTTTATGAGGTTTGGTAGCCTCGTCCATCAGTTCCTTCAGCTGCCCAATCTGCTCATCACGGAAGTCATTAAGTTTTTCTTCTGTGAGCTGAATTCCATATACAGCCTTTTCTCTCAAGTTTTGTTTGTCCTCAATTTGTTGCTGGATCAGTGCTGCATAGTTCTAATGAGAAAGAAATATAAAGGTCACAAAACTGAAAAAAGCAATATTCAGGTCAACTTTTTTTAATAGCATTATATGTTAATAACATACTCTTACACAATCTCCTACAACAGTCTATTAATTGACAACAGGTGACTAAAAAATTAACACTTTTTATAAGAAAGATAACTTATTCAAGCATTTCTAATATCTACAATAATTTTATATAGCTAGTTTAAAATTCATATATTTACAGATTAATGCCCTATCATATACTACTATTGAAAACAAAACAAAATTTAATTCTAGATCTAATATACGTATTAAAATAATCTTTCCTATACAGCAGAATATCAATAGGATACACTTAGTAAACTGATATCAAGGAAAGCACTAGTCCCAATTTTGCTAAAAGATACCTTGGCACTGCCAATTGGTTTAACTGAATTGTTAAACCAATTACCAGCAAAGTAACCGAAGCCACTACTTCAACTGTATGTCTAATAATTCCAGAGAAGTGGGCAAGAAGAAATAAAGATATTCATGAGCCTGTGATAAATTTCAAACTGACACCATTTACTAACATAAATACATTAGATTGTTAATGGACCGTGTCAAGCCTCACTGAACTCAGCAGGATCTTACCAGCCCTGTTGCAAAGCTTAACTCATGGCTATTTAAAGAAAAGAGACAACTAAAACAAACTGGGGCAAACAAAAGTAAATTATTATTTGTACAGACTCTGAATCAAACTGATTCTTCAAGGTTCTTCCCAACATCACCTCTCCTGCTTTTAAATGAAACAGGCATTCAGAAACAGTGACACCACGGTTAATTCCCATGGTAAACCTACACCTCAGTGGTATTACCTCATGGTAGAGCTGCTGTAGGGTTTAAAAGAAACTAAACAGGTTTTTTTCCCAATGATTGAACAATCACATTGTAATAAGATAAAAAATTGTAATGGGTTAATTCTTCAACTTTGCAATTTACAGAATTTCTTATCAAGGCAGATGGAGAAATGTGATCTCTCAAGCTACCCAGCAGACCAGTAACACACCGACAGTTACACATCAACCACTCCACCTCATTCTACTTTATTCTATCTTTGTATTTCTGCACAGAACAATCCAGTCTGTAATAACTCTGGACTAGGAAAAAAAAACAACCAAAAACACACCAACAAAAACTAACAAACCCACATGAAAAAATACCAGAACAACAACAAAAAAACCCACACAAACAAACAAACCCCACACCACTTTCATTATACCAAACAACATCATTCACAGCATATAATTCAGAAACAATACTGAAAGCAAGCAATGCAAACTCTTCACATCGTATCAAGAGATCTGACTGAACACACAAACCCCTCCATGCAGTGTCCCACCACCACAGAGGGAGGAAAGTCCTCCCACTGCCAACAACAACCACCTGGGAGCAGCCTACAGCTATTACTGCAGGCATGACCTCTGGTACCTAGAAATAACTCAAGTCTATTTAAGAAACAGTTACAATTTTATAAACTGTTTTGTTTTCCAAAAATATCAAATTAATTCCTGACAAATCATCTGCAATTTTTTTTTTTTAATCTAACAATTTTTAACCACAGCACCTCATCTCACAGTGCACCAGCATTTCCAAACCCAGATCCTGGAAGTGGTGGTCCCCAACAAAGCTGCAACACCCACTCCCACAGGTGCCCTGCACCCAGACCCAGGGTCATGACTGCACATCCCCTGTTCCTCACACCAGGTGTTCTGCTTCACAGCACTCCAGTGGGCTCCCATCTGGACATCACCACTGGCTCTTTTCCCCCACTCATTTTCTAGCTGAACAAATGTTTTGTACATGCCAGAAAGCCTCAGTGGTTGCAGTTTCACATCAATCTGCAATGTGAACAGAAATTCAATACTGGACAGTGGAAACACGCTGGGCTCTGGTTGACTCCTGACAGAAAATGGAACTTTCTCACCTCATTTTACCAAATGTCAGTGATGCATCAAATAAAATATGCTTCAGCCTTTATAAAAGTGTTGAAAATAAGATTAACTATATGGCATATCTCATTTTCTCTGCCGGTGTTACCAGATGAGGGACAAAGCCTGGAATATTTAACTGTTTAATACATTACTGTTCCCTCAGAAATTAATACTATTATTATGTGATCAGTGATTTGTGGAGAGGTACTGCATGATTTGATAAGATTCAGCTTCTATCTAGAAAATGTGCCATCTTCTATCTAGAAAATGTGCCATTTTCCTAACAGCAAATGAACTTAATGTGCTGAACTCCAAGGTTTTGTAACAGGTTTAAAAGCATAATGAAAAAATAAAAAGGGGAGAAGCTAACATTTGCTCTTTCAATAATATAACTTTCATCATAAAATACAACGATCACAGTCCCTCTCAGGTAATAAGGAGCAGTATGGTCATGTAAAGTCTAGTTTTCATCAGAACTTAATAAATACAGAATTTAACTATTTTCCACCAGCAGAGCTGAAACCAACTCTTGCTTAGGTTGCTCAAACAAGGAAAATTACTTCACTTCTGCCTTTCATTTGACATTATATTTAACTGCATCTTTCAAATATAACACAACTCCTCTGTCGTCAATCATGAAACAAATCCTTAGCAGATTTTTCAAGGGCACCGTATTTCAATTATGGATCATACTGTGGTCATAAAAACAGAGACAGAAGACACAAAATGGAACATAAGTAATCCTGCACCCTCACAGAGCCAGGCTCAACATACACAAAGATGGCAGAGGGACACAAGAGCTCTCCTCCCTGGTGGCTTTTTAGGTTGGTTGGTTGTTTCTTTGGAAGGAGCTCTTACACACAAAGATGGCAGAGGGACACAGGAGCTATCCTCCCTGGCCGTTTTTTAGGTTGGTTAGTTGTTTCTTTGGAAGCAGCTCTTACTACAATGATCCTCTGCCTGCACCAGCTGTAAACTTTCTGGGCTTTTACATGGCAAAAGCAAGCAAAACCCAAACCACTTGCTGAATAGCAAAAGCCTTTCCCCTTGTACATGACCGCCACCAGAAACAGAGGGTCAGAATCAAGTTCAAGCTACAACCACCTCTCCTACCATTTACCATCAGAAGATGGCTGATTTATTCCATATTAAATCCCAGCCTGCTGCCCATCCATATCACAGACACCCTCCTCACCTTCAAGGAGGCCCAAGGTAACAGCCCAAGGTGCAGACTGGCCATGTCACAGCACTGCCATCAGAGTGTGCAACCACAGGGACACCCCAAAACCCTCTCTATGGGCAGTGTGCAGGCAGATGCCTCCCCTGGGAGGTTGGTGCACTCCTCACACACAGGTCACGGCTCTGCCTCAGATCACTGGCATCTACAGCATGCATGCTGAACCCAAGCATCAGGCTCTCTTAAATCCTCTATGAGTAAATGCTTGAACCTCTAAATTATTTATACAAAAAAACAGAAGGTCAGTGTTTGCTATAATCAATAACCTTAGGGGTTTTTTGTTTAAACTCACTAATTGAAGCAAATACAGAGTTCCCCTCTGCTCTCTGACTCACAGGCATTCATAGAATGCACAAATTCATTAAAGGGCAAGGGGATGGCTGACATTTGAGTTCTAAAATACCACACACTACAGAAAGAGCATCAGCCTTCTTGTTTTCCAAGTTAAGAAAGGATTAAATAGAAAAATAAAAGCAAAAATCACACAACCAAAAGCCCCACTTCTGTGACTGCCAGATATACAAACTCCTACCAGATCTAGTCCACAATGACACACATTTATCTCACATGCCAATACAAAGTGCTGATAAACATTTATTATTTAATCATAAAATCAAATTATTAAGAGCCCATTTGTTCATTTTCACTGAAAAGAACAACAATCATAATTTTTATTTTCTCTGGCATCCTCCTAAATATGTTCAATGCTGCATTTTAGACAACTGCTCCGAAAATCTCAATAAGATATGTCTGTTCACAGTAACCACCTGTACAATTCACTTTCTAGTCAGATTTTCTCTTTTAAAAAGGTCTAAAATTTTTCTCCTTTAAGCAGTTGAAGTATAAAGCTGAAGTATTCATCCATTCCAAAAGGCTATCTCCACTTGCAGCCAAATTAATGACAGCACTGATAACAAACATTACTGTGGCCAGATCAGAAAATGCTACTCTGAGATGTGTTCAACAAGGCACAGTCAGGCACTGGAAAAATGCTATCAATTTATTTAAATTTATTTTATTCAAGGTAACATAAAAAAAAAAAGAGCATGGCCTGAAAAGCCACTGTCATCACTCCCTGGAAGTTAATTTCAAATTGCAGCATTTCAAGTGTTTCTGCAGCTACTCAGAGCAAAATCAAACACATGCTGCGAAGGGTGGCAGCATGAAAAAACAGCTGTGAATGAACAGCACAGCAAGGAGCACCTTGTTCTTATTGTTGTGCAGAGATATGTTGAATTAATAATTTCATATTCATTCAGATAGAATTCTGCAAATTATTTACTATATTTTTTACTGCAAAGCTGTTTTGATGATAAACTGAGATCAGAAAAAGATACAGTATTACAGAAGGGGTTTTTAAATGGGCGCTACGCCCCATAAAAATCCAGAATATCTTCTTCACACATTTTACTTGAAGCTCTAAGTATAGTTAGAAATGCAGTAATAAACCCAGGAAAATTCTACCACATTTAAGTGCAGCTTAATATACCACTACAGTGAACATTTTCATGCACTCACAAACACATTAACCCATAACAATCTATATTCCACGAGACAAGACCATTAAAAATAGCCCTAAACATTTTTAAAATTGCATAAAATACAATTACTGCCAAGTTAATTAACTGATGTGAATGAAAACCTATGTAAAGTCCCACATCTTCTAACAGGAGCAATGTATTATCAATTTCAAAATTTAAATTATACATCACTTTTGGTTTTGTAAAGGTCACACCATTAACACGTGAAAAAAGAAAAATCAATATACTAAAAAGAGTTCTGAGTAAACCTTCCCCCTGCTTTTGAAAATACCTATCAAATGGTATTTGAATGATACCAAGTAATGACATATGGCAGCGTTAGAAGAGTTTATTATGTGAATAATTAAAACAGTAATTGCTGGGAAAAGGGTAACAGAATGGAGAATTGAGACTTTCACTCTGAGGTACCTAGCACAGCAGAGGACCTCTAGGGAATAAACATGTCCAGCTCCTACTGCAAGTCTTGCCAGAAGGTGAAAAGGCAACTTTTTCTTGTGGCATTTGAATCACCTGAGCATCCACCATATGTGTAACAACACACCAAGCATATACAAGAAAGAAATAGCAACAAGATACTGTAATTCATGAGAAGCTCTAAAACAAGTTGTGTAAAGTGCAGCTTGGATAAGCTATTTTGTATTTCAGTCCATATTAGATGGGAAGATTTGCAGAGATCATTTCAAGGCACATCATGCACTTGCAATGGGACTGCCTACACCTAAATATCATGTGCCTAAGTGAAGCTACAGATGTAGCTTGTCTTTGTGCTGGGCACTGGAGAGAGGAACTTCTCTCTTAAACACACTGTGATGAGTGGATACACTGTCCTCCAGAGATGTGGTTCTCATCACTGAGAAAGCCACTACATGTCTCTGTGTCTCTGGCTGTAGATGACTATCTGATCAACTTCCTTGCTTATGCTAAAAGGAAAATGTTCATTAGTCATTTTGTTTTGTGCTTTTTTAATTACAAAAGGCAACAAAAATACCATTTCTCCTTGAATGACTCTGCAATCCCTCCCCTGAAGTTTGTTTTATCTTTTCCTAATGCTGCTGATTGATTTCAGACTTGCCAACATTCTGAAGTGAAACACATGAGAGAAAAAAACTGTACTTCCTCTTTTTCTTTAGAACTAACTTGGAATTATGCATAATTTCATTTCTGGGGATGAAAGACCAAGTCTTACAATGCACAGAGGTAAAACAAATTTCTCAAGGACAACATCTCTGCATCATAAAGAACAGGAACAAGAAAACATCAAAGTTTACTAAAAGTTAATCTGAAAGGAAAAGCCATGAGAACTTTAACAACATCAGATTTTCCCAGGATATTCGAGAAGGATGCTAGTGTATGACTATCAGCCAATTTCAGGGAACTGATCACATTCACACAATGATGCACATACTGTAACTATACACAACTGTTACCATAAGGGGTTTGGTTGGTTTTTTTGGTTTTTTTTCAGCTGCTTGCTTGTTTGCAGTTTAGGAGCAAAGGATGAAAAAATGTTCAGCTAAAATGGAGACAGGGAATATAATTATGAATTACTTAGTAATCAGCATGAAGAATTATTATTTGATCAGGAAGGTATAAAATGGACTGCTTTTTCTGAACACAGTTAACTAATATTGTTAAACTCAAAGAAATGACATTTATTTAGAGGAATATGAAAAAAAGCTCAAGGCTAAATCAGCTTTGTTTGTAGCTTAAATAAATGTGATGTTTTTTAATGTAAGATTTATGAGATCATAATCTGAAGTGAAAGTGGGAAGTTTGTGGCCTGGCCATCAAGGTAAACATATATAAATGCTATTGCATCCAAAATGGAACACAGTTCTGATTATTTATTGTGGAAAAACAAGCTGTGATTATTTATTTCTTTCTGGGTGCAGAATACTTATGCCACTGTTGTACACTGGGGCCAAAATACAGGTCACTAAAAGCTTTTTGCATCATCTGGTAACAATCATAGTCTTTAAGTGTTCAAGATTCTCTCCACTTAGGTCAACAAGCTTCACCTCAGGCCTCACACAGAAAGCCTGATCTTATTCTAGGAAATAAGGAAGTTAAAAAATTTGGAACACACCTGAACATTTAAGCAAAAATAAAATAGTCAGTTAAGTTCTGGAAAAAGAGATCATTCTGAAATGTGGGTGCAGCACAAGAAATGAAGCAGGAGGAAGAGAGGGAAGGTAGAACAAAAGAAGTGAGTTCTGATGGCTAAACAAGATCTTGCCATGGTTCCCTATCCTTGGACAGGTTGTATCATTCAAAGTGTAAGTTTCACTGAAAAAAACAGTTATTTTTTGAGAGGCTTAAAACAATATTATTCTCTGATGTACTTATCTGAATTTAAAAGCCTTTTAAATTGGTATTGGAGACAAAAATACCTGGAAGAGAAATATATTAAAACCTCCATTAGAAAACTTATTAAACTTAACAATTTAAGAACAAAACATGGACAATTATTCTGTCTGGACCTTCATCTGTAAAAATGAGAATGAAAATACCCTGTTACTAATACCAAATTATGAGACTGCTGACAAATAAGGACAAATAAGCTACAGACTAGAAAAATTAAATTTCAAGAACATTATTTCATATTTGCATACAAATCCTAAGAAAAACCCAACAATTTGAAAGATGGTAATTTCTGGACTCAGTTTCTATTTTATGTCGACATTTTATGCCCTGCACAGCCAGGCAGCTCTCTGGCTAATAAAAAAGCAAAGTTTTATCTGGAAAATATTATGCTATAATCTCACAGAATACCCAAGGATTTATTGCATGCTGTTAATTTAAAACAAGGCAAGGGAAAATGCTCTAAGTCACAGTATCAGTTTGGTTTTAGGAATTTCATTTCTAATGCATCAGTTACACTGTAATATTTCTATTTAAACATTTAGCTGGGAAATCTTGGCAAAGTGTTTCATTGCAGATAATTCCCAGACAAATATCAACACTAAGGACAGGCATTTTACCTAAAAAAAAACACTAAAGACTGTTTTATCAACATAAGCACACAACTATAATTAAAGCTCACAATGCAAACATCACTTACAGACTTCTGTATCAATTATTTTAAATAGACAACAAGAATCTTAAATCTGCAGCTATTTCTTTCAGAAGTATTATTTATAGATTTTTAAGGAAGATAACCATTTCACATCTAGATATTCACAAAAGGAAAATAAAGCCTGTTTCCAAGACAACCACATTAGTTGCCAGACTGCTAGATGCTAAGAACATGCAAAAAACTATATATCCTAGATGATAACATTTCAATGACTTCCATACATGTTCTTCTGCTCAATTTATACCTAATGATGCATTTAAAGTGTACATATATATCCAAAAGAAATTTGGTATTCTTATTTTTCCATTGCACGCATTTCTACATGCTCATTAGAAACAAAACCTTGAACTAATACAGCAACAAAAAAAACCTCAAGTATAAACAAAAAATTAATCCACTAATAGGCATCTTGTATTGATTTCCATGACACCACAAATAACCCTTCTGCTGAGGCTGCACTGAATTTTTTACTTAAATGGACCTGTAGAAGAAATATGTGCTTGAATTAAGTAAAAAGTCATGGGCAATATTTTAAAAACATACAAGATCATTAGTGTAGAAGTCAGATTCACCCCTTGGGACAAAAAGACAGAAACTTCCCCAGTTTTAAATGAACATATTCAATGTTACCTGTTCCAATACAATACATGCAAATACTAATTTAGCAAAGCAAATTTGGTGTCAGAAATCACTGAATCAGAGGCTGATTTCTTGGGCCAGTATTACCATGGACCCTCCAGTAACAGGGGACAGAGACAAACCCTACCTCAGCACTTGTGGAGGAATTTAAAGCAGACAAACAAGGAGTCATGGAAGTTTATCTACCTGCTTCTTCAACAAGACACAAACATTCTGAGGTGTGCTCTTCCCAGAGCACTGCCTAGGAGACCTGCCATCAATAAAAGAAAGCCTACACACAGGCAAACTCATGATTTAAAAAATGAAAAAATACTGTCAGTGGGAAACACAGGTGAATTCTAATAAGGATGTTACTTATCTAAGTATGACATTTAGTCTGGAACTTCTGAAAGTCTTACTCTGTAAAAATAAATCAATGTATTTAGACACAATCACTTGGTTGCAATTCAGTCCTTCTTACTTTTAAACAGCAGCAATAGGACATCTCTATGAAAAGAAATGCAAATTGATGTAATTGACATCTTCCTTATAATAACAAACAACACACTGGTTTATATTTGTAAAATCACTCTATGGAAAAAAAGCTTGTTACTGCAATTAACATCTACTTCACAGTACTTAATAAAAGGCAAAAAAGGTTAACTTATTACTCTCTGTGCTAGACCCAGTGCAGATTTTTAAAGTTCTTGTTGCGGCAGCAAAATATCTTAAATGGCATCCAAATTTTAGACCAGACAAATGCTTTGTATACACATACACCTACCTCTGTCAAATGAAATTAATAACATACATTGTTTAAAAAGTCTTCCATATCCTCCAAGCAATAGAATAAATCATGACATTTCCTTCATCTTTGGTTTTATTGCTCTCAAAATGACAACATGAAGTTCCTTAACATATGTAGCCAGAGAGTCCTCTGGTGTAACTGCAGATAAAGATGTTCAGAGAAACTAAAAGTTCCCATTCTAAACCTGGGCTTATTTTTTCAGCAGTTTCTTAATGTAAAAAAAATCTAAAGCCTACAAATTCATGTATCTTACCAAGGCTTTTTAACTTGCAGATTTTTATAGAATTTCTGAATTACTTCAGAAGTGGCCACAGCAGTTAACTGAAGAAAACAAATGTGTTGTCAGTACAGTCAAGAGCTGCTAAAAGGGAGCATGAATCTTTATTGACTACATGAGAACTCTCCAATCTGAGGTAGCAAAAGCCTTCTGTAATCATCTGCAAGTCATTATCTGTTTATCCAACAGCTCTGGCATTTAAGAGGATTTTTAAAGTGTCTATCACAATACAGCAAGTGTTTGCCACACCATCAAAGACTGGAGAGATTAAGGAGAAAGTGAAAAAGGAAAATTCAGTCATCTGCTAAACAAGTTTCAAAATTCAATAAAGTACTGTAGAGACAGTTAATCTGAAAGTACTTCTGAAAAAAAATCCATCAAATATTCTGTACTGTTCTTGGGGAGATCAAATACATATGAAACTCAAGCCTCAACATGTTCTCCAGTAATCTCTTTACAACAAATACTTCAAAAGCAACTCACCTATATCTTGTTCTACCTTTTTTCTTTTTTCCTGCTATTGCCAGAGGTTTTCCAGCTATTAAAGGGGGTTTGCTTTCAATTAACAAATGACAGGGAAAACAGGAAACATAAAGGAATGGAAATCAAGTATGTCAAAGAGCTGTATGTACTTCCATTTTAAGTGAACATTCAGTTAACAAAGCTCTAAGATTTCCCAACAAAAATCCAGACTGCCTATATATTTCTAAAAATTCTCACCCAGCTAGGACCTCTCCTTTTTCTCTATGCAAAACCAGGCTGATCCCAAACAAACAGGTGATTGTTGAACTGGCATAGAAGCTAATCTACCTCAATACTTTAAAAAGCATGTGAAAATACCAGAGCCATGAAAATATCAGGGCAACCTTTCAGAAAGAGGGATGCACCACATAAAGATTGGTCAGGCAAGCTCAGTTCTGTGCTCTGGCACTCTTGCAGGTGCTTCTACAGCCACAGTCTTCACTGAGAGGTAAAGAAAACATTAACATTTGGAGCAGAAGCAGAAGCCTGTGGCAAAGAGCACAAATGGGAAGTGTCACATACTAGTTGTATTTGTATGTCCAAAACTCCCATGATAAACTACCTCTGCTCTAAGTGGTACCTTTAATAATTTTGGGATGGTGCACCCACATCTGCTCAGCTGCCCTCTGCACACTAATACAATGATACTCCTACATTAGCACCAATGTCAAACCACTGCACTGTTTGCTTACACTGCATTAAGAACACCAAGTTCTTCTCCTACTGTATATGATCAGGAAGGGTTTTAAATTGACTATATAATAAGATTAGAAAAATCTCTGCCTGCCATCCAGTGATGATGCAATAAGTATGGCTCCTACCAGTCAGAGAATACCAAAGCTATTCAAGAGGTTTCATTTGTGTTTCAGGACTTTTCAACACTAAGGAATTATCTCAGGTTATATTTGCATGGCTTTAAAATTACTCTGGACTCATTTAAAACAATGCAATGCTATCTGAGTAATAAAAACTTGAATTATTTTTCAGTTCTTTATACGTCTCAATGGATTTTACATGCTAGCCAATACAAATATGGAAAGTCTTGTATACATCTGCCCACAAGCAGAGCAGAACCTCACAGATCACACTGAATGGCAATTTATGGGGTCTTTGTGAGCAGGGGTTTATTTCAGTCTTAAAGGGTTGGATGAGTATTATTAGCATGATTTGCTGTCCTGCAGAATGTTTCATATACCTTTGAAAAAAAAGTAATTTGTGAAGGCACCAGTTGAGAGGGGAGCCTAGACCAGTCCCACTACATCAGTTCAGTGATGTAGGGGAAAGCCCTTCCCCTCACCTGTATCCTGAGATGCAGCAGGGGAGCACAGCACACCTTTGCTGCAGGTGATGACAGCTGTGAGCATGGCCATGCACAGAAGGGCTCCTCTGCCATCCCAGCACATGCATCACTGCTATCACAGAAGACACAGGTAAACCAGAACAAGCACTTCTTTCAAAAGCCACCTGTGGGCTGCTTGGGAAATGTCCCTATGGGCCAGACACTGAAAGCTCCCCAGGGAGCTCTGAGCCACAGGCACGAGCACTACAGCAAAGCCAGCCTGGAGTGCAGCTGCTGCTGGAGCAAAGGACCGGCCTTGCCTAGTGACCGCTGCCCTAGAAACTGGAACGAAATGTAACATCTCTGTGTCAAAGCATAATGCTTTAACATCAATTTTTAATGCCTCAATAGGGGAAAACACTGAAACAAGATTGTACAGTGTTGAGGAAAAGTGATGGGATCATTTGTATTCTACTATATTTATGAGAAAAATAAAGCAGGTTTCCTCATCTTCACTGAACTCTTTGCTATATCCACTACAGCAACGAATTTACAAATAACAACTTTGCAAAACACCTTCCTTTACAGAACCTCTCAGTAATGCTTTATTTTGTCAGGTAGGTAGAGAATTTCCCTGGGAAAGTTCTGCTACAGCTGCTGTCAAAATTATCATACCTATTTGAAATGTTTTTCAGAATCTGTCTTCCCTCAAAAATGCTCTTACAAGTTACCTAATCACAAATTAAAACAAAAAAGTTCCATTACTCAGGAGAAAGGAAACCTTTGGCAGGTAACTTGGTAAGTACTCAGTGACAGGGGCATCACTGTACCAAAAGCTTAATCAACAAATGGGATATGCTAAATAGTACAAGGGACCATGAGAATTTCATCTCACATAACAGAACTGAACATCTGAAGGTTAAGAAAAAAAGGACAAAGCCAAATAAATTCAAAATGAATTTCAATTTCCACTGCACACTGCTGCATGCTTTCTGCAAGACTACTAAATAAATTCAAGTGAAACTGTTAGATATCAATCAAATGCCATGAAAGATTGGAAATAAATCTTTTAGATACCATGGCATTAATATTAAAAAAAATAATCATGCACTTCATTTATTCTTATACTTGCTACTGTGCATTAAAAGTGTATATTAGTGCAAATAAGTACACAAACAATCCATCAAAAATAATACAATAAAAATTAATAATGATGTAGACAGCAGTCACAGGTTTCCAGGCTCTTGCTAATTACCATGAAAGTTGTTCCATCCAGTTACATTCCACACTGTATAGCACATTAATCCTCAATTCAATGACATATACAATTTATATGGCTGACTTGTGTCTCTGTATAAAAACAGATAAACTAAACTAAAGCATACTAAACATACTGTGGAAGCATAAACACACATCTAACTATATCACATCTATGCAGTTACATTTCTATACAAACTTAACTAATTATTAGGCAAAACCCAATATAGTATGATTAAAAATTTTTCAGGTTTCCAATCCATACTACTCTTGGATTGAAACCAAGCAATTAAAAGTGCCACAAAGGATACCAACGTGTGCCAGTGACCATATTTCTTCAGAGTGCTGAGTCAGCACTTGTACTTCAGCACCATTCACCTGTGAATGCATCTTAGGTTACAACTGACTTTTAGAATTGTAGTTACTCTTGCTTGAACATAAGAAATTTTGGGAACCTTCTCAGCTAACATTTGAAAATTATACTTTAAGTCAAATCTTTTCTGCACATCCTCTACCAGCAAAATCCAAAAGGGTTTGTGTAAAGGACTGGATGAGGTCACAACCAACCTGATCTAAAATGGTCCTTCCAGTAAAGGTCTTGCAGGCTACCTCTGCTTTATTACTCCATTCATTAAAACCCAAGATTAGTTCAAGTTGTATTTTAATGACTACTCCCAAGATAAAAATATTTAAATTACAAATTTAAATTCTCAGGTTATTGTTAAGATCTGACATTATGTTTTGAGGACTATCAGATTTCAGATTTTTTTTCAAATGTTTCAGTACTGAAGATATCATACTAAATCAAACAGTTCTCTTCTTCCCCCAAGGCAATTGTTTCAAAATAATTGAATCAACTACATAGTTCACTAAGACAGACAAGTTCACACACCTAAAAGATCAGTAATATAATACTGATATTATTCAATAATCAGCTGATTCATTCAAACTCTTTTTGTATACAAGCTATTACTAGCACACACAAGCTAGTTTCCATCCTACTCTTTCATAATCAACACAAAACTTTATTAACAGCTATTTTTCAGGTAGAAACAGATTGTACTTATAATTTTCCTCTCTATACAAAAGTCACTGAAGCTTTACTTGTACAATATGCAAGTGAAAAAAATAACAAAACCTCATTTCTACTGGAAACAACACACACTATGCAACAGCACTCAAAAAAAATCTGATCAAAATTTACAAGCAGTACATCTTAACAGTTCACCAAATGAGGCTCAGTGACAACAAAACATAATTAGAAATGCTCTGATAGACAAATTGGCATTACTCAAGGTTTATTTTCTGCCTGCTTGCCCTTGAGGTATTGTGTAAGATGATAGTAGCTCTAGATTTTTGAGGGAACTCAGGAGCTCCTCTATACCCACCATCACCCAAAGAAGTAAACAGCTTGTTAGCTTGCTCATGCAGCTTGTTCTTCATGCAGCTTTTCCTTCACCCATACTCACAATACCCTCTCAAAGTCACCGCAGCAAACAATCTTCCCAAACTCAGTCTCATCTGTGGCCCATGAGAGTGTAAACCTGGCCCATGACATTTCAGAAGCAAGTCAGTAAAAGGGAATGATGAAAAGGTGTGTGCTTACTTGTCTTATCAACACAAAGCATAACCATGAACAGCAGATAGACTATGTTCTCCAGAGGCCTCTGAAATAGCAGTGAATGCTGTCTTTGAATTGAATCACAAATGAAATTTTCTTAATATGCTAGTTTTCAAATAATATTTGAATGGTACTGAATATTACAGATCTAGGATGCAGAATAATGAGACATGTCTGGCAATCCCTGCTGGTTAGAAAGACAGCAAAGGTGGTTTTTTTCATTTTCTTTTCCTTCCAGGAATGTACTTTCCACTAGAGCTGAACATTCGCAAATGCTGCTGTGCAGACACAGTGCCCAGCTCTGGCATACAATTTCATTATGGCCTAGATTCTCCTCTTCTTTCACCAGACCAGCAGCAGAACAGCACCAGAGAGCTCAGAGCTTGTTTCTTACAGCTCAACCTCCACATGGATTTCAGATACCACACTCTTGATCTGGAGAAAGGAAGATAAATCCAAGAGCTGTTAAGAATCTGCTAATGTGTGACAGAGAGAATTCAGAACAAAAGCAGCACTTGCACTTAACAGAGGAGTCAGCACTCTGTGTGCAGTTGCAGCTCATAGCAGTGCCAGGGAATGCTTTGAGAAGGTCCCAGAACTCAAGCACTCACCCTGGGAGCTTGGTGCCACAGCCCCTGCCACAGGTTTTGATCAAGGATAACCATCTTTATGTGAAACAACTCCCAAGTTCAGTGAGCTGGCACAGATCAGGGACAGCTCCCAGCAGGCAGTCTGGATATGGCCACCCTGCTTTGGAGCACAGGAGTTTAACAGCATGGAAATGGGCTGTTCCACTGCCAGCTGCAAAGCAGCCCAAGCACATCAGCTCAGCAGTACAGACTCACTTTAGCTCAACAATGCTGTGGCCAAACAGGCCTCAGAAAACTCTGCAAGAGGAGTTATCTCTATTCCCAAACCAAAAGCTTATTTCATACACTGCTTGCTTTTGTCTTGTCCTCTGTGCTGTGTAGTTTTTGAATTGGGATAACTTCTTCAAAACCCCATCACTGGGAAGCCTCCAAAGGCTCTGAATGGCAGAGTACAACATTTGGAATGTTGTCAAGCAGAATTAATACAAAGGTTTGCTTGCATGCAAACAGGAAATGTTTCAGTTCTCTAACTGCAAAATTCCAACTATTTTCTCTCAACCAAACACTGTGATACATGAATGGCTTTCAGTAAAAGAGCTGAAAGGAACTTCAACTTCACCCACAGCTACTGTCCACTGAGGAGACTGTCCAGCACACTTGCCATTTCAGAAGAACCCACTGAAATCACCCTATGATTTCAATATGCTTTGCTCAAGTCAAAGCCATTAAACACTCAATGAAGTAGATGGTGCCAAACTCCTGAAATACACCATGCAGGTATACTGCACAGCTGTAGGTATATGAATACAGAAAAAAAAATTCCAAAAGGTTGGAAATAGTTAACATCTAGAAAATTAAATCTGTGAAACACATAAGTCTATTAACACTGGATAACTGACACTAATCCATGCTCCAGAAAACATCCTTAGGAGAAGCAAGTTTGTTGTAACATCAAATGAAGTCAGAAACACTTTTTCCTGAAAGTGACGGGAATACCACAAAATGCAGAATACACAATTTCCAAGGAAGAGCTGATGAAACCCAAACCCAAACTACAGAACACAAACTAGAAGGTAAAGCAGAACTTTCCCAGGAAACGTGGCAATGCAATAAAACTGGCACTGATGGCTTTTTTCACAGTTTTTTCTCCAGGGCTCAAATGGCATCCCCAGATCTTCACAGGTTTCCCACCAGCCACAAGAAAGTAGTCTGCACTATTTTTGAAGTTGAGGAGGCGTAATATGTGTGTGTATATATATATATACATGCACACACACATATATATATAACATATATATATTCTCTCACCAGGATATAAATCAGAACCCTTTAGAATGAAACAACACACACATGTGGTTCTGTGTGAAAAGTCAAAAACTTGTCAGTTATATCAGAAGTATTTCCATTTCTGCCAGACAGATGGAAGGGGCTGAGGCTGTAAAGGTGACACCCATCATCTCAATCCAGGGTCTGGTGGTCCAACCATATTTGACAATTATCAAAATAGTCTTCTACTACAGATGTCTACAGAGGCCAAGACAGGTCTTGCCCATATCCAAAACACCAGATGCTAAAAACACTGGCTGTTGAAGTTTAGATAGCAGTATGTCATTATTCATGTCCCAGGGCACATAATCATAATGTCTTTTCAAAATTTAGAAATTACAAACAGAATATTCTTACCAGGATTTCCTTGTCTGTTTTCACTTCTTAGTTCCTTCTTACACTTAAAACTGGGCCATCTGTTTTTCCATATGCTTAAAGGTTTTACAAGGACTTGGTCTATTGGAAGCCATTGAGCTTCCAGCTTCCAAGGCTTTCTCATTACATCTTTTCAGCAATTCCAACACAGACACCTTTACACCTTCTGTAATGAAGCCCCCTGAGCCCCAAAGGATTTCTGGGTCATCCTCTGTTTAACTAAAATACTTTGAAGAACAAAGGCAGCTTACCTCACACACTACCATTTTTGCAGCCTTGGGGTTTAATGCATCAGCAGGAAACAAACCTTTATAAACAGCTCCATTGTAAAATATAAATATTTAATTGTTTATAGCATATTTATAGCAATATAAATATTTAATTGGTTTATATCTAAAAACAAGGGTCTACCACAATTATTTTCCTCTATTTGGTGAAGTGTGGAAACACTCTGCTGCTGAGGAGTGGCATCTGCTGGCAGACAAAGACTCCATAAAAATCAGATTCCCCAGTAAAATAAATATTTTTTTTTTTAAAGACAAATCAGAGTTGACATTATTCACAAAGCAACTCTCACTTCCTTCTTGATAGGATGATGATGTTTTTCTCAACAGTGTAAATCCTTTCAGTTACACTGATGGTACTGAACTGTCCGTGAACCAGAATAACATTGCTAGTGCTACCAATGAAATTTCTTGTCATTCCTCAATCAGCAGCTGAACTGAAGAACAAAAGACATGTTTGCTACTTAATTAAAACCCTTCCCATCATGGATCTCTTAAATAAATTCTTAAAATGACTCCACTTAATAATGGATGTTAAATAGCTCACCAGGGTACTAACCTGTGAACAATAAACTGAATTTAAAAGGCCCAGAAAACAACAGAATATCATCATTTCCTGAACACCTTAAAAATAATTCTAAGCATAAAATCAAGTTTAAACTACTGCAAATAAAGTACACACACAGAACAAGCAACTGAACATGAACCAAAATATCCTTCATTTTAGAGCAGCCTACTTGTACCACTGCCAAAAGCTGACCTACACCTTCCACAAGGTTTTATTATTGGAACTGTGACAACCTGCAACTCTTTGGCTTAAAATATCATGGTGGATGACTGACGGAAAAAACATTTGCACTAGAGCTATTACAGTACACTTCCAAAAATAATTGCTTTAAAACTCAATACATCCATTATGAAAAAAAATAAAATAAATTTCAAAAGAGTTTTGTATCTACATGCTGAGGCTCCATCTGCTCTGGGCTTACTCTCCTGGGGACTCCCACAGCTGATCTGAATTTTATAATCAAAGAATATGCCAAGTTGGAAGGGACCCACAAAGACCAGTCCAACCCCTGGCTCTGCCCAGCATCATCCACAAGAGTCACACCCTGTGCCCAAGAGTGTTGTTTACCAATGCAAATCCAAACCAGAAAACACATTACAACTAAACCAGGTGGAAAGCCAGTAAAGTTTTCTAATTGAAAAGCCTTCTCAAAATTTGTAACAGTAAGTTAACTATTCTCAATATGTATTACAATAAATTATTTAGCAATAACTGAATCTATAGGAATTCTAGTTTGTATTAGAAAATTCAGCAGCCTCTTTTTTCTAGCATAGGAACAAGGCTTCTCTAGCTAAGTATTTGCTGCCCTCATGTGTACACTTCAAAAACTGCAAACTTGTGAACAACACTTTATCAGGTCAAAAATTAGCCATGAGATTACACATAAGGGCATTACAGACCTCAGTCAGAAGGTGATGAAGTCTCAAGGATTGCTAATGTAATATGAAATCTTATCTCAATACAGACTGCCTATTAGAATTCAAATTCTACAACAGAGACCACATGCTTTCACTATGCAATCATAAGAAGCAAAAAACTGGTTATAAATAAATGGTATTTGATGGCCCCTAAAAAAATTAGTTTCTCTGGCTTATTCCCTGCAAATGTCAATACTTTCAGCACCACACAACACCTTCAGCCACGACATCTCCAAAGAAGCAATGGTGATGGGGACATAAACCCTTCCACCACATTTCTTCTGGTTCAGGAAGGAAAAAAAAAAAGAAAAGAAAAAATTTGCTTCAGTGACCTAATTTTCATTTCCTCTAAATTACTGGATAGAATAGTTCACCAAGAACAAAAAAACACCATTAAGTTGCATAAAACTAGTTTATCAAGTTTACACCATTCAGAAATTCCCACAGAGAAAGGGAAGATGCATCTACATTGTGTCTCTTGTTAGTTACTTTTGAAACATGGGTGCAAGATCAATTTAGAAGGTATTTTACAAATTTATCTAGTTACTGCAGCGAGGAAAAAAGTGCATCATGGTCTCTTTCATCTTAGACTGCTCCTCTCACTAATATCCCTGAAACAATAAAACAATATCTCTGAAACAATAAAAAATAGGACATTGACAGGACTCAACCCCCCACATTTCAATAAGCCTAAAATCCAACACTCAGTAACTACGCTTCTAGCAGGATTTCTAACTTGTTCATTAGAAATACCTCATTACTATACATTACTTCTGGAAATGACCTTTAAAAGATAGAAGTACAAACATTTTATCATACACTATGATTAAATGTATTTTTTAAATTATATCCTTCAAAAATAGTTTGAAATTAGCAACTTTGAGACACAGAAATAAAATATATTTCAGCAGACATTTTCTGCTCGATGAATTCCCAGAAGTGAGCTGCACAAAAAGCAGGATACCACCAAGAAGATGTACGGCCGTAAGTACAGTCAGCTTCAGCCTCAAAACAGCCAAAGCTCTCAGTGTTACAAAAGACAGCTAAAGCAACATAAATGGTGACAAAGATGCCACTAAATACAAGATTACGAGGTCAAAATCTGAGGTTCACCTTCTTGCAAAAAACAATATTCAATTAAATTACTTGAATATCAGTGAACTGTGTAAAAAACCTCTTTCATTCTTCAAGGGGTACACATCAGTATGTCTTAAGTATAGCTCTATATATAAAAAATCTGGGGCTTTAAAATCCTCCAATATGCATAACTCTATTTGTGCAACCTCACATTACACTGAAAGAAGAAGAAAAAAAACCAGCTTCTAAACAATAATTCTGATGTGCTCCAGATGCAATTTTAACTTGCAGAAAATATCAATTTTCTGTCTACACAGGATGGAAAGGCACATCTATACAGTATATGCAATTACAGCACTCATAATATTATTGCAGTAATTACAAAATATGGTACTTGACAGCACTTGTAGAAAGTTGGCAGTGTTTACAGTGTTGATAGTGGAAATGCACTGACAAGGCGGTAAAAAAACCTACCATGCTTACAAAACACTACATGCTGACAATATTCACACAAGTGCCAAACAAATGCTAGAAGGAAGGTGTCAATAAAATACAAACAAGCAGAAATCCTCATAGCTTTGCAAATGCAATTCATACTCTGTTTGACCCATGTAATGTTTAAGATACTACCCCGTCTTAAAATGCAACAAAGTTCAGAATTCAACACCTTGTGTTGCAGAGCAGAATGAGTTAAAGGACATGAACAATACTCTTGAGCTGCTGAAGATTGTACAGCAAGAGCTGTGAGAAAAAGCTGTGAGAAAGAACTGCAGAAACGGAGAAGGATACATAAAGGGCCTGCAGAAACTGTGTCCCCTCCCAAAGAACAGAACAGCCTGCTGTGATAAGTAATTGTGCAAAAGAAAATATACACAGTATGGCCTGCTATGTACTAAATCACACGCAGACTGAACAACTGGAAATTTTTATGCAGAAGTAAAAAACAATTTAAGTATCTGTGCTTTTTGTCAATGAACATCCTTGCAGCATCACACTGCTTGGTCCTTCTTTCAATCACTGTTAATCCTCACCTCAAAACATAATCTGGTAGATTTTCTAAATTCTACTGCAAAATACTTTAAATACTAAAAATAGAGCTAAAACACTGGAGCAAAAGAATCAGAATACTCATCTGTTCCTGTTTCCTTTTCTTTCTCTTTTGTTTACATATAAGAGAGAGGAAGAAATTGAACAAAACTAGCACAGATATAACTTGCAGAAAACCTTTTAAGAAACCCGTTTGCTTTCAATAACCTGTGTCAAGTTAAACTTTTTTAAATGGCTGTCATGGAATAATGAAAAAGAGGAATCAGCCTAATTCACACCAAAGATAAACGTACATTTAAAGAGTATTTGGATATCTGAATGCCCAAAATAACAGACTGCTGGTCATTGCAGCTCTAACTTTAAAAAATCTGGAGGTCCTGAGAATTACATGCTAGTACATATATAATTTATACATAATAAAGGCTTTTGATTCCCTAAGTTTCACACATATGTAGAAGTACAATGGTATGTTAGGAACATGGCTATGCAGATGCTGTCTCATCTGGCTTGGACAGAATTTTATACCACCACTAGATGGAAACCTGAATTACCTTTTAAACTGACAATTCTGTAAATGCTCACTACTGGTGCTGCTTCTACTGTGTCTGGCTCTTTTCTTATTTAGAGACATATTCTCACACTGCCTGTCACTAACCTGTACTCATTAGGAAGGTGCAGGTCTCTGCTCATGGAGCAGACATTCACAAAATTTCTACAGCATCTTCAACCCTTGAGAAGTGTGGCCTCTCAGTGCTATTCAATGTAAGGAGTAAACTGTTAACACTCACTGGAGATGCATCCCACTTCTAACAGCAATTTAAACTTCTCAATCTAAGTTGTAACTAATAAAATTGCTATATTCTGCCAGAAATTTCAGGTCAGGGATTCAATTCATGCCACATTTTAAATATCCAAGGCATGCTACAAAACTATCTGAAATTTATAAACCTATTTGCGCATCATGCATTTATACTTGCATTGTAGCTGAGGTGACTGGCACAAGCAAGTGATTGACATTACTGTTGGGTGTCACCCCTATGACTTGGATATGATTTCCTGCTGTGTCAAAACAGTTATAAGTAAAAACTTCAACTAGCAGATAAGCAGTTATCAAAAGAGCCATCTGACTAGCTACCTGCAACCATAGATATGATAGCATACTGACAATTGGCAGAGTAACATGACAGAAGCACTGAGAATGCTGATGCTACAATTTATAAAATTTTGAATTTAGAAAATACAGTAAAGGTCTAAAGCCAGCATGTATACAGGGGGGGAAAATAAACAAAACAACCAACCCAGCAAGAAATCCCTGGTCTCAGCAGCAGCCAGGTGAACCTGAAGGACAATGATGCTGCTTTCCAGGTGAGAAGCAACAAATGCCCCTTCCTGCAATGGGTGTGCATCATGCACAAGGCAGTGGATATCCACCAGGCTACCCCAAGTGTCAGCACTTCAGAAAGCTCCCAGACTCCCTGGATTCTTACAGAAGAGAGGCAGACACCAGCTCCTGCTTCTTAACCCAAAACTGAAAGAGCACTGAAAGGACGGAAGAGATGGCATAATATGGAAGAGCTTCATTTGTATGAAACTTCACAACAGGGATTCACAACAAATGTCAACCTTTGCAATTGCACATAAATACTAATTCAGGACACTCACCAAATCAGGCAAAATTTCATCAGAGGTAGGCTTCAAATCCTACAACCAAGCAGGCCACCAGGAACGCCAGGTCAGAGCAGCAGCCTGATTTCCTGCAGCCATTCATGCCCTAATCCCAAATGCTCTTCAGTTTATCAGCCACAACTCCCTGGCTCTCAGAAAAGTGCAAAATTCCTTCCTACCTTTTGAGAAATATAAAAAAAAATACAGGAAATTGACTCCAATTTAGTTCTTACAGATTAATAACTAGTGAACACCCTAAGTGGGGGATAAAAACACAGGACTCAGTAGGAATTTACTCTTAGTAAGATTTTCATCTGGATAGCCATAAAAATCACCAAAAGCAAATTCTGATGTATCCAGTAATGTTAAAATGAAATACTACTCTAAAATGCTATTTCACAACTTTAATAAAAGTAATAAAATGGCAAAAAACCTAAAGACATATTTTGCTTCCAAAAAATGTATTTCTTTGTCAAGGCAAAGAAAACATCTCTTATATAATGTACTTCACTGAAACTGAGAGCAGAATTCAGAATGCCAGCAGCTGTTTTATACTCATACTACCTACATTATTTGCTGAAAGACAGCACAAAGGACAAACCACACATCCCATTCCTATTTCAGTCTGACTCCAGTACTGGCCACAATTTACTCTTCCACCCTCTTTGACTATTTGCTCTTCAAATTCTCCATTCAACATTTCAACATATTTTTGAGTGCTAGTAGTTTAAAAATAAATCAAGAAGGGGAGGGAAGATTATACTTGCCCAGAAAATTAAGAAGCAAAAAGTTCTATAAGTGTATCTGCTCATGAGCAGAAAAAGACATATCAGAACAACTTTATTCTCTGAGATATGACAGCATCCCACAATGATCCCAGCAAAGTAAATACTGCAAGTGATGCAGGCAACTGAAAATAAATTTGATGAATGACAATTATTTGTATTGCATCAAATGCACTGATTCAAAAATTCAGTCATTCCTGAGAGGCTACGTGACAGTTCATTTGAAAGCTTGGAAGAAGATTTTCAGGGTCAAGAGTGGCCAAAGAATTTCAAAGGCAATTTATTCAATCTGTTAAATTGAGAAAATGTTGTGTAATTCTGCAGAATGATTCTGCTTGTCTCAGAGACAGTCCAGGCCCTCTCATCTACAGGGTCAGGCTTTTTAAAAAAGCCAAGTACTAAATGGTCATTTTCAAAATTAATGCTTAAATGTGAAACAAATTGTTACTTAAATAATTTAGCGGAATATTGAACCTATTGCAATCTGAAATGAAGTAATCAATACTATCTTAATATTACTTATCTTATGTAAGCATTCTCATCAGCTACCATGATTTAGAAGACTGCTGAACTAATTGACTTATCATACCTGTCAACATTAATTCAATACCATTCCAAGATAATAATCAGTATCAATCTAATTATATCAGCAGTCTCCTGTAAATGAGTACCAATTATTTTAATTAAAATATTAAATATTTAGAAAATAGATAGGAACATATATTAATAATTGATATGCTTAATTTGAATCTACCTGAAGAAGCATAATTCCTGAACAACAAAGCTTACTTTCTTTGTATCATCCCTCTTTAATATTTTCCAGCAGGCTTCCAGACACAAACTAGGAATCCAATACCAATGATAGGAAAACCATAATATTTATATTCTTCTACTTTGACATGAGCACATATGGACTTGCAGTCTACCATTGGTGGTACCCACTTAAAAACTCTTCCAAGAATATTCAATGGATAGTTTCCCTATTTTACAAGTGCAAATAGGTCAGCTTAGGTTTCCTACAAAACTTCATTAGCCATCTACATGGTTGGCTCTAATATTAAATCCCTCAATTCCTGTGCATTCTAAACAAGATGAGGTCCCTTCTCATCTCCTTTACAGGAAAACAACACAAACCACTCACATCCTACAATAATATAATCTCGGAGCTTTTTACTTCTTGTTTCTCCTCCTTTTATTTTTAAAGCTGATCTTAAAAATCTCCCTATAGGTTTTCCACTGTGTTTCATAAGAAATAAAGGAAATTTATTCCATTTGTGAGACACAATCACAGAATCATTCAGACTGCAAAAGACCTCTAAGGTCATGGAGCCCAACCTTTGATCAAACACAATTTGTCAACTAAACCATGGCACTAAGTGCCACATCCAGTCATCTCCTGAACACTTCCAGGGACAGTGACTCCACCCCTCCCTGTCTGTTCTTAACAACCTTTTTTGCTAAGAAATTCCTTCTGATGTCCAACCTGAACCTCCCCGTGGCAGAACCTGAGGCTGGGACAGCAACCACAGCCTGGGACAAGAGGCTGACTCCCACCTGGCTACAAAC
Organism: Ammospiza nelsoni; assembly: GCF_027579445.1. Lineage (NCBI taxonomy): Eukaryota > Metazoa > Chordata > Aves > Passeriformes > Passerellidae > Ammospiza > Ammospiza nelsoni. The sequence continues at coordinate 26,030,039 of NC_080633.1, read as the reverse complement.
TTGAATTAATATGCCCAGCTCCCTTGAATCAACATAATTTAAATGGCAAGGGGGGCAGGGGCATTATGTGAGGCAACCACAATGTGATTGAAATGCCAGGCCTGTTTTCTAAATGTTCAGCTAATATGAATCAAATTGGAGGACAAGAAAGCACACCACAGGCTATGAACTAGTATATTCAGAAGGTCTGACTACCCAAAGAGAGCCCGAAGAGATTTAGCAATAGTCAAGGAGTTTCATGTTCAAATACGACATCCTTGGAAATTTTCATTCAAAAAGCATTTCAGATGACTTATTAAGATTACACTTCATATTGAAATCCTCATTCGAAGTCAAGAAACATCACTGCAATCATCATATCCATAATCTTTACCCTCTGATAAATATACATCAAGATATATTACTTTAACATAAAATTAAGAATACTAATTCTCTGTAACATGAGACATCATGCCACCCTGTACCAGATGCCCTGCCCTGCATTCAACAGAAGGCATGAGGAAAGAACATTTCCAGATGGAAGCTGAATACTGACAACACCAAAGTGCACACAGCAAGGTATTTGCTTAGCCTAATGAACAAGCAAATTGGGAAGAAAAAAGTTGGAAGTGCAACATGCCATAATACTGTTATCAGAGCCGTAAGCATTTTTCCAAAAAAAAAGAAATTTAACAGGCAATTTAAACAACCAGTTTGTATTAATGTTGTAGTGATTTGTTTAGGTGGATTTGTTTGGTTTGATTCTTTTTTGTTTCATTTAATAAAATTAGAGGCAATATTACAGCGACCTGATGAAGGTCTTCAGGGTGAGAGAGAGACGGAATCTTGTTTCATGATCAGAAGGCTGGATTTATTGATATATGATATATAATACATTATTACTATACTAAAAAGAATAAGGAGAGAAGTTGCAGAGGCTGCTAAGCTAACAATAGCATAGAAAAGAATGAATAACAAAGTTCTGTGTCCAGCAGAAAGCAAGGACAAACTCTCCTGTGAGTGGTCAGCAAATCCAAACACTCACAGAAGACCAATCACCGCTGCACCTGTTGCATTCCACACCAGCCGATAACAATTGTTTACATTCTTCTTCTGGGGCCTCAGCTTCCCAGAAGATGAACAAATCCCAAAGAAAGAATTTCTATGAAAAAATGTCTGCGACAAGGCAAGAAGTACAGTTACGGTACAAGCTACATGAACAGCAGCATTATCTCAGCTTCCCTCGTGGCTAACTGGGTGACTCTTAGGCAAGAACCCAGCACTCCACAGCTACGCTGGTCTGTCCTGCAAGACCTGTCCTGGAGCTTCCAGCCTATTTTCAGAGTGTCCTGCTGCCCAGGAAGGGTGCAAAGAATGAAATACAAGAGAAACAAGTGGTGCACAGTACAACTGCTCACCACCTGCTGACTGATGCCCTGCCCACGCCGGAGCAGTGATCAACCCTCATGGCCAACTTCCTCAGTTTATATATTGAACATACTACAGGCTGTATGGTATGGAACATCCACCTGGCCACTTTGGGTCAGCTGTCCTGGCCATTCTCCCTCCCAGCTTCTTGTGCATCTCCTTACTGGCAGAGCATGGGCATCTGAAAAATACTTGATTTAGAGTAAGCACACTTAAGAATAGCTACAACAGTGCATTACCAACATTATTCTCACACTAAATCCAAAATACAGTATTCTCACACTAAATCCAAAATACAGCACTGAACAAGCTACTACAAAGAAAATTAACTCTATCTTAGCCAAAATCAGGTCAGAGGACTGATTCCAACATGAATTAATTAGCATGTAATTAGAGCCCAGAGTTACCTAATCCCAGTTTGTCCACAGTCCACTTTCCTCAATCACCTCACTCAAGTCTTCATGGGGCTGGGAACCACAGCATAATATAAGATGCAAAGCAAGTCTCACAGGCCAAAAATGTGAAAGTCTGACTTAAATTTCACACTCAAAATAAATTATTATTTGGGTGAGAAAAAGACCCCAGAACAAAACAAAAATTAAAGATGAGAAGAGACATGTTAACTACATGCTAATATCTCCCAGCATCTTGTTAGAAGACAGACATATTTGCAAAGTTCTTTATATTCACACACTCAAAACAGTTATTAAATTAGTTTCCTTTCCTTGAACATATCATAGCTAATAGCACTAAATGTCAGGTTTCAAAATTCAACTCGTTACTCGTAGTCTAATTTTTGTCACCATTTTCCCTATAATCTACCTTTAAAACATTTCAGAACTGAGAAACATTTTCCCTATTAGTACACTTCACTTTAAAAATGGCTAAAGATATTTCAATGTAAACATTTCCTTCCTTTTCTAAAACTATTTTAAGGAAGATTTTAGCACTGGAAATAGTAACCTGTAACTTGTCTCTTTAGCTCATGTTAAAACTGAAAGCAGTGATGCGGAAACATTTCAGCAGTATTAAGTAAACGGCAATTGAAAATTACAATAGCATCAGGCATTTGAGAAGTTGATACAAATTTCTCTGATTTGAGGATCTATCAGTTGGCAAGAGGCAATTAAAATACATTTATTCCTTTCCTTTGTACACGAGGCAGTATTCTTCCTGCTTCTTCCTGATGCCCCAGTTACTTCAAGCCCTAAGATTTCAGCTACTGCAGGTAGAAGGGATGGGGCAGTTCTCCCCACTACCCTCCTTCTGTAAACTGGGAGGCAATGGATGCTACCTTTGCTAAGCACCTTCCACTGCAAAGCAGAACAGAGTTTTCTTCCAAAGAAAGGAAAACAGTTTTGAGATTCAAAAGTACTACCAAGCCAGTAGTTCAAGGAGCACGAAAATTAATGGGAAGCTTGTCAATACATCTGTCTCTTGCAGCTGTGTTCATGCTTTAACTGGAGCTTCTCCTCTGTGAAGTGCCTATACATTTGCCATGTATAGGTGACCTGTTCGTACGCTGATACCTACTGGAGTCCAGGCATGTGGGGAAAGCACCTTACAGGCCTCCTTCCTCTGCTGCTTGTGAAACTTGTTACAACCTCGTCACTTGGGAGTGATCTGCTTTTCTCTCCTTGGAGAAACCAGGCAGGAAGCTCAGGGGAAGGGGTGTTAAGCAGAGAAGCAATGTTCACATAAGACTTATTTCCTTAAGAAACAATGAAAAAATGTTACTCCAAAATCAAATGCAAGTTCACAGGGAGGCTATTTACACCCATACTTAGCTAATTATAATTATAAAATTAGTTATGTATGTCGTTATAAGTATTTATATATACTCATACGATGCATTATTATAGATCACACAGATAATTGTGCGTGTACTTTTATTTATATATTTATACATAGCTAATTATATAATTGAGGCCACTCTGTTACATATACCTGTGTGTGCTCACACACATTCGAGGCAAGGCACTGACAACCATAAAAGATAACCTGCCTAGAGACATGGAGCCACAAAGCATTCTGCAGCTCTGCAAGGAGCTCGCCCCTCACGGGAGCATGCCCGAGCAGAGAGAATCAGCTGGGCTGGAAAAGACCTCTGAGATCCCCGAGCCCGACACCTGAGCAGCTGCGACCGCCCGGCGGCCCTGACCTTGCCGGGGCCGGGCCTGCCCTGCGCCCCGCCGGGCCCCGCCGCGTCCCTGCCCCGCGGGGCGGCGGCCACTTGCCTCCCATTCCCGCAGGAAGCGCTGGGCCTCGGCGGGCCCGGCCGCCCTGTGCCTCCGGAACTCCTCCTTCACGTAGCGGTCGCCCAGGTCGCGCAGGGCGGGCGGCAGAGCGCGGTGCAGCTGCAGGATGCGGCGGTACAGGCGCCGCGCTCCGCCCGCCATGGCGGCCCTGGGGCGGCCCGAGGGGCCGGGCCGGGCCGGGCCGCGCCTCCCCCGCCGCGGCCGGAGCGGCGCCCAGCGCCCCGTGTGGGGCGGCGCTGCCCGCGAACGGGAGCCTGCGTCTCGCGGGTGGCGTCTGGAGCGATACCCAGCAATGGGATTGCGGATAGTACTTGTAAGAATGCATGGAGGATGTTGTTTCACAAAGACCGGTCCGGGTGGCAGAGATCTCGATATATAGATAGATAAAGAAATCAGTTCATTTTTGGCTCCAGGTTCACCACCAGAAGAATGAAATGTGTACTTTATACCAGATTAGAATGTGGCACAAATTAATTAGGCCACTAAGCCCCAAGCTTCATACGCTTAAATTTGATTTGCATTTTCACCATAAGACAAGAGGAGTCATAGCAAGAAGCCTTACTGCCCCTGTTGGACTTTGTGCCACCACATTGTCACTACCGAGAGCACTCCTGCGTTCTCCTACCTCCCACTGACAGCTCAAACTCCAACTCCCTAGCTCTCCATAAAGCTTTTTCAGCAGCTTAACATCACTTCCAACTCACCCATGTGGAAAAACCCTCAAATGTCAGCAGCCATAGATATAATGGAAAAAGCAGAGTCAGGCAGTGGCCGCAGTGGCAGAAGTCCTGCCTCATTGCGGGTGAGTGTTAAGCTCCTTCCAGCCAGTGAAATTGCTCATGATTCAAAACAAAAAGGAAACATTTCTATAGGGCCAGGGAGCATTAAGCTTTACTAAAATACTAGGAAATTACAAAAATGTACTGCCTTACAGAAAGCCCAAGCTGTTATATGAGAGCAACAGAGTAAAGAGCAAAGTACAGACTGTTTTACTGACTACTATTTCTTTATGTTTATTTATTGTCCTAAGCACTTTACTGATGGAAAACTGAAGTTCCCAGTAACACAAAGTTACTGAAATAAAAGCAAATGCTTATAGATTCAACTATTCTCAATTACAGTCTCCTGTCCTTTTCCTGCTGGTGGTGCTGTCAGAGTGAGCAGTCGGGCCCTGGCAGAGGTGGTCTGATCCTCAAATTGATTGGTACAGTTTCATATATTTAAACTGTATTTTCTGCAGACATTTCTTTGAGGGAAGATTTCTGGACCTAAAGCATTTTGTCTACCATATGTCTTTCAATGTGTTCACAGTTTAAAAGGATTGAGGTTAAAAAACCAATTTGCTGTATCACTTATTTGCAGTGATGCAATTCCTCTGAATCATCTAAGGGTGCATTCATTTAGAGATTTTATTTAAATATTTTATTATATCTTGACCATCATACTAGTATTGCACATTGAGAGCTTTTTTTGCTACATCCACCCTGTGTGGATTTTAGGAGCCCTCTTCTTCCATGGCCTGCTTAAGCCCTCTGCTGGGCACTCACTTTGCCTCTCAGATACTCTCACCAGGCTCAAAGACCAACTCACGCAGATCTGTGACCTTCAACATTTCTTACATCTTATCTTTCAGTCTACAGAGACCAAAAGCCATTTTTGCCCATCCAGTGGGGCAGGTGGTTCCTGCCCAGGAGGATTCCTGCAGCATCTCTGCACCTCCAGAATGCTTCAGCTGCAGCTCTTGAGCCTCATCCTTGCGCCTTCCCTAGGTTCTGCGAGAAGAGTGAGGATTTACCAATGAATTCCCCCTGCAGCAGGAGATAGAGCTGTAAGTTCATCAAGCTGCTGATAACAGTCTAAGTTGTCAGTCTTTGTCTAATATGAATTTTTAAATGCCTAGGTCCTCGGAGGTCTCTGCACTATCAGGCAATGTGGTGAGGCAGCAGAGTCAATTGAGTGCCATATTCTTTATGTACAGGCACAAGCAGACTCACCAGCAGAACTCATTAAGACATGATACAATATTAGAGGTATTCTTTCCATATAATGACTTCTCAGTCATCAGTACTCAAAATGTCTGTGCCACACTTTGAATCCAGATACAATTTTAGTTAACACACGAGCGCAAGTCCTTTGCTTGCCTCGTGTTGGCGCCTGCCTCTGCTTCCAGGCAGCACTGCTTCTGTGCAGGGCACTGGGGCATCTGTCCTGCTGCTCCTGGTGCTCCACAGCCCACGAGCACTTCTTAGCTTGCATCAAAGAAAGGCACCTCAGGAGAGTGCTCATCCCACTCCTTTTTGGGCAGGTGGAGGCAATTAAGCACTACTTCCTTTCAAGTGTCAATAGGAGGCTGTACTGTGGTACGTGTGATTTAGACAACCCATAATGGATGATTCTGTATCTGACTGGTCTTTAGAGCACTGGGTCAGTGTTTGTTTTGCTAGAATTGGTGTGGATCCTACAAAGTATCAGAGTGTCTTTGTGCCATGCTCCATCATAGTGCCTTTGGGTCTGGGGAGGCAGTGTCAGCCCTGCAATAGGTCAGCACAAAGGCAGGTGGAGTGGCTTGGCCAATATATTAAATCTCTATTTGCATGGCTAGTGACTGTGTGAGTAGCATCATATCTCTTTTCCCAAGGATATACAAGAAACCTGTGGTAAAGCATGGATGCAAAGTGGTTTCTTAGCCATCCTTCTGAGCTTTTGACCCCGTGAATCTGTCAGAGTGGCCGTGTTGTTTGTTACAGTCCTAATTCCAAATGTAGAAAGACTGGAGGAACACTTCCATGTTTATTTTTTCCTTTTATCAGTAATATGTTGACTAAAGAAGATGAAGCTGAAGTATTTATTGAGCTGGTATAACTGCTGTAATTTTTTAAATTATCAAGAGCATCCTGAGAGAAGTTCTTTTTGTGAATCAAAATAAATGATTAAATATAGAATGCAATGAAGTGGTATTTCTTTCCAGAACTGTTGGTACTCCTGATGAAGCTAAATTGTATTGTCATATTTAAAATATACCTCCCAGAATAATATGCAATCTTTTCTGTAAATTGTGGATTAATGTTAAAGTACAGTCTAATTTCCTGCTATTAAAAAAAAGTATAGCCCTGTTCCTTGTTTCCTTTTTTGCATTGTGCAGATCACAATAAAATTGCATCTCTTATTTCAGAATTATTATGTTTTTAATAAACTCTCTAAATATTTGAATATATTCAATACAGTTTCTTTTTGTATGCTGTTCCATAACAAAGCAGATTCAAAAACCAAGCAAAAGATCTGTTATGACAGCACAAGTTGTCTACTAAACATTCTGTGGCACCTTCCATGTGCCTCATAAACTAAAAAGACACCGAATTACCCCTGTTCTGTAGGAAACATAAACAGAAAATTAATATTAACTTTCATAAATTACTTAGAAAAACATCATTTTTTGAGTACTTTGAGGTTCTGAGGATGTTTCTGCCTCTGTCAAAGTGGAGTCGAGTTTTGTCCTTGATTCAAAAGAAGCAAAGTCAGTTTTAGCACAGGACTGTCTGCTCCAAAACCCACCCAAAAGCTGGATGTGCAACCTACTATAGTTGGATGCTGCTGAAACTGGAGCAGCTCTTTCCCCAGGCTTGGGGAAGTAGAGCTGATGAGGACACCAGTGGTGTTTGCTGCTGGCTGCAGAGGCTGGACACTGCCTGTCCCTGTCTGGCCCAGCGTTCTGCACACAGCCTGTGCTTGGCATGCTCCAGCCTGGTCAGCAGAGCGTGGTAGGGAGAGCAGGACAGGTGATTTTCTTCCAAAAGCTCCATTTCAGTGAGAGAAAAAGATGCCATAATAAATGTCATTTGGTGCAGCTCATCAGGATGGCTTCAGGTACTCACACATGCATCTGATAGTAGGATGAAAACAAATAGAACACAATTCTGATGAAATAAATACAGCACATGACAATTTTGGAAGGGAGAGGCAGTCAGCTGGTTTTGGACTACAGTGAATTACATGCTTGGCATGCTGGTAGCTTTTGGACATTGAAAGGAAGTTCTGCTTTGGTTCAGCTTATGCTTGAGCTGCTCATTCATTGCAAGATTTCTTGTACTTTCATCTGAAGCACATGGTCCATATCATCCAAAACAAATTTTTGACAGTTCCTGAGGAAGTTCTGCTTGCCTCCTGCAGACATGAAAGATGCCAAGTGTGCTAAAATATTCAAATATTTAGCTACCAAACTCTATCAAGTTTCTGCTTGAATATGTGAGAGCAGAGCTTTGCAGCAAGCCAAGTGTAGGCAACATCAGCCTGGAGGAGTGCCAGGCTTGCACGTGGACCCTCCTGCTCACCATCTCCCCACCTTCATCTCCTCTCCCCAGTCCAGCACTGGATTTCAAAGCACACAGGCAGCAGCATGTCTCAGGGAAGTGTTGTGAAAGAAAAAGAGAAGATTGCGATTAACCTTGTGAGGGTTTTCTTTAATCTCCTTTCAGACACATCTAATGTTCAGTGGAAATTTTCTAAAAGAGTTCTACTCAGTGAACTGATTCAAAATTAAAATTTTGGGTAGAATGATTAAAGAGCATCAAAACTCAATGTAAATGGCAGGCAAGATGGTTTTAGGGGGAAAATCCTACACCGTCTTTTATAGATGGTGCCAAGTCAGACTGTGAGCTGGAAATCTTTTTCATCCTTAAGCTATTGTTGTTTTCAACATTCAAAGAAAGCATCCAAAAGATTGCCTATATTGCAAAACATTTCTTCTACTTTTGAAAATTCAAACAGAATTTGAAAATGTCATTTATTTGGAATTGCTGTGTGTCTTCTTGTGAACAATCTTTTTGCTAAATACAGTACTATTTCACTTGGTTAATCTGCCACATGTGCTGTTCTGTTTAACTGCATTCAAATTCTGTAAGAGATGCAATATTCTGCTCTTAATTCACATAGTAAGTGAATTAAGAGCAGAATGTTGATGCTGAAATAAATACAAGTTGAAAGCACACATTTTGTTATTTCAAATATAATATGAAGTGTGCACCATTCATAGATAAGGCTTTGTTTTCCTTTTCTACTTATTAAGTCATTGTAAAACTTAAGGCCATGCAAAGATGCTTCCACAAATCCATTAAAATTCCTTCCAGAATAACACAAAAAGAGCACAGAAATTTTTATGTTGATGCTTTTCACAGAGGGGAGAAACAGAACAAGTGAGTAGATGATCAAATTTTAAAAAATTAATATTCTGAAAAGCTGCAGAAGGGACCACATATGTGTGACTGCAGAAGCATTGCCCAACCTCAAGGCATCAGGAGGGGAGCAAAAGCAAACCCCGGCTGAACAGTGGCGTCCATGGGCCCTGGGAGCTCCAGATGATGTGCTGTCAGGCCCTGAAGCCTAAACTCGGGGAATAAAGCTAGCTAGGCTGCATCACTTCCAAAGTTTTAGCCCAGCTTCATATTAACCCAGGAGGAATTTAAAGTGCAGCATAAACATGTTTAAATGAAGTTAGAAGAAAGCTTGTTGTCCCGTCTCCTGTTTTCATTAAATATGTTTTATATGAAAAGCATAGCTTACAAATGCAAGCTGTGAGGTTTCTCTGGCAGCATTGCAGCTCTAAGTAAACAGACCATAGTATTATTTAGTTTGCTTTCTTCCCTAATTAAGTTTTTTTAAAGTTTCCCCTGCTCTCTGTGTGGCTGCTTCAGTTTTGGCATTAGTACTGAGCCAAAGGGGACTGGGAAGAAGACTGTGCTTTCTCTTTCTCCCTCCCTCCCTCCCTCCCTCCCTCCACCAAGTAACCACAGATCGATTGGAAATCCCTTCGTGCTTTTATAAGATCTACAGATAGCAGTCCACATGTCACAAATAAAGCATGAGCCCTGTGGCTCTTACTGGTCTGGGAGCCCATTCCTTCCCACTGGGAGAGAAACAAAGCCACTGACTGCCCTGACCATGGGAGGTGCAGCTGCAAGTGTCCAGCCAATGCTGCACACTTCAGAGCAGAAAGCAGGGCAAACCCACAATTCAAAGCCAAACATGAATTTTGACAGCCTCTGAGAGTATTTGTATTTCTCCTTTTACCATGCTCAGTGGTTACATGTTTTCAGGTTCAAGGCTTTGCTATAACGTTGTTATTGTTTCACAAATCCAGATCATTGTCTGCAGTTTAAAATTAAGCATGCATAATCCAACATCATTCATTATTTTGGCATAAACAATATGCTATCAGCAAAGCACATGTTCCATCTCAGGTCTCTAGTGCTTTAAAAGCCTTCTGAATGCATCCAGTCTGTCCAGGACAATTTAACATGCAGGCCAAGTTCTGGAATACTTAACTGGCCTCACGCTAAAACACTTGGCATCACCTTTGATGTGCAGCCTTGGATAGGCATCTCTTGTCTCTATCCAGTTTCTGATGTTGTAATCAATCAGGAAAACAAATCCAACATGAAACTGTGTAGCTCTGAAACTGTTTGTGCTCTTTTGTTGTGTTCCCTGCCCTGAAACTCAGCACCACACTGCAAACTGGGGGTGTATCTGGATGGCTACTCATCCGAGGTTTATTATTCACTGGATCTGGTAATATTTGTAATTACATTTCTTGATAGTCAGGATTTTCCTATGTGGTTTCTTGATATAACATCTTGTGTTAATGGTTGGGATTCAAGATAGAACTATAGGATACCACATGAAAAAAAAATTATTTAAAAGTATTTAAATAAATACTCAAGGTTCCTTAAACCCTTTTTATCCAACATCACTATCACTGTTAATCAGTTCCTCCCTCCACCCCCTCCCCAAACCACCTGAAGGCAGGATCAGTGGTGATCAAAGGACATGTAGCATTTCTTAGTATTGAAATTATCACCTCAGTGAGATATGGTTTTTAATAGTGAGTTTATTGCTGTTGCTTTGTGAATAATGGCTTTTCACTTCTCCTAAACCAAAACAAAAGTTATTTGCAAGGTGCCACAGGAATAATTTTTTGACTGAAAACAAGTTAGTGATCACAAACTGCTTGTTGCTTTGTGGAAGTGGCATTTGGTTTTTGACTTCTTTGAGATTTGCTTTTAAACTGAGATGTTGAAAGATAACTTGTATGCTATGGAGCAGTAGCAGCTCCGGGTGCTGTAGAAAGCACAGACCAAAATGTAGGGGAAAATTTTCAATTGTTTCATTCTAATGTGTTAGACAGTAGGATGGTCACAATCTCTTGGAAGGAAAAAAGTTGGAGACTTTTCACTGGTGGAATACAGCAAAGTGTCCTAGCATTGTTTATTCTCCAGTTTTATTTTCCCACCATATGGAAGTTAAATTTTTTAAATATTCATTAGTAGGGTGTAAAGATAATGTACATTTTAAAATCCTTTAAAATTAATCTTGAAAGCAAACTTTTTAATGGTGCAGCAATGCACTCCTGGAGTTTATGGTGAAAACAACATTCTGTAGGACAGATGATTTTTCTGTGAGCTCCAAAATTCATATAATTGCTGTGGCATCTTGAAAACTTGGAGAATCCCATCTAGGTCCAGGGTACAGTGTCTATGTAAAATATCAGGCTGTGATATCAAAAGATGTTCTTGAGGAGATCAGTACTTCAGAAATTCTTCAAAAGGACAAGGATTGTACCCCTTCTGTTGTTCAGCTTCATATGTCAAAACTGTACTCTTCTCAGCTTCCAGAGGGCTTTGCTGGGACTCATTTACTGTCTTCCTGCACTCTGCTTTCAAAGTTATGCCCTGGGAGCAAAACTTCTCATTAAAGACCTGGATTTCAAAGTGCTCTGAAATCCACAGGCATCTCCAACATGTTTTGAAAATTGTTACACCTCACCAGAGCCAGAGGCATCATTATCCATGCAGGTCTGAAGTCAATTGGTCTAACAGGTCTTCAGATAATACCCCTTCTTTTCAACCTTCCCAGGAGAGCTGCATTTTATATGCTTGGAAATCCACTGGGATATTATGATGGTCTTGAAAACTTAGTCGTGACAATAACTGGAACATTTCCCAGTGTAAATTTGGAGTAATTCCTCCCTCCCTGTGAAACTGCTAAGCAACTTTTGTTTCTTGATTTTTTAAATCTTTTTTTTGTAGCACAATTCAGAGAAATCTGAGGGTATGAAACCCATGAAATATGTACTTATTGCAGACTGATCTTAAGCTTAATTCTTCAGCTAACCAAACAGACACTTGAAATTTGGTAAACAGCAAGTTGAGAAATATTTAACACTAGAGTGATAGCTCAGAAAAAGCAAAACAAAATAAAAAATTACTTTTTTGATACTAGAACATGAATCATTTCTCTTGCTGTCAGTAAATACTTTCAATTCCTTTTCAAGTATTGTGTGTTTGATTCATGTGCTGCTGTACAAGCAAAGGAATAGACATGCCACACAAGTAGTATGAGCTATATGTGCATGTACCTGTTTTTATAAAAATGTATATACATATACTTCCCCCCACATGCCCCTCCAAACTCACATATGTATGTCCATGGACACAAATACACACACACAAATACACACAGAACTTTGTTACTGTAACTTTCTGAAATAACATAACAAACCCATTTTTCCTGGCTTACTTTGTAATCAGATTTTTAAGGCTTTTAATATGTGCCTTTTTTTTTCTTTCTGATAGCTGCTGCAAGTACTTTCCACAATATAAACTGTGTCCTGTGCATGTGTACTTGACACTCACTGATTGCTTTGCACACTTGCCTATCAAAATGTGCCTCCAGGTGCACTGAGATTGTGTGAGAGTACCACATCACCATTCAACATATGGGAAACTTGAGAAAGTGGGTCATCATGCCAACCTAGCCTTCAGTAAGACAGTGTCAGACATGGTACAACAACTTAAGGCTTTCCTGTGTCTCAGTTCAGTGCTTCAGTTAATAGTTGATATTGTCTCTGAGGTTTGGACAACTTTGTATTATTCCACATTCTTATCAATGTGTCAGTTTTTACTTAAAACTTTTTGGACAATATATCATTGTCATCATCATCAGATATATTACCCATACAAATCAACCTAAACCCTATGAGGATTTTAGTAAATGCTTTCTATACATCCTATAGAGGCTCTTTCAACAACAGCAACGTGCAGCTACTGAGATCTGAAGCCTTAACCCTAAAATGAACTGAAAGGTGTTCCCACAGCAAAGGTGGAAATGCCCTAGCAGCAAAAGGCTTGAAAGATACTGATTGTCTCTATCTGACATTCAGTAACAGAAATATATCTTAAGGCAAGATTAAAACATTCATTAAAGAGTGAAAATAAAACATCATTACAAAAAAATGAGGTTTCCCTCTTACTCTTTAGTAGTTACAAAACATTATTCTGGTTCTTTAATTGCTGCTTGCAAAGGCTCTGTACTGAGTCATTTAGCTTCTGAAAGTAACAACACTGTCCTAGCCTTCTTATTGGCATCTACTCCTATGCCACCCACATTGAGCTCCAAATCTGGATGCAAGGATTGCTGAGCTGTGAAGACTGTATTTGTGTAATTCTGCCAGCAACCACCCATATAACCTCAGAAGAATCAAAGAGAACTAAAGATATGCTGAAACATTCAAAAGTCATATGAACACCAACTACAAGGAGATGCTTACAAGCTTAAGGATATTTTATATACATCCTGTTCCATTTTCTGGTTGGTCTTTTCAGGGTGGAGAAGGATGGGAAGTGGTCAAAGACAACTCTTTGTATTTGGTCATTTAGCAAAGTGGAAGTTTTTTATTCTATCCATCTCGTCTCCAGATGGTGGTAAGCCAAACCTCAGCATTGTGCCACATTGCAGGACCAGAGAAAGGCAGTTGAATGTTGCCACAGGATGAAAAAAATTATTTTAAAGGAGATGAGGACTAAAAACTGCTAAGAATTATTAGCATGGTTATGTTGTTTAGCCATTCCACAGTTGGCTTCTTCACTGTCTAGTAGTTGTCCCTCACTGGGTGTCTCCTTGCTGAAAAAATGAAGAGATTTACCCAGGACCAACAAGGGATCAAGGCAAGATGAGAGTAGCTTCAACATCAACATCCTCACCTGTCTCTCTTGGCTTCACCCTTCACCCAGGGTGTCCCTGTGCCCAGCTTTGCATGTCCTAGAGGAGTTTTGTCTTTAGGCTTGACAGATGAGGCTCTAAGGCTGGAAACAGTGTTCTTCACGTCTAGAGTCTAGATTAAATGTCCCAAGGATGGTATAGGCTCTGTACTCCCCAAAAGCAGGATCTTCCAGGATGTCTCAAAGTGAGCACAACATGAATAATGCAGTTCAGTACTGAAGTGGATCCTGCAGATGGAGACTGCAGTTCTGTGCATGCAAAGTTCTCTGGTTCATCTCTACATATGTATATGGAGAAGGCACATATTTATGCAAACAGATCTCTGTATTGAAGACAGAAATTAAGAAAATTATGTAAAAGGCTCCTCCTAACTTTGTTTAACTGGAAATAGCAGTGATCTGGCACAGCTGAGGACAAGTGTTCTTCCAACTGTGTTTTTAACCAGAGTGCTTAACCCTCCCACCTTTACTTTCTGAGATTTCATAAATATTTTTCAAGTATTTAGCTGCCCCTCTGTATTTTCTCACTCTTCCAAATTAAACAAAATTAGTTGATTCATTGCAAGTTGAAGTAATTATTTCTCATAATTTTTACTCCCTAACTCCCATGCTGCATTGTCTGGGATGACTGGCTGAGTGGAAGATGTTTATTTGCAATAAGGATTCAAGAAAATCCCCTGTATCCACTGGAAATTATAAACATAGAAATGTCTCCAGAAGTCTTTGGTTTGTTAAAAGGATTGTGTTTAAAGTTGCTATCTTTAGGTCCCAGTTTGACATCACAGTATCTCTTTAAACAAATAACCCAGGCAGTGCAATGCTTTTTGGAGGGGGAGAGAAGGTTACCAGTGAACATCTTCTTGGCTGGCCAAGACACTCAGCAGATTTTTGGGGTTTGGAAGGAAGAAAAAAAAAAACAAAGCTCACCCTTTGTTATCTAAACAAATATTTTTTAATATTTCTATGTAAGTACGTTCATAGGAAATGTAAATGAAAGTCAAATGAGGGAAGACAATAACTAGGGGGACTCCACAGAGTCCTGGTAATTATTCTGGTAATAATTATTCCCTAGTAATTATTCTGGTAATGATTATTACCCAGAATTGTTGTGGAATGCACCCATGGACACATGGTGCACCCGCCTGCCAGCATGAAAGACTGAGGGTTTATATTGGCACTGAACAGGGACATGAGTATCACACTGGCTGTTTTCAGGCTGCATCCCAGCTACTACAGTGTGAGAACCACTAACATACATGACCACTTGCAAAAGTCATGGACGGTGTGGTGACAGAGGACAGCAGCCCAGAAATCTGCATCTGATTTATTTTTTACTCACTGTTAGGTGTCACTATGTTTAACATGACAATTCACATCCCTTAAGAGCTCTGTTTATAGAAGTTACACATATCAGAAAAATATGGAAGACATTTCCTTGTTCTTGGTTATGTTTTCTTGTCTCAATAGAATGTAGCCTTTCAGAACCCAAATTCAGGATGACATATGGAAACAAGCAGCCTCACAGATATACACATTCCTGTTTTGTCCCGCATCCTGAATGCTGCCAGTCAGGAATCAAATGCCAATTCTGACGCTCTGAAATTATTTGAGGAGGGAAAGCCTGCCCAAAGTTGTCCCATTGCTATACAATGTACAGAAGGAATCATCTGCTGTATATAGGCTGGTAAGAACTTCCTGCAATATTTTGATGGTCAGACCACTTTTATCACAGATTTCTCTATTATTGCTATGAGGAGGACCCTTTTAGACCTTTATAATCACAGACTGAACCATTTTTTGCTTGTTTGTGTTATGCCATCTCCCTTCTCCCCTTCTCCTTTCTTCCTTGCAACAGCACTGTGAAAGGCCCATTGTTGAGCAGTAGGGTTGTGACATTAGGGTCAAATCCTTTTGCTCACATTCCCTCATCTCCTCTGTAAGGGATGAAATCTAAGTGAGGGAGTGACATGCAAAACTGTACAGATCTTTGCAGCATTCACTTACATTATACAAGATGCTGCTCCAGTTCAAGCACATTCTTGACTCCTGCTAAACCCAACATGAAATGGTACTAAAGTCTCCATGGATTGCCGTGACCACATTTAATGCATTGCTCATATTTGCTACTCTTACTTCCATGCACAATATTCATTCATTTTAGACAGCCTCAATTTTCTTGTCACCACCTAGAAGCCTCTAAACCATGGACAGGATCTAGTCAATGCTGCATTCCTTAGTTCTGGATTGATTTGCTTCCATGAATGGAAGCCAAAGCCTTCTTTTCCACTCAGTTCCTCTTCTGGATGCTGCACTGATATACTGGCTGTATAACATTTCCAACCCAGTGCCACTTACTGAGTAAATTGCACAACCTATCCATTTTAGAAAGCCAGCATGATGATTTTCAGAGGTGCTGGTTCTGCTGAACTGCATCATCTTGTTGAGGCAACACAACTAAAAATTATAGGAACAGAGTTGATAGAAGACAAGGGATTTCAAATCATACACATTTTGAACATAAGAAGTGTGAGCTGGTAGAAAATTCATTCTCAATTAACTGCTATTGTTAGCATTCACGGTTTCAGAAACAGACAAGTTTTGATTGCCTGCTTTATTTATTTTTAATAGCACTATTTGCAAGAGAAATACCATACTGCTGGAGCACCATGCCTTTGGGGTTGATTAGGTATAGTCTTCTGCACAAGACTTACAGAGATTGCATGCATCAGAGAAAAAATGCACTAATATCAGTGCTGTGCAGAACTGTGTCATTTCAGGGTATCAGAAAGTCCTGCCTATATGCACCCCTTTTTTAAGAGGAGAGGAGGCACTTGTGCATTCTGGATCTTGTTTGTGAATTTTAGCTGGCTACACCCACTGTAAATTGCTTTAACTTTTTTAGCTCTGACAGCCATTACTGAGGACAATAGAGAAAATTTGCACCATCAGAGGATTTGTGCTGCTTGTTTGTTTGTTTTTCAACTAACAATAAACAAGTGGTACCTAAATAAAATACCTTAAATTTTCTGGTTTTCAATCTCTATTGTATTTCTTGGTATATCTGTGGGTGTTGTACTGATTTGTCATCCTGCCTCTCAGAAGAATGCCATGCCCTTTCCTTGCAGAGTCACTCTGGGCTGTTGTGCTCCGGCAGACACTCTGACAGCCATCTTCATTGGCCAGTAGATGTCATTGTGTTTCCACCACAGAAGCACATCAAACATATTCATCTGGCTGCAAATGCCTGTCTGGTCCTGCAAACAATGCTGTTGAGCATTTAGGATTTTCTCTACCCTGCAGCAAAATATTTCTTAAAAATTCTTAGCAAGAAAAGAGTGAAAATTAAGTTCCAAGCATTTGATAGCTGTGACTAACTAGCCAGAATACCCTTGGCTTCAGCTAATGTAGTGCCAATGGTGTTATACAAACACAGCTTACTCAATAGGACACAAATCATTGTTAATAAACTATTACAAAAGATGCCAACAGAAGAAGATAGAAATAATGTCTCGTGGATTAGCCAGCTTCTTTAGGCCACCAGCTCATTCTGCTGTGAGGTCATCTGTCCTTCAATACTCAGACAGGATTGAGAATTTATACTTCAGAACTTTTTAGACCTTCAGAGTGTAATGAAAAGAGGCTGTAGTCTGTTAATTTTCAGTTATTTTATTCTGGACTATGTTAACATGTTCCAAATTTGCATGATATAATATTTGTGATGTAATTAGAAAGTTCCATTTGAAGTCAAAACTTGGTAGCAATAGAGAAGGAAACACTTGGCAGTGGTACAAGAGGTAGGGTTTTCCAAAAAGTCTGACATATTTTTTTTATCAGTAAAAGCTCAAGAGAAATCATTTAACCATCATCTTGCAACATCCATGCTGGAAATGGCATGGAGGGCCAAATTCCCTGCTAGCAGCAACCAGTGAGGCCCTGTTGGCTCTAACAACACAGGAGACCCTTGACAGATTCAGCAGAGAACTGGTGTTTTGCAGTGTGTTTTGAGTCCCAGGGGCCAGTGTGAAACTGAGTGAAGTCAACGGAAATGTTTTGCTTTTTGGCAATGGGCTGTGGATGAAGCCATGAATCAGGTTTTCTGCAGGCTGGCGCAGCACATCTGTCTTGGGGTGAGGCAGCTGAAAGGCATAGGCCTGGATTTGAAAGGACAAACTCCATTTCACAAGTCTCTACTCAGGCTTCACCAGCTCAGGAATACCCTGAGATGGCACAAGAGAAACTCTGTTCTTCCCTTAGAGTGGCTCATTCTCTTGGTTGATCATGGAAACATCTAAAACTCTTCCTGGACTTGGAGACTTCTGAACAGGTAGGTGGCTGGTTTGGGTTGAGAGGGTCCTTTAAAGATCATCGCATCCAACCCCTGCCATAGGCAGGGACATCTTTCACTCAATCAGGTTGCTCAATGCCCCATCCAACTTGACCTTCAACACTTCCAGTGGTGGACAGAGTGGCTGGACAGTGGCCAGGCAGAAAGGGACCTGGCCTTTCTGGGTACTGGTCGACAGCTGACTGAACATGAGCCAGCAGTGTGCCCCGGTGGCCCAGAAGGCCAGTGGCATTCTGGCCTGTGTCAGGAATAGTGTGGCCAGCAGGAGCAGGGAGGTCATTCTGCCCCTGTACTCTGCACTGGTCAGGCCACACCTTGAGTGCTGTGTCCAGTTCTGAGCTCCTCAGTTTGGGAAGAACACTGAGATGCTTGAATTCATCCAGAGGAGGACAACAAGGCTGGTGGGGGGCTTGGAACACAAGCTTTGTGAAGAACAGCTGAGGGAGCTGGAAAAAAGGAGGCTCAGGGTGACCTTCTCGCTTTCTACAGCTCCCTGAAAGATGGTCATAGTTAGCTGGGGGTCGGTCTCTTCTCCCAGGCAACCACTGACAGAACGAGAAGACACAGCCGTAAGCTGCACCAGGGAAGTTTAGGTTAGACATCAAGAAAACATTCTTCACTGAAAGAGTGATTGGGCTCTAGAATCATCTGCGGAGGGAGGTGGTGGAGTCACCATCCCTGGACATGTTTATAAAAAGGTTGGACAAGGCACTCAGTGCCATGGTTTAGTTGATGAGATGGTGTTAGGTCATATGCTGGACTTGATGATCTCAAAGGTCTTTTCCAACCTAGTTCATTCTGTGATTCTGTGGGTCACTCACAATTATGGATGGGAACTGTGGCTGTTTCCAAGCTTGGATAGGAGGTGTTTGGCATACATACAGACGTCCTGTAAATAAGGACCCCTTGGACAATCTAGACCACCAAACTCTTGAGCTTGGATGAACAGCCAGAAGTCCACAGGTACTACAGCAGTGTCCTCTGGGCTGTATGTTTAAGGATCACAGCAGCTTCACCTGCTGTCTTACAGATAAATTCACCTGCAATTTGAGCTATCCAGGGTGCAGAACTAGTCTTTATTAATATTCCAAAGTAGTTTCTTGCACAAAAAACCCAAAACTGTTGTGCAAAACATCAGCTTAATAATTCATGGGTCAGGCTACAGGTGGCTTACCCATTTCCTACGCACCACTCCACATTCATGACATACCTGCTATGGCTGCTCACTTTCCAAAGCACATGGAGGAAACTTTGTACTCCTCAACTGAGAGCAGTGTCAGGCTGCTGAGCTCCCAGTGCTGTGCCTCCAGACTTTCACATTTACCTGGGATTTCTCATTCGAATAAGATCATTTAGAACTGCCCCTGGTAATTTTTTTGATCTACATCAGCTGATCCATAAATATCAAATAAAAAATATGCAGCACTGTCTTAAATAGTTGTATTCCCAGTTCACTACTTCCTCATCGGATTCCTCTCAGTCCTGTTCCCTATCCCATGCAGTCAGGGCTTGCTGTAACATTTATCTGAGGATTTAGCTGACTAAAAACACACCATACATTTTTCTTCTTTCAGGTGCACATTTTTTCCCATGCAACTAACCATATCATTGCATGTAAGGTGTAAAGGAGAAGGAAAAAGTAAAGAATAAAATGTAAAGGAAAAGAAAATAGATCTCTGTTTTTCTATCTGCCTGAGGATATCCTCACAGAGGTGGAGACAGTGGTGAGATGGATGTGGGAATCCAAATGGCTGACTTTAATCTGGACTCCAGTAAATGTCCTCTGTCTCATTTTCCATCTAAACCAGTGGAAGTAATGCTATTCACTGTCTCATTTCACCTCAGGAAAAACATTATCAAGGTTGTTAAAGCATTAACATACTACAGAAACTAGAAAATTCCCACTCCTGCAAAAGACCATGAAGAAATGACTGATTCTACTTGTTGTACCAAATGCACTAGTGAAGAAGATCACTAATTTAAAAATGACAGTAAAAATACTGACCTATCTCACTTCCTAAGTATGCCTTGGATATCCTCACCAACATAAATGTTCCAATTTATTATTTAAAAAATAGTAATTTATGGTGTAATTACAGCCTGTGTTAGAACACACTTCCAGAAGGAGGATGAATGGAGACTTTCTGAATATCTGTACATTTTGATAAATCTAAGTTTTGCTGTATTTGATTCTGCTGCTATTTAAATATTCTCTAACTTTCAATGTAATTGTGCATGAGTTTGCATATCTTTTCTTGCTTAGAGCTAATCCAAGTCTGGGAACGCTCAGGTGCAGGTGGAGGTTTTGCAGCAGGGTTCAGGTTTTAAGGGAACGACCCTTAGATCCCAGATAGCCAGATCCCAGTCTGAGCACCCATTCTGAGGCTTCTGCCAGTCACATTCCTGAGAGCAGAGACTGGGACTGCTGGGACCAGAGGGCCTTCAGAGAAGGCAGCTCCAGTGTGCCAATGGGAGCCCCACTTGACTCGCTCCCATTGGAGCACTCACACACTCAGGCCATGTTCCCTTACCAGTTTGGCTCTTGTTTTCCCATAGCAGAGTCTCAGATGTCTAGTTCCATTTATTCATAGCACAGTAACATAGAAACTGCCAGAGCTGGTGTGTCAAAGAAAGACCCTCAACAAAGGAATCTTCACCTGTCTTCATTTCCTTTGCTATCCAAAGGGTCAGCAGTTCCTGGCTCCTGAAGTGTCTCTTAGTGTCCCTTCACCTTGACTCTTCGTGGCCTTTGTTATCCCAAAGGTTTGGAGTCCTTTTGTCTCAGAGCTCAATCTGCATCTCAATCTGCATCTTGCAAGCTCAGCTACCTGGATGAGAGGTGTTTCTTGACTCAGGGAGCCAGGGACACCAGCCATGGCACCCACAGAGATGCCTGATCCTGGGGTGACTGCACTGCCAGCCTACATGAATGTCACCTCAAGAGCACCTCTGTCACCATGGATTCCCTCTAACCACAGAGGCCTCAGAAAGGCATCTGTCTTAGACTTGTCACTTGGGATTCCTTTGCACTCCCTAGTGCAGGCATGAATCTCTAAGACACAGCACTAAGAGACATAAGAAGAGATGTGTTGGAGGTTAGGGGTTCTTCCTTTCTTGTTTGTTTTCTGTCATGGCATTTTTCTCCAGTTTCCTTTTTTTTTCACCTCTTTAGATAGAACTAGACTCTCCTAAATTTATTTTTTTTTTTTTTTTTAATTAAAGCAGTGATTCTAATTCACAGAATCATAGAAACATAGAATGGTTTAGGTTGGAAGGGACCTTTAAGATCACCTAGGTCCAGCTGCCCTGCCATGAGCAGAGACACCTTTCAATTCTCCAGCCTCCCTCTGCAAGTTGGTACCACCATGGTCCCAACAAAATCCCATCACACCTTAAGAAGCAGGTCTAACACTTTCAGGTCAAACCCCCTTTGGTTCCTCCTGCTGTCTGTGGTGGGAACTGAGACTCCTGGGCATCTTGCTGCCCAGCTCAGGCACCTGACTTCCAAGGAACCAAAATGATGAACTGACTCGTAGTGAGTGCAGTGCCCACTTTTGCTAGCTGTAACAGCAGTCTATGAACCCACCAGGCTTGCATCCTTCAGTTGCAAGGTAGCTTTACCTATAACTTGAATGTCTTGACCAGTTGCAAAAGATAGAAAATACAAAATTTTGCAGCAGCTGAAAATTTAAGCAAGAAAACCTGTTCATGCTCATGCATAATAATTAATCTTTAGTGAGGTTATTTGTAATCATATTAATAACCTATTTATTCTAACTGTTCTTAGTACAGCATCATCACAAAAGCCTCTTGGTGTGCTCAGTGTGGAAAGTTGAGATGCTATAGTGATGTTGAAATGATGTCAGTGCAAATCCATAAAATGACATAACAGTGTCAGAAATGAAAGGGAATCATATCAGAGTGTGTTCCAGCACCACACAAAAATTTGTGAGAGGAAAAGGTCCCACAACTGGGGGACAATATTTATTATGACAGAAATGCTCAAGAAGCTAAAAAGGGAAACCATGTTTACCAGCCACATCACTTTTAAATCCAGCAGATTTATTAAGAAGTTGTGCTAATTTTCTCTATAAATGTCTCAGTGAGCAGAAGAGTGCTTTGTGTTGGAGAAAGTGGTTTTTAACTAGTTATAATTCCAGGTTTCTTCTGAAAGGGAATAGAAAGATTCATTGCATTGTTTGTATAAGTAAACAGTCATTTTTCTTTTGAAATAAAAAGAAAACCAAAATACTTATCCAGTTATCCTCCTTAAGGAAACTCGCATCCTGTAACTCAAATACCATCCTAAATAAGCGACTCTAGGCATTGCAGAACAAATCTGTCCCTATATCTATTTTTTAATGGTTACAAGTTCTTAGAAATTCACACATCATTTCAGGAAGGCTCAGTGTTTTACAGCTGTTCACCTTGTAACATCACGTTCAGCAATAAAACCTGAGGGATGCAGAGCCAGTTTCCAAGTTGGTCAAGTTCAGCAACTGCCTGGGCATTGGTCTGCCCATGGGAGGTGGTGAGTGTTTGCCTTTGCTTTGCTTGCTGTTTTTTCCTCTTTTCCTCACCAATGAAACTGCCTTTCTGTCACTTTGAGAGTTCTCTTGCTCTCTTTGCTCTTCCTGTTTCTTCTGGGTGGGAAAGTGAGTGAGCAGCAGTGTGGGTACTGAGATGCTGGGCAAGGCCAGCCCACCAGGGATGTGAACTGAATGAGTTAAACACACACCCCCCAACTTTAAGGAATTGCTTGCATTTACCTTATTAAGTTTGTGACACAGACTCTAAGAGCTAAGCTCTCTCATAACCAAAACTATTTCTAAACATATCTCAAAGTCCTATTTAAAGCCAGGTGCTGTGGAGAATGTAGTAAAGGGTGAAATAACGTCCTGTAAGAGCAAGCAGCCAGCTTCATCTGCTGCAGCAGAGACACAAAATTTCATCTGGTCACTCTCATCTTGCCTTATTCAGTGACTAAACTAGAGTCCATGACAAGAAGCTGAGTATTTGCAGAAGCTGGGTGCTGACCTGGCTTGGCTTCTGGGGAAGGTTCCCCTGGCACCAGTGGGAGCAGCCTGGCTCCAAAACACTGTTGACATGATTTGCTGATGGTAATGAATTTACCATTACATTTGTTTAGACTATGGTGTCTGAGGTTTAATTATCTTCATTATTAAGAGTTGTGTCAATGCTGTTTGGAGTATTCTGACTTTAGATTCTCCTGAAACCAAACTACACTTGTCCCTGTGATTGACTACCTGTCCATAGTTCCTGGAGTGGCACTCATGCTAGAGGATGGGTTTAGCTAAGAGTTTGAAGAGTCAAAGAATAAACTCATGGAACAAAACCACCCTTATTTGCTGGCTCTTGGTGATTGTCCTGGATTATATGCCCATACTGTACTAAATATTCAGACTGGTGATCTGGAAAGTGTTCCTGACAGGTTATATCAGCTTACATTAGCATCCACCTGTACCCTAAAAACTTGAGTGTGACCATATTCTTGGTAGAAGTTCAGGGTTTCATCCTCACTGCTGTCCCATAATGTCGCTCCTAGTAGAGAGTGATCCCACCTTGAGACACATCCAATCCTTCTTCATGTCAACAATGGAAGCTGAAGGTACTGGCCTCGACTTGAAACCTGGATTTTATGTGGCTAAAGTAAGACAAGCTGCAAAGACCATGTTAATGAAGATCACTGACCAAATTATGCCCAAAGTCCATGGGCAGAACCTTCAAACAAGACAAAGGAGATTGCCTAACATTTCAGCTGCTGAGAACTTATAGAGTCACAGAATCATAGAATGAATTGGGTTGGAAGTACCTTAAAGATAATTTAGTTCCAGCCCCCCTGCCATGGGCAGGGACACCTTTCACTAGACCAGGTTGCTCAAAGCTGCCTCCAACCCGACCTTGAACACTTCCATGGATGGGGCAGCCACAGCTTCTCTGGGCAACCTGTTCCAGTGTCTCACCACCCTCTCAGTAAAGAATTCCTTCCACATATCCAGCCTAAGTGTCCCTTCTCTCAGTGTGAACCATTGCTCCTTGTCCTGTCACTGCAGTTCCTCACAGAGTCCCTCTCTGGCTTCCCTGTGGGGCCCCTCAGATGCTGGAAGGTTGCTGTGAGGTCTCTGCACAACCTTCTCTTTTCCAGGCTGAGCATCCCCAACTTTCTTAGCCTGTCTTCATGGGGAGGTGCTCCAGTCCCCTTGTCAACATCATGACCCTCCTTTCCTAAGTGCCTGTCTGCCCTCAGGGCTTACACTTCATTGGCCAATGCTTGATTTAAACAACAAAGTAGGTTCCAATCACTTGTTTTCAGCCAAGGCGGCTTTTTTAACAAAAACTATAAATTTGATTAGTCAGAAATAGTCCATCACTGGATTTTTGAGGTTTTTATCTTCAGCTGCCCATACTAAGGAAAAAAAAAAGACAAAATAGTATGGAAGACTGAAAAGTCCGTTTTACAACACATTTTCATTCTGTAATTACAAAATTTCTTTCATTTTCTTTATACAAAACAAAAGAACTGAAAGAAACACTTGAAGCTGAAATAAAATATTTCATTTCAGTCAGGAAAAATGTATGTTTTACATGACCTAAAAATTTTGTCAGAATTTCTGATTCCTACAGCATTTGGAATAATTATTGAGTGATGATTCAAAGTAAGTTTTTAAAAGATCCATAAAACTTCCCAGTGAAATAAAATCCTAAAAATGTCTGAACTTTTTGAAAAGTGGTTATATCATACTAGCAATGGGTGAAAATCAGAAAGCAATATTGACCATTTCAAGGGAAGGATACTTTTCTGCAGTGAATTTGCAACTTATTTCTTCTACAGAAATGGCAGTAAAAAAAAAAAAATTTAATTTCTCAACAGATATTCAAGCAGCTTAAAACTCTCCAGGAAATCTCTGCTGATTTCAACTAAAAATCAGATATTTTCAATTTTGACAAAATATTTTCATTTTACTAGGAATAGCTCATTAGGCTATGATTTATGTAAAATATGCTCCCCAAAGTAGTAAAGAAAGTGGAAGATCATTATTCACATTATGGTAAAATGGCGATCTCTTTTAAAATTTTTCCATTAAAATTTTTATTTATTCAAGAATGTTTGAATATTTTTTAACCCCCCCCATATGAGCAGAATTTTCACTCAAAGAAATTCTCCAACATCTTATGTACATTCATATATTTTAAAAGTATGTCTATTGATATGTCAAATGTATCTCACTGGAAAAACCTATTGACTTTTCCATTCTATTTCTTTAATTTTCCACTACTCTTGTGTGTTGGAATACTCCAGGTAGATGCTGTGTATGCTTCTGATTATGCTGTGTTACACAGCAGGGAAACCTCTTATCTCAGACTGGGTGCCTGGTTGAGGAAAAAAAAACACATTTAAGGTTGTAAACACAGCTGTGGAAGAAATATTTTCTATTTCCTTGCTGTTTGTTTTAATGTACTAAAAAGACATAATTACAGAAGTTTGCAAAAATGCCAAAGTGTAAAACACAATAGTTGGTTGGTCTATGTGTTTCTATTATTTGTCTATATGTCTTCAGATGTAGCTTTAAACAGTCCAAGAAAATCTTTAGAAATGTCTTCCCTACTTTACACATTGATTTGCCCTCATAAGTAAAGTACAGAATTTTCAGAAAAAAAATATTTTAAAAGTAATCTCATGGCTGCGCTGGTATTAAGAAGTGTTCAAATCTTGTTCTTGCCATTTTTCATGCCAGCTTGAAGATTTGTGTTTCTATTGTTTCCTTTTTGACTCTGTGCAAATACTTTAAAGATAGGACATTTGCAGATCTGTGGAAAAAAAAAAGAATAGAGGTTTTGTAAATCTAACCACTGCAACTTCATTTGAAGAAAATGAAATCTGAACTCTGAAAGAGGACAATGCCTTTTTTTTCAGCTTGCAAAGAAGTAGAGTAATGCAATCCTTTTTATTTCCTATTTAAATAAAGGCAGAAACGTTTTCATCTGTGGCGTGTAAAGTCTGCTTTGCAAAGAATAAATTCAGAGCACACACATTGTAAGTATTTGCCAAGAGCACTGGGTTTATATTGGTTGAGTAAACAGCACTATAATATTACAATTATAAAAACAAAATGTGCAGAAAAATGTGATTCTCACTCTTTTGTTAACACTCTATTAGTTCCTGAAGTCCTAGTGAGAAAAGATTAAATGTGAAGCCCTCAGCAAAGAGCTCTGCTCCATTCAAGCTGCAACACCACCAATTACTTCACCAAAAAAAGAACTAGGTTTGATAGAGAACCTCAGTCCAAATCCTGGTCATGAACACCTGAAGCCATCTCCCCTGAAATCCTATGTAAAATAACACTAATGACATCCTGGTCATCCATTTTACACTTCAGTCCATGGAAGATTTCATCTTTTATATCACAGTGTAAAAGCAAACAAAGGGCTGCACACAGTTCCTTTGACTGCGGCTGGAAAGACTCACACTGGCACCAGTGCACATTTGGATCTCACTGTACCATCCTTTCACTCCACCCACAACTATTATTTTGTTGCCCAGAATTGTTGTAATATGACTGCTTCCCTTCATAATCTCTGCATTTTATCTAGCTTCTTTTCCAAAGCCAGAGAGGATAATTGTCATCTTTTGTATAGCACAGCAGAAAGGCTGAGGACAGGCGTAAGGGCAATGGCTTTCTCAATCTGTACCTTCTCCAGACTGCAAGTTCACTGAGACCGAGAGCAACAGCAAGCATGACGAGGTTTTCTCAGCTGCCTAAATTCAGTAACAGTGCCAGAGGAAGAAAAGATTTCGTCCAACCCATCACAGTGGAGTCCTGCAGCAAAATGGGATGGAGAGAGGACAGCTGAGAGCCAAGAACAGGTGCTGCAATGAGTAGGGTAAGGCAGAATCTACAGCTCTGTGGCTCCAGGTATTGAACAAGGAGAGGGAAGGTGGGCACACACAAAACTTCCATCTGCTCCCACTGAAGCCAATGGAGATCCTTTGTGGATCATGGTGGTGGTTTGTGTCAGGTGGGTTCCCCATGGAGATCAAAGACGGAAGAAAGGAAGGTGTGGCCATGCACCCCGTGTTGTACAGAGCTGTAGGGTTAACTGCTGCTCTTCCACGGGATGAAAAGTCCCAAAGCCAGGCATCATCACACACACACCATTTCTAATACAGAATAATTCTGAAATCAGGGTGATGCGATGTTGTTTGGCAGCATGGGAGGCCAGAAGGGAACACAGCAATCATTTGCTCTGGTTTCCTGTACAGCATAACCATACAACCTTGTTTGGTCATGTCTCCATCATTCTTTCTTCTTCTGCTTGATCCAAAGATCTCACTTGGAAAAGGAGGCATCTTCATGAAAAACAATGAGTCATGCAGAAGCAACCATAACCTTTTGAACTTCTTTTCAAAAATTAATTTACGCTTTATGAAAGAAGGAAAGAAAAATTGTAAAACATGTCTTATTTCTAATCCAAATGTATTTTCACTTAAATATCTTTAATGAAAATTCTTTTCCTTCTGTAGGTATCCACCCAGGGGATACTTTTCCTCAAAATATGTGCCTGCATATTCAAAATCTGCCTCTGAAGAAAACCACCTTATTTCTCATTCCCAAACCAAGGCATTTTCTTAAAAATACAAGAATGAGCAGGCTTGCAGAAGCCCAAATTATACAGCCCCAAGAGGTATTTTTCAGTCACTGACTAGAGAACACTGTGATAAAGAAATCTTAGCTGAAGAAGAAAATAACCCCCATTTTCCCAATAAATTAATATCTTCACAGGAATGTAAAATGAATCTTAAAGCAGAGCATCTTGATGTTTCTTGCAGCAGGCCCTCTTTCAAGGACAAAGATGTAATTCAAAGATGAAAAAATGAATACCAGGAAAAGAAAAGTCTTTTCCTCTATGCTTATAAATATGGTGGTGACCTTACAGAGCCCCTTGAAGAGACAGCACTGACAACACAGCCAGTGACATCCAACTTCCCTGCAGGCTGCTGGCAGCTGCAGACTGGATTGTGAAAGATGAAAGAGAAGAAGGTCCTCCTGTACTGCATAGGGAACTTTTAGGAGACCAAGTTTGAATTATGGTAGTGTACGTGTCAGTGAAGAACATGAAACCTAAGGCAGGAGATGGAATGATATGAAATAAAATAATGCAGCCCAGGAATTGCATGGGGAAAGCCAAGCATGTACTTACTTTAGAAGTTTTATTAAAAAGGCAAAGCTATAGCACTGAACACAACATGGGTTTTATGTCAGATGCATGTTATGAAGTAATTTTCTAGATATATTCTACTGCTAGCTAGAGTATTTACTCAACTGTTGGTGAGTACATATTGATAAACTTAATAGATAAGGCCAGGCAGACCATGTAAGGAATAAGTAATAGGGACAGAACCATAAGACAAGACATGTGCATTTGCCATTTTAATCTTTAACCTGCATGTTGTCCTTGTCCCTTGTTCAGTGTCCCTTCTCATATTCACTGCTCCCACTGTTTAATTGCCGTTGTTAATTTCTTCGTGGATTTGTGTATAGTCTAACACTGCCTGACTTGAGCTGATGGCGCACACATTAGCTAAGCAGGAGTTTTCGAGATTTTTTTTCCTAATGCTGCCATCATCTGCAAATCCTTCAAGGTCTAAATTATAAAAGTTTGGCTGACCTCTGTAGGAAAACAACGTATTAGATCATTATAAAAAGAGCAAAAGGAAAATTGCAAGCTTAATTCCTGAGATTTGTAAGCTAAAATCCACAAGGGCCCAGAGGCAGGCTTCCCTGAGCCCCTGAGCCAGCAGCCCTGCCCTGCCCTGCCCTGCTGAAAGCACTCCAAAGGGCCTGAAGAGCTGTGCCTCGAATTCCTTGAGCGGTAGTCTTTTAACAGGGATGTCAGAGGCTAGGAAAGCATTCCTGTGGCATTGGGATGCAAAGGGATTTATCTCACATCTGAAGTCCTGCAGAGAGGCAGCAATCCTGCTCCTATCTGAGAGGCCGACCAGTGAGTTACAGCTGAAGGAGATGTGACAGCAGGGAGAGAATAAGCAGAGAGAATGTCTGTGCCGGAGATGAATCAACCCTTTTCCTCAAGGAGCAACTGCCTTTGGCTACCCAGAGCTAAAAGCTACAGTAATAAATTTTAAGGCCTGAAAAGATCATTACAGTCATCCAGCCCAGCTGCCCACTCATCCAGGATGCTGAATTTCCTGAAGTCGTTCATGCCTGCCCCTCCTGCTGCCACAGCTGAGGTCCTTTCCTCCTCTCTCTTGCTTGGAGGCCCTTCCCAGGATGTCACTGCCATCACTGCCTGCCGTGCCAGATGTCTGCAGTGCCCTCCCTGTGGCACCACCTCTGGGCAGCAAGAGCAGCTAGAGCAAATATTTTCCCTTTAGTGTTCCTGGCAAAGAGAGATTTTACATTCAGCTCTCTCCAGAGGTGCTGGCTCATGCTCTGCATCAGAGCAGCAGCTTGGCCCACGTAGCTCCAGATCCATGCTCAAACATCTGTTATGGAAACCTCGGGCAACTGTGTAGGGAGCCTTGATTCTGCAGCTCTCACTGCTGACCCAAACTGCAGATCTGGAGAGGGCTCTGCCTGGTTTGTGTCTTGGCTTTCCTTGAAACCACTGGGCCTCACATCAGTTGAAGCACCTACAGTCCTTGGAATAACAACATGCAGCTGCCTGAGGAGCAGGCAGGTAGAAGAACAACTCCACTGGGAGAAGTTGGGTTTTCTGGTGATGGGTCTCTGCAGGCCTCCATGACCTTAGAAAGATGCCAGTGCTACATTGCAATGGAAGCATATGGGGGAAAAAAAGACTAGGACAGACTTTTCCTGAAACATCCTGCCCAGCCCAGGGCACATCTCCATATTTATTGAGATGGGTCACGTCCATATGGAGCCCATGAATGGAAGAACAAGGTGAGTTCCCCATCTGCTCCTTGAGTTTATGTGGACAGAGCTCCAAAAGGTAGAGGAATGGTCGAGTTCACTGAATATTTCTCCTTCTGGAGGAGCAGGCCATGACTCAGCAGGGACTGCGAGACAATGCCCTGACTTGGGAAGGTTGTGATGCATCAAGAAACAGCGAAGCAACCCCTCAGCAACCCTGGAAGGCATGCCCTGAGAAAGGAGGGAAGGGGGGATGCAGGCAGGAATCTCTTAACATCATTTTGTCCCCCGCATCTGTCTCAGCCTGCTACAGCTGACATTAACAGGAAGCCCGAGCTCCACTCTTCACTCATCTGGTGCAATCTGGGGGAAAAGGGTGCAAGTGTACTCTTCTGTCAGCTCCTTGGCAACTGAAAGAGACAGTCACAGGCTGCCCTAAAAAGCAAATTCTAATTCCTAACATTGCATGTCATGGTTTTTATGTGCTGTGCAATTTACAGGCTGGACAAGCGAGGCCAGCAGAGCCCAGTCTGTGGCCAAGCCTGGCAGGGATTCCATCAGCCATGGAAATGCCAAAGTGACAGGTTCACTTCATAAACCTGAGGCCCAGTGATTCTTGGGCACCCATAAGAAACTGGAAGAGAAGAGGCTGTTCCAGGGATGGGAAATTATCCTTTTGGATGGATGACCCTCTTGGATGGAGGACTAAAACAATGCCTGCACCAGTGTTTGAGGGACCACACAGGCTTTGATCCCAAGTTCACATGTGCATCCTTCCATCAAGACAAATGGTGACCTTCACAGGAGCACAAGCATCCTTTCCTTTAGGAGTGACTTCAGTTCCCCAAAGCAGAGCATGTTGTGCCTACGTGGAGACATGCCCATTTTCCTCTCCCTGAACAGCTGTACCCAAAGCCAGAGGCTCTTCAGAAAGCTACTGAAATGTGAGCAAAAAGTCTTAGATGCAAGTCAAACCTTCCTTGAGTTTTCTGTCAAGTTTATTATCCTTCTCTGCTTGCTATTGCTGCTTTCCAAAATCCTTTCCTGCATTTCTCCCTTTCTCACTGTCTCGTGAACATTTTTCTGGGCAGTTCACTAGCTGTCACCACTGGATCCCTGCTAACTTTTGCCCATATTGAAAATTTCAATACTTTTGCAGTGGAATTTCTTTTTTTGCCTTAGGTGAGAATACAAGGACTTTCAGTCACTTTGCCTCTTCATTCTGAAAACACTCCCGTAGGTAAAGTCCTAAGCCTAAGATGAGGAAGGTCCTCAGTTGTCGAAGTTGTAGAATGGCAATCACCATTTTCTGATGCTGTAAAACAAGAGTTAATCTGTGTTTCCACTGCGGAGGGCTGTTTGGGGCTTTTTTTTTTAAGGAAGGGAAAAAATTTCCTTTCATTCTTTGCCAGCAATTTCCATGCAAATAAAGTTTCCCAGCAAAAAACTCGGTGCCCAAGAGAGAATATTTTATCCAGAAAGTGAAAGATTTTCTGTGAACAATTGCAAGATTTTATCCAAAAGTCTGAGAGGCTCATCCGAAATATTTCTCTCGTTGGCTGGAAACAAAGCGCTGCGGAGCGGGAGGGGACGGAGGGTGGAGGGTTGGTGCGGAGGGTTCAGCCGGTGGGGACAGTGCCGCGCAGGAGCGGGGTAGGGCGGGGCGGCCGCCGGGCACCGGCCGGGGCTCAGCGCCCGCTCGGCCGCGGGGCTCGGCCGGGGCCCCAGCGCCGCCCCCGCGGCAGCTCCCAGGCGCGGGCGGGAACAATCGCCGCGTTGTCCTGCCGCGGCCGCCGGCCCGGCGGCTCCCGCGCCCCGGTCCCCGTGCCCTGAGGGTGCAGCGCTGGCGGGGCCGCCCGGCTCCGCGCCCGCCGCCGCCGCTCAGTCTGGCCCCGGCGGGGGCGGCGGCGGCGGCGCGGCGGCGGGGGCGGGGGCGCGCAGGTAGCGCGGCTGCGCTGCGGCCCCGCGGCCACCGAGCGGCGCTCTTGCCACGGGCACGGCCCGCGCGCCTCCGCACAGCGGCCGCGGGACACACGGACACGGCGGCGGTGGGACACACGGACACGGCGGCGGTGGGACACACGGACACGGCTGCCGCGGGACACACGGACACGGCGGCCGCGGGACACACGGACACAGCGCCCAGCTCCCCCGGGGGTCAGCGGGGCTCGGGCCCGAACGGGCCGCGGGGCCCCGGGCAGCCGCTCCGGCGGCGCGGCGGGCATGTGCCGGTAAACAATGACCATATTGTGAAATGGAAAACAGACTCCGGCTCCCTCCGAACCGCCCGCTCCCACCGGATGTGTTAAATAAAAACCGCTGGGGGAAAACAGCAGAAAGGCAAGAAAATCGGGTTCGGGCTGGGAAGGACGGGGGGCAGGAAACCCGCAAACTGGCGGATTTGTGCGCCCTCAGCCCGGTAATCCTCGCACGGACTGCAACGGCGGCGGATGCCTTCAGAAAAAAAATCAGCTTGGGGGGTTTGCGGTTGGCTCTGTTGGGCTCCTGCCTTTTTTTCCCTATTAATATCGAAGCTTTTTGTTTGTTTGTTTGTTTTTGTCCCCTGCCCTGCTACTGAATAAAACAAGAGGAAACTTTCTCTGCTGCAGAGGTGCAGATTTCCCCGGTGAGCTGTCGGGACGACTTGGCCGGGACCCGCCGCGGCTCCAGCGCTGCCGGGGCTGGGTGCGAGACCGGCGCCCAGCTCCTCTCCTGTTCTCTCCCCTAAAACGGCACCTTCCTGCCCGAACGTGTTGAAGTGCAGTGCCCTGGAATTTATGACACAAATGGGCTTTCCTCCCCCTCTCCCCCTCTTCGTCTTAAAACCTCTATCGTCCCTTCCAGCTGGATGCAAACTGGGAGCTTTAATAAACTTACTCTCCCCTTCCCCAGTCATAAACATATATCCCTCTCTGAGTCCTCTCTTTACAATAAAAAAAAAATGGGGGGGGAAAGGGAAGAAATAGAGGGGGGGAGCGATATTTCCAATGGATTTAAGTAAGTGAATCATGTAATGAAATGCTTAGGGATTTGTTTAATGTGATTTTATATGAGCTGTGGACATTTCCAAAGCAAACAATAAGTTCAAGTACAACATGCACGGTTGTGTTACAAGTGTTACTCAGCTGGCTGGGAGATCTTCGGTGAGCAAACAGGCTAAATCTGGAGAGTAAACAACTTCAGAAAAATCTACAACTCCAGGTCACTGAAAACAGCCTTTTATTTGTTTTCCTTAGTGTCTAGTAAAATTTGATCCTTTTTTTTTTTGCAACACTGCTGTAAAATCAGCAGGGACGGGCATCAGCAGCCCGTGGCTCTGCCCGGCCCGGACATGAAGCGCTCTGCGGACACCTGGGAGCACAGATGGGTGCGGGAGGACGGGTGCAGGTGAAGGAGGGAGCTGCGGGCCCGGGGGCTGTGGGGACGATTCCCCCGCACAGCGCCGGCCGCAGTTCTGGGGCTGTCACCAGGAAAGCGGGCTCTTGCACAGCCTCCGATGGAGAAGCCCCACGACGGCCTCACAGCGATCCTGCCCACGCGTGAGGGGGATTTGAGCTCCCTTCGTGAGGGGCTTTGACCACCCTGGGCCGGAGGCGGACCAGACGGTGAGCATCGTCCCGGGGGCTGCAGGAGAGCACGTCCTTGGGGCCGAGCGGTCACAAGCCAGCCTTGAGGGGCTCCAGAGCTGGCGAGAGGGTCGGGGGTCTCCAGCCAAGGGCATCGTGCCACGGGCAGGCTGTGTTTCGCGAAATCCCGGGGTAGGTGGGTGCCCCTAGGCCGGATGGTGCCCCTGGCAGCTCCCCCACACCCCACGCAGGGCATTATACCGGGAGTCTCCCGCTGGCTCCGGGCCGTGCCGGGGTCTTGGAAATGCAGGAAATGATGTAACTAAAATTCAAGGTACTCGGGGGTAATGGGGTTTGCTGTGTTTAGCGCGGAGGTCCCGGACGTTTCCCCGGGAAAGAAGGACGGTCCGAGGGAAGCAGCGCGGCCAGACGCTAATGGTTATTGTCACCAGATCAGAAATCGAGTTGGAGCCAGGAGCGCCCGGTGCGGTGTTCCCAAGCCATCAGCGTAGCCAAGGGGGACCGGACGGCAAATCCGAACGGCGTGGCTGCAGCCTCCCCCGGGGCGCTGCGGGCGGAGTGCGGGGGCACCGGGCTGCGGGCTGGCCGAGCCCCCTCGCCGGCTACAGGGGTGGGGGGAGCCGGAAACCTCCCAATCACGGCGCTCCGACTCGGAGATTGCTGTTGGTATTCACTTTAAAAAGAGGTTGAATGGGACTTTTTTTTCCTCCTTTTTTCCCCTCTCTCTCTCTCTCTCTTTTTTTTTTTTTTTTTTTTTTTTTTTTTTAAGCCGAAGCTTTGTTGTGCTAAACTAGTTGGACGAGTTAGGGTGTCGCTGCTCCCGATTGCTCTGGCCAATGGAACCCGATCCACCCTGCTGTGCGTAAGAGCGCAATTAAGGATTTAACCAAGCCTATGCTGCGCCCCAGCCAGCAGTCTGCCGGAGACAGACACCGCGCCGCAGCCTCCTCCCCCAGACATGTCTGCTTAGAGCCGAGCAGCCCCGCCGCCAGCCCCTGCCCGCCGCCGGCCCCGAGCTATGACAGGAGTATTTGACAGAAGGGTCCCCAACATCAGATCCGGCGACTTCCAAGCTCCTTTCCAGACGGCTGCAGCCATGCACCACCCGTCCCAGGAATCTCCCACTTTACCCGAGTCCTCCGCCACGGATTCCGACTACTACAGCCCGGCGGGGGGAGCCCCGCACGGCTACTGCTCGCCTACCTCGGCTTCCTACGGCAAAGCGCTCAACCCCTACCAGTACCAGTACCACGGCATGAACGGGTCTGCCGGGAACTATCCTGCCAAAGCCTATGCAGACTACAGCTACGCCAGCCCCTACCACCAGTACAGCGGCGCTTACAACCGCGTCCAGAGCTCCGCCAGCCAGCCAGGTGAGGGCCGGGGACCCGGGGTGTGCGCGACCATCCCGCGGCTTTGGGGAGGCTGGGGGAGCGCGCCCCGGCGGATCCCTGACCCGCGGAGCGCGGGGATGCGGCTTTCCCTGAGCCAGAAGGGAAACTGAAAATAAATAAATAAATGGGGGGGGGGGGGGGGGGGAAGAGAATTGGGAATGGAAAAAAAAGTGGAGAACTGGTTTACTCGTCTACTTTTTTTGACCAGCTCGCATGAGCTAAACTACAAATTGTAGGACTAGCGCTTTAGCGCTTCTGTCAGCTGCCCCCGGGCCCCCACGGCTGCCTCCCTCCTCCTTCCCCCCGCAGGAAGAGGGAGAAAATAGCCGAGCCTTGTTGCGTGTCTCAAACTCAGGTTCGCGGTGTTGAAGAAAGTTTCCTTCCCTCTGTGCTGGAGGGGCGGGGGAGGAGACTGGGAGGGGGAGACCAGCAGTGGTGGGGCTGCGAAGCCGGGAGCGTTTTTCGCCAGAAAGCGTCGCGGGTTTAGTGCTTTACTTCTTTGTAACTTGCTGTAGGAGGGAAAAAAAAAAAAAAGAAAGAAAGAAAAAGAAAAGAAAAGAAAAGAAAAGAAAAGAAAAGAAAAGAAAAGAAAAGATCTAGAAAGAAAGAAAAGAAAAAAAAAAAAAAAAAAAAAAGAAGAAGGGGTCAGGGAGGAAAAAAAAATAAACAAGTCCGTGGTAAAGCCAAGCGGCTGGGGCTTGGCTGGGACGAGTGCGGTCGCGGCGGCGCTTGGGGACACGCCGGCGGCGGCAGGGGCTGGCGCGGCTGTGCGGAGGAAGCGGTCGGTGCTTGGGTCCGACCTCGCTCCGGACAGAGCTGCTCCCAGCAGGGCCCCCCATCCTCGCACCGCCGCGCATGCCCTGCGCTCCCGCCCGCGCCGCGCTGCGCGCCCGGCAGGATGCCCGGGGCGGGCGTGGGAGGCGGAGGAGGAGGAGGAGGGCCGGGGGTGGCCGAGGCCGGTGTGGAAGGAGCGGGTTCCCCCCGTCTCACCGCGGGGAGGCTGCGTGGGGCCGCGCCCGGCTGCCGGAGCCCCGGGGGGAGCCGCAGGGGCCCGTCGGGCCGGCGCCGCTGCCCAGCCCGGCCCGGCCCGGCCCGGCCCGCGGGCGGGATGCCGCCCCGGCGGCGCGGAGCGGAGCGGAGCCTGTCCCGAACTTAACAAGTGTGCGTCTCTCTCCCGCTCTTGCGCCCGTGCAGAGAAGGAGGTGGCGGAACCCGAGGTGCGGATGGTGAACGGCAAACCAAAGAAAGTGCGCAAACCCCGGACTATTTATTCCAGCTTTCAGCTGGCAGCGTTGCAGAGGAGGTTTCAGAAGACCCAGTACCTCGCCCTGCCCGAGCGGGCCGAGCTGGCAGCCTCCCTGGGACTCACGCAAACACAGGTACCGGGAGCGGCTCGGCTCGGCCCGGCCCGGCCCGGCCCGGCGGGTCCAGAGCCCGGGCTCACCCCGGCGCGGCGGGAAGGGCCGGATCGGGCCCCGGAGGGCGGGAGGGCGGCGGGGCGCCGCAGACGCGGAGCACCGGCTTGCCAGGCGGGCATTAATGGTGTCGCTTTCCCTCCCCACTCCCCCTTTCCTCCCTTCTCCTCTCCTCTCCTCCCGCCCCGCTCCCAGGTGAAAATCTGGTTTCAGAATAAAAGATCCAAGATCAAGAAGATCATGAAAAACGGGGAGATGCCTCCGGAGCACAGCCCCAGCTCCAGCGACCCCATGGCCTGCAACTCTCCACAGTCACCTGCGGTTTGGGAACCTCAGGGCTCGTCCCGCTCCCTCAGCCACCATGCCCACGCACACGCTCACCCTCCAAACTCCAACCCGTCCCCTGCATCCAGCTACCTGGAGAGCTCCACTTCCTGGTACCCCGCTGCCAACACCATCAACTCTCATCTCCAACCCCACGGCTCCCTACAGCACCCGTTAGCGCTGGCCTCTGGGACGATTTATTAGAGCCTGACCATTATTATTTTATTATTTTTTTGTTGCTCCTTGGACTCCTGTGTTTTACTGTTAAGGAATAATAACGAAATGAATGCATATGGGGAATTTTTAAAAGGGAAAAGAAACAAACAAAAAAATTAAAATGTGTAAAGCTTGTGCATGTAACTTATTGCATTTCAAAGGAAACCCTTTTTTATACAATACGGACGTTTTTTGGCTCAGCTGTGGACACTATCATTGGTGCCTTGAAATCTATGACCTCAACTTTTCCAGAGACTTTTTTCAATGTTATTTTAACCCTGTAAATAATTGTAGATAGAGGAATTAAACTGTATATTCTGAATAAAATAAAATTATTTCGACCAAGAGAAATGTTTCCAAATTACCCCTTCTTCTATTAATAAGAGGGAAAAAATATAATACTGATTTGCTTTCAGAAAGAAAGTGAGGAAAGAGGCCGGGAGCTGGGAGTTCGTGTTCTGCTCCAGTGCCGTGCGGTGCCCCCGCAGTCCGGCGGGGTCTGGCCCCTGCAGGTACCCGCGGCGCTCTCTCCCCGCTGGGAAAGGGGCTCTGGCAAGACCGCGTCCACCCCATGCACAGCGCTGTAGGCTGGAGGGAAAGCTGCCCATCCTCATGCGAGAAAGCGAATCTCTCGCCTTAAGCCGCCCTGAATCCTTTCCTGAGAGCAATTAGCGTCGAGAGCTGCACACTCCACAGCCCATCAGTCGCCCGTGCGCGCTCGGCTAATTATACAAATTACGTTTCCGTCAAAGGGAGCCACTAAATATGAGAAAAGAATAAAATGAGGGCCCCGCTCCCCTCGCTCCTGCTAAAAGCCTGCGGCGGCTTCGACTGAAGGAGGAACGTTTCGGAGGTACTTTTATTGTTTTTGTTTTATTTCTACATGATTTAGGGAAAAACCCGTGCGTCAAAGGGCTGCCCAGAGCTGGGGCACGGCGTGGCCGGAGTGCTGCCCGAGGCGCGGACCCCTCGCACGGAGCACGGGCTCTCTCTCTCTCTCCCAGCCGAAATCCATCCCGCGGCCATGCAGTTCCCACGGGGACCCCCATCCCGGGGGCAGCGGTAACTCACGGCCGTGCGGGTACGGCGGCAGCAGTGAACGTGCCAAAGGCGCCGCTGGAAGGATCCCCGAGATGAAAGATGCCCCTCTGGCAGCTGAGGCCGGCGGGGAGAGCGCTGGAACGGAGGGAGGCGAGGCCTGAAAAGGCACGCTCCTGCCCTGGGGCGCCCTTACCTATCTCCACTCTTCCTCCCCGCTGCCCTCCCCCTCCTTTTTTCTCCTTCCTCTCCTGCCTGCCATGTTTTGTGCGTGTGAGTGTGGTTTGAGCAGTTTTCTCCCCAGAGAAAGAAGCCCGGTTTGCTGTTGTATAGCAGGTTTGGGGGCTGGTAATTGTCTTGCAGTACAATAGAGCAGTTTGTTCGGTTGCGCTCCCTGCACGCCAGGGAGGCTGCGGGGGTGCCGCGGGCGCTGCTGCCCACCCCTGCCCACCCCTGCGGCCGCCGCTCCCCATCTCTTCCGCCCTTCTGGGGACTGTCTCCTGCTCTTTTAACTCTCAAGGTTTCAGGGACTTCCCGTGACTCTCGGGCTGACGAAGAGCTCGGCTTCATCTCTTCTGCTCACTTCCATCCTGTGCAAAAAAAAAATTTTTAAAACTTGACCCTTTCATTTTCTTCCGCTCTTTTCCTCATTTCCCTCTAGACAAGTATTCAACCTGCAGTGAGAAATTCTCCCCTCCCGGAGGTCACTTCCCTTTACAGAAAGGTTTGGACACAGGAGGTGGAAGTCAATTTCCCAGGTGGGTCCACCCACCCCTTTCTCTGAGGAGCTGCCGGGGGCTGTTGGGTTACGGTAACCTGCCGAGGCCGGGACGGCCCGGACGGACAGCGCAGGAACAGCTCCGGGAAGGCGGAATGCAGGCAAGCAGCACACCGGGTACAAATGGGAATTCACACCGCGGCCGCTGGACCAGGCATCGCTCGCCTCTCCAAGCTGACTCCAAGCCGAGTCAGCTCTGCTTGGTTTCCATGACGGTCCCCCACCCTGCTTAATTTCTCCTCCTCCCAGAGCGGGTTGGTGTTGGGCAGGTCGGGAAAAGCCTGGCATCCCTCCCCTGGAGAGGATAAGAAAGAAATGCCCTCGCCGGGGCTCCCCGTCTCGTGGCCCCGACCTCGATGAACGCTCAGGGCCGTCCGCCCCTCCGGAGAGCCCCGGGCCGAGGGGACGGATGCTCCTGTTCGCTCTGTCCCCGCACACAGGCAGGCACAGCCCGGCGCCTCTCCCCGCCTGGGCGCACCCCTGGGCTCCGGCGGCGGCCGCAGGGAGCCCGGCTTGGCCAGGCCTCCCCCCCTGCTTCCCCGGGAAAGGATGGCATGAACTGTCCTTTGTCTGATGCCGGGTTTGGGCTCGGCGGATTGCTGGCTCGGGGCTTTCCCCGCCCCTCCCCCTCTTCCCCTCCCTTCTGTTTTCCTGGCGGCCACTTCCATGTGGAGCCGGGGCAGTTCGGGGAGCCGAGAGGAGCCACATTCCTGTGGGTGCCGAGCGGCTCCAGGGCTGAGCCACAGGGCCTGACACACACACACACGCACAGAGCAGCCTGCAGCCCCCGCTTCCCCAGATCGAGAGCTCCTGACACCGCCTGCCCCCCTTGGGGCTCTCACACGCGCAGCACATCCACATATCCACCCCCGGCCGCGCCAGCCCCCGGCCGGGACGCACCCCTACATCGCCCCCAGCCAGACACACGCGGTGCCCGCCACCCCTGCACGGCGGCGGGAGCAGCGCCTTCCCGCATCCGCCGGAGCCCCCGCTCCTGCCCGGGCATCTCCCGCACCGCCCGCGGGCACAGCCTCCATCCTGCCGGGCACTGCCGGGCACAGCCTCCATCCTGCCGGGCACAGCCTCCACCCTGCCGGGCACTGCCGTCTCGCCGCCGAGCGCCTCGGTTCCCCTCCCGCGCCTTCCCGGGGAAAGGAAAAACACCCCCTCCAACCTGTCTCGGCCGCAGGGCAGCCCGCTTGTCAGGCGTTCCTGTCGCCCTCTTACTCCCCTGGGTGTCCCCCGGGCGTTCGCTGCCCCGCGGCCGCGCTGCCTGCGCGGGCCTCCGCGCTCTGCCCGCTCCACCGTCGGCAGCGCTGTGTCCCCAGAGTGCATCCCACATGTGGCATCAATTAAAGATTTCTGCCACGCAATTTTGCGACTGACAGACTTTAGGTGTTTCGGTTGCGGATTAAGGAAAGGAGATCTATTGCTTCAGGAAAATCGGGGCAGGGGGAGTGGGGTGTGGGAACCCCGTCTTCTTGCTTTCAGTCATTTAAGCGATTGCTTGCAGTAACTCAATAACCTGTTTTATAGGTCAGATAAGAGCTGTGAAAATAGGAAACGCGAAGTTTACATTAAGCCTCTCTTTCTCTTTTTAGGGAGAATCTGTGTTGCATCAGTTAAATAGTTCTCTTTGTTCCGTGGTGTGTCTATTTATATGCGATTCAGGGAGGATGATAAACAATAGTTTATCTGCCTGGAATACAGACCTGATAAATCCCGCCACGACACACGCCCCGGCTGTCTGTGAGAGCACTGACACGACCCTCAAAGCCGCGGGTAAAACTCACGGCTCCCTCACCTCCTTCATCCCCTTCAGGTGAGGGCCCAGAGTGCCGGCCCCGGCCAGAACCGGCGACAGATCGGGCATTTGGCGAGGAAGAGCTTGGGGGCGGCTTCTCGCTCCTCTCCCGCAGCCGCCTGCCCCTCGGCGCTGCCGGAGAGGCTGTGTCAGCCTCAGCCTGGGTTCTGCAGGATGGCTCCGGCAGCCTCTCCGGGCCGGATGCTGACCCGGCTTCGTGCTCTGCAGCGGCATCATCTGCCTGGCTGTGGAGCTGGCCCTCCGTTCCAGGAGAGCTTCACGCTCTCATCGATACGCGCCGTACAACGCGTTTTGTAGGGTTTTCGCCTCGCGCTATCCACTGAGCTTTCTTTTATTCTCCTGGTGTTTACTAACGCGCATGGAGAAAAGGGCGCGGGGCTGGACTGCGGGCTCCCAGGAGCGGCTGCGGTCGGGAGAGGCCAGCGAGGGCCGGGAATCGCAGCTCTCCTGCCCATGGGGCCGGCCCCGGGCGCTGCTTCTTCTCATCTGGACCCGGCGGAGACCAAGCGGGGACCAACCGGTCCGGCGGCAACCGCGCTTTGATGATCTAGGTCATTAAAAATGAAGCGGGTTTGTGTATTTCGTGTCCAGGGTTAATAAAAGTTAATCAGGAGTCGAAAGCCAGCTAGCCCGGTGAGTTAACCTCGCTAGCTGCAGGTAGTCCTGTTAGCCAGGCTCTTTTGATTAATTAATTACAATTGAGTCGGTTCTGTGGTAATTTCCCTAAGGAC
The DNA here is from genome assembly GCF_027579445.1 of Ammospiza nelsoni. Lineage (NCBI taxonomy): Eukaryota > Metazoa > Chordata > Aves > Passeriformes > Passerellidae > Ammospiza > Ammospiza nelsoni. The sequence continues at coordinate 25,988,760 of NC_080633.1, read as the reverse complement.
CCCTGAGGACGGTCCAGCGGGGGCGCGGGGGCGCAAAGGGCTCCGCATCCCGCCGCGGAGAGCGCCCGGCGCCGCACCCCGCACCCCGCGCCCTCCTCCGCCCGGTGCCGGAGCTCCCGAGGCTGCTTGCCCGAAAGTGACGTTCAGTCACCTGAGAGGAGGCACAAGACAATGGCGAGCCCTCTTTTGGGGATGGGTGGGGAGCTCGGGGATGCTCCGGGTGCCGGGGAGAGCCGAGCCGAGAGGCGGACTGATGCGAGGCGGAAGCCGAAGCTGCAGTCCCTGACTGCACATCAGGCTCGCACACGTTGAGATTTGGACACGTAACGCTGCAGACCACTGATTTGCTATTTTCTTAATTCCCGCTCTTCTCATTCCCTATGAATCAAACAGTCTTTTGTCCTTCAGAGTTTGATTTGATCGCTACTGTTCACATTTCACTTTTGTATTTTTCCCTCCCTATACCATTACTCATTGAGTGCCCCGTGAAATTACAATCGTACATTTTCAACTCAGCAACCCATTTGCAGTGCAAAAATAGGGTCTAAATAATGGCTGAATTAGCCCTACTGGACAGTTTCAGATGTAACACTCTGTAATAATTATATTGCAGGCTGGATTAGGATGCTATTATCATAATCTGGACGTTTACAATTATCTGTAATTTGCAAAGATGCGCCAGGTCTTGATTACAGCAGGTTTTTTTTATCAAGCTAACCATCACTAAACAGTGACAGTAATAACAGCTAATTTTGCTGGCAATATAAGAGGTGCTGGGGTGTGCAAACAATTTCACACCTGGATGTGCTCACTCAACCAAGAATATAGAGAAAGAGCTTCTGCCCTGAGACTCAGAAAAATATTCTCCACTGCTTCTGTTCAGTACAGATTTCTAGACCCCGATCCTTGCTTAGCAGATTTTCAGAGGGGTAAGTTTTGGGGCTCGCTCGGGTTTGGGGCTGGTTTGTGGCTGCTCCGCGCCTCGCCCGTCGAGGCACGCTCCGTCTGTGCTCCCTCCCCGCACCGGCGGTCATTCCCGCGCAGGTGGTTTCCCTCCCCGGCCGGACCCCCACGGATAAGCGCCCCCGTTCCCCGATGCTGCCGGGGATGCGGCGGGAGCCCCGACGGGACGGGCTGCCGGAGGGGCGGCGCGGGACTCGGCGGAGGAGCCGTGCGAACCCCGGGCCAGCCCGGTCCGCCCGTGCCCCCGGCGGGGCGGCGACAGCGCCTTTCCACAGCTCCCGGGGCGGCGGCAGCGCCTTTCCACAGCTCCCCGCAGCTCCCGGGGCGGCGGCAGCGCCTTTCCGCGGCTCCGGGGCGGCGGCAGCGCCTTTCTACAGCTCCCGGGGCGGCGGCAGCGCCTTTCCGCGGCTCCCGGGGCGGCGGAGCCCGGCGGCGGCGGGCGGGCGGGCGGTGTGGGGGCCGGCGCAGGCAGCCCGGCGGCGGCAGGTTTGGCGCTGCCGTGGGAGCTGCCGGGCTCCATCCATAGATGACGCTGTTTCACGAGAGTCTCCCGGGGCGGCCGCCGCGCGAGTGGGAGCCGCCGCTGCCACTCACTCCCACCCCGCTCCCGGGCAGGCCTACCTTTCCCACCTTCTCCCACGCCACTAAGCTAATGGGGCTTTTATTATTGTTGTTAGCGTTTACTTGCTCGCTCGCTCGCTTGTTGTCTGGGCTTTTTCTGAGCCTGTTTGAGGAATCGCTGGCGGGGGAGGAGGGCACGGCGCAGCCAGAGGCTTTCCGCGCCGGCACCCACGCGCGGCGTGCGGGGGAGGACGAGACCCCACGAGGGGCAGCGAGCCCCCCGCTCCCCGCCCCCAGCGCGGGGACGGACGGACGGACGGACGGACGGACTGCCCCCCGCCACCCCGCGGGGCGCACGCCGCGAAAGGGTTAAAGCGCCTGCGGGGGCCGGCCGGGCCGGGCCGAGCCGGGCCGGGCTCCCCGGGGCATCCTTGGCCCTTGTGCGAGGCGAGGGGAGCCCGCACAGGGGCCGGCGTGGGGGAGAGGGGGGGTAAAGCGGGGTTTTCTGAAAGATGCACACAATGCTGTTGGTTTAAATGTATGGTAGCTTTCTCTCCAGTGTCATTTGAATAATTCAGTGAGCCCCACTACCAGCTGCACTTCTGAAGCCTCTTCCATTCTTTTCAGCATTATAATTTTGGTTAATTTTCAATTTTAGGCCCTACGTCTCTGCAATTTGTGTATGAATAACAGAATAATTTTCCTCTTTTGTTTCGCCTTTCCTGTTCCTGAATCTAAATAAAGATGGCTTTTTAGTATTAAAAGTGGAAGAAAATTACAGGTAATTATCTTTGACGGTAAAAACGCTGTAATCAGCGGGCTACATGAAAAATTACTCTAATTATGGCTGCATTTAAGAGAATGGAAAAAAAACCTTCTTGTGGATAAAAACCTTAAATTGTCCCCAATGTCTGCTTCAAATTGGATGGCACTGCAGCTGGAGGCTTTGTTCAGAATTGATCCTGGGGAGCTCTGAACCCAAAGTTTCACAGTGGGAAGGGGAAAAAAAGAAAAGAAAACATTTTTCCTAATGTAACAATACGAATGGTAGAAAATGACAAGACTGATCGGTTTTAAAGCACTCTGAAGACTGACTGAGCGTGGAAGTTGCTCAAAAAAAAAAAAACCAAACCAAAAAACACCCCCCAAAAAACTGGTATATTGGTAAGTAGTCTTTGCTTTGTGTCTAATTATAGTGACTGTCCTTTTGCACGACTGTATGTAGCTGTCATTATATGGAGCACTCTGAGGATCTCTATTGACTTCTGATAAATGGCTCAGTGGTTTCAAGGTTCATAATTTGAAGGATGCCCAGGTCTCTAGCCATTAATTCTCGCAGTATGGGGCACCCAGCTTGGATGAGGAAAAGGCTTTTCATTGTCAGTTGTTGCTGTGCTTTCCACAAGCCGGTGCGGCTGAAGCTGGCTGGACAGCGTGTTGTGTGCCTGGGCACCTCTCAGGGCTTTGCAAAACATTCCTCAGCTTGCATTGTCTGCTCTTTGAAACAAAGGAGGGCGCCTCCTTTCTTAATAATTTGGAGTCTCCAACCTTTGGGAAGAAAGACAGGGCTCTGAGCTTTGCCTCGGCGAGGAAGCTCAGCTGAGCAGCGGAGCAGTGAAATCGCAGCAGAAGTGGCCGGGTGATTAGCAACTTCGTCTAGGCGTATCTTTGTGGACTCGGTACCTCCTGTCTTTAAGCCGTAGCCTTAAAACCAATTAAACCACCAGCTACCCCACCCCACTTCATCTTTTCTTTCTTTGCTTGCAGATATATGCCTTGGTAGGGGTGTCTGTGCACTCAGGCAGGCTGGGCACAAGGATCCCTCTGCCCGGGCTGATCTGGGGGGCAAGTCGGGGCAGGTGGGGATCCGCTAAGGTGAAGAGAAATAGAAGCCAGGCGGGCGTTTTGTGGCTTTTACTCTATATATGAAAGAAGACAAAAACATACAAAGTATATGTACAACTAAAATTCAACAATATATACAGAAAGGTTGCTCGGGGAAAGGTCCCTCTCGCTCAGTGGCTGAGGCTGCCGCCGGGCAGCGCTGAACCGCCCTTCCCCAGCCCGCGGCGGCGCGCCTGGCTCCGGGTCCCGCCGCGAATCCCTCGCTCTGTCTTTCCTGCTCGTCTCCGGGAGTCCGTCCGGCTGTGTGCGGTGCGGGGCTGTGCGGGTGAGGGGGCTCTTCGGGTGAGAGACGGTGGTTTCTTCTGAGCCGCAGCCCATTACATTTTGAGAAAGCATGCAGATTTTGCTTCGTGGTAATGTTCCAATCTTACAGTATATTTGCATTTTTTTTCAACCAGTTCTCCTTTTCCGCCCCCCCCCCAATCTTAATTTTTTAAAAAAATCACTTCTTCTGTCTTTTAATCCTTTCCCCAGTTCGGATTTGGTGAATAAAAATGAAGGAGCTTTGACTAGTCTCTCTTTCATCATGTAATGTCTTTAGCTCATTAAACAAGTAAAAACGGCTGCCATGGTAGATTCAGGTTCTTGTGGGCAAAGTCTGTAAAAAGTTTGTTTTGACGTATACTCCACAGAGAAAGAGGCTGGTGCCTTGGAGTCCAAAGGAAAATATCCTAAAGAGAAGTGTCTTCTGTGCGCCAGAATGAAAATTGTGTCTTTCTGTTCAAGATCAATCGCTGAGGTTACTTAAAAAAAAAAAATAAAGCCACTCTGTCTCTTTGCCGCATCTACAAGTTCACACAGAGCCTGTTAGCTGGCACGGCTTGGCAAAGCAGGGGAACTTCTTGCCATGTCGAGACGAGGCGTTCTTGGGAGATTATTTCTCTTGGACAATTCACATCATTTGTGGTCTCTGCATTGTGTCTTGATGTGGAGAAGAATACCAGTGAGAATAGCCAGGCATGTAGCTGTTTGGAGGCATATTGACTCCCTTGGCAGAGGCTGAAACGTCCCAGACTGGAGGCAGAGCGGGAGAGCGAGGGGAGAGGGCAGCGGAGCCGGGCAGAGGGTCGCTCTCGTGTGGGTTACTGCCCTGCTTCAGCAGCTTCTTGAATTTGGAGCGCTTGTTCTGAAACCAGATCTTCACCTGTAAACCAAAACGCATTAGATATTAGATATTAGATATTAGATATATTAGATATTAGATATTAGATATTAGATATTAGATATTAGGCTGCCGTCAGCGCCCAGGGCACGGCAGGGAAGACCCTGGGGGCCGGGGGTCTAATCGGGAGAAAGTCTTGAGGGCACACGCCACTCGGGTGTGGAGCTGGCGATGGGAGAGGGGAAGGAGGGGTAGCTACGGCTGCTCCCGGGCTTTGGATGCAGCTGGAGAGAACAGGGGAGGCAGAGCAGAGCTGGAAAGCGAGAGGGATGCAGGTTTTAACCTGGGACGTTGTTTTCCCGAGCAGGCCACGTTGTTGTTTCCCTGAGCAGACCACATGCTCTGAGGTGTCCAAAATTCAGAATTTTGGAGGTCATTTGATCGTTCGGGCAAACTGTTGTCAAACATGGGCAATCATATGATTTTGTGCCAGGAGACAAGAGCCAATAGACAAAGGGCATCTTACAAAGAAATTGTGCTTCTGAAATCCTCACGATCAGATCAAGCAGTCCATGCTGATGTGGCAGGGGAGGAGGCATAATAGAACGAGGATTGTGGCTTTATATTAAAATGAATTAGTAAAGAAAGAATATTTTTATTTTCTCTGTGAGTAATAGTATATCAACATTGCTTTGGGTCTCATCCTGCTCCTAACCCAGCAGAACTCCCGAGGAGGGAGCCTGCACTCGATAAGGTGTGCAAGGATCAGGCCCACCGGCAGGTCAGAATTATCATAGCAATTATATATAAGTAAGACATGTATACAGAATGTAATTTTTTTTTAATCAATCAAACAGAAAACAATTTTCCCATACGTATTTGACCTCTCAAACTTTGCAATCATAATGTTTGGGGATAAGCAGGGGTTCTTCTCTAGCTGCAAGATCAGGATCGGGCCCCTAAAAAAAATCTATGCATACGAACGAGAAAGAGAGACAACAGTGAGACAGAGTGTGCATGCTGAGGATACTAAAATCCCATTTGCAAAACCATCAGGCCCGTTCCCATTATTAATGTTGGTTGAGTATTTAAAAATCGCTGTCTGGAAGAGACTGTTACCAATGACATTGATAAAACCCTGAAGTTATTTGCTAGGCTCATAGATTCACATGATAACATTTTGCCCGGATTGATCCCATCTATCCATGCTCTTCTCCACAAACCCCAGCCTGGTAAGCCTGTAATGCCTCGTATGTCTTTCAAGCTTAAATTAGCAGAATGGCACAGCTACTCCAACCACACTTAACTATGGCTTAACCTGCCATAATTTTGTACACGGCTGTCTTTGATCTTCAGATCTATTATCACCTTCCGTACATTTTGCCCAAGGCTAACCACTGCATTTGCGTTAGTCATCCAAGTTGAATTAACTATTGATTTAACAGGTATTTCCTAACGCGTTCCTGCTTCCCCTCTACCTATAAACGTTGCGAGGAGGCAGCTTTGCTTTCAGCTCTACCTCAGGCCCAGCGATTCCTTGCCTTTCTTTTGTTCTCCTTTTCACAGCTGGGCAATTGCATCTCAGTGCCGGAATTATCTGAAAATATAGGCAATTTTAAAATATCATGTGTGGCATCAAAAGGGAGCGCTTGCTCGCAGCCGGCTGAGGGAAGGGCGCTTTCAGCTCTCTCTGCCCGATCTCTGCCGCGTGTTAGGTGAGTCCCAGCGTGCAGAGATGGGAACCGTGTGCTTTACCTTTCTACCGTTCCCGACAGAGGCCAAAATGTTTAGGGAGCATCATACTTTGCTTGGCCTTTGTTGCTCGAGCAGGGTTTCGGTGATTTGGAATTCCCAGTAATTACCTGTGTCTGGGTAAGTCCTAATGAAGCTGCCAGTTCAGCTCTCTCTGGAAGTGCCAGGTACTGAGTCTGCTGAAAGCGATGATTTAAAGCCTGGAGTTGTAGACTAGAGTAAATGGTTCGAGGCTTCCGAATCTTTTTCCCTTTTCCATTAAATCTGATTTCACCGTTTTCAATCACTGTGGTTTTTTGCTGATCTGCAAGCAAAACAACACAGCTGAAACATCACCCTCCTTAGCTATTAAACGCGGGTATTTTGGCTGCCACGGCTCCTGAAAACGCCAAAGCCCGTCCCGACGCCTGTTTAACCCCACGGCGCAGGCACAGGCTGCCGCTCGGGAGCTACCGGGAGAAAAATCAGCTGTCCGGGCATGGTGGGCACGCTCTCCTTCTTCGCGGGAAGAAAAACAAAAAAAAAAAGAAAACATTTTTTAAAATTTAAAGTGCAGCGCTGGCTTTGCGAAGGTATGCCTCGTTCCAGGGCCATCCAGGTTTTACTCGGCTAATTGACTTCGCGTCGCCAGTTTGGTGGTCAGTGAATCACCAGTCCGAGACTTTTAACAATGCTTTTCCCCCCCCGCACCCCTCTGGATGGATACGTACGTCTCCCTGCAAAAAAAGAAATACATAAATCAGACGGCCCCCGAGCGGAATGCGACCCGCTCGCCTGGAAACTTTCACTCCTCAGGTGTTAGCAGGAATTTTGCCTAAAGCCGGTCCCGCCGTAACAAAGGAGCGCCGAGCGCAGCCCCTCGCCGCCGGCCGCGGGGAAGGCGCCGGTGGCAGCGCCGCGGTAGCGCCGGCAGCCGCCGGAGGCGCGGAGGGAGCGCGGCGGCCCCGCCGCCGGTACCGCGGCACAGGCCCGGGAGGGGCCGAGGGAACGGGCACCCCCCGCCTCTCCTCCCGCCGTCCGCGCACCCGGGGCTGGCGCCTGCCTCGGCGGGAGCGGGGGCACGGCGGGGGTCGTTCTGCAGGTGCCCGGAGCGGGGGCCGGGAAGACGCCCGGGGATGGAGGGAGCGGGGGGAGAAGCTGGCAGCGGGTTCGGGAAGCGGTGCCGGCTCACCTGCATCGTCCGCCCGCGTCTGGCTGGCCGAGCTGCTGTTGTGGTAGGACTGGAGGTAAGGGCTGTGCTGCGAGTGGCTCACGTAGGGGTAGGCGGCCAGCGAGCGGTGGTTGTAGGAGCCGGCGCTGCCGGAGTAGGGCGAGCTGTGGTGGTGATGCTGGTGGTGCGGGTGCGAGCCGGCGGCGGAGTGCAGGCAGTGCAGCGGGTAGTGGGCTCCGGCCATCGCCGGCGAGCTCTGCTGGGAGTGGGGCGGCGGCGGCGGCTGCGGCGGCGGCGGCTGCTGCTGCCCGAACTCCATGAAGGCGGATTTGGAGGAGTCTTGCGCGTCCAGCCCGTCAGCCATCGTAGTCATGGTCATCATCAAAGTTTGGGAGGGAGAGCGCGGTGCTCCCCGGCTCGCCCCCCGCGCTCTGCCTCCTCTCTGCCCAGCCACCGCCGCTCCCCTTACCCGCCGCGGCACCGCTGGAGAGGCGGCGGTGATTTAATTTAATTTCTTTTCTTTTTTTTTTTTTTTCTTTTCCGCCTTTTTTTTTTTCCTTCCCCCCCTCCTCTCCAAGAAGCCGTTGTGCGAGGGGCCTCGTTCACTGAGGGAGGGGAGGAAGGGGAGGGCGGTGTGCAGGGTGTGTGAAGGGGGAGGGCGGGCTACTCCCGCCGCTTTTTTGCGCCGCTCTTTTCCCTCATCCCCCCGGCGCGTGGGGTGGGTGTTGTTTTTTTTTTTTTTAAGGTTTTTTTTTCTTTCCTGGGGGGGGGGGCGTGGAGGGTGGGGGCAGTTTGAGGTGGGAGCCGGGAAAGTTGGGGCTCCGGCGCTCCGACTCCAAGGGCAGGGACGCGCACGAGTCGAATGGTTCGGCTCCGGAGGGCAGCGCCTCCCTCATTGGTCACTCGGCCCCCTGACGTCATAGCCGGCAGCGCGCGCGGAGCCCGCGCCCGCCCCCCTCGCGCGCCACCCCCCCCCCAAGAGCCGCGCGCCTTGCGCGCCCCGCACGGGAGGGGGGGGGGGGGGGGGAAGCGCCCGTGCCCATCCCCCAAACCCCGAACCCCAAATCCCGCACACCAACCCCGCATCACCCCGCACACCAACCCCGCCATCCCACACCTCCCCCCCGCCGCCTCCTTGCGCGGTATTTTCGCCGCGGCGAAGCGACGCGCAGCGCATTTTTCCCCGCTGAACGCAGCAGCAGCGGCAGCAGCTCCCGTAATGGCTTTCAAATATATGCAAATGGCTACGTGCGGTTGGCGGTTTTGGCAAAAAGCTTGATTAGGATATAAACGACCCAAGGAAAAAAAAAGTGCCTGCGCCCTAAATTTGTCTTTAGATTACAATTCCAGTTGATTTTATTTTATTGTCAACATTGTTAATGATAAAAATAGAGTCGTTTTACAGTTATTTTTACTTTCTGGAAGGAGGCAATTAGACTTCTAATCAGGAATACACAAAAATCTCCCATGATTAACTGCAGTACTTTGTTCAAATTGCTGCTATAAAATTCAGAACAATTTGCCTGTAATGATTATGGACTGGGTTTATTTTGGGAGGTGGAATAAAAGTGGATATAGCATAAATTATCCTCTAATTATACACCAGTGTCGCCTCAATTATCCTCTTATCAAAATGGTTGTCTAACTGCCGCATTTAGTTTCAATTCTCTCCTTTTTTCTATAAAAAGAACTTCATACCTTGTTATTATTAATCCATTTATTATTTGCAAGGGGATTTATATCCGAACATCCAGGTGGTATTACCACTTCTCTTTCAAAGATGGACTAGGGAAAGACATTAAGTTTGATCCGGCACGGCGGAGGATCTCTCTCTCTCTCCTCTCTCCTCTCTCCTCTCTCTCCCCCCTCTCTCTCACCCCCTCTCTCTCTTTTTTCCCCCCTTTCCCTCGCTTAAATCTCCTCGCGTCCAGCTAAGCATGAACTCCAGAGACAGACCCCACCGAAGAGGACTGAGGTAGGAAGGACCCTGCGGAACTCGCTAAGCCTAAAGAAATCCGAAAGTTGCTCTAGATGGGGAAAGGGGCTGGAGGCTTCGGGCTTTGAAAGCCAACACCGGCACCAGCAGCCGCTGCTTCCAAAACCTCGCGCAGCCCAGAGACGTCCCCAGACCGATCCCGGGTCTTGACACTGGCTCTCAATGCGACATTCCCTGAGGATTGGTTTTCAGATTCTACAGATGTTTATATATATATATATATATATATATATATATATATATATATATATATATATATATATATATATATATATAATATATATATTTTTTTTTTTTTTAAAAACGCGTCGCTTGTGGAAATACTTAGAGGGGTTCATTTTTTCTTTCTGGGATTTTTTTTCTCTTTTTCATTTTTTCCTTTATCTTGGAGTTGTTCTTCCCCACAGCCCGATCATTAGCTCTGGGAAGCCGAAGGATGCGAGCCCCCTCTTCGCATACCGTTGGGGAGGGGGAGAAGAGGGGGAAGGAGGATGCCAAGCGATGCTCTGTCGGTGGAAGGGCATAACCCGTAGTGTCTCTGCACTTGTAGTTCATATGGCTTGTTTCAGGGGGGCATGGGGGAGGCATGTCTTTTTTTCCTGTGTGGCTGGGATGTTCTGAGCCCCCTTAGCCACCCTCTCATCGTTGTTTCACTTCTTGAGCCCTTGGAGTCGGTTCAGTAACTCTGAATGCAGTTGTAAGTGTCTTGCCTTGTTCTCCGGCTTTTAACAAGGGTTCCACTTTAACACGCGAAAGGGTAACCCGATCCAGGCGTTTACAAATCTACAATGAATAAAAATATAGAGAAAAGGGGAAGAGAAAGGAAAGAATTCCTACTGAGAGTCTTTATTCATAGGTGTAGGTAATGTACTCAACAGGAACAGGTACATTTGGCAGTTTTATTGCTTTATACCCTCCAGCTTGCTGTTAACATCATGAAGGCGTTTTTTCGCAGGTGCACATACTAGCATTTTCTCCAGCAGCAAGAGCATGCACAACAAAAGATGTCAGAAAATAGGCTGAGGAGTGTTTGCAACACGTTGTTTTCTTGTTTCGAAATAATTCCTGCCTCGTAATGGATGCTAACCCCGGAATGGGGGAAAGTTGGGCAGGAGAGGAAATCGCTTTGAAATAATACCTATATGCCGTCTTGGCGGAGGGAATAAGGCGTCTGAGTCAGACAAAAAGGAGAAGAAGAAAAGACAGGGAGAATCTGCGGGAACCGCTTCCTGCCATAGGCAGCAAACGGAGTTGCTTGTGCATCCATCTCTCGTTCAGCCCAGTTGACGGGCGAGATGCGACGGGGCGAGCGGGACGAGCAGCCGCTCCGGATGTGGCCCGGGGGATGCGGAGCCCCCGCCGAGCCCTCGGTGGGCGCCGGCCGGAGGGAAGAGCTGCAAACCCGGCGCTGCTCTTCCCCCGCGGTGCTCACACATCCCCGTCTGTCGTCAAGACAGTTGACTCCGTCCAACCTCACACCGATAATTTTGCTCAATTTAATAAGGTCCACCGGGGATCGCGGGGGGCGTGGGGGTGGAGTGGGGAGCAATAGGGACCCGAGCCGTGCCCCGGTAGAAGCGGCAGCGGCAGGGATATTTCTTTTCCCAGGTTCAGGTGCTGAGCCCGCGCTCTGGAGGGGGATGCCAGGGCACAGGGAGGTCCCTCCCGCTGGGGACGCTGCGCTGCCGGGCACCGCTCCTCCCTGGCTCCCATTTGCGCGCAGCCGAGCTCCGTCACCGTCCTCTTTCTGGAGAAATTAGACCTGAATCAATAGCTCTGGACGCATCAGAACAGTGGAGTGTCCATTTCCCAGGGTGGGTGACTCGTGAAAAAGGGGTGGGGACGGGCACCCCACACCTCCTAGTCCCCTTGCCCTGAAGTGTCTCCGAAAGTGAGCGGGCAGAAGTCACGAGTGAGGGGCGGGAGCCCACGAGGGGAGCTGCCTTGCCTCAGCTGAGCTTCCCGGGAGCCGCGAGGGGCCGGGCGGGCCGGGAGCCTGCCTGGATGGGGCAACGTGCCAGTTAGGGGGAGGCTGGGCACTGTCCCGGGCCGGGAGCCCCTGCACGGCCTCCGTGAGCACACATCCGTCCCTGGGCAAAGGCAGCAGGAATTACCCGCATGCCACCCCCCTTCCCGGCTTCTCCGCTCTTTCCGCGGCCAAGCCGAGCTCCTGGAGGTCTGGGTTGCAGCCCTGCTCGGGGGCGATGGGGATATGCCCTGTGCACTGTTCTATGCTTTATTCCCTCCATACCCTCGGGCCCTGCCCGCGCATCCCTGGCCGGCCTTCTCCTCTCCCCACCCCGCGGTGTAATATTCCCGGAGAATGCTCTCCGCAAGTCACCCTCGCTCATCTGGAGAGCAAGGAGGCCTTTGCATCCCGAGCGGGATAAGGGCCGGTATCTCTGCACGCCCGGGCTGGCTGAGAGCCGCGGGGTCAATGCTACGCTCCCTTTCCTCCTCCCCGCCGTCCTCCCCTGCTCCGCTGTCGGGCGGAGAGCGTGGCACCACGCACGGGCTCCCTGTGCCCCAGGACGGGGTGACTTCGTGCGACAGGTCTTCGGTGTCACCTTAAACCGCGCCGCTTTAATGATGTTTGTGGGTAATGCTTTCAAAGGGCCAAAGCGTGTTTGCGTGGTTTGAGGTCACATTTGTGAGTCGAAAGATGTCACACAACAGACACAACAGCTAGAAGGAGCTGACAAACAACAGGAAACGGGGTTCTATTTTTAGGGTGTAATAGGAAGTTAATGTAAGCGGTCAGAAGCTTCCTATATGCCTCCGAGCACCTTCTGTTCCATTCATTCATTCATTCATCCATTCATTCATTCATGCGTTCAACAACAACAACAGGGGAAAACAAACATTCCCGTTCCGTTTCTCATCCCATCCTTGCCGGGAAGTCCTGCTGAGGCGTTTGCAAGGGTGGGCTCTGCAAGCGGAGTCCCTCTTTCGGGTGGTTTATTTTGTTTTGTGGTTCGTGGGAAGGGGTGCGATAGCTGACGGCGTTCCCCAGGCGAGGTTCCTCCAGAAGGAGTGTGCTCTGGGATTATACATCCCCTCTTCCCAATTCACACCAGAGTCCGGGAGAGTGCTTTCTGTCTCACACCGGTCAGAGTAGCTGGGAAGGTCCCAGATAAACTTATTTCAGGAATTACGTAGGTTCGTGTGGTTTTGCGCGAGAAGCCCATGTACCCGCGTGAAGCAGATCTTGCAACAGGATTTTTTTTAAGTGGCAGAGAAATGCCGGGTGGGGCGGGGGGGACGGGAGGGAGGGGAAAAGGCAAAGATTAGATTAGTGAGGGATCCCCTGGTTTTTTAGCAACAGTACGGAATTCACAAAGCATTCGAAAGGTGCTCGGGGGAGAGCGGAGGTCTCCGGCAGAGCAGTATGTGGAAAATCTCGAGGGAAGCGGAAAGCCAGAAAATATTCCGGCTGGCAGCGATCCGCTCCAGATGCGTTTTTGCGGAGAGGCTCCCTCCGCGGACGCACGGGACTTTCCCGGCCGGAGTGCTCCGCGGGTGTCCGCAGCACGCTGATGTGAGAGCAGCTGCCCGGCACGGCTCGGCAGCCGCTGTCCTGCCCTGGCAGTGCAGCTTCGCCCGCTGTATTTACAGCTCCCAGAAGCTCCGCAAAATAGCTCTCCTTGCATCTGCCGATGGTATTTTTTTCTCCCGGTCTCTCAAGCCTGTTTACCCCAAAACACACGTCCTCCTCTCCTTCTGCTAGTATGTCATATTGCCATCGTCCTGATAGCAGCTGAACGGTGAGGAAAGGCTCCAGCAAGAGGAGTTCACCTCCTCACGCTGGAAGAGATTCATTTTAAGGAGAGACTGCGGATTTTGAGCGCTGCCAGCGCGAGAGCAAGAGCGGAGCGGAGGCTCCTCTGGATTTCAACCCGCTAACATTATAACAGACAGGCAGGCGTCAATGGCTTTCCATACCGCGAGTGTGAAGGAAGTGGCAGGGAAGCGGAGGGGGGGTAAACCCCAGCCCAGCCTTGCAGATGGATCACACACGCCGCTTTCTATATTGTAGCCTGGGTCAAAATAATAGGAGTCAGAAGGGGAAAGATCCAGAGGGAACCAGCCACTGTCTCTTGTACAGATTTGTAGCGAAGCCTTAGCTGTGATTAAAACCTTACAGATAGATTCATTCAATGTGTGGCTCCGTAGAGAGTCGCAGACTGGGGCTTTTTGTTTGGTTAATGTTTTGTTGTGTTGTCGTCGTTGGTTGTTGTCCTTGATGGGGGGTATGTGTATGTGGGGGGGGTGTATACCTGCTTTAAAATGCAATTAGGTTTCGAGCGAGTGGCTGCTCAGCTGGAGGAGGGAACCCCCGCGGAGGCCCCGGCCGCCCGCCTCTCCCGCACCTGGTCAGGTGTGCAGCCACACCGCCTTCAGTGAAAGCTCTCTCCCCTCTGCCCACACGGCAATCCTGCTCTGGGCATACGTGATCCCCGTCGAGAGACCGAGCGGGGGCCATGCCTCCTTCGCCCCTCCGCCGGGACCCTTACGTGGCAGCGGCGTGGGGGGATCTTCCCCTGCGAGGGCCAGGGGACCTCCCCAAACGCAGCCGCAGGTTTACAGACCGCCGCCTGCGAGGCTTTCACTTGGCAGGCGTCCCCGCCTGCCCGGGTGCTGCTGAAGCAGATGTTTGTTTTAGCGGGGACTTATGTTGTTTTGTTTTCTTTTCAAATGAAAGAAAAAAAACCCCAACAACAATTAAATAAAAAACTTTTATCTGGCAGAACAAGATTAAATGCAATTAAAAAATAAAAACAAAACAAAACAAAAAACCCAAGCCACCACCGCTCTTAAGTGCCCATCTTGGAAGGGCTCAGAGGAGAATGGAAACTCGCGGCTCTTTTAAGTCATCAGAGAGGCTGCAATTTCTCCTGCGGTAGCGGCCAGTCTCAGCCCCGAGCCAAGCGCCGCGCCGAGCCCTCCCGAGCCCAGACACGCCGGATTCAGCCTCGGCTCCCACCGCCACTCGTGTGCTGAGCGGTGACACCAGCGGGGAATGTGTCACCCCGGCTGCGCTCTGCAAGTCTCGATTCCGGCGAGAGAAAGCAGAGGCTTTAATTACGGCAAACGAGCGCGGTGTCCTCTCTCTTCAGTCTCTTTGCCTTCGTTTATTTTTAGTACACTTCAAATGTCTACACATTTCCCTTGTTGAGATCACTGCAATTATTTACTCTGCCTTTAGGGATGCATTTACCCAAGCAATGAATGGAAATGTAGTAAACACTGCGCAAAGTCAATGCAGTTATTGAGGTTTATTTATTAGGAAAAGAAGTAAATATCTCGGCTTTACTTGTTTCTTCGGGCAGACACGTTATCTAGAGTAGATTGCAAGGAGAGTTCACTTATTCTCGTGTAATGAGCCTGCTTTATACGTTTATCTCGTATCTGTATCTAGCTACAGCCACTTTTGTCAGGGTCTCAGCGGACTATAAAAACAAATCTAAAAGTTAATTTAGAAGGATAATCCGGAGGGATGCATTATCTGATCTCTCCATAGAAACTTAGCTAGGTAAGGTCCCGTATCTGAAAGCGTAAAGAGATACATAAAAACAGAGCATCGCCTCCAGCAACCGGGATTCCGCCGGCATGCACCGTCCGGAGCGGGAAAGCTCCTGACACTGAGAGCGCGGTTTCACTGGCAGAGTGAAACTGCTTTGCCGGACTGACTGGTCCTAGTGTGACCACGGCGTTATCCTCCATACCGCAAGAATTATTATTATATTTCGCGAGTTGAGACCGTCAACTTTCTCCACCTGCGTGCCTTGACCCCTTTCTCCCCGGCCATCTCTGTCACGGAATAAAGGCAGGAGGAAGGGACGCGAGGGGACGTGGGCAGTAGGAGCGCGTTAGGGATCTGCGGCGTGAGGCGCGGGAGGTATTCCGGGTTTCTGACAGCTGGATCTGAAACAAATCAGATCTGGATTAACTTGCCTGTTTTGTGAATTGTCTGCATTTGAGCAAGCAGCCCTCACCCACTCCGATTCTGGCAGGTTTTGTTACACGTGCCTCTATAAATATATTACCCCAGCCCTCTTTCCTCGTTGGAGATCTCTGTTCAACAAAACAGAAAACAGAACGAGGAGAAGCGATTTTCCTTTTTAAATGAAGACATTTATAAGTAACCTAATTTCGTATCGTGGAAGTAAATTTCATGCTAGGATATATTTTCCACAACATGTAATCTTTTACAGCCGGAAGACATTTAATTAAAGCCATATTCGGAGAAGTACGGCTTCAAAGCAGTCAGACGACCACATACCTCATTCATATTCAGGATCCGTGCGCGAATTCATATTGTTCTAACGTGGGACATCGCCCCTACGGCATAACTGTGCAAGGCCTGGGCAGCATGAGAGATAACACAAAGGAGGGCAGGCTCGGAACAGCACGGGCGCGCTTTACCAGGCACAGAGGTGTCTGTTTAACCCAAACACCACCGCTTTCTGCTTCTCAGCTCTCCACATTGGGTCGCAGAAACTCCCAGCAATTCACATGCACTAGCTGGGGGCTGGGAGGAGAGGGAAAAGTCCCCCGAGGATGAGCCGGGGTTAAGCATCCCTAGTTGGGTGCTCCCACTTGGTTTCCACACGCTGCTGCCCACTTCATGTCGCCATGGGAAATACGCGTGTGGGACAAGGTTTGCTCACACACTTTGCCACCTCCTCAGACTAAGGCCGGGGATCTTGTGGCAGCCCCATTTCCCTGCATTTCGGGCTGGTCGGGAAGCGGTCATGCAGACTCACAGATCCTACGGCCAAAGGGGGGTCTCTGGAGAGAGAGGGGATGGCGCCCCGCCGGCACTGCTCACAGACATCTGTGAACTTTTTATCGCGCTCACACCGTCTGAAGGACAAACACACTTTCTGTTCAAGTTTGTGCCCAATCTCCTGCTCGACTGTTTGGTTACTCAGATGGAGATCAGGGGCCCCCGAAGAAATGGGGGTGAAGGAAGGGAATAGCCCAGGCCCGAGGTGAGAGCGGGGTTCAGCCGGACATCCCGGGGCTCAGGTGCCGCTGTCCCTGTCCTTCCCGGCTCCGTCCATGGGACACTAGCTCTTTCGTTGAAATCACTGGTAAAACTGCCCTGAATTCGGCGAGAGGGGAATCGCCCCCGCCTCCCTTGCACAGTTTCTCTATGGTAACTTTTGCCGAAGCGGGTGCTTGCTGCCTCCCGCCTCTCCCTTGCCATTCCCGGGGCCGCTGGTGCGAAAGGCTGGTTCTCGGGGAGCCAAGGGACTTGTGTGCTCCGGGGTCGTGTCAGCAAGCACTTTTGTTTTCTTCTCGAAAGGGATGGCAAAATGCTTCCAATGAAGGGGGGAAAAGCGAAGCGAAATAAACCCACAACAATTTTCCCCCCTAAATAAATCATCTCCCTGTCCAGCCCGAAGCAAAATAAACACGCAGCAAAACGAGTCGCCCCCCGCGGCTGTCCTGCCTCGAGTCGGGGCTGCTTCGTTTCAGGGGGGATAAAATTCATCAGCGAAATCAAATCAGAAAGGTTCTGGTTAGTTTCCTTGTAGTGGTAATTAAAAGTATTAATTGGTTGTGTCGACAGCTTAAAAAGACAGGTGTTGCTAAAAAAGCGCCATTAATCTTCCAGTCATTACCAAGAGGCGATGGGAACGGGACTGGGAGAAGGAGCCGATTGTTTACGAGGGTCTTTCAAGGTTTAAGAATGGAGATTATAATAATACTACTGCTAATCGGACGACTTTCTCCATTCCTTTGAAAAATGAAAATAAATCAAATGGCCTGCCTGCAGCCCTCAGCTAGAGCAGGGCAGGAAGTCTCTCACGGACCCGTTTAAGATATTTTAACGTTAATTTTTGGTGCATATATATACGGTTAAAAGTGGAGACAATTATTCATTCTTCCTGTCTTCGGATTTTTTTTTTTGTCAAGTGACCTGTGGCCCGTGAATAAAATAAGTTTTACACAAGTTTTCCGCAGAGCAATCTAAACTTCAAAGGCTCTGACTAGCTGCTTTGTCCATTGGGCAAAGTAGGAGTCAGTGGCATTGCAGCCTAGGTGTGTAAAACTCCTAGGAAAGGAGTGAATCCAGGCCCCGGCATGAGACCCGAGCCCAGCTTTTCAAGTGGGTGTCTTGGGGGGTTGTAGGTTGGCTCCTTTGTGGTTTTGGTGCACACAGGCGCGGGTGGCGGGACCGAGCAAACCTCCCTGAGGGGAGAGAGCTGCGGGTGTAGCGGGGGAGCGGCTCCCCTTGACCGTGTGCGCACGTCGGGCGAGCCCAGAGCCGGCCTTCGAAGGCGATGGCCGGGGCTTCGGCTAGGGCCTCCCCAGAGAGAAACCCGGCTGCCCCTGCTGCCTCCTGGAGACGCGGGGCCCGGTCGCCTCCCTCTGCTCGGGGCAGCGTGCCCGAGAGCCGGCACTCCGGGCCGGGCTCCCTGGGGCGCTCGGCGGGGCCCAGCGGCCTCCCCGCTCCGCCGCTCCCGCCGCACGTGACGCGGCGCGGAGCATGCGCGCGGCGCCGGCCCCGACGGCCGCGCCCGAGGACGGCCCCGAGCCCGAGGGCGGCCCCGAGCCCCCCGTTCCGCCGGGACCCCCGGCCCGCAGCCTGCCCGCCGAGGCCTCGCGTCCTCACGCCGAGGAAAGCTCCGAGGCGGCGAAGCAGCCGCTGAAGCCGTCCTGCCCGACGGGTTGTTTTAAGTCCTCCCGATGGGGCTGTCCAACCCCTGCCCTCCTCTCGGTGTCTGCGGCGCTCGGGCCGTGCCGGTTCTGTTCCGTCGGGCCCTTCCTCTCCCCGGCCTGTGGCACCTCACGGTGTGTCCTGTGCTGTCCGCACCGCCCTGCTCTGCTCCCTGGGCAGGGCCGCGGGGTTCCCACCACAGCTCCGAGCACGGTGAACGCCCCCCACGCTCCTGCCCGAAACAGTCTCCGAGCGCCTCCGGTCCGCTCGCACGGGCTGTTCCCGCAGCCGTGTTTGTTACCGGGGCTCCTGTGGCGGCCGGGCAGAGCCGGCTCTCGCCGCTGGCACCCCGCGGGAAGGCGCCGGCGTTTGCGGGAGCTGCTGGGGCGAGGGCCGGGGCTGTGCGGCCGGGTTAGCCCCCCAGCCCAGCACCCCGCTCCCACCGCAGCCTTCCTGACGGCTCCTGGGGCCGAACCCCCGCGGAAAGCAAAGACAGCACACGCACAGCCTTTGCCTACTCCGCATCGGTAATGACTTTCCCCTCTACTTGTTCTAAAACAACAAAACACAAACTTATCTGAAGTGGTTTTTATTTTCACAACAAGGGATATTCCCTGCATTGCACACACACACACAACGCATGCACACGCGCGCACACACACACACGCACACACACACACACATTACCCAATAGAAAAGCCAGATATGAGGGTTTGATGCTCTGCTGTGACATGAATAATTGTTGCATCGTGTAACTTCCTACATCTTGGTTTTAATTTGCAGTGAACCAAACAAAGATATTTGCAATTTTTAAATAAGCACTCTATGTAATAAATGGGAACATTGTGCATGAATGCTGTTTCTTCCCCTTTTCTTTAGAAGACATTATTAGCTCTGACAGCATGCAGCTCAGGTTTGGAGGAGAGGATTTTGTAAAGGGATGATAGACAGGAAGGGCAGCAATCATGGGCTTCTTGGGCTAAAGCTTTTTTTCTTTTTTATCAGAATGTTCTGTTCGATGCCATTTATCCTTGATGATAGAAAATTGCTCTGTTGCCAGGACGCTGCTGCTGAAATAGAGGGCAGGAGCCACATTTCCATTTTGCAGCTTGAAAGCTATTCAAATGAATTTGCAGAAAGGGGGAAAAATCTAGAGATAAACAAATGAGAATAAATCGAGTTCCCCTTTCCTCTATTTTCTTTCTCTTTTTCTTTTTTTTTTTTTTTTTTTTTTTTTTTTTTTTTTTTTTTTTTTAGGTGTGTATGTGTGTACGTGTGAGGGACCTATTCATTTTCTACGTAAGGATTTTAGTTCATCAGTGTTTGCAGCACCTGGAAAGTGCTCCAAATCAGGGAACACTTATTTTGCTGCTGTTCCCACCGCTGAACATATAAACATATTAGAGAAATTTACGTGTGTGTGTAGATATGCAGACACCTACGATTTCCTTACACGTGTGTATATACAGCCAGACCCAGAAATGCAGTGCTGTGTGTTCCTCTGCGTGGATACCAAAGCAATGCACCACCACCTTACAGTAAATGTGATTTCTCTCAGCATTTATTTGTTGATTCTGGTGAAATACCTCGTCGTTGTAAAACAATTAAAATCTATGCTTAACTTATAGCACTGTCCTTCCATCATAGCTAATTGTGTGGGAAATCTTCATTTTCCCTCCTAGTCCATTTAGATATTTCCGGAGTCCCAAGGAGAAGTAATAACGCATCTGGCTATAATCCAGCACGCAGCCCAAGGGCTAATATTTAATCATTATTTTTAAATTAAGCATCGAATAAAATAAAGCCAGAAACATTATTTATAAATTGGAATGAATATAATGACAAGTAATTATGCTCTTCCTTCGCTGGTGATTCAAGGCTCAGCTCAGCTCCTCAGTTCAAATCCAAATAAATGAAACGTGTGAAGCCTGTTAAACACTTCCATTTCATTTACTTGTTCAGTCTGTAGGCTGCTGATGTGTCAGGCTGGAAATATTGGACATACCTTGACTGGGGCTGTAAAAACTCTCAGAGGTCTGAGAGCCTGCTTACCACAAAATAACTTTAAATGAATTCTAACTTCACTTCTCTGAGTAAAAGCCGGTGCCAGTGAGTCATGGGGTTGAGAGGATTATGCAGCCTTCCCTTAAACTTAGGATTTTAAACGAGCATAATATGTTTGATGACATACTATATTTGATCACCTTGGGTTTTTTTCACTATGTCACTTCAACAGAGTTTCACCTCCTGTTAATCTATAATTAGCATGTTGGCTTCAAACATGATGTATTTTAAAGTGGTATCTTGTTAGATCTGGGTTCCCTTCTGCAAGGAAGAAAATTCTGGAAGTAGAAAAGAAACAAACAGGACTGAAAAAGGAGGATTGATTTATTGGCCTTGGCCAACAGCTTTTCCAGAAGTGTCCAAGCAGTCAGGCATGTGACTATTGATTTTTAAATCTCCCTTCAACTGAAAAGTTCAGCGCGCAAATAATAATAAACTCTAATCACTGCTCTAGTAGATTAGGCTAAACATGGGGATCCGCTGGACCGGCCGTGCCCAGCTCTTCCCCCGGGCCGGGGCAGCGCCGTGCCCCCCGTGCGGCGGGGCTCTGCGGCGGGACCCGGGGGCTCCATCCCCGCTCCGCTCCTGCCGAAGCCCGATCCGGGGGCGAGGGCACCGCGGGGCCCCGAGTGCGGCACCTCAGGGAGGGCGCAGGGAGCGGAGCGCGCGGCCCTCGGGGATCCACGGCCTCCCTTCCCCGCGTCCCTCTGCGGGAGCCGGGGGCGGCCGAGCTGTCGGGGCCGGGCGGGAGCGGCCGCGGGGCCACGGGCGCGGCGCACCTGGAGGGACTTCCCGGGCCCCGCGGGGCTGGCGCCGGGCAGGCGGCGGAACCCGCCACGCCGGGAACGCGCCGCGGCCCCACCCGCGGCCCCGGCCCGGCCCGGCCCGGCCCGGCGCCTGTGGCTG
Source organism: Ammospiza nelsoni (assembly GCF_027579445.1). Taxonomy (NCBI): domain Eukaryota; kingdom Metazoa; phylum Chordata; class Aves; order Passeriformes; family Passerellidae; genus Ammospiza; species Ammospiza nelsoni. Next base: position 25,967,690 of record NC_080633.1, on the reverse strand, counting down.
CAGCTGCTCCGGTGTCAGCAGCCCGCAGCTACCGCGGCCCCCCGCGCTCTGTCATGCGGGCACAGGCGGCGGGCAGGGGCACCAGTCCCGCCCTCATGCCGGGCGGGCCATCCCGGCGGATCCCGGGCTGCTCCTGCAGCCGAACGAGTGCTTTACGCGAGAAATCCATCGGCGGGGCCCGGCTCCCCCTGCCAGGTGCCTCACTGTCAGTAGAAAGGGATAAATTTTAATTCGAGGGCCGAGATTAAAGCCGGCCTGGCCTAGTCACCTGATATTATCTGGGAGATGAGAGGCTCTGTCTGGGCTTCCTCCTGCCATCCTTAATGTGGGGACTCGGGCTCAAGGAAGTCAGTGCCTGCACGTTGAAGTGATTGTGGGTGTCAACCCAAATATCTCTAATACCCCCTGCGGTTCAGAGGGTGACAGTGCATTTTCAGGCAGCAGGTGATTAGTTGTAACAATTATTTGTAGATCTTTTGTTTAGGAAAAGTTCAGGCCTCCATGAGTCCATGCTTGCTTAGTGACCGCTTTTGAGTACTAAAAAAGCAAAGATAACTGGAGCTGGGTGTAAAGTTTCAAAGGCACAAGGCTGAACAAAGAAATATGTAGACAAGAGATGACAAAAGCCATGGAACTGCCAGGAAATGCTAGAACCTCCAAAAAAAATCCTAAAACCAGCAACAAAAAACAACAACACAAACAAAACCCCCCAAAAACGCCAAAAAACCAAAACAAAGCACCAAAATCCCACTAAAACACACCACAACTTTGCCAGTAATGTACTCATAATGTGAACCAGATTGTCTCAGAAATCAAAATGGGTCATAGACTAGTGAACCTTGGCTGCGGCCTGCCCCTGTTCACAGTCATTTCCTTGGTGGTGTGCAGCAGGCCATGGTGCTGCAGCCCAGCCTGCTATCTCCATTTCTCCTCCCTTGTGTCTGCAGGGGCCTAGGCAGGTGGAAGGGACATGCTGATACGGCAGCAGGGCATTTCACAGCCTCCTACCTCCTGTCCCTGGGCAGGGCTGGCTCTCTCAGCCCATTACTTGCCATACAGACCTGGTCATTCTCTTTTGTCACAACCCTCCAACACAGTGCGTAATACCGTGCTTTGCTCCTCTAAGTCAGGCTTGCACTGTCTTTGTCTTGTGGAAAAAAAATGTGTGTGGCCATGTGATTAAAGAATGTCTAATCATGAGTTCACCTAAGGAACTGAATTTGGGTTGCATATGTAACCAACCCCATGTCTGGCACTTTCTACCTTTTGAGTGACTAACTCACAACCTTATTGTTCTTTTGGCTTAGAGGTATAGGTGTGTGAGAAAGATCTTAGTGTAAACCAAAGCAAAACCAGCAAGCCTGCCATTTTATATAAAGTTGGCTTTTTGTTGTTTTGTTTGGCTTTTTTATTTTTTTTTTAATGAAGGCTGCCTATAGTTTGGTTTTATGCCCTGAAAGCAGAAGTTTGTCTTCTCTTTGAGTTCTAGCAGACACAGTACCTAAAAAAACCTCTCCAATTTGGGTTCAAACACAGCCACAGTTTCATGAGAATGGCTTTAACTCACAGCCCAGTTATCACTCCATCTCTGGCGCCTTCTCTTCCCCAAAAGAGAATTAGAATGCCACTTTTCTGATTACACTCATTTAAGAGATTAGGTTTGGGAACATTAAAGAGATAAACGTTTGAATATGCATCTGTCTCCTTATTACCACTTTCAAATGGTACATTCCATTAGTAAACCATTAACTTCAGTTTAAAACCATAAAGTTTTTGCTATATAAGAATCTTTTAAACAGACTTACATTGTTAATTAAGGGCTTAGGAATGCATGAAATCTTCAGTTTACAGATCCACAAACTTTGTGAGACTTCTGTCACTGAGAAAACCACAGACCCGATTTGGTTGTCCAAAGTAACACTGGCTTGAGCAAACCAGATTTTAATTTCTCAACAAGTTCTTTTGCATTTTCAAATGCCAAATAGTTCTGCATTCAGGCTGGTCAGATTCAATACCAGTATACTAGTTTATTTCAGCTTCTTTGGGGCTTCTTTGCACCTTCCTTGGGGAATGCACTTCTCCAAGCAGCAGACGTGCTTAGGGGATCAACTCAGCCAGGTATGGCATCAGGGTAAGGACAGGGCATATACATGCAGACTTCTGAGGTTGAAGAACATTCCAGATCCATCAAGTATAGAGTTTTTAACTTTTTAACAATTTCTGTTGAAGCAGATTCAGAAAGTTACCTTGGCAGAGGCCTGTTGTAGGAATCTGGTACTGTTAAACAAATGGTAAAGCTTCTGGGCTATAAATGTTTCTGTGTTCTATACTGAGTGAACTCTCTAAGGTGCTTTAATGGCCCCCCATCAAGTAACTTTCCAAACACAGCTCCGTGGTAATCAGCTACATGTGAAGCCTGATGCTTTGCCATCAAGTCATGTATGTCTCAGATGAACCTCAAGCAATGTTAGACAACAAACAAAAATTCATAGCAGTTTTATTTGAAAGCATCCATGGCAGAAAGTCATCATATTGGCTGCTTCCAGACAGTTGAAGATCACACCCATGTTTCTTAAGCATTTTAAAACTGTGGAGTTAAGGATAATTAACCTAGAGTTTGAAATGAAAACTTCTTTTTTTCCTCTTAGAGTTGCTCAGTAAACTGTGTAATTTTTTGTAGGCTGCTAGTGAAGAACTTCTCCCAGCCACCACATGAAAAAAACATCATCAATTTTAATAATATTTCATATAAAAAAGAAGCACGCCTATGGTTATGTTTTGCAATCGTTGGTTGTGGCACTGAACAGTTACTGCACCAGCTACGCAGAAGCGAGGGCTCCTTATGAGGTTAAAAACCTGAAGATTTTTGTCATCTACTGAAGACAGTAGGAAAACCTTATGTTGTCTGTATGGGTATTTTCACAGGCTTTCAGATGACTGAGCAGTTCCTACCCCGCTGCTGAATATTCCCACCCTTGGGGAAGACACATTTGCTCACCATCCATGGTGTCCTTTTTGTGTTGCAAATGCAAAGGGAAGTGCGAGCTGGCTTTGCTCAAGCCAAGCACTGTTGACTACTGGAGGATAAATTACATCTGTTCATTCTACCGATATTATAAATTAGATACAAATTGTAATAATTATGCTTAATTGCTACTTAATTACTGATTAAAAGAAACGTTTTTATGATTCTTTATTACAATCCCATGCATTTTTTTCCAAGGATGTTTAATCAGGCAGACGTTCTGAAGAACAGCCACAAATCATATTTTAGTGGTAGGATTAGAAAGACGGTGTTGTGCACACCATTTTGAATATGAGCATTTGCATATGACCTAAACTTCAATACAGTTGGAACATTTTTGTCCAAGTGTTGCCAAAAAATGTGCAGCTTTTCAGAACAAAGATATTGCAGATATCCAGAGCATGCTAGGACACTAAATTAACAATGCATTCCCTCCCCTCCCCACCACCCAGTATCATAGCCCTTTGTTAAACAGATGAACTTGCAGGCAGTAAAAACAAAGAACTTTTAAAATATACCTGGGATTTTTGCTCTTAGCAGTAAAGTCCTCAGTTCCGTGAATCAAGAGGAACAGGGGGGAGGAACTTTCTTTGTGTTTGGTTGTATAGTAGGGAAAATAGATGGGGATTTGTTTGCTTGAATCCAAAGAGCCAGGTGAGTAATTAATCAAGATCATGTCTGGATAATTGGCCAAAGAGCAAGAGCAGGGTTGATCCTACATTTACAGCTTTGAGACAACAGCTCATATCAAAATGATTTTGACTGTTCAACAAATGCTGATTTGGGCCCCATTCTTCTATATGAATTGACTGTCCTTTTTAAAGTCAGCACAGACACGCTGCTAACAACTGCTGATATTGGACTCTAGGTACTTACAATCGAAAAAAATCCTATTCTGTAGCTATGAAGTCTATTTAAAATAATTTTCCAAGCATTACAGAGACTAACTGCTACTAGTGTTTTAGAGTGTTGGATTAATTCTGCCCATTGCACTGCACAATATAAAGCATTTATGATTATTACATGGATTGTTTATCTGGGGGGAAGGGGAGGGTCTTGACATTCAGAAAGGAAAAAAGTAATCACCCATTTTTTTTATGTCTCTGGTTGTTACAGAGTCCATTGAAATCGATGGGAGCGTTGCCATTTGTTTGTGTGGGCCTCCATCAGGCCCTGTATATGCTGCTGTGAACTGGAGAGGGAAAGGAGTATTCTTAAAGGGAAGAGAAGCAAGAGGGGAGGAGTTAAACAGAGGTGAAGAATAGAGCTCTTTGTCTATTAATTAGGGTTTACATGCCTTGTGGAAAGCAACGTTCCTCCAGCACTAGGTCCCTCTGCCCCACTATTTCATTTTTACATCTTCTGTGCTAGTTGCGCTTCAGATTGATATAGTGCTCATGTATTATGCACTGACTAGCACTAACCATAGCACTCCACTGCTCTGGTGCACAGGAAAGGAAAGCATTGAATTCGACAAGCTTCTCTAGGGTTAAAAATGCTTTTTGTTTCTGCAGATGATGCCCAGTCTCCCTGAAACATATTGTCCAGCACAACACCTACACATATCACAAGAATTTTTCTCTGAGTAACTCTATCTAATCACTTGCTGCCTATAGAGAAACAAAACGTGGTGAAACCACGGAGTTCTCCTGACGAAGTCTTGCCAACATGCTTCAGATGAAACTGGAGGGGCTCACTGGACAGTGCTAGTTCATTCCCATGTCCATTTTCTCCTGGTTACACCCACCAAAAGACAGTGACAATTGGTTGCAATTAGAGAGGAAAAGTGCCATTGTATTTGACACTGGACTGGACTCTGGGGATGTTCTGTTGCTGGGTGTGTCTCAAACTGCTGGGTGACCTCGGGTAAGACATTTGGGACTCAGACTTATGATCAGTTTATAACAATTTAACAAGCTATTGTGTCTCAGTTGAACAGCAGTGACTGTCCTTGTGTGCACTTTCACCCAGAGCAAACAGGCTGATGTGACCCAAAGTGTAGTTATATGAACAAATAATTAAATCAGTGCAACCAGCTCTGCTGCCATGAGATCGTATCCCTGAGAAGGCAACTAATCTGGTTTAAAATTTGTGAGGTTTTTTGTTTTGTTTTGCTTTGCTTTTTTTTTTTTTTTTTTCTGAGTTGTTTTTAATCTTCACTAGTTCCCCAGTGCATGTCACTGGAGGAATGTAGGTCTTTTGGTAGAAATGTTGGGCATAGAGTGGCAGTGCTGATTTAACCTGTAGTGAAACAGGTCTGGTTACTTTGACATTACTGTGGAGTAAGAGGATGTGCATGGAGCAAGCAGATCAGCTGGTTGAAGATATTTCAAATTTGTTGTGAGCCTGACCAATCAGATCCCAATCAGCAAAGCACCTAAATGTCTCTATGAGTCTTAGTATTTGTTCCTCATGTAAAAAGGGAGGAGGTTTCACCTCCCTCTTGTTTCTCTGTCCAGATTGTAAATTGCATAGTGGAAATGTTCGCACTCCATGTTGGTGCAGAGTCCAACGCAGTGATGGACTGTTCTTATCAGAGGTCTGCATGCAAGTACAGATAAATCACAAGACTAACAGAGGGGAAGGTGTGCTCACCTGTCAGTGGAGAAAGGCAATAATCAACCTCTGAATTCATAGGCTTTGTTGTCTGCCAATTAGCACTAACCTCAGAGTAGTGATAAAGGTATATCCTGAGCCTCCTTTCACTAGGCAATTTCCCTCAGTAAGATTTTTAATTATTATCTGAAGTGCTTTATTTATAATCATTTTGGTAGAGAAACATTATCTTAATAGTACAGTAACATGTGAATTACCATTTTACACCACACACACACACACACACACACACACACACACACACACACACACACATATACTTCCCATTCTTGGGTCAGTATTTACAGCAGTTTTCGTTTTTATTTGTCAAGCAAAATGATGTGCATTTGTGTGGGTTAAGGATGACATAGGACCTACTTGAGAGCACTGGAGAAGGATGAAGTCAAAAAAGAGCTCACAAAGGAGGACAGGTATCTGCTATCACAAAGAGGAACCTGCTCCTCAGGAGCTGCAAGGTTATGTCTCAGAGAATAGGAAAGATGAACTCACTGGGTTGTGAAAATAAACCACTTCTTGCAGAAAAAGCTGCACATAATTTTTATTGTATCAAGTTATTTTCATGTCTGTAAGTCTGCTGAATTGATATGTACTAGTTTCAAAGAAATTGTTCTTTGTTCAGCTGATATGCAGTCAAAAGCAGAGTATTTACAGTTTGTTCTTAGGTGCTGAGTAATAACGATGATGTGTTGGTTCTTATAATTATGATCACATTTTAGTATGACAGTAAATACTAAAGTTTAAAAGAATGTGCAAAAAGAGGGATCTGGATGGGTCACAGTCAAGCTGTCTCCCAGCTCCTCTAACAAGGGTTCACACCAACATGTTCCAGGTCTCTGAGATGATTTCTCTTCTAATGTAGTAGCTGCTAGCTAGCAATTAAATTTCTGTCTATAGAAAATGAGTCCAGCTGGCTTTGCTTCCTCTCCCTTGAGAAATTCTTCAAAGTTCTAGGTTCCCACAGCAAGGCTTCCATGGCTTCAAAGGCATAATTTGGCACATGCCCACTGGGCATGCGTTTGTCAAAGTACACACACAAAATTTCACTGTTGAAGATCTGTGCCCCAGGGAAGCTTCCACTCTGAGGTGAAATTACTTCTTTCTAAATGCCATACTTGAACTATGAAAGGATACACCCTTTAACATAATAATAGTGACTTCCAAATGCAAAGACATAGCCTCTGATTTACAGCAAGCATACCCACCGCAGATCAGCTCTTGAGATATCTGAAGGCAAAGTATTATAGCAAGAGCTATTTATCCTAGATTCTGCCTCATTACAAATCATCCTTGTACATTACACTGAAGGAATAATAAAACAACTACCTATTATCCCTTACAGAGTGGCAGACAGATCAAAACGCTCTCATCTCTTACTAGTCCTCATTCAGACAACTGTGGCTCTGAAGTCTAACCTGAACAAGCCACACCTTTTTGAGACAACACCAGTGCTCTTGTTTCTTCCCACCACACACAACTTTTTATGAGAGAGGAATACTGAATGACAAGTAGTGCTCTTTCATGCACAGAAGCCATGTGAGGTTTGTTCCTCATACCAAGCAGCCTGTCTAATGGCTCTTTTCTCTGGGAGCTCTTCTTGGATCTCCTATTTTAATGAGTTTACTGCATTTGACAGTGTCTTTTTTGACACACCCAAGAAAGGTTACACAAGTAACCACAGATGCCCTTGAGAAAAATTTTGAAGTATATCATGGCCCAGCTTGTGTAGGCCTTGTGTAGGCCTTGTGTAGGCCTTGTGTAGGCCTTGTCTGTTACTGTCCCAAAGTATGTGTCCAGACTGACTAGCTGTCTAGGTTCCCACTTCAGTCAATGCAAAAAGACATCCTGAACTATTTTTCAGAGATGTCCAACTTGAAATTCTCTGTGAGGGTATGGTGATATGTTTCTGGAAGTGAACATCTACCTCCATAACTAAAAAGAAGGCAGAGACCACTGCTTTATCCTAGATGCCAAATTCTTAGCTAAATCTAAGTAGATAGGTATAATCCAAGTGGATGAAACAATGCCCAGAAGGAAAGTAAAAATGCATAAAAGTTTCAACTGTGACTGGATGTTTGCCATCCTAAAAATTTTCTTCTCTGCCTAGTTTGTGAAAGATCAGAATAGCTTCCAATCAGACCAATTTTGTTTCTCAGTTACAGCTGTGGAAGTGCAGTTTTAGTGGTTTTAGTGCTAGAGATCCAAATTATAACTGCTCTTTAGGAGGGTGATGTGTACTTCTTGGTGGCATGGAAGAACAGAGCAGGTACACTTCAGGTTACTGCAGAGGTAATTTCTGTGCTCATCTCTCCAACTGATTTTCATCTCCTCAGCTTCAGCAGGAAGGCTGCTGCAGGGTTGAAAACAGCAAAATGGTAGACCCCTCTCCGGCATTTTATGTACCATTTGGTACATGACATGTGGTCTCATAGATTATTTCAGGGGAAGGAGTGGATGGGACCTTAAGCACCTAATTAGGGCTTAGCTGTATAAGGCAGCTTTGGGTATGAGGCTGAAACACCTATACAGTGAGCCTGGAGGGACTTTGTTCTCACAGAGGAACACTGCCCTGGATCTTGCCTCCCACTTTTGTCTCGCTGAACCTGAACCTCTCAGCCTGCAGAACAATAGAACCTTCTCAGTCTAGTTTTTGAGGGCTCATTTAAGCTTTGGGGGAGCTTCTTTTAGTTAAAAATGGAGTGCCAGTGTTTCTATCTGGTGAAGCATTTTGTATTTGCAATAATTTCTGTACATATGACTTTTGATTCACTACAAGAAGGTTTAATTCATTACAACATCCTTAGCTTTCTCAGGATACCATAGGTTTGTCTGCAGTCTTTCCTTTAGTCTTTGTTATCTATATTTCTTCCTTTGACACAGATGGTCACATATCAGAGCTTGTTCTGGTTAGGAAGCTAAACCATTGATGGAGTCAGGCCCTTTCTTGGCTTCAGTTCTACCTATTTACAAAGAACATGCCAACTTCCCTTTCTCAGCCTGCAGATGCAATCAAAACCACCAAAGACTGTATCTTTGCTTACAGCATCACTTTTTTTTTGTGTTCAGTATTCCCAGTAAATTCTCCCTTTAGGCTTTATGCCTGGATAGTTTCCTTTTAGCTGCTCTGTTTAGAGCTTATTTCTCTTTCTGTTTCAGCTACCTTGTTTTCTTGTACATGCATACACACAAATACACCCTTACCCAAAACAATAACCATCAGTACCATCTGCCTACATTATTCAAGATTTAGGGTGTACTTTTGCCTTGTCTCAGAAACCTGTATTACCTCATCAAAGAACTACTTGGCTCTGTTATCTTAGATGAAGGGTGGTGGTTACTTCCATCAGCCTCAATGCCTTTTCTCCCAGTCTTGAACAATAGTACATGATGTTCACCCTCTCTTTGCCCTCACAAGATTTTCTACTTGCTTATCTTTCATTTATCTCTGTATTGCTTTATTTGGCACTAAAATACAGAATGGACGTGCTGGGACTAAATTCTCCTCTCACTGACAGTTCTACTATCTTCTGTCTCCACAGATAATAGATAGTGGAAATACTTTTGATGTACATCCATAAATGAAAGAAGAGATAGAGCTTTGTTTTCTTCATTTCTTTTGTCAAGTCCTACTAGGGTTTTTGTTTGTTTGTTTGTTTGTTCTCTTTTTGATTTGTCTGACACCTCAGCTTTTTTTTTGGCAGGCTTTTAAAGGGAGCTTGTAACTTTAAGCAACACTAAGGGATAAGACTATCTGCAGACTGCAAGGAAATTACATCTGAATTAAGAGAATAGAGGTTAAAGCCAGTTTTTTGTCTATCAAACAACCATCTCTGGAATTAGGAAAATAATGCTCTTACAGTTAGAAAGCTATTTGCTGTTAAAGCTTTTAGATGTTTCCCGTGTCAAACAACATCTGATGGCCGAAAGTCATGCTGACAGGGATTCACTTATGTCATAGGCTTTCTTTGGAGAGAAATACAAAGAAACATATGGGTCATTGTGACCCACCCCTTCATTACCACTGTGGAAATGCAGGTTTTTACAACAGAATAACATCTCTGCGATACCTTGGTTGTCAAAAACCACAATTATAGCCATTGTTTATGCATTAGGGAAACCTCATCCTAAATCTGGCACCATATGGGGGTGAAAAGAGCAGCTGCTGACATTTCAGGATAATCATTATGATCTAGATGCAGATATGACTCAGCATGATGAGCCTGACAACAAGAACAGGAAAAAAAAGCAAAGCAGCATGGGCAGGTTTCATATGTCCCTTCAAGGCACCAGCCCAAATGCATTTCTAAGGGGAGAGGCTTTCAACATGCATCAAGTGGGACAGCTCCTTAGGAACTCCACATGCAAAGCCTGAGCAGGGCTCCTGGCCAACATAGCCAAAAGGGTTGTTGATATTTATGTGTGTTGTAATCCAAGGGAGAAAAATAATTATTAACTGTCCAGAAAGAGTTTTGGAATATTGTTTTTTCCCCTTATTTTTGTGAACAATGAAACCATGCCAAACAAAACTATGCAAACAGCCCCACCTCCCTGTTTTCAACCCCTCTCTGAAGCACTAGCTCATCACTTTTCAGTCACTTTGGAGTTCAACTGATTCCCTTTTAGCAAAAAATAACAGAGATACTTGGCTTCTTCTATGCAGCCCCACTGGTATTATTTAGTGTCCTTGAATTCTTTCACCAGGCCACTACCTTCTCCACATTCAATCTGCCTAGTCTCTTGCTATGATGTCTGCAGAAAATGGCGCTATTGATGACCTTCTGAATGTTCTACTTCTTGGGCCTTTTTTAGCCTTCTGTTCTTGGCATGTTATTTCCCAAGGCAGGGATGCTCTTTTTGTGCATGTATCCGAATTATGGATGTCGTGGGTGAAACATTGTGACAGAAAAGCACTACACACAACTTCAAGAAAATGCTAGACTGGTGATATGTACATCCAAAGCCTTGTTCTGGTACGTTAGATCTGGCAACAAATAATAGTTTACTCCATAAATATGTAGTCCACATTCCTTGTGTCAATCTCAGCCTTTTGGTTTGGGAGATTGTGTCATTTTTAAGGAAGAAATATGTGCTCTAACCTCTAACTCAATGAGAGGCATATCCATTAGAAAATGAAAATGCAAGTCCTTTCTTCAGAAATGCTTATTTTGGTAAGGGATGAGGAGTTCAAGTAGTGCCTGTAACAAGGCTGAGGTTCACACACACTTTTGTCACAGGGCTTTTCACATCACCTGTCCATCATGTGGTGGGGATGTGCCCCCATTAGGATGGACGCAATTCCTGGTTTGTAATGGTGTAGAGAGCCTTGGGCAAAAGCAAGGCTAAGACCAAGCTTCTGACCACTTTTTTTGTCAATCTAACAGCTTGCAAATAATAATTTGCTTCTGACTGAAGGTCTCAGTAAAGGACAGGGCAGCAAAATGTAGCTATTGGTTGGATAAGCTATTCTGGCTGGCCTGGAGACTATGGGTTGGTAATTTCTCCTTTATTCCAAAAAATCAACAAGAAAACAAATACCAACCAGACAAATCAAACCCTCCAAACACAAAAAACCCCCAAACAAATAAAAAACCTCATAAAAAACCCCAGAAAGTAATATATAGAATCAATAGAATAATAATCTGAGCCCCCCAGCTGATTTGTAGGTAGATGCTAACTTTTTAAAAACATTGCAGGGAAATTAGATTTTTCACAACCTGTCCTGTACAACTTTAAACTAATATCTCTGCTGTTTTGGTTATTTCTGGAGATTCTTCTATGGCTAAAATATTCTGTTTGCTTCTAATATTGTATACATTCTCAGTTTCACATTAGCAGCCTGATTCTCCAAATTTCTGCCATGCCAATTTGAAAATATACTGTTTTCCGACAAATAAGTATATTTCAATATTTTTCTGCCTACTTTTGGATGTGTAGGAGGGAAATGAAGCTAAAGAGTATATGACCTGTGCTCTTACAGTAGACAACTGAATATTTATGTGTTTATAATGGATACATGTTTAAAGTTCAGCATTGCTATCTGTACCTATTATTACTGTTGTGTTAACATCATTATTAGTTTGCACTGTGGTAGAGATCCCCCTAAAGATCAAAGTCCCTTTGTATTATGCTCTGCATGAAGAAAATGAGAGGCCCTGCTCCCATGCTAATCACCTCTGCTCATGCTTCAGCTGCACAAATGTTATATTTGTAAAGTAGCTTCTGAGTGTATAGTCTTGAACATCAGGGGTGGAAAACACATACCAGATGAACTACCTCTGTCATGCTGTTCTTCAGAGAAAATGACTATGGCTACATCTTTACAGACGCACGGCTACATCTGGTTTTGTACAGTTTGGCTTGTTTATGTACTCTGTTCATCGCTCTATCAATGGCTCTTTAATGATTTGGCCATTTTGTCTGATGTATTCTTGCACAACATGGAGATCTTTTCTCTGTAAAGTCTAAGTATCATGTGACTTGAGTTTTTGGAGCATCCTCTGGAGTTCAGGACATGGAATGTGGTTGTCTGATTAGTGTTGAAGGTTTAGGGCTGTGTGAATGTGGAGAGTTTTCATACATAAGTTTGGTGTACTTCAATGAGCAGGTGCTTCTGGGAACCTGCTCTCCCACGGTGCTGACAGTTCTGGTGCATACCTACAGCAAATGTAACTTTCCTTGCAGGAAGAAATACATGATTCTAATTTAGCATGGACCATGTAGATAATTCTTCTCTTTTTATCATTGGAAATCAGATATATTTCCTCTACATTAAGATGGCATCCATGGGGCAGTCAAATGACTGACCTGTAGGACTGTTCCTCAGGACAGAAACACATTTATGACTGAGGTGTCAAGTATGACTGCTGAGTTGCATTGTCTTCTCATGAGTTTTGTTGCTTCATATTTTTCTTTCTCATCAGTGTGAGCTGGTATAAAGAATGGGGAAAAATACAACATATTGGTTAAAAACCCAATATAGTTATATCACAGGCAGGACCTTGCATTGTGGCTGGATAACATGCTTTGTCAGACCAGTGAAACTGATACAAATAACTCATAGGGTTTTTGCTCACCTTCAGCAACACCTTCTAAACAGTTGCAATATCTCAACTAAAGCTTAATTCTCAACAAGCTTCTGACTCCATATCCTACAGTGGGAGAGCTGTGTTTGTGGCAGCCCTCGTTAGAAAAGACAGCTGCTTTTCCAGCTGTGATGTTGAAATCCTGATTTAGATGCCAAAGTAGAAAAAGTTGTTTTTTAAAAACAACAATGGCAGGAAAAACTGTCCTTCTAACAAATGTATGGTATTATTCCTCAATTCATTTTAAAGACATTTTGTTTCACTTCCCACTTAACAGTATACAGAAGGAAACAATAAAACTTGCATCACAGATCTGAAGAGTAGCTCTTGAGCTAGTCTAGAGGAAAATAAGGAGCATGAGGCTAAGCCAAGAACATGTGTGGAGACTTGGCACCATGAAAATACTCCAAATTCCTGCTTCCATCCCCTCTGCTTTTTGTATGCCCATTCTAGGCAATGTGACAATGTGTTTTCTTACTGGGTACATCACTGCTGGAGACAGGATGTCCTCTGGGGCTCCTCCAATAGGAGGATGATTTGTTGGTTTAGCAATCATTAACTCATCCCTATTTTTTTTAACGCAAATTAAAGTTGGCAGCAAAGTAACCTCATGCTGCTCAGAGGCAGCTCCTTGGCAGCTCCGTGTTCTCCCTGGTTAGGTCCCCTATGCCAGCCAAGCCATGGACTTCAGAAATTGTTTGGAGTGCTTCAGCTGGCTTGCAATCAGATGTATGTTCCCAGATCCGTACTGGCAGGTAACAGAAAGGCCTCTCAGAAAGCATCTAGGGTTTTCATGAAAACCACAAATGCGTATATTAGCAAAGTTATTTACAACTGGGAGGAAGGAGATGGACACCATGTACAAGTATCTATATAGTAAAAGAAGAATTTTAGGTTACCAAGCAGTTAGAACTAGAGTATTTAGGTACATGCAAATAATTTCGGGTTAGGCTGAGGTCAGCAGTCTCCACTGGTTTCTAAGGCATTGATGGGAAGGTATCTGTAACATTCAAAAGCTGCTGACAACATCAATCAAAACATATTATGTGACATGTTATTTACTTGGAGATCTGCTGTATTAAGATGCCATGTGGTTGGAATCAGATAATTTTAATTGTTATCACATGTAATTGTCAGCCACATAATCGGGTCTTACGGATCTTTAACAGTGTTTGTTTTTCAGACTTCTTTCCTGAGGCCCGAGCTCTTTGTGGATTATTTCAGTGGACTTTTTAATATCAAAAGGAAAACTAAACTTTTCAGAGACCGGACATCACAGTGATCCTACATCTAAACAATGTACTGTCTGATGTTAAACCAACATTGTAATCCGAATTTCCCAAAAATTTCAGAGCTCATTACAAAATGCTCTGTAGCTGTAAAAACAGCAATGGAGCTTTTTGTTCTAACCATGCAAAAGCAAACAGACAGATTCTGCTTTTACTCACATTGTTTTGAATGGATTTACTCTCTGTTTTCAGTAATGTTACTGACCTAGCAAGTTTCTGGAAGATATAACATGTTACAAAATGGAAGAAGGAAGGATGCTAACAGCTATTAATTGTTATTTGATAGAAGCATAAAGTATCTGAATATATATTATCATTCTAATTATTTTAAAAATAGCACTGGGGCACACATGTATTTTGAAGCGTATATGGTGGCAGTATTTTCCTGATTAATCTATTAAGATTTGTGAAACTGAGATGAATTCCATTTCTTCACTCTCTTTTACTTCAAGTTTGTATCTTAAAAATAAAGGCTACTCTCTCCAGAAATTTGCAATGTTGCAAGATAAGTTGTATCTTACACTGTGCTATACTTTCTAAACTGTACTAAAATGTTTGATAAACTTTTTATTTCATAATATCTCTTAAGATTAAACAATGATAACCCATATATTTGGAAGACAGTTGTTAAAAGGCAGTTTTCTTAATGAGACACATTACAAGCAGATGAGAAATCATTGGCTCTGGTTAAATTTGCATGTATTTATACTCATAAAATATGATTAATTTGATTATATCTCCACTATCTATCTCCATTATCTCTTCTTATGTTAAATTAAAAAAAAATCTAGTTTTGGCTAAAGCAATATTCCTCTTGGCCTTAAGAGCTCATAAAATGTATCTAGTAATTTTTTCTCCAACTCATAATCACCTTTATTCTTAGAAAGGTACCTTACTTTCAGTCTGGCTTAAGTTTCCAACCCTTGGTGCTTCTGCTAGATGGGAGAGTCCTTTTTAACTTGGTATTTCCCTGCTGTGAATCTTTCCTGTGAACAACTAACGTCTTCCCATCTTCCTCCTGATAAAATCATCATGGAATAACTTATTTTTTAGTTTGATTTTTGTTTACTGCAAGGAATTCTTGTTTGAATAACTTTGTGGTTCTTTCTTTTACCATTGCTGGTTTCTATTGACTGCCCAGTTTTCATCATCTGCCAAACTGTTGTCATTCAGAGATTGTATTTGGGGATATGTTTACAAGGCCATTGGTGAAGTTATTAAAGAACATGAAGCCTTGCACAGAACTCAAAGGAACATTGGGAACATCCATTCAACTGAAAATTCCAACTAATGCCTATTTTTTTGAGATCTGTCAGACAGTTTTTAATGCATTTGATATGTTTTATTGCCATTAAAAAATACTAGAATCATAATAGTATGTCAATTCCTGTAGGTATGAATTTAACCTGTCCTTTCTTGTTGTTCCTTCTGTACTACTATACTAGTAGAGTGCCTTCCATGTAGAATAACCACCAGTAAAGGAGTCCCATTGAAGAGTCTTGATAGACTTGACCTGGCACGTTCTCTCCATCAGGATTTAACAGCAAATATTTATTTGGCTATTGAGCACATTTTTTTACTAGTTGAATAACCACTTAACTAAGCTGATATCAGTAAAGAATTTGATGGTGTGAAAGCTTAACTGCAAATATCCATTGTGAGTTACCTTCCAGTCTTCACTTTGATTTGTGCTGAATATTATAGTATATATCCAGAAAGCAGAAAAAGCCATTAATGACACACACACAAAGACAGTATTACATTTGAAATTGTGACTCCGAAATTCAAAGCATGATGATTTTAGTGTCTCGTGCTAAAAGCTGATCCATTGTGAGGACTAAAACAAGCATATGCACTATTGAAATCAGGAATCTGTGTTGTTGGTATTCTTCAAGTTGCATAATTGAATGAGACGTGCGCAACCAATTTAGCTATAATGCAATGACAGAGAAATTAGCTTCTACAAGCTCTGACTATTGAGTATGTTTAATGTACCTAGGGCCCCAAAATATATGTATTTATTACCAAACCCTGTGCATAAACAGAAGTAAATCACCCTGAGAAAACCTGCTGCTAACAGTATTCTGTGGTTGGCATTCAAGTTAAATTGTTTTCAATGCAACTACTGTGGAGCATTTGTACCTAAGGTCTGAAAGACATCAAATATGAGACTAAGTAATGTCCTATAGCTTATATACATTAATACTAACAGCATGTATAACATAAACATGCCTAAGCAATTAGTATAACAGTGCCAAAGGTGCTGAGAGGAGTTAGATGCTCACAAGGCAGAGGTCTGTGTATCTCCATGACCTTGCCATGGCCATTACAGGTTTTCTGACCTCCAGATTCTGCAGAGGTAAGGAATCATTATGGTGTCTCTGAGTGCAAGACTTCTTCATTTGCATCGGATTTGATTCTTGTTTGAGTTTTTTTTCAACATGTGTGTCTCTGGCACCTCCTCTCTAGTTAATTATCTCAAGAAGACACTTGACTTCATCAAAAATGCCAGGGTAAATTAGGACAAGTCTACAGAGAATTGTTTTTAGCTTAGAAGGAATTTCAGTTGTAGACAAAACTCTTCATTCTGCTTAAAAATAAATTATTTTTTGACTGCAGCAACCTTAAAAGTGAACATCAGACAGATCAAATGACTACTGAATTCTAGAGGGAATTAATGGTCCTCAGCTTTAAAAATACATAGAGATATCATTGCAATAACCTGGAGTATTGACTGCACATCAGAGGATGGCTCTTGATAATTTTCTTCCAGATCACTGTTATGAAAGGAGATTCCTAAAACAGAAACATCTCCATCTCCCTCAAGCAGTAATTAAAAAACCCCAGCAAACCAAACAAGCAGTTGGCTGAATCCAGTGTTCACCTATATGTGCTGTTTCCCATTTGCAATCAATGAGTAACTTCTGCATACAGCCCAGGGCAAAGTTTGGCTCATCATAGTAACACTTTAACATTAATTTAGGATGATTAATGATCAAGTCAGTAGCCGTGTAGTATTTGTGACTTCTATCCTAACACTGCTTAACTTTATATTATTTTTTAATTTACAGCTGCCATGGAAAATGACCAGAAATCTACTATCTGAGAAAACCCATCCATCATCTTCAGGCAATCTTCCAATCTGTTAACTTTAGCTGCTACTAATAAGTGTCTCAGTCCAGGAAAAGCAATTATTATGATGTTTCACAGAACAGCTTCCAGATAACATATGATGTAAACTGCTCTTGGGCAATATTTCTTCTAAGGAAACTAGCTTTTTTTTTTTTTTTTTCCTTCACTAAGCAACTTTACCAATGCAAGTGTGATAAAAACAGAGGTAAAGAGGAAGAGCTGTTGGAAATGGGGTTTGGCCATAGCTACTGCACACCCATTTACACCTCCCAAAGACTTGAATTACAATGCTTTATAAAGCCCTTGTTATGGGTTTGATCAGTGTGCAGACTCTGTTAGTGAGGTTGAGAGAGCTTACATGTGATTGAGATATGGTCATGAATGTGTTACATCACACAGAGCCAAACCAGGCAGCCTGGTTTGACTGCAGGCTCACATCCAGAGAGTGATATCTCATCTACTATCTAACACACCAACCAGCAATGCAAAACAAGCCAAGCTGTGTCTGTTGGCATCTCTGTTTTGATTCTTACTGAACATGGAGCACCACAGTGGTCTGCTGCCTGCAGTCAGTTCCCTGCTCAGGGTGCTCACACGTGGCAGCACTTGCATTTCTCTCTCCTCAGCCCCCACAGCACACGGGAAGGCTGCTGTGGTGGCAGAGGTGCCACTGGGAGGCATTGCCATGAGGGTGGTGCAGAGATGGAGCCTCTCCAAGGTAACAATGGATCATTATTGGGTGGCTTAGACAGATATCCTGATGGAGGATGAACACACCTGAGCTCCCAGTGCAGAGAGCTTCCTATTAGAAAAGGGGAAACCAAAGCAGGAGAGTGTCAAAATAGCAGTACATGGTTTATCTATGACTATCTTCACTGTAGCCTGATTTCTGTAATGAGACATCTCTGTCAAGGGATTGAGGAGGAAAATTTTGACAACTCCTCTGTGACAAAATATATACATTGATAAAGTCTACTTTCAGATCCTAGAGCCAATACATTTAGGATCAGTCAGATAATAATATGGTCGCATCTCACCAAGCCTCTCTGATTAGTTTTGAGGGCTGGTTAATACCACACATCTTTTTATAAAGTTCCTCTTGGCTAATACCTGGCTGTTCTTCACATGTCCTTGTAAGCAGATGTTACCTTGTGACTAACTTTCTGTCTGCCCTTGCTTGACTCCTTGACCTTGAATCTGACAACATTTAGCATGATTCCAGACACCCATTTATCTCATCAGACTGAATGACTTGTCTTTTCAATTGCACTTCTCTAGTGCATTACAGATTCTCTTGGTTTGTTTAGATTTCTGGTTGTAGACTTGCTTTCTTGTCCTTGAAGAATTAGCTACTAAAAGGAAAGCATGTTCTCTATTCCTTCCAAAAATTTCAGATTAGTGTGCTAGATCTTTCTGTGTAATGTGTAATCCAAATCTAGATACCCTTTACTTTCTGAGCAAAGGTTTGGTCTTTGGTCTAATGAGTACCATCATTAAGCTGTTTGCCTTTAATTGTCAAAGATGGATAGATACCAGCAAACAATTTAATTTTGATGTCTAACCAGATGATAAGATACATTGCTGAAAGGTCAACAGTCAGTGTTTGGGAGTTCTTGGCCCCTTGGACACCCTGCCAATAAGTGCCTGGAAAGGCTGATTTTGCCATATGGGATGCAAGTTCATTAGGGTTTGGTTACAGGAAAGTCTGCATTCTTCTTGCAGTTCTTAGGTGGTTTAAAGTATTCACCAATTTAGTTAAGATTCCTTTGTTCTCCTAGGCAGTAGTTCTACTGTAGTGAGATGGAAAGTGTTAATATTACTTTCCCTAGGATAGGACATACTGAGAACTTCTGCCATGTATTTTTTTAATTTTAATTTTTTAAAATTTTCTTCATGTGAACAGTTTCTGGGCATCACTGATGTAACATATTAAAATATAATCATGAAATTGTGAGCAGGAAACACTTAATGGTACCTGCTTGATTCCTGACAGCATTATGCTGTCTGTAATGATGAGAAAGGTAAAAATAAAAATGACATTTCCAATTTGGCAGATGCCCTGTAGCATTAACAGGGAGTCCATCGATTTCAAGGATAGAAATTCTTATATGCCTAGTGAACTGAAAAAGTGCTACTTCTTTCTGTATATTATAGGAGGAGATTAATTTTTTTTAAAGTAAATTAATATATCAAATTTAAACTCATTTTTTGCTGTTAGTTTGAAACCAGAAATTGTCACTTCTTTCCTAGAGACATCCATTTTCATTGGGAGTGACTCTGGCCTTTCTGGTATTACTGTTGTGTTATTTCTCAGCAATGTGCTCAGCCTCTACAGTACAAACCATTAATGAATATATTTTTTTCATCCAGATATTCATTTTCTTGTATAAGACAGTCTTATTCCCAAAATCTTTTAGACCTATCACTCAGTTTGTATGCCCAACAGGTCTTTGACAGTTCTGTATTTCTCACTAAAGCCGAAAGTCAAGAGGGAATAAAAATGAATTCTTATACCTAAGTATTTGAAAATTACTCTGGTCTAGATGTCACTGAGGCACAAATGTCATACTACATATTAAAAAGAAATCTCCAGATGCAGAATACAACATTCCAGATCACCAGATTGTATTCCAATTCATACAAGCCTTTTGTTTGAGTAATTTACTCTTCTGAGAGTTTAGGGAAATTGGGTGACAATTTTTCAGTTTTGTATTTTGCAACTTACTGAGGTCCCCAAATTCATATTTCCTTACACTCTTCTTTTGTACTGACTGTGTTTGTCAGAAGACACGTGTGAATGAAAATGGACCTGAAATTTGCATTGCTTTTGGGGCTTGGTTCAAACAGGATTAGCAGCCATAGAAGGGTCTCACCAAAGGTTTCCATGACTTCCAGCTGGGTCATGAATGAAGACCTTTTAAACATTTTTGTCTTCTGTCTTTCATATGAAGAGGAATAATGATCCTGCATTTGAAAAACATTTTGATATTGCCAGGGACATAGACATTAATCACAGTTATACCTCTTTGCAAAGAGTAAGAAATAAAATACTGTTTAACAGAAAGACCATGCTTCATTATATTTACAACAATGGAAACTGGAATATAACATTTTTATTTAAAAATCAAGCCACAGATTAAGTTTGATTGCAGTATTTTGTACTGAAAATAAGAATAAGAAAGCAATTAAGTATTCATAGTCATGCTCTCACACAAACACCTTCCATGGTGAGCCTGTTTATGCAACTGAGTATGCCATACAATTGCTTTTATTACCTTCTTATAAAACAGCCTGTATAAACCACTTTTTTTTGATTGTTTCTTTGTGTATTGTTGAGCATGTTTGCATTCTAAAGGGCTTTGCCTCATTAAAGCAATTACCATAAACTTGCTGTAGTTTGTTTTTTTTCCCCTTCTCCCTCAGAGCACTAGAAATAACCATAAAGAGCTCTTGCCCAGCCGGGATGTTCTGTGTCTCCCAAGGCTAGCAGTGGGAAGCTTCATTCTGAGGACAAAAAAAATCTGCAGAGATTTTCCTTAGCTGGAGCATCAAAACAACAGTGAGCCTGGGCAGGAAGGGGGTGAATGGGGTTGAGCTCTGCCAGCTCCAGCAGGGCTCCTGACCTCTCTCTTTTTGACACAAGCACAGGAAGAGTGGAGACTTTCAAATACCAGTTTTGCCATGTGAGGGGAAGAAATAAAGGAAAGGTGGATGGGTTTGTTGTAGGGTAAAATTTTGATTGATTCTCTTCGGGGTTTTGTGGTTTTCAGGGAGGCAGGGCCACTGTTCACCTGCCCATGACAGTCCCTACCCTCTGCATGCAGATAATCAGATGGGAAGGGATCTCCAGTTTAATTCCTTAATACCTCAGGTACAACTGCTCAGCTGGTGAGATGTAAGATATGTATAACTCCTGTCAAGGATTTTAGCAATTTGTTTCCTACCAGTGTTGAGGGATGAAGCTAGAGAACTCTCTAGGGTTGCACCTGGGTGAGCATAAATACAAGCTGACCAAAAGCATGGTGAAAGCAAAGGCAGAGCTTGCCCTATGGAAAGGCTGATGAAATAGTCTAGAAATAATTTTCCTTGAATAAGCTTAACAAAAATTTCTTAGAAAAACTAAGACTCACAGGTAGAGGAACCTGCTGAAGATAAAGGTGACAGGGAACACAGATGTCTGGAAGGTCTTTGAAATACAATCCTCAAATCAGAAAACACTGATTTGTCAAACTCAGAACTTTCAAAGGGAAGGTGGTTATAAGTTCAATGAGTTTGTGGTCCAAGTAAAAGACTTTGATTTGCTCTCTCGGGGCAGCCAGAACTCTCTGGATTGGATATTCAGATTCAAAAGAACAGACCACATGTAGGACTATAATCTCTTAAAGATGGCCCAGGGACATGGAAGTCAGCACCCCACAGTCTGGGTGGGTTCTGGGCTGCAGTCTGCTTCAAAATGAGAGCTTCTCCTGTTGGAGATGCTCCAATTTGCATAGATGCCAAGGCTTTCATTAGGCAAGTGAAAAAGCCTGAGTTGGCAGTCCAGGAATTACATTACCATGCTGAGAGGAGCAGATGGAAGTCCAGGTCTCTTCTCATGGCTGACATGTCATTGCTTGTGTAGTGAAACTGCTGCAGCCAGGGAAATGAGCAAAAGCATCCCGCCCTCTTCCAGCACACTGAGTTCATCCTGGACTAACACAGATTTTATTCTGGTTTTTCTTTATAGAAATATTTTTTACCCAGTTCTTCAATAGCTGCAGTGAGAGTTTTAATCCCTGGCAGTTGATTGCTCAGAGTAGGCCCTATTTGAAAGGACTTAGTGGCATCCTGAAGTAGAACAGCAGTGAGACCACTTGAAATTGTGAGATCTTTCACTCGGCAGGGAGACAGTTTTCCTACCTAGCTCTAAGAAGGGACAGTTCAATGGAAAATAAAAAAAAGATTTTAAGGCCAGGAAAGTATATAGCACTGTAGCACTCATTAAAGGGGCCCTTTGTTTTCAGGAGTACACAGGAGTAACTAGCATGAGTCTCTTGATGTCTACAGAAATCCTAAACAGAGGTGCAGGGAGAAGAATTAGGCAGGCCTGTAGTGTGCTCAGGGACTGCCCCTGGGGAGGAAAGCCATGATAATTACTGCTGTCAAACAACATGCAGTGCCATACCCACTGAGGTTCTTCCCTTCAGATTGCAAACTGAGGCAGTTGGAGGTGCCAGGGCTTATTTCTCACCATTCCATATTCTCTTCAGTCCTTCACCTCTATGTAGAGGAGTTCTAAAGGCTCAGTGGCCTTTAGAACCTTTGCCTGACCTCACTGGCTGTTCTGTCCACCATGGTGCTGTGATGAAATACATGAGAGACAGGGTCACATCAAAACCTGATGAGCCTTGTTAGGAAGCCAGTAGAGAACCATCTGTGTATGCATGTGAGAAAATGAATTTAATCCTGCTTTCCTGTTTCACACAAACTCCCATTTAACTGGAATATTACCCCACTACATGGTCTTGGATCACTACAAACAGTAGGTTAACTCTGCTTGTCTATTCCAGTGGTGATTGCCAAGGGTTAGTCCAGAAATCTATAATCTCTCTCCTTTCCTGGTGAGTAATTGCTGGTGCTGTTGGCTGTAATCCCTGTGAGGTGCTGAACACCTACCTTTCAGCATCTGACTCCAAATCTCTGGTCTTTGACTAAACCATATACCCACGAATAGTTCCTTTCTTCATGATCATGTAACTTCTTGTACAACAGAATTCCCTCCAAGCACCCACACGAGTTCTGAGTGTTCCTTAGCATTTTTCTTTATTTCAGTTATATTACTCCAATGCAAATTGTTCAAAACATCTGCACTGTTATCAGAGCTGCTATGATTTACATGGAAGCAACAATAACAGTATCCTGCAACTTTAAAAGTACTCATGCCAGCCTTGACTCTTCTTATCTTGACACCATCACACTGCTTCACTACATCTAACTCTAAAGAAGTGGCTTGTATTTATTTGTTGGTTGTCTCAATGATTTTGGAAGCTGCCAGTGACTTTCCTAATTCAATAATGCTGCTACTACAGCATTAATCATTCATCATATCCTGAAAGCAAAAGCGGAGTGATTTAAGAACAAAAGGATTTAAAGAAAAATAAACACATGACCCACTGCGGCTGCTTTGGGGAAAGTAGCAATATATGCATGGCAAAGGCAGTAATGAATAGCATCTGCTTTATCTGTGGAAGAGCAAACAGTGTAGACATTGATCATTTCTCAAAAAGAGTGGCTTTGACCAAAAACATGGAGGAAAGCCATCCAGAAGCTATTTTGTGCAAATGAAGTGCAGATTTGTGTATATGAGTCGATACACCATTTGCTGTTTCCTTTCATTAAAACCACAACATTAGCACTGGAAAATTATTATAATTGTTACAGTCAAAGCCACTGTAATGCTCAATTCTCAGAGAACTCAGAGAGTGAAGGGGAGGAAAGAAATCCTTCCGATCTCAAAGAAGTGTTCTTTAATGTAATGAAGCTCTGGTGGAGTGGCTCAGGTATCTTGTCTTTTCATGCTCTCACCAGCTTATTGTGTAACTCATTCATTGCATCCTCAGGGCCACCCAATGGCACAATGGGATTTCTCAAAGCACCCTGTTACCACCTCGGTTTCCTCATTGTATTGAAGCCAAATCCTGCTCCTTTCAGGATGATCTACAGTGGGCCAAAGTAATTCATGGTGTGCCTTGGTTGGCTTTCTCCTGAGGGTTATTTTAGCCCCCTGGCTCCTAGAGGCAGAGTTCTGCAGCCCTCCCAGCAGCAGCACTGGCCTGGAGTCTGACCAGAGCTTCACACTAACCTTGTTCCATGCCCGTCTGTAGACAAGCAGAAGAAGGCACGGAGTTGTGCAAACTAATACTAGAGGGAATCTCTTCGCTTTACATTCTGACATATTCATACATGAAGGGTTTCTGCTCAAGCATAAGCATTTGTGATGTGCATTATTCAGTGCCTGTGAGGGGCTGGCTCTGGTGAGATGCTCACAGGAGGAGGGATGTAGAGGAGTACCCCATGTACCCTATGACAGTGATATCCAGCCTTGGAGCAGATGACTAAGGAGTTATTTTTTTCCCTATTCAGTGTTGCCTTGTTGCTGCTATGAGGCAGATTGTACAAGATTGCACAAGCTTTCTGTGTTGGGCCAGAACTTTTCTCTCAACAAAACAAGGAAGAAAACCTCCACTTGCCTCCACGGCAACCTGGAGCCCAGGTTTCACTGTGCCTACAGCTGTCCAGTGAAATCCTCCTCAAATTGCCCTTACAGGCCATTCCTTTCCCTGGAAGTGCTCAGAATCAGATCCTGCTTGCCTCTTAAAGACCAAGCAAACCCCCTACCCAAGCCAACATCACCTTGTTATCTGGAGCAGCAACTGCAGTACAGTATCCTCTCATAACAGGGGACTTTTCACACACGCACAAAATTTGAAAGTTTTGTGATACTTTCAAAGCTGCAGTGTCAGAAGACTCTTAGCCAGTTTGTAACTCAAGTTGTCCACCTCTTCCCCCATAAGGTGACCATAAAGGCAAAAGGGCAAATGAAATTTTCAGCACCACTTTTAGACCTAAGTTGGGTGAATGGCTGGTCCCATGACCTGACTCCCTTCTTGCCTCCTGTAAATGTGAAGCCCCGTGCCTGAGCATAGCTGGGGTTTGGCACACTTACACTCCACCTCTGCATTGCTGGGAGAGGCCACTGAAAATATACATTCCCCAGACGGGAGCGATTTAGTGAAATTAAAAACAGACAGGGGGCATTGAAACAAGGAGGTGTCAAATGTTCCCCCTGCCCCACCAAGATTTTGATGTGGCTGCTATGTATACCTGTCTGTCTCCTCTTCACCGCTGTCTAAGTTTGAAAGTTAAAATGCACAGAAGGAGTGGAATTAGAGCAAAGTAACACACCCCTCACAGACACACACATGCGCTTTTAATTGTGTGTTATTACCAGTTAATTTCAGCTTGTCCAGAGGCAGGAAGAAAACAGCCTATAGTGGGGCTTGGGCCTCCAGAGGTATTGTAAAACATAACATCCAAAGGCCTTCCTTGACTCCATTGCTTCCTCCATCCCACAAAGAATGTATTAATTCACATTGTTTGATTTTTCCAGATGCTGCCGCTTTCCCACTGTAGTCCTTCTATTATTTCTTTTTTTGGTTAAAAAATGTACTTTAATGCATGAGTGAGTGATAACGGTGCTGCCTTTTGGCAAAGAAAAGCAAGAGGAAAATTAAGAAGTCAAGACAGCTTTTTACAGTTCCAAGTAGCTGCATATCTCAAACAGAATAAGAATGCTATATTTGAATATATCACAAACTTGGAGGCTTCAAGGGAATCACAGCATTGCTTGGGCTCACAGGAATTGAAGGGGGAGCTAAGAAAGATATTTATTGCATAAGGTTTTAGAAAGTTATATATTCTTCCTGTCCTCTTTTGCAGTAGTAGTAATGGTACAGAATGTGAAACAAAGGTGTCACTGAAGCAAGGCAATAAATTAAAAGCAAATGACTACCATAGAGTATAAATCTACCACTGCCAAGTAGATTTGCATTTCCTTATTACTGGTGGGAATAAGAAAAATTATATGAGATAGAAGACATAATATTTAAAGCATTAGGATTGTGCTTAGACTACCAATATTTTAAAATACAGGGATAATTTGGGATTTGTGAGCCAGTGGGAATCTTATCTGCACCCATTAAATTCATCAAATGGCAAGTAAAAATAAAATAGTAACAAGAGTAAGTGAGCAGGAATATGTGAGTTTGGTGCAGATTTTGCCAAATCTCACTTTGCCTCCCTAATCTCTGAATCTTTGCTATTGTCCACAGAAGGGTGGACAGAGGTGAACCAGAAATCCATTTCTCTAGACTTCCATAACCTCTAAAAAATACACACATGAATCTAAGGGAAAAAACCCCCACAGCATCATGCAAGTTAAGCTGAATATTTCTATCAATCAAAACCATCTGGAAAATAGGAAGCAAAGTACTCTTTATAGCTAGTGAATATAAATTACTCCCATAAAGATTAAATGGCCAGCTTTTACCAAAGTAAGAGGTTTACCATTGAGATGCTCCATTTATTAGGATCAATGTCATTACTTACTGTACTGTTATTACTATATTTCTATTACTACTGTGTTTACTATACAGCTGGGCAGTGTGATGAAAAATATTAGGACATAGCTTAGTTTGTTTGGGTTTTTTTGCTGTGTGAAAGAGCATTTTGAAGAGGTTCATGTAGTTGCAAATGTATCAGTAATTTAACAAATTGAAGAGACAGTAATAAAATGGCAGCTAAAATTCAGTGTTGATAAAATATTTATATAGCCAAAAAGGAAAAAAACCACCCACATTTTTTCAAAGAATTCTCAAGCACTGATTTAGAGGGGAATCCTAGTTGGCAGTTCATTGAGATACTCTTTTAATATGAAGCTGTGGGTTAAAACCCTTGATGGGATTTAATGGTATGGATGAGGAACAGGGCAGCAGAGTGCTCTTACATAAATCACTACCACCACTTCCTCCAGCACTGCATAGGTGGGACTGGCTGTTCTGTCTGCAGAAAGAAAAAGCATTTGGAAATGAACTCAGAAATTACTCTGACTCATTGGCGGAGAAATTGGAAGGCTGGGATTTTTTTCTCTTTGAAATGGAGAGAAAAAGAAAGGGACATGATAAAAGTAGAGAAAATAATCAGTGTTCCCAGTAACACATAGCAAAAAGTGGACACTTGATAAAAAGAAAAGGCAGCTAAGTCCAGATCACCAGCAGGCAAGTTTCCTGCTTCCTGAGGGCTCACATGGATTCAGGCTTTGCCAGAGGATACCAGAGTTCAGCAGCAGGAACTCAGCAAAGTCTGAAGAAACGCTGAGCTTCTTTTTCAGCAATGATGCTATCTGTAGTTACAATAATTAATGCCAAGAAAAATAACATTAGAGAAAATATAGGAACTCGTAGTTGAGGCCAGCACTCATTATTTTAGGGATTATTTTGCAATCTTCATTGGACTGTTGTCAGGGCAGGTAATACATCATGTTATTCTGAGCTCTGTCAGATATGGGATAGTGAGTAGATGCATCAGGTTGGTCTAGAAAAGCCATATTATTGTCCTGTCTAAACTATAAATATGCATTTTTGTTGGGCCATCTGATAGCAATTATCAGTTTTTGCTGCAATGGCTTTCCTCCTGTACTTTGTAATTCATTTTTGTAAAGAAGGAAATAAATAGGGTTTTCCAGATGGAATTTCGAGCATGATTTCTCTCTGATGAGCTGCTGACAAATACATATGCATATTTTTAATTGCTATCCTCATTTTAAAATCAGACTGGTTCATTAAGTGATGGAAAATGGCTCAGGAAAGACAGTGTTTTAAGCCCACTGCTTCTGGAAAATGGTTCAGGAATATCAGGCAGCTCTTTAAGCCCTCTGCTTCTGTTCCCTAACTTTTTACAACACACAGGATCTGGGATCCAGACAGATAGGACACTTGGTATCTTTTCTTTTCTTCAAATTCTCTGTATTTAAAATACTACTCCAGTGGTTTCTGACAACTGCTTAGGGCAATTTTGCTTAGCCTAGCGGAATGTCCTGGAAACTACTGGCAATGATTTAGCTCCCAAAATTGGAACACATTTAGCAGAGACAGAAAGCCTATGAACAAATAATGGACAAATGCCAGAGTAAATAAATGTGGTTCATGAGCTGTGGTCAGAAATGTCTCTCTTTCAGTATGCAGTGCAAATCTTTTGCCAACATTTACCATAAAGTTATTACACAAAGCAGTTTTTCCTCTCAGTAAGACAAACTCAATGAAAGACTGCTTCTAGTCTAGCAGCCTAGCATTAGGCTGCGATAGCCTGTCATGCCACAAGGAAACCTGTGTGCACTTGGTTTGCTTCAAACTGTGCTTTTGATTTTGTTACTCAGCCTTCTGCACAAGAAGAGAGAGGCAGCAGGAGAGAGCATCCCTAGAGTTCAGCACTCCTATAGGAGAACCACAGGGCAAATTTTAGGCATCTTGTCTCCCAAGCCCATCTCTTGGCCTGGCTGCACAAGGCCTCTGAAAGCACTTTCTTACACTGTCATTTTGGAGAGAGGCATTGCAGGCATTGCCACCACCCATCAGCATCACCTTCCTTTTCAAATGCCCCATCAATGACTCCAGGAGAGGAAAGGGCAGGCATAAATCAATTTAATCAAGGGCAAGCTATTGCTGGTGCTCCTTCCTGAAACTCCTTCACCATGTGCTTTAGGATGGTATTTACATTACCAATAGGTGATGGTTGCTGGCCATGGGTCTAAGTGGTCAGAACTTCTGCTCTCCTCTATGTCTTTGGAGGAACTGACTGATGTCATCTTCCAAATTCTGCAGGAGAAACCAAGAATTTGCAGAGCCTCTCTGTAGCCATAAGGAACCCTGACTCCAAAGCTAAACAGCGAGACATGGCTGGGTTTGGCTGCCCTCCCACCAAAAAGGCCCTTCCCAGCTACCAACCTCCCATGCAAGAACAGAGGAAAAAAGTTTGGTGGAAGGGCTTGCCTCACACTCAGGCTGTTTGAGGTTGACCCAAACACCAGGGTAAAATAGATGAGGGAACCAAAATGACATTGTTCTGCTCTGCATTGCTTTCCTTGTACTAATCACTCAAAATGCAGAAACGGAGACCAAATTAATTTTGTGTGTTGCCTATGGATGTTAAGCCTCAGTTGAATGTATCAGCCCAGGCACAATGCCATATGGAACGATTTTCAGCTCCATCCCTTGGCGTGTGAATGAGAAAGCATCTGGTTGAAGAAGAGCAATTTGAATTTTTGTTTAAAATCTTGCCCCACCTCTCCTTTCACACATGAAGATATGTAACCATGCACTGTGCCCCAATATTTAGAGAAGGATGAGAGTCAGACCAGAACAGAAATCCCAACTGAAACAGTTAAATAGGAATCGTAACTGAAATAGCTACTGGGCATCTTGTAATTTACAGCTTTATGAAATCCTTAATAAATACTGTTCTAGCAGTTTTCTGGATTTTCACCACTGACAGGATCCAGGCAAACAAAGCTAAATTATTTTGATAATGCCAGATAGAGGCCGAATTGAAGGTACAGGGAAAAACTGTTCTGCTTTGAAAATGTGGAGTATTTCTGCATATGAAAACATCTAAACCCACCCAAGAATTCTCTAACAGGGACTGAATAAATTTGCTGTGCTCTAAGCCCATTCCTTTAATGAATGAGCGTCGTTCTGTGCTGTGCCCGGCAGATGCAATAATAGCAATGTCTGGTGAGCTTCTGCAAGGAGCTCTGCAATGAAAGCACCTTCCCCTCCCGCCAAGTTAAAAGAGAGCAGGCTGACATGTATTGGAAATGCACGGGCAATATAATGATAGCAAATTGCTTTGGAAAGAAAAAGGTTGCGCAGCGCACATGTCATTTCCATCCCCAGCTCGGAGGCAGCGCTTCAGCTCCATCCTTTGTGTCTCCCTCCAGATCTACGCCCCTCCTCACCCCTGCCTTTGGGGAGATCAAAAGCAGCATCTTCACTACAGAGAAGGAGAGAGCCACGAGTCTCCACTGGCCCGCCTCCCCCACCCCCCTCAGAAAGTGGCAGCTTTGTTACCCTCTTCATCACTCTTTTAAGAGCATATTGGAAAAATTCTTTCCTTTTGGTCCCTCCTGATGAATTCCTCTGACTGGGACATTCCTGCTAGTGCCTGTTTCCCTGTTCAGCCCTGTCCAGGCTGTGCCATGAGGCTTTTGTCACAACAATGGTTCTTCTGAGATGGTGACAGAACATCATCTGACACCCAGGAAAATGGGGCCTAGCCATTATTTCTAGAATATATTTAAGCCCTTTGGGAGGTTGCTATTGAAAAGGCCAGGGATGCTGACTATCTTTTTTTTTTATATTCGGATGTCTAACAAAATATAAAAGTTGTCTGCTAGCCTGAGGAGGAACTTAGGTTTCAATACCTCGAGTGGGCTGCCACTGTGGGTCCAGAGCTGTCAGAAATTAAGGGGAGATCATATTATCCCCACAATTATCCCTTTGGACACATTACTCATCCCCCCTCTACTTCCTTGACCCTCGGGTTGTGTTTGTGCAATTCCAAATGCATTTTACAAAGTGCTGTTTTTATTTTTGCTCAAAACTTTTCAGCTTTTTCAGCTCTGTGAAAAAAAATCCCAATTGCGAAATGGTGTAAATCACACTCATCCACCTTTCTGATGTGCAATGCAGTCAGAGTATCTGGACATTGTCAGGGCATTGTAGCTCATATCCCAGGGTGACTTTGTTATAAGAAAGGAGTTTAATTTTTTCCTCTTTTGTAACCTTGTGAAATTTCCACATTAAAAAGCAATCACATCTTTCAAACCAGCAATGATTGTGTTTGGCATCATGGCTGCAAACCCCCAGTGTGCAGGGCTGAGCTTGTTTTCACTAAAATGAAATCAGCTTTCAAAATAAACGATCTGCAGCAACATTATATTCCCCAAATCTTATAATCCTATTAACAGAGTTGGAATTTTTTTTCTTTTTCCTTCTTCTTTTATTTAATTCTTTTTTTTTTTTTTTTGTTACCATTGCCACCAGACTGACAAGATTGGCCCTGTTTCAAGGGGTACAAACAGCAAGTCAGTTGAGGATGTAGCCAAGACATGCACTGCAAGCTGAGGACCAGCTCTGCCAGGGCCTGTGGTTAGAAGCTCTTAACGACTATTGTAAGCCCTTTAATATAATCATCTGTATTTCACCTCCACCTAAGGTAGTTCATGTGTAGCATGTTTATCTCCTCACACAGCCTTTCAAGAGACTCAACAACCAGCCCTGTTTGCAGAAGTGAGAGGGGAACGGGTTGCCTTGGCTCGCCCCATGAATGAGGCTTCTATCAAAAATGACACAGCGGTGCCAATGTGGTGAAGGGAAATGTCTCCAAATTAGCCTGGGCAAAAATCTCTTTGCCAGAAGTGGAAATTACGTGGTAATATCAAAAGGCAACTTTACTTATATATAATTCCAGGTTTCTCTGCAAGTATTTTTTTTGGAAGAAAGTCAGAAGGACTCAATCTTGCACTGCTTTTGCTGGTCCTGCCTCCCATGCCCTTCCCATGGAGGGGACTGGGGCCCCCTCCTCTCACAGTGCACCCTGGAGTCACTCAGTTGTCTTAAACCCTGACTAAAAAGGTGCAATAATTGGCCCAGGAGGTAAAAATCCTCGTGATCATGGCAAAAGTTGTATATTCATTTTGGGATCAGGAGGGAGCACACAGAAAGTGCTGAGACCATCCCCATGGAAGGGTCCCTATCCCCCTGCAATTCTTCTGTGACAATGTTTATTTGGGGCTTGCACTTCCTGCTAAACTGGGTCCCCCCTGCAAAACCCATGTTTCTGAGGGGTCACAGCTCCCAAGGCATGGTGGGTCAGCAGCTGCTGTAGGCTGCCAAGTGCTAGGGTGCAGAATTTGTAATGGAAAGATGTCAGGCCCCTCCAGCTGCTCCTGGGGTGCCTAGTATAGCCTGGAGAGAAAACTGGGATGCATGGGATCACCAAAGCTCAGACACCCCTGGCCCTCCAGGACAGCTTTTACTGCAATGAAATGCTGAGTGGGGAATGTAAACATTGCTTTTATTTTGTAACCTTTTCTATTCATTAGTTCGTCAGGAGAGCAGTGGTTTCCCTAGGCTGTGGCTCTGAAGCTGAACGTGCAGCTGGGCACAGTGGCCTCTGTCAGAAGCTGCAGTTTTGATAGCAGCCGCCACCTCCCTCAGGGCCACTGCTCCCTCCCTTGTTTACTAAGTGGCTTTGCCATAGCTTTTTGTGAAATTTAAAACCATAAAGAAACAAAAATTAGATTATGAGGTAAACAGGCACAGTCCTTTCTGTTAAAACATAGCACCTGCTTCTCCTCTCCTCACCTCTTCCCTAACACTGCCAGCTGAAACGTATTTTTGACAAACTCTGTGATTAATAAATCACATCAGGTCAGATCTGCTGCCGCTGAAAGCCAGGAGAGATGTGCTGCTGATGATGTTGGGAGCCCCTCAATCAGTATTGCAGTCCCAGTTTTGTAAAAAAGCAGTGCTGAGAACCCTGGGGTAATAAGCTCAGTTTAAAAATCAGGAGAATTTTAGGTCTAGGAAACAGAGTTTTGATTTTTAAGCCTCTAGAAGATTACATGGCTGAGCTTTGCTGTGTAACCAAGAAGATTTGAGGCTTCAAAAAGTAAACAAAGGAAAGATGATATTCTGCCAGATTGCTTCTGCCAGGAGCTGGGGTTTCTGCAGGGCAAAATAGTCCAAGACTTGTGACAAAATCTCCAGAGCTACAGCATAAGAAGGCCCAGACCAGTCAAAACATTCACATGTAGCTGCAACAGTAAAATTGCTGGTTAAGCAGGTAATTTCAGGGCCAGACTCAAAAATTATTACAATCTCTTCCACTGTTCTGGTTTTAATAACTGCACATTCCATGCAAATTGCTATTGGGATATTGTTAGCCTTCTGATAACAAATAAACATACCTGCTGAAGACACAGCCAAACTGCATCTGCTCACTGTATTCATTAAGTGCTCCTCAGCTGTAGGATTAGACACTGAAATTAATTACATGAATAAGGACAGATTTGCCTACAGTTTCTCCAGTGCACTCTGCTTAGGCGTGGCTTCTTTTCTAACAGAATCTTTTATTAAAATATAAAGTTAGATTTGACAAGCATTCATACGCATCTCAACGAATCTGCTGTGGACTTGCCTGCATTCCACTTACAGACATCCTGGTAAAATCACAGAGTAGATTTATTTGGAAATTACATCTAGATAGTGTCTGTTGCATAGTTTCTTTTGTTTTTACAAAAGAAATTATTCAAAAGGCTGTCTAGTTTTATGTACTGAAATAGTTCTTCATTTCAGTAGTATCATTACAAACAACTAACACTGTGTATAAAATAGAGCAGATCCCTCCTCTGTCATTGCCCTCATTTTCAGGGGACTCAGACCACCTGAAATCTGAATCTGCTAAACGTTGCCTCGCTGCCCTGACTCCCATAGCACCCCCTTCATCTTAATGCTGGAGCAGGCAGAGTGAGTGCAGACTGCTGAGTGCAGAATAAAGCATTTGGAAAAATGTCCTGCTGAACTGGAATCTTTCTGGGAAGGGCTGGATGTGAGAACCGAAGTGTGAGGCTGATGCTGGGGTTGTATAATCTTTTTCTTTTCAGAGCTCTTCGCCATCCAAGAATTGGAATTGTTGTAATAACAAACAAATGCAGGCAGGCAATGATTTGGGAAGAAATCTAGGTGAGATTTGAACAGGAGCAAGGGAGACTGGGATGCATGAGTCACACTTTTTATTTGGGATTGAGTAAACTCAGATTATTAAGCAGATATGATAAGGTGAGTGTATATGCTAATTCCTAACTATGAAGATTTTTACCATAAACAATGGTAGAAAAAAGTAGTGGAATAATTCTGAAAAATATACTGACATTTTCCTTTTAAGAAATTTCAACTTTTTTCCTGAAGAAACATTTTTCTAAGGCAATTTACTCAGACAATAATAGAAGTGTATTTATGTAGCTGAAAAGATTAGTAACTCTCCTGAGAGAAAACAACAGATTCCATTTACCCATCAGGAAACTACAACAACTTGCAGCTGCGGAGTGAAAGAATAAGATCTGCTGGAGCTTGTGCCAGGAGGAGCTGCCTTGTGCCCCTGCTCACTGGACTGTCCTCTTCTGGCAGCCCCTGTGAACCTTCACTGCCACGTGCATGAGCTATGAGTCTCAAGGCTGGTGTTTGCACTGCAGAAGTGTTCAGTCAGCACAGCACAAACTTATAAAGTGCTCTCCAAACAGGCAGAGGGCTCGATGAAGTTTCCTCTCCAGTTGTTCCAAAGTCCCAGCCAAAAATCTCAGTGGGATTTCCCGGAGGAATTGCAGATCAAGCGCAGCAGAGCTGCAGCCAAACACCAAGGCTGGAGGTTTGTGTGTTTGCTGCTTTCTTCCTTGGACTCTTGGGTCAGACCCCACTCGTGGGTTAGCTGAGACTGTCACTAACCCTGCTTGGCCACTCTCACCTTAGCCTTTGTCATGGTCTCCTTTCCTCTGCCAGCTCTCTCACTGCAGGCTCACCATCTTTCGTTGTTTGAAAGAGAACCTCTAAAGGGTATTTTTTTAAGGCTCAGTGCCTAGAGCTACTTAATTGCATGATAATCTCAGCTTTTGTTTAAAAAGAAATGTGCTAAGCCCTCGCGATGGTGGGGAGAAGATTGTACGTTTGAATCTTTGGGGATTGTAGAAGGCAAATAAAAATATCTAGTATATATATATGTTTAGTTTCATGGTTTGGAGGTGGGAGAGCAGCATTTTATAGTATCACAAGATTGGCAATAGCATACTTGGTTTCCAACAGGACTGACTTTTTTCTCTTGGCCCTTGTTTATTTCTGCAGCCTGATGTGCTTGTGGCTTGGCAAATAAGTCTCCCTGGACCATTGTAATATTTTATTGGAGTATACATAACTATTGGGACAACAGCTGTAAACCAGAAGTGAATTCTTATTTTCTTTTTTGTTTCATACTCTGGCATGGTAGATATTAGAGCCTTGGTATTTTCTGAAAAGGCAACCAAAAGTATTACATTTCCTGGTATGAAAATTATGGGTACAGGAAACAAACACCTCTAATCAGTGGCCTTTTAACCTAATGGCTCTTTCCAAGGTGGATGACTTTAATATCTTTCTGTGCTTGCAAGGCCACATACTTCTTTCTGATTCTTACTTTAAAAGCAGGGGTCATGTTAGGCCAAACATGATTGTCTTCAGCTAGATTTTATCTCCTTTCAGTGGTAGGAGAACAGGCTTCCAAGAACTCTGTCTGGAGGGCTCACTACCTTTCTGCAGCTTTTTCACTTATGGAGCTGTGGTTTTCTATTATTTCCTCCTCCTGTTTCCAACACATGATAGTGCTTTTAGATGATAACAAAAATCAGTTCCTCACCACCAGCACATGCTGGGAGTGAAGGAGAGGCTAGGATCCTGTGCCTTACATGAGGTCCATGCTCAAGAATGACATTGGGAATTCAGACAGTTTTTATGTTTTATTTCCACCCTACATCCAAAAAAGAGGGCTACCCTGTTTGTTGTTGTTATTTCTGGTTGTAGATGTCAAGGTATTAGTACAGAGCAGCTTGCTGGAATACAATGTCTGTCTTATACTTTGTCCCATCACATAAATTGTTGTACTTCAGAAAAACCCTTAGGTATTGAGCCATGCTAAGATGGGATCATGAAGTGTTCAAATGATGTAAAGGCAACAGCCAAATCATCCTGTTGTAATTTGCCATAGATACTTGAGGGGAGCTCATCAATGACCATACTTCATCAGCTATAGACACATAAACATGAAAAAAAAAATCCAAGACAACCAAAAATAACACTGGATAAAACAGTAGATATTTCTGATGAAAACATGACAGACCCAACTGGAGAGAGGCCTGACTGCTTAGCTAGAGATGATGGGGATTCTTCAATAGTCCTTATGCTTGCACACCCTGCTACTTACTAGCCTTAATCCTCTTCTTGAGGAAGCTTTTAAGGTTACTAGCCAGGCTGAAAGAAAGGGGAAGAGTTCATCATGTTAAAACCTGCAAACAGGCACCAGGGAATCAGGGATGAAAGCTGTAATGGAAATACTCTAAATCTCTGTCACCCATGATTTGAATTATGCTTTATAGGAATTACTATAGCAAGAACCACATAAAGAAATGGAGGACGAGTCTTGGGAGAAGCAAGTGCAACAGTGAGCTGACCTGAGCTGGTTTTGGTGCCCAATGACACATGTTAACTCAACACAGCCTCTTCTGTCCTAAGTGACTCCCCCTTCCTCCACCCTGAGGTGGAACTCAAAGTCATGGATGAAATTAACTCAATGGACATTTTGTGGATATTTTATGGGTGTTTTATGAACATACAATACAGGGATTGTCCATAGACTAAGGGAATGATATCTGTGTATTCCACCAAAGGATGGGAAGGGGGTGGTGGTCAGTGAGGATGAATTGGAAGGTGTGGGATCATGATGTAAATGATATGGAATAAGGGATAGAGAATGTGCTGCTTTTGGCTGGGATAGAGTTAATTTTCTACATAGTAGCTAGTATAGGGCTGTGTTTTGGATTTGTGCTGGAAAACAGTGTTGATAATTCAAGGATATTTTAACTATTGCTGAGCAGGGCTTGCACAGAGTTGAGGCCTTTTCTGCTTCTCACCCCACTGCACCAGCAAGCATAAGGAACTGGGAGGAGACATGGCCAGAACAGCTGACCCAAGGGACACCCTAACATATGGTGTCATGCTCAGCATATAAAGCTGGGGGGAAGAAGAAGGGAATGTTTGGAGTGATGGTGTTTGTCTTCCCAAGTCATCATTACACGTGCTGGAGTCCTGCTTTCCTGGGAATAGCTGAACCCCTGCCTGCCCATAGGAAGCAGTGAATGAATTCCTTGTTTTGTTCTGCTTGCATGTGCAGCTTTATGCTTTACTCATCAAACTATCTCCATCTCAGCCCAGGAGATTTCTCACTTTTACCCTTCTCATCCTATTTCCCATCCCATTGAGGGATGAAGTGAGGGGGAGAGAGTGAGAAGCTGTGTGGAGCTTAGCTGCTTTTAAACCACAACTCACTCCTTCACTAAGTTGGCAGTTTTGTTCTTTACATTTTTCTTCCTGTTTATTCCTTCCTGAGCATGTAGTGCTGCAGAGGCACAGCTCTGGTGGTTGAACAGCAGCCACAGGGGAAACATAGGATATCCATGAGGGTGACGGTGGTCTCTAAGGGAGGTGTGATTTATGGAGACAAACTCCTTTCCTGCCAGAGTGGTGGGAGGAAAGCAGACCCCAGTGTTGCTGGAAAACATTCTGAGAAATCTCAGTAAGTGGTTTCTTGGCTTCAGTGTGGGCTTTTTTACCCCTCTTAAAGGTACAATTTTACTCTTAAACTGTGAATTACTTTGTTCAGGAATTTCTACCTTATGCCTTAAACATTGATGGCACTTAATAAATAAAGTGCTGCCTCTCTTCTCTTCTGGTCCCTGCTTCTTTATTATTTCTTTTCTTGGTGATCATTTGCTCTCAGTTCAGCTGCAGAACTCATACACCTTCACTCCAGGTAATCTCTGATCACCTCTCAATCTTCCTCTGTAATAACTTCTCCCTTTGAGTTCTTCATTTTCAGTGCAAAAATCTATGTGGAAAGTGACACGACAAAAGCAGGCCAACTGGAAGCAAGGTAAAGCTGAAAAGGCATGGGATCAGCTATCTTGCTTTTGTTCAGTGCTTATTTATTAAAAGGCCTTGTATTTAAAATGTAGAAGAAGCTTCTGCAGAACACATCACCTCCTGCACCAGATAATCTAAGGCTGCTGAAACTGTAGTTGATAAAGCTGGTGTAAATTTCATACCAAGTATGCTCAATTTTTAAGTTGTTCATTAATTTTAGATGGAACTTCTCTTCATTTAACATTTACCTGCTTGTCATTTGTTACTACTTCATTAAGAAATTAACTGAGATCTGACACTGAGTATGTAAGGAGGTCTCTCTCCCAAAGAGCTTCAACTCTAGGTACACAAGACAGCATCAGCTGGGAATGGGAACAGAAATAAATGGATGCAGGAATTTGTCCTATGACAAATGGCAGGACAGCAGCAGTGATGTGATGAGAAACTGAGTCTCTTAGCACCTAAGTCAATGCCCTTTTCACTGGGCTACAGTAATAACAGCAGTGAGCCCTGCTAACAAGGAGGTAATTTTGGTATTCATAGCAAGATTAACCAACACACCATGTCCAGTAGAGACAACTCAGAATTCATATACACAAAGGGCACATTTGTTACAAATTCACTGAATCCTTTTAACCTTTTTCCATTTATGTCTGTATATTAGCACTTGGAAATATGCAGAACTAGGGCTTAACAAGCTCAAAGAGTTAGATTATGGATGTTACTGTGCTCCTTCAATTTCATTAAATGGCATGCAAGGTAATTATGAGTCATTGAGTTTCCTCTCCTCAGAGACAAACCAAAGGGGCTCAACTATTGCTGCAAAATCTAAGAGGAAAAAAGAAGAAAGTTTAAAAAAATAAGAGTCAAAAGCATAGTGCAGGTGGACTGTTCCAAAGGGACCACCAAGCCATGAAGCCCTGCAAGATAAGCAGTGACTCCACATAGATATGAGTGAGTCCAGTGATCAGAGAGAGCAGAACTTAACTCTTGAATGTGAGAGAGGGAAAATTACTATTTCCCCACCTTCCTCCCTCTTGCAGATGAAGGGCAGCAGATTGCTTGGTGGTCTGGCTCAGAGGAGGGCTGGGATTCATTTTCAGCATGGACAAGTCTAGTAGCTGTATCCTCTGTAAAGACTTTGAATTGTCTATGTGGGAAAGCTGTGCCAGGTGTAGAGATTCCTGTTTGTATGATCTGATTTTGTCTGGGAAAAACTGATTTGTTTTTTCAAATAGCTACTTTTGTAATCTTCACTGCAGTGTTGTTCCTGCCTCTCTGCTGGGGCTCTTCTCCATTCTCTGCAGCACAGTCCTTCCTGTCTTCTCAGGGGCTCCTCCTGGGCTCTTAACTCGCCCCTTTTATCCCAGCTATCTTTCCGAGCCACAGCTGCTGCCCAACTAAGGACTTCGCAGCTGTGACTCATTTAGAATAGCTAGGACCCACCAAATATAATATAGATATTCACAAGGACTCCTACTATACTTAAGTTGTTGTATTCTTGTTGTTGTTATAACAATACATATATTCAGGCCCCCACAAGCTACCATCTAACTGAATTGCTTTTCTGCCAGTGGTAATGGTTGCTTTCTTAATCAAAAGATACATTTGAGAATAAATCCTGGTTGGTGTTTTTTGGGGGAGCACAACTAAAATTTCAGAGCATTTCCAGTTGATCATGGTATGAGCAGTAGTGTAAGGAAACCATCAGATTTTGGATTGAAGTTTCAAAGAATCTCTTCACAAAGGAGAGCCATCACAATTTGCCTGTGAAGGACAGGAGGGGCAGGACATGGCCACCTAGTTCTAGATGAGGTTCCCTTTTGTTTGTCTATTTCCTTTTCTTCTCGCAGGTTGTTACTTACAATGACAAAACCATTTACCAGATACCTTGAAACAGGCAGTATTCACAGCAGTGCAGAGGTATCCAGTAAGATTTCCAAATTGTGAGTATTTTGTCTGACCTCCTGGTTTCCCACAGCACCTGATCGGTGCTGCCTAACCTACAGGGACAAGGTATCAGGGAAAACTCCAGCGTTGTCAGTGGATGACCTGGATGACCCTCCGGTCTTCTTCCCTTGTGTGTTTGGTCACTCTGAAGCACACACCTGGGCATGCTGCAGCACTGCTAAAAGCACAGGCAGAGCAATGTGGGGTCTGCATTTGCATGGAGCAGTTTGGAGATGTGGGATGAAGATGGATCCAAAATATGACTTCTTTTCCAGAATAAGCTGACCATCTTGTAGGACCCCATTGGCACACCAAAGCATTTTGGCAGACTTTCAGAGCATAAACTTATATCCTCACAAGATGGAGAGATGGAGGGGAGGTTGCTAGAGCCATCTGAGTAGGGAAAACAAACACAAGTAGGAGTAAACTGAAGAAAATTTTTCTTCTTACATGTCATCTCTGTGCATGTTTTCTCTGAGACCATTTGTTCAGCTGCCTGTATACACATCTGACCTTGAAAATTTGGCCTGAGGACCTGAAACCACTCTTTGTACCACTTGAAACACAGACTCGTCATCATAGCTAGGATTAAAGCCTGTTTCCAAACATGTGTCTGCTGCAGTTAAAAGTGCTACACTTCTCGATGTCTCAACATAAAGTATTTTCCATGTGGAATTGGCTGAACCCATTCTATCAGTGATCACTGTACCTAACATATTTACTGTGGAAAGATGACTAGACCACTAAGAAGAAGGGATGCAGTTCAAAGGCTCAGCTGGTACATGCTCAGATTTCATTGTCTAAGTATAAATAACATTATAATAAATGCTTGAATCAAAATTGTGAAACTTAGTTGAGGGTAGTTTCAGGATCCAAACCTAGAACTGCCTAGGAATTTCATAGCTGGTCACTCCTGTGGGTTGCCCTGCTCACAGAAAAAAAAAATTTGAATAAAAAGGCAAATTTCCAGCTCTGATGCCTGTTCCAGGCCTTGCCAGAAAGAGCAGGCTTGTGGCTCAAAGACCTTGGTTACCTTTCCTAATATTTGAACTTTGGGAAGTTGCTTTATCGTCAGGATACTCTCATTTTTGTCTCTGAAAATGGGAGATAATAGTTCTCTAAACAGTAGGAATTAAGTCTGTATGATACTTCATTAATTTATAATGACTGCTCTATTAAAACCAAATAGAAAAACAAAACCTCCAGTACAAACCTATATTGTCTTCTCAGTTTAAACAACTTTCTGTGTCCATACTACTTCCTTGAAGTTAGAACTCCAGAGAAACCAGCCAGGGTGGTCCTAATGGGATAATTCTGGGTTTCTGGTGGCAAAAAGT
The DNA here is from genome assembly GCF_027579445.1 of Ammospiza nelsoni. Taxonomy (NCBI): domain Eukaryota; kingdom Metazoa; phylum Chordata; class Aves; order Passeriformes; family Passerellidae; genus Ammospiza; species Ammospiza nelsoni. Next base: position 25,926,944 of record NC_080633.1, on the reverse strand, counting down.
CCCTTTTCTTTTCCAAAAAAAAAAGTATTTTTCTTAACATATTGAAAACCAGCCACACAAAAAACAACATTCCCTAGAGTTTGCATAAAAAAAGAGATGTACTCATAAAATGCAGATGACGGGCAGCTTTCCTGTCACAAGTCAGTGCATTCAAGCACTAACATATGTTATTTTGTAAAAGTAAATACCTATATTCAGATCAGTTTTGTCTCAAGATTACTTTTATTAGTGATTGAAAATATGGCAACTTCTTCATCAGCTCTCAGATCCAATTTAAAAAAAAGATTCAAAGTAAATCTGAATGCCATGAGATCTCAATTTCTTTTGAGTTGATTTTTCTCATACATTCAAATTATTTTATAATTAAAATTCACTGGTTTTATATCCTCTATTTATGTCCATGTTATTTGGACATAAACTTATGTGACTTGGACATGTTATTTATTTGTCTCTCAGTGATCAATAGGATTACCAGGTCAACAGTCCCATCATAATTGCTTGGTTTATGTCAACAGTACTCATGATCCCTAAGTGGTCTTCCATTCCAGCACTATTCAGGGCCACAGCATTTAAACATCTAACATCAGGCAAGCATGGAGCCATTATAGCCAGTAATGCTAAGGCACAAATGAGATTAAGGTAATAAATATCAGATATCAAAGCAGCTTCAAAACAGCATATACCGGAGTCATGGAAAGAAAAAATTTTTCTGATTCATCATCAGCTCCAAAGAATAAAAAGCCTTTCTGACCACTTAAATGAAATATTCTGTTTGATCCCCAAATGAACTGTTTTATTGTGAAACTGAGATTTTAAAAAATGTTTTCAATTTTATTTCAAAGTATGCTGAAATGCATCTCAAAACAAAAAGTTGTTTTTGTGAAGAAACATCAAGTTTTTATTTTTGAAAATATTAGGACAAAAGATTTTAATTTTGAGGGAATTTCTTCTCAGTTTTATATGTGAAAATAAGTTGGTGAAGTGGGACATTCCTGGAAAGTTTTAGTGTTGACAAATATGCATTTTTCATCTAGCAGAGTCCTGGTGAAAAAATATTGCCCATTCTAAGTGGTCCACAATTTCATAAATCAGATGCCATTCCTTTCTTTTCCCAATGGAATTTATATTTTGAAGGCAAATGCAAAGCTCTCCTTAGGACGAACACAGCCCTCAGCAGGAGAGGCCTCTAAATAAGTCCAAACCCAGGATGAGCCATCCTGCACCGTGAGCTACTGACATTGCATTGATGCTGTGGGAATGATGCAACTCACACTAGAGTCTAAAGTCATGTGGCAGTTTTCTGTCAGTGCAAGGTCATTGAAAATGTTTCATATTCTAAAGTGAGACAGGTAAACCCTGCTGATGTCACCCAAGTTTAGCTCAAGACATTTGGTTTCCCATTGCCCATAAAGACCTGCTGGTGCCACAGGACCTTGGAAGGACAGCACTGCAGCCATAGATTTGTGACACTCAGTCCTTCACCTGTGACAGCTGTGGGGACCTTGCAGAAGGTTAGGAACCCGAGTCTGCTCAAGAAATGCAAGGCGCTGCAGCATACCTACTTCATTGCACGTAATTATACCATTACTCTTAACTATGTCTAATGCAACTTATAAAAAACTTCAGGATTTGCTTTTTAATTTTTTGCAATTGCACTGATTACTTTCCTCGAAATGAAACTCATTTTGAGATATGATGAGTTCTATATTTTCCACAGATTTGGTAGCTGGTGGAAAATGATTTTCTTCCAATGACTTGAAGAACAGAAAGATGCTTCCTAAGGATGGGGTGTAAGATACTTGACTTCAAAAGCCAAGCTGACAGAATTAACGAAGAGTTCTGTGATTGGTATATATTGTTCTTTGTTTGAGACTCTGAAAGAGAAAGTCATACCTACCTCTTCTCCTCTACAGAGGTAATGCTTTCACAGGAGTGTTTCATGCCAAGCATATGTGTAGGTGTGGATGTTCTACTGGAAGGTTTAGAGGAGAATTTCTGTAGCAATCACACTGATCTTGCAGAGCAACAGCTGCCTTTCAGATTTGTTTCTTTCTCTGGTTCCACTGTGAAATATTTTCTCTTGCTATTACTCTAACTTATTTGTATCAGAAGTGCCATTGTGAATAAGACTTAGAGACAAATGTTTTTATCAGCTTCTTGAGTGAAAGAAATACACCCTGTACCACTGGATCCTTTGCCCCATTACAACTCCATCTCTTATCATCCCTCCCAAAAAGATTTGGTTTGCTGCTGAGCAGTCTGAGAAACATGGCTTTGATCTGTGATTTCTGAATGTATGCAGAATGAATGAATAAGTACTTATAGGTCACAAAATGGAGGTTATGGATAATATCCAAGTTAGCACACTATGGAGCTTAATTAGTGTTCAGGTGATATTCTCCTGAGATGCTTTACATGCTCTGGAGAGCTTACGCTGGGTTTGAGCTATAAATCTTCTCAAGGTGAGGGAACTCCGGTGTTTAGGTCTTTCCTGAGAGAATGCTAGGCTGATGCTGTCAGCATTTCCTCTTCCTTCCTTGTCACCAAAAAGAGACATGTGCACTGTCCAAGTCACTGCCTCATTTCTGAATCATGCACTGGTACAGGAGGGTGAGCTGCTGCCTTGGAGAAGGGCATGGCTTTACAGTGCTTCTGTCTTTGGCAGCTTCAGCTGACCTCACTGAAGCCTCTCTCTGCTGTGAATTTGGCCATTAGAGTCTGACTGCAGTCACACCTGCAGCCAGCTGCTTGGTTTTTCAGTGGAGCAGGACCAGCTTTCATGATGTCATTGTTGGTCTTTGGATTAAGCCTCAAGAGACAGTTTCCAGGACTGAAGCTGCAATATGTCATTCATGCCCAGCTTCTAGGTGTGTAAAAAGCAAGAAGGAAGGACATACTGAGCCTCCCCAAATCCTCATGTTGGTGTGTCCTTTTTATTGCTGAATATCAAAGTATTCAAAGTTAATCCTGCAACTCTTCCTGCAGGACAAACAAGTCTCTGAGTCAATTGCAAGAGCAGAAAAGAACTTCTTCCCTTCCAAAATAGGGAGGTGCTTTATTGCAGAAACTCTGCAGAACACACACACTTCCAGCAACCCACTGAAATCAGAGAACAATGACAGAGACTATATTTATGGGGTTTTTTTCCCTCTTACCTCTTTGGCAAAAGGAGAGTGGGCGGAGACAGACACTTTGGCTCCACATTCACCTAAAAGCCCTTTCAAATGCCCGGCGTGTTGAGCAACACGGAGGCAGCAGTTTCTATCTTCATTTCTGTGTGTTGACAGGGAGAGAGGAGAATTTGAACTGGATCAGCTCGTTTCCTGTGGTGAGGCACAGTTTGCATGGGTGTAGCCGTAGTGAGGTGGATGCATAGCCACGAACGATGGCTGCCGCAACCCAGGGAAACAGCAGCAAACCTGGCCACATTTTCATGTGGATAGCTGACAGCTATTGCTCCAAATCCCAAACTGAACCCAAACCTGAGGCCAGCACATTAAAGTAGTGTGAAGCTCCTGGTCTGGCTCACACCATCCTGTGATGCACAAGAGATCACCTGCACAAGTGGAAAGGTGTTGGATCTCCAAGGACTTTCCAAGGAAGGAAAAGGATTGTTTGGTGAGATTGCAGCCCAAACCACTTCCATACAGGGCCTGTGAATGAGGTCTGTACCATGATATCCTGTCAATCTCTGATTTTTGCACCATTTCTCCACTGAAAGATGAGCAGTATTATTTTTCTTGCTTGGACTGCACAGAGCTGACCTTGTCTTGTGTCAAGTGTCACAAGTGTCCTGCCCCTGTAAAGAAAAGGTCCAAGCCCAGGAAGCAGAGCTGGTCTAGGGGGAATAGAAGAAAAACTGGCCCTGACTGGAAACCTGGAGCATATGCTTGCTTCTGAGACCAATTTGCCAAGACTGAAATGTTCTGGAGGCAAAGGGATTATACCAGACATGAACCTGTCCTGCTGTGTTTTGTAAAAAATTGGGTGTGTAGAGTACAGCTGCCTTCGGGCACGTTCAGCCTGCAAAACCTGTTAATCTTAGTAGAAAATAGGATTTACTGCCCTCAAATGCACCACAAGAGCTCTGCTCCCATTCAGGGTAGTATTTGTGTTATTGAAAATAATTTCTAGCATTACTTTAAAAGTCATATAAATGGAAAGAAATGTTTTTCCTGCCTCAGAAAACATTGAAGAAAATCTTGACCAATTTAAATACACCAACATGCATCCTCACATGGACACTGAAATATTGCTGGTATTTATGACAATTTAATTTTTCCCTAATGACTTTCTCCATCCCTTTTAATGATGTACAAACAGCACCAATAGCAAAAATTCACACTTCTGCTTTATGGTCATATTAAACTTCTCTATTACAATCAATGCCAGATATATTTGTAGATTAAAAACAACCTTTAAGCTTTAAATAACATTTCCATTTCTCTTACGACAATTCAGTTACTTGCATTTTGTTCAGTCAGACATATCACATAATATCCCAGATGAAAATTTTTATGTATCTTATTGAAGTCTGAATATCTGTCAAACTCTTCCAGTGAAGAACTACTATTGCTTAGAAAATGCTGTGAAAGTGATAAAGCCCCTGATGTGAACATCTGACCAGTTGGGCTTCAGCTCGCTTGGTCCCCAGCTCCCACATGAGGTTGCTTTTTGATGCTTCATGTTTGGTTCTATGGCTGTGAGGTCATCAGGGGCACTTCCCTCAGTGACTCATGGATCCATTTGGACCCGAGGGGAGGAGGTGAAAGGGGAGAAGGGACGTGTGTGTGTGCGTGGGTATGTGCAGAGCAATCCAGGGCATGCAGTGCAGGGGGTGAAGCAAGGCAGGCAGCTCTGCTGCACCATGCCCAGGAGGGAAGGCTGCCTGCTGCAGGTGCTCTGGGCACACATTGCCAAAATGGCCATGACAGCTGCCACCACACATTGGTCACTAGGTGGTATGCTTAGGGCTATATGCTACAAACACGCCTCGTGCCCAAGAGCCCTTGAAAGAGTAAAACCAGCAAGGCCAGACACAGGCATAAGCAACTCCAGATGGTTATTTTGGGTCTTACGCTTCTGGCGTCCTTGGGAGCCTGTGTCTTCTGTGCCTTGCATCCCTCCTGGCAAGATCCCTCCCAGTAGCTGCTTTGCAAAAGCTGCCTCCTCCCTCAGCACACTGACAGGAACCAGTACCTTTGATATGCAGGGATGGAGATTTCCACAGACCAGACAGCACAGGGCAGATTGCTCCACCCTGGGTGATTCCATGCACTCCATCCTGAATGGGAATAAGCCTTTCAGGGAAAGACCTCGAGCAGAAGGCTTGGAAGTGAAATCTTCACTGGGAGAGCTAGGATGCTAAACAGAGAATTTGGTGTTGTAGAAGGGCCTGGAGATGTGAGTTTTACAAAGAGGAATTTAAGATTCTCCTTCTAAATATATTAGTTCACCAAAAAGGAAAACAAGGACCAGATTCTGATCTCAACAATGTCATTGTAAATATGGATAATAGCACTGATTTCAGCTAATTCTAGAAGTGATGACCTTACATTAAAACTAGTGGTAAAACTACCCGTGATTCAGTGGAACTGAGAAATCACCTCACCAAGACCCAAGTGCAATGCATTTTCAAATGCCAGAAACACAGCTGTGTCCTTGTCTACATCCCAGCCAGTAATTTCAACCCAAATGAAATGCCCTATAGTTGCAGCTAAATCTAGCGTATGCTTTGGAGTGAGGTTGTGCTCTTGCAATTATTTGAATAGTTGTGAAAAATAAATCAATTCAGCTCATTCTCATATGCCAGTTGGCACACAGGACAACAGGACTGGAAAGATAATTCCAGGGTCACTGATTCTAACTGCTTTGTCGTGGGCACGAATTCAAGTTCCTTCATGAAAGGGGAACATCAAAGTGATACACAGCATTTGAGATAAATTCTCACCAGGGACTTGTAAAATGTCATTAATACATCCTTGTCTCCTTTAGCCACTAGTTCATGTGGCATCTGTAAACACAGGTAGAAAACAAATCAGATCATTGATTTGGAGTCAGCTTGCAATTTACTGTGAAATTAAGTGTAAATTGTGCATAAATATTTTGGGTAAATCTGTTGCATTTGAGAATACTTAGCTTTCTGTTAATATTTCTACTTCAAAAGTACTCATAAGATGGGCAGATGAAATCTTGTTACTTAAATTACAATGCATTGAACAATAACATATCTCTGTCATAATTCTGATATTAAGCCTTGATCATATTTATCATTTAAAATGGTCAATAACAATTATTAAATCAATAAAGCTTCTTGAACAATCTATAGTCAGCAAATCTAGTGACACCAATAATAACCTAAGAACATGAGATAAAACTTGTGTCCATAAACAGCCATGCTGAAACCTTGGCTTAGTTAGCATCACTATATTGCATGCCAGCAGAACACCTGATAGTGAGAGAAGGTGGCAAGCTGCTTTCTCATGGGCAGTCAGTGACGTGTTGGGGTGTGTGTCCAGGGGTGCTGTTCAGGCACCCCCTTGTGAGAGACCCTCCATGGCCAACAGCTCCTGTGTCCCTCTGTCCCACTGTGTCTGTGGGCCTGGCTGCAGAGCACTCAACATTGCACATGCAGCACATCTCATCATCCTGCACACAGGGGGCTGCTGCTCCATGGCCCTGCCCGGGGTCCTGAGCACAAGGCTGTGCAAACAAGTGATCAGAAGTGCTCCAGCATTGCCTGGCAGGGCTGGTCATACTGGCAATCAAATGACTCTATACCCTGCTCACCTGAATGAGTGGTAAGTGGATGGTAAGTGTTAAGTACACATGGAGACCCTCAACACGATTGTGTCGGGATACAAATCCACATCCCACGTCACACCTCGTTAATGAAGGTGTACAGCGCTGAGCAGGGGGACGTGCAGTGGCTGCTTCAAAATATGTCTCTGTCTTGAAGCAGGTGACTGAGTATAAAAATGCTGTGGCATGGTTTTGGCACTGGGGAGTGAGAATGTTGGAGATGGCAGGGAGAAAAGGAGGAAGAGAATTAATTTCTTTTTTACAACCTGCCTTCCCCTTCAGTGCAGGAGCTCAGAGGTATTCATTAGAGGAAAAACCAAGCAATTTTCTCCCTTTCAAAAATTAGCTGGGGATGTCCATTCTATTATTAGAGATGTTCAGATTCCAAGCAAAACTACAGGTGAGCATAAACCTCAAGAACTACTGGACTGACCTATTCCAGAGGAAAAAGGGAAGTTTTTGTGTAGTGCCATCTATTTATTCTTCTCCTACAGGAAAATGAAATATAGCTGGGCTGTTACAGGCCAAATGATGCAAGAGGATGTCAGCACTATTCCCATCCACTCTCTGGGGCTGAAGCAACCCTTGAATAGCCCATAGGTCATGCACAGTCCCATCCTCCCACAAGATCTGCTGTACTCCGCTAGCCAGGGTGACATGGGCTGTGACCCACAGGAGGTAATGGAGAGGTTTGACTTGGAAAGGCCAGGTCAGCCTCTCTGTGCTTGGCTTTTCTCCAGTCAGCAGAACCAGGCTGCTCTGCTGCGCCTTCTCTGATGTTCCTGATGTCAGCAATCACTCTGCTGTGGAAACACAGGACAAGTGGAAAATCAGCTTGGTCAGGGATTCACCCAGCTGGTCTGGAACTCAGCCTCTCTTCCTATGAGAAGCAAATGAACCTGTACCACAGGCTGGGCAGTGTCAAAGTACATGGAAATGTAGAGCTGCAGACTCACCACAGCCCATCTCACCATCTTATGCTCCCCATCATGGGATAAGGCATTGGGTTTTATAACTCCCTATCTCCTACCTCTTCTGTATTAACAGTTATTTGTTTTGAAAGTGTTTGTGCCTTTCCTCTTGGGATTCAAAAAGAAGGGTTACCTTCCTGTGCAAAAAAAATAAGAAGAGGATAAAAATAATGGAGTGAGAAGCAGTGAGGAAAGATAAAGTGTCCTTTCTCTGGTGGTCTCCAGACTACTGTTTGGAGAAGAAACAAGGCTAAGAACAGTAAAACAATATTTGGAATTTCTGTGATGTTTGTCCTTCTTTAGGATAAAACTTAAGGGTTTTTACTAATTGTGCTCAGAAAGATTTACAGTTTCGACACATTTCTGTTTTGTTTTGTGACTTATGGCAGGTGTTGTCAGCTTCCCAAATCACACTAATAAATTTTACAGCTATAGTTCTTTCTATAGTTCCTTCTGATAGCATCATGTTTCCATGCATTTCCATTCCCTTGCATCTCCCTACAGCATGTGACATTGCCCAGGTGTGCCAACAGTGGCTGCTTACAGCTTCTCTGACCTCATCCCAGGAAAGTATCTGTAGAAAGTATCTTGGGAGACTGCCCTCCAGAGTTTGCCCTTGAATTTTTCCATCATTACAAATGGCAATACAACTCCAGTGGCAGCAGGAGTCTGCACTGCCACAATGTGTCCTGGATCCTGTGAGGTGACAAAAGAGCAGGATGGCTGAAGATCTGTTTCCATAAGCCTTCTATCAGCTCTGTGGAGGCACCTCTGGCCACAGCCATGCCATGTTGCAGGGAAGGAAAAACAATGTTGGGTGGAGGTTCCTAGAGGCTACTCTGCATGCACAAGACTGCCTGGTTGCAGGAAGGAATGTCCACATGTTGTAGGCACTACCTGAAGTGCAAGCCATGACGCTGCCCGTGGGGCAAAGATGTACCTCGAGTGCTTGGGAGGGATGGCCAAATGCCTGAGTGTGCCCAGACTCAGCTGTGCAGTCCAGACAGGTTGGATATAAAAGTTTTCTTTGTCAGCAGATGACCTGAGCTTGGCTTTACTTGAACTCCTTGCTGGTGAACCTGGGATAGTTGATGTGAGCTGCCACATGCCCTCTGGGGTCCTCCATGGCAACAACTTGGTTCCAAACCTGCAACTTCTGCAACCCATGGCCTCCCTTCTCAACATCTGCCTAGACTGCCACTGGCTTTAGTATCCTAGACACTTCTTTGTGCATGGAAATTGATCCAGCTTTTCTGCTTTGCTGCCCTTTTTAGAAAGGTACTAAAGTGAGAGACTATCTATGTTCCCCCAGAGTGTTTTCCAGGGATTGAAATGAAAGTTGAGATTTCTCTAACTTTTTACAGTCCCTGTTTTGTCAGTGCATGGGAATCACGTTTTGGGAGTGATGTGTATCATGGCCCTGATTATTTACATTCATTGCCTGGTTATTTTTATCTGAGTCTGATTTTGTGGGCTAATTACACAGGCACACGCACACAGACAGAAACCACTTTGGCCCATTCCCAGAGATAAAGTAACCTAAAGCATGCATTACCAGCTTGCTCAAAGGTATGTTCTACCATTTATCTGATAGATCTGAAAAATAAAATGGTTTAATGCACCTTCAAATGAAAATACAGAACCACCATAACAAGGATTTCCATGCTGAAGGCAACCAAATTACAACACATCAAAGTATTTTCTAATGCAAGTCATACTACCTCTGGGTGCCCACCTGAAACTTCAGAAACCACAGCCCTTCTCCATGTGGACACAGACACACCACATGGCATTTCTCACCCCAAAGTAGGTGTCAATCCCCTCACCTTGACACAATCCTGCTACTCTCGCTTACTGATTGAATTTAAATTGTGATGCTTTTTTGGCTGCATCACTGATAGAGCACCTGGACAGTCTCAGGAGGAAGAGAGTCTCTTATCCCTGTAAGAGACTCTTTAAATTGGGAACATGCCAATATCTTCCCTGTCTCCAATGGTCTGAGCCATCTTGGGTGTCCTTTTTCACCTCATCCCTTCTGTACCATCCTTTTAACCTTGTGGGAACCTGACAAGGAATGTAAAAGCTTTCTATGAATGACACATTTAGGGATAAATATCTGGACCATAGCTTTGGAGAAGAGCTTGTGGTGTGGCTGTGGCTGAGCACGGTACCCAGCCAACAGAGAGATGCCAGTGGGGAGCTGTGGGGGGAATAGAGTGTGTGGATAACATTGCTTTTTCATAGCCACTTCTTTGGCGGTAAAATGTGAAGATGGTCTTTGGAAGCTATGAACATTATTTAGAAGAGCTTTGAGAGGTTTTCTTTCTCTATAAGGGAGAGAAACCCCCCCTTCTCCTCACTGCATTAGGTTAGTTGGAAAAGGGGACTTAAAGGCAGAAGTGAGAGTTTTAGGGAAATACTTTCAGACTGGCACTCCCAAGGAAAGGTGGACAGGGGACTTGTCCCAGATAGGACTGGAGATGCTTAATTTCTGGCATGCCACTGATCTGGGTGCAAGCACTTTATGTGTATTCACTGAACTCAGAGAAATAGCGGAAAATTAGAGAGATTTAAGAAATGTGTTTGCATTGTAACTGTGTTAAATTGCTGTTTTTAAAACTTTACCAAAAGACCAATGTTTAAGCTGTTCTTTAGTTAGGCTCTGAGGTGTGCTATGTAAGATTAAACATTTTCTTTATAAACTTTGCTAAGAAATATGACACAGTTTAATTTTGGTGGCATCTCTACTGATCCATTAAGGATGTCCAAAAAAGATGGAAACTGAGTTGGTGAAAAATGCATCACGAAGCAGACAAGTGTACATTTTTAAAATAAAAGAAAAATTATATAAGAATAAGTCATAGTGATCAAACCTTATAGAAGCAGCTGTGAGTGATTTTGGGTCTGATTCTGCAAGGGCATTTGTTGCCTGTAATGAAAAGACATCAATACTTGTGCAAGTAACTCACTTTTGGAGTGTAGTATCACATATCCACCCACATATGCACACATATGCTAGCTGTGATAGAATATGCCAGCCACAGACTGGCCTATTTTGATCATATTGCCAAAGCATATTTTTAACTTTCTGTACCAAAACGCTTACTATTGCCCTGACTTTGGATGCTATTTTTGTCCATTTTGAAGAGTATATCCTCCCTGGTTTGTGTGGCATCATCCAGAGAGCAGGGCCCATTTGCTTTTCTCACCTGCCCTTCCTGCAGTGCCAAAGCATGCCTGCTGCGGTGGTTGCTAGCGCTCACATGTTCCCCTCTGCCTGGTTTTGCCTTCAGCTTTCTTTTTCCTGGAAGTGTTCTCTTTTCCTCAGGAAACCAAACAGCTCCTGGTTACATCCAGCTCTCCCGCTGGCAGTGTCGGGGCAGAGATGCTGTCACTGCTCTGGCACAACCAAAGTACTCCTGGAGGTCACTGCTGCAAGGAGAGCACAGCAAAAGGGAGAGGTTTGTGAGAAAACAGAGCTCAGACTGCAATGGACTTGGTGGTCCATTGGGACCATTTACCACAACGTCCTATATAGAGGGATCTCTTTGGGAAAGAGATATAGGATGTTGTGATAAAACCATCGGTGTGATGTCAGCTGTAACACCACAAATACAAAGCCATATTCATGGAAAATGCAAGTTCAGAGGCACCATTGGAGAATTTGGGTGCAGGAATGCTGATAATAACAAAGGAAAAAGTCCTTCCAAATTTTAATTTGCATTCTACAATTTTTAACCCATAAAACCTGAGTAAGTTTAACATCTCACATCAAGGTGGAAGGAGTTTGCCTTATCCCCAGTATTAGGAAATGGCAGCACAGCTCAATCTCTTGACAGTGATGTGACCCTCTGAAAGCATTTTTATGGTCAGGATTTGCTTCTACATATAAAATTAACTTCAAAGCAACTTTTCCCATCTTCTAAAGAACAGAGGCTTTGGATTCAAAAATAAATAATAGAAGGCGAAGTAAAGGAGACCAGATCTTAGCAATTCCTAAAGAAAATGAGATTAAGAAGTATTTATAAGCCATGGACTCACAGCCTTCCCTTGATCTGTATGTGCACAAAAATGAAAAATGGCATATATAGTTGTGAAGATCCCTTTTAGACGGTGAGATTCTTTTAAAATGGTAAGCCCTTTTGAGAAGGCAGGCCATACTTTTCCCTTCCTGGGTCAGACTTAATGTACTATTGACACTTAATGGTGCTGGGGACTCTGGACCTATGTTTTCATCTTTTAGTTATGGTTCATTGCCATTTATCTGTATAAATTCTGTATTTCCCAGCCATGAAACATGAGATTTGTAATGGAGACACTACAAATTCTGTCTCCCCACTTTCCCTGGCATGCTCTGCAACAAACAGGAATGATTGTGTCACGCTATTTTGTGTCACAAAATAATAAAATTTTTTATGCAAAGATGCCACTAATATATGCAATGTGGTTTGAGCCAGTGGACTGTGGTAGCAAGATTAATGAATTATGGTGTTCAGAAAAAAAAAAGGAAAGCAAAGGGGTTTTTTTCTCATTTGTGATACCACAAAAGTCCTTTAAAAAGCTGGCCTTTAATTCCAGTGATGTGCTAAAACTGAAGAATGAACCAGTCCAGAAGTCCATTTAAGGACAAGGCTCCTGTCCTTCAGAGCTGCTTCTCATCCCTGTTAGACAGACTGGAAATAACCCTGCTGCCTACTTGTTGGATCTGCTTTCCCAGGATAGTTTGAGAAGCTGTCCTGCAAAGGCACTCTATATGAGTAAGTCCCCATGGACAAGATTCACATCCAAGCTAATAAAAAGAAAAGGCCGGAAGGCTTATTTTTTTTAATTAAAAGAGAAGGCTTTGAAGTCCAGAAGGCCAACTCAACATTTCCATGCTGTCCTTGAGACACACTTGTCCAATTGGTCCATAAGATTTATTGCAACAGCTACTTCACTGCTTTGCCAACCAACCTCAGTGCTCCACTACCTGCAGTGTTAGAAAGATTTTTCTGAAAGTGCTTAGCCTGAGTCTTTCTGGCTGCAATTAGAATGTGTTGCTGCTTTTTGTCACCACAGAAACAGTGATCAGATGTTTTGCTTCTTGGCAAAGCCCTTTTACATATTTGATGGTGTTTCCCCTTTGGAGTCCCTAACCTACCTCTTGACATTTCTTCAGTCGCTCCTCAAAGGATTCTTTGGATTGCTTACCTCTGGGATGTCTCTGAGAGGTCCTCACTTTCCCTGATGTGCAGTAGCCAAACTTAAGTGCATTGCTGCACCTGAAGCAGGACTTGTGCTTTGTAAAGCAGAAGGATGCCTGCAGATGCCCAGCAAGCTGTGCTCCCCAAGAGGAGCATTCTTCAGACACCCAACACAAAGTCAGACTTCTTTGCCACTATGTGACAGGGTTGACTTACTCAGCCTGTGCTCCATTTTAATGCCTGCCTTGTCTTCTGAACTGCTCCCTAATCAATTTTATTCCATCTTGTGCTTTTGCTTGATCATGGTTACCTAAATTTAATACTTTGCATATGACTCTATTAAATCTTCTCTTTTTCTTTTTTTTTCAGCCAATTTCTCCAGCTTGCCAGATCAATCTGGATTCCAGCCTGTCCTCCAATTTGAAAGCAATCTCTGCAGTATCATAGAATCTGTAGCTGTAGTAAGCATATTTTACATTTCATCACCCAGCTCACTAAATGGAAAAAAAACCCCCGCAATGTGTATAAGACAGAACCTGTCAGGAGTGAGTTTTGTATTTGGACTTTAATGTTGAAGGACTGAAGTTTTCCCTTGGTATGGTAGCCAGCTAGTTAGGCACCTATCTAACAGTATTTCTCCATAGGAGGGCTCCTTACAAGGAGAGGACAAAAAAGTCACTGAGATCAAGCTGGACAGTCCTGCTAGACCATGTAAACAGAGCAGCCTGCTGGCAGCTCTCTGCCCTTTGCCATACCTGTGTGGCCACAGCAGGGAAGGCATAACCCAGGCTGCCACAGAGGTCTGAGGCACTCATGACTCGGAAGAGGTTTAAACAAACTTTTGGAGGATGTTGGGGGCTGTTCATAATGCCTTGAAAGCCACCTGCTGCAGAGAGATCCTGGTGATGGCTAGAGGCTGAGGGGTAGAGCAGAGACTGTGCCTAGCATTACCTAAAGATACATTTTCATGGGTCATCTATTACTTGGGTTAATATCCACTTGTGGCAGATAATGAAAGTGGCCATCCTTTGGTCTAGATTTATCTAAGGTGCTGAAAACCAAACAGCCAGTGAAGTCTGAGCAGTATCCTCAATTCAGGCATTGACATTTCGCTGTCTCTTCTTTAAAGGTTCCACACCATTTATATAATATATAATGTTATGTGTGAGTTGGTAGTTCTTGCTATGAAAAGGTCATACCTTGATTTCTATTATGTTTAAGTGGATTTTTCTTTTCTGCAAAACTGTAAGCCAGAAACATGATTGAAAGGCCAGAGTAAGGTAACAAATGTTAATTTTCTTGTATGGTATGTTATATGTTGTAAGTGAAAGCCAGAAATCAGAAGCTTTTCAATTTGACACAAAATGATTGCCCTTAGATATTGGCCTGCTTTATTTACAAGATGTTAAAAATTACATTGTGAATACTCATATGATCATAATAAAATGATTGCCTGCAGAAGTGTGAATTCCATTTAGCCTTTACAATGAAGCACTTAGTGGGCTTTGTACTGCGTGGGCATGACCTTAGAAAAGGCCTATCGTTTGACTATGAAAACATGGCTTAGTTCCAGTGCTAACAACATCGCTCTGCTAAAATAACTTTGGTGGGCACAACGACCTATAATTTTTGTAACACCACTGAAAAAAGTGCTTTCCTTACAGTAGTGCTAATTGTGTACAGGACAGATTTTTTGGAGTATATTAATAATATTGGTTTGATTAGCTATTTTTAACAAAAAAACTGTGAATTGCAAACAAGCACCTCTGGATGCTTTTTTCAGTGAAAAAAGCACCCTTCAGTGAAGGGTGAAAACACTCAGGTCCCACATTAGCAGTGTTCTGTACTTGATTCTATTATCTCACCATTTTGGTTTTTTATGTGAATTTTAACAGAGCACCCAGAGCCACATCAGTAATATACTATCAAATGGTACAAAAATATGATGATGACAAAAATATGACAGTGGACACTCAGAATTATAACCTGAAAAAGGCACCAATGGAATAGAAATTGTTCCTCTGACCTTGTTCCCACTCAGCCTGGTTACAGAGCAATTTAACTCTGAATACCTCAGTAGTAATTCCTGATTTTCACCAGAGTGAATATGGCCCAGGGAATAATATATTTGCCATCAGTTCACACTCACTGTTACCTTTTCTTTACTTCAGCTGACGTGTATGATGAGACTATTTTCTAGGCTGTATCCTCTAACTTATGTCACCACTGACGGCAATAAAATGAAGAATGTAAAATACAGCCATTTCAGCTGAGTTGTGAGCTATGACTGCATGAGGTTAAGGGCTCATGACATGTATGCATGCTTGCTGCGAACACTACAGAAGAGGTGTTTTTGTATCAACTCCAAAGAATTTAGGTGAGAGCAAATGCCTTTTTCACTTTTTGGTTCTGTTTGCCTTGACATAATTCTGCTATCCAAAACCCCAAGGGAAAATATTTCAACAAAGAGACAGTCTTCGGTGATTAAACTGTCATGAAACAGAGATGAAGTTGGTGGGATCAATTGGCTCTCACCGTGCCTTGACGCAGCTGTGGCTTGGATGAGCAGGACTGGTTATGAGTCAATCTGACTAGGATGGGATCATGCCAGAGGTCAGGGGAACCAGCTACTTACAGAAGCACAGGCAGCTATTTTCTCCTTCAGGTTTTCCTATTTTAATGCTGGTGATTTGTCACACTTACTGAATGAAGAAAGTGTCCCCAGCACAGTCTTCATCATCATGGACCCCTGTTACTTGGAGTGATGCTGTTGCAGTCCAGCACCTCCAACCCTCATCTTTAGCAGGACCAATGCAAGGACCTGAAAGATCTCTTTGCAAGAGACAGCCAAAGCTTGGGGAGCCACCCTGGTTTCCTAGGTTACTTGAGCAAACAGGCCAGGACCTCATTTTAAGGGATTCTTACATGGCTCCATTACTGAAGCAACTGAAAATCAGTGAAAACGCTGGTAAAGGTGATGTCTGTCATTCCATATTCTGGCTCTGCCCTATTTTCTTCTCTGCCTTTTATTTTAACCCTCCTGAAGGAACAGTGTCTCAGCCTCATCCGATAGTGTCCTTGTGTAATAGCAAAGAGGCTTCAACTGCTGACTTTGAGACATGGTGCTCTGTTGAATAGTGAGGGAACTGTATTATGGAGATAAATTTTTGTCTCAGTTCAATAAACTCCACGATTTGTTGACCAGCAAATGATGTCATGAACCCTGTTGACTCTCCCCACGGGGCACAATGTGCAAGAAGTACTCGTGGCTTCTTCTCTTGCATGGGTTTGAAAGGATCTGGAAAGACTGCTGCATACTGACATGAGAGACTGCTTTGAACACAAACACGTATCACAGCAAAGTTTAAAGAAACGTCAAACTTCTGAACTAATAAAGTAAAACTGGAATGATGTGCATATCAATAAAGGCAAGAAACTATGCCCATATGGCTTGGCTTAGTGGTCTTTCTGTGCGAATCCTTAAACAGGAATGAATTCACCCTCTAGCTGGGTTTTGTTAGAGTTTAAAAAGAAACTCAGCAAGGGCTGACCCAAACCGATGCTGCTTAAATTGAATCTAAGCTGTAGCTTCCATAAATCATGTTAGCAGATTAAAGTTACAATTGAAAGGTCTTGATTTGTAGGCACCAGACTGTAAATTAGCTACTGAAGTAGAGGGCTGTGAATTTAAGAACCTGACTGGGAACACCCATCGTATATTACACGTATTTGGCAATACGCCTCCATTAAGGGACCAAAGAAAACAGCACAGCCGTGACTGATCAAGTGGAAGAGAAGTAATACAAAACACCCACGAGTTTTGTTGCTTCTGGAATATCCTGGAGAGATTCAAGACGTGAAAAGTAAGCAAGAGAGTCTGAATCTTGCCTTTTGTAAATAGTCATCCTTCTGCTGGTGCAATTCCTTATTTTTGCAGTATTCCTGAAAACATTTTCTCAAGTTCTTTGGGCAGATTCAGGCTCATACACATTTTTTCCAGCAGTAGGCCACTCTCTTGGTTCACTATGGGGGCCCAATTTGAAAGGTTAACTGTGAATGCCACGTTATAATCATCTGCATCTACATCAATTAGCTTTTATGGCTGCCTGTGCTTAATATGTGGAGTTCAGCTTTGCATTTAACACACTCCTAAACTATCTGCAATCCCTCTCTAAGCTTCCTCTCTTCCTACAATTTCCTTCACCATAACATTTATTCTGTGCTTGTTGTTTTCTTCTCACACAGTGTAGTAGGCTTATGGTACACACTCTCTGTTTTAGTAAAGTCTGTTTCTTTGCTTAGAAAAGCTGCAAATAAATGGCATATTTCTTATGTTGGGAAGAATGAATGTGGAATATTACATTAATCGCTAAGTACAGAACTTCTCAAGTTTCCCATATTCACTGGAAATACATGGGGCATGAAAACTTTAGAGAGACTGAAGAATGTTTGAGGAGGTTATTGAACAGCATATAAATAGCTGTTGGGAGCAAATTATGTCATGACAGCATCTTGTGATGTACTTTGTGCAGTTAAATGGTCACATTGCAATGCTGGCTAAAGTTAAGGGGGACTTTCTTCTGTAAAATAAAGTTTCTATTAAAAAACCCCAAGCACTTTGAGTAATTGCTAACAATAACCTGGACTATAGTACTTCAATTGTACAGTTCAGGAACATTAAACCTCTTAACCTTTGAGTTGCCTACTTGATTTTAAATGAATATGGTACTTAAGATGATAACAACTGTGCAGCTTCATTCTTTATTAAGGACATACATGATTTCTCCCTCGCACATTAACACTCTCATTATAATAATAAAGAATGGCAAAAATACAGGTATCAAAAGATTATTAGTACCTTCTAGACACAGTCTTTTCACAGTTCCTGTTTCCAGAACTACACCACTCTAATTAGCGTAACAACTATTGCTACATTCAGAGTGTCAACAGTAACATTTGATGACACAGAAACCTTGAAGAGACTCATTTCATCCATTGTTCTGTCAAGACTTTGTTTGAAAAATCTGGTTTATGTCTGCTCTTCCCCTGTGTTTCTTCTAGAGTGTGCAGAGAAAAGCAACAACAGAGCATCCATTGTTGGGGTTAAGGTGAATCCAACTATATATCATGGAGAAAATCTGCTTTCTTCCAGAACACCAATGCACAAACATACTGCATCCAACATGAACCATTCTGATGAGGATAGAAGTATTTGTTTGTATTTGGTAAAAGATCTCCACATCAAAATGTAGATGCCACACAAAACAAAAGACAGGCCAAGAACAAAAAACATGTCTTGCTAGCAACAATAAAGGCAGCTTTGCTTCTGGTAATTGATAAGATGTAGTATTTTGCCCAGATTCACCTAATTCAAAATACAAACTGTAACATTCCTACCACAGGATTTATAACAGATGCTGGCTGCATGAATCAAATCTCGAAGGACTTTTGGGAAGGGTGTCCATGTGGGCTGCCCCCAGCCTCAGCAAGGGGGAAGGAGGGAAGGCAGGTCACAGGCACACTCTGAGCTCTCAGGGCAGCCAGGCTGTGGCAGCCCATACAGCACTGTCAGGACAGCACCAAGGCAGCTGTGAGAGAGGATCTGGGCAGGGCTGAGCTCCCACGAAGGGAGCTGCCCAGGTCCATCTGCGTGCCCAGGGCCAAGAGAGTGCAGGAGACACTGCTTCTGGCCCTCAAATGGGCAGCAGTCTGCAGCAGGGTGCCTCTTCCCTATCCTGTAGGATAACCCCAAATCTGAAACACAAGGCAATTTTCTCCAAAATGAAAAGAATTTTCACTTAAAAAGACTAGAGATGTTTTACCACAAGAAAGATTTGATGAGCAGGCACAGACCAGATTAATTACCCTGCTTGAAGCAATTCTATGCATCAAGGAATGGAGGGAGGAAAAGAACCACTTTTGTTTTTATATAAACACAGTGTAAGAGTTCAGCTCACCCTCAGGACACAATCTACTCTGACAGCCACATTCTAGCCACCTTTCTCTGTAACTGAATGTAGTCTACAAGGGCAGAGGGTCTGATTTTTAACAAAGGATTAAATATTGCTGCATAATCCTCACTGGACAAGCTCAATAAACAGGTTTTTATTTCTCTTCAGTTGGATCTCTCCTGGCTTTATCAGCCTCTTTCTTTTCAAGTCCACACTTTCTTCAGATCACTGTTCCAGCATTTCAGATATTATTCTTACTTGCATGCAGTGGATTTGGACTAGATTCACAAAAAGTTTACTCACCTAGCACCACTTACCTGCCACTGTATTTCTCAGAACCACCATTTGCATTCCTATTGAGCTGCTGCATATGCCTGGAGGTGCCTATTTCTCTGCCAGAAAAATTTCTAAATATTGCCCCTGAACTTGCCAAGGTCATAACAGTGTGAGCCTCCAAGCACCTAAATCACATCTAAGCTCTTTTGGGATTTGCAAACAAAGTGTTACCCCCTGCTTCCAGGCCTGACCTGACATGCATTTTCAGAGAACACCTCTCAGATCAGGCACCACACAAAGTACAAAGCTCAATAAGAAAAATGATGGTGAATCTCTGGTTCAGAGCATCCATGCAGCATATATGGAATGAGGTTCCTCCCTTTTGAGCAAGGGGAGCCTGTCTGTTTTACAGGCTCTGGTCTCAAGTAATTTCTGTGGTTGAAGATACTCCTCCTCTTGAAGATGCCCCAGTGGAAGAGCCAGTCAGAGGTAATCATGGGGTCAAGTGGGGAGAAAAGCAGGAGAGAAATCAAGTGCAATCAGCATGGGATGACAACTCCAGCAGTGGATTTACTGAACTGAAGTGAGAGCTACCCTATTTCTCTGGCTGTTTTGCTTCGAGGGGAGAGACATGAGAGACAATGCCTAGTAACTGCAGAAGTCTGGCAGGAGAGACAGTTGGCTTTCATTCTCTTGGGAATGGTAAAAAAGGAAAAAAGTTTTCTCTGTCACTTCATAACAGCTATGTAGGTTGCTGAGTACTGTCTGAAAGCATCCTCAGTGTCTGAAGCCGAACTCAAATTGTATTCCAAGTGGGATGAAGCAAGTTTCCAGAAGCTTAAAAACATCACAGGGCAGATGAAAGGGCCTTGTATGCATGTTGTGACTTCCCACTACTTTGGCTGGATAACTGTCCCACAGATTCTCTGCTTTTTTTGTGAGATTTGTTGTGCTGTGAATGGCGCAAAGACCCAGCTGTATGAGGAATTCAAGTAATAATTATTTTTATATTTATTAAAAAACATTCCAAAACAGTTCAGATCAGTTATGGAACCAGTCAGTGTAAAACAAATTTGCACAATCAGGACAGATTTCATAATGCCCTCTGGACTCAACTAACTGGGAACAGAAATGTTGGAAAATTACTTCCAACCAGCCATTATTAAAAATAATGGCCTTTGCATCTGATGTGCTTGGGGAAGATGTCCATTGCTGTACCTCATTACAGGATGTAGGACCTGAGCCACACTGAGCACTCCACAGCCCCAGATGGAGAAGAACAAGAGGGCAGCCACCACCTGCATGAACTACGTCATCCTGACCACATTACCCAAGATTTTTCCAAACCCATCTACTACCACAATCAGTAGCAACTCTACTGAGGTAGAAATCTCTACTTTGTTTGAGATTCTACCTACACTGAAGTGAATGGAAAAAATCTTATTCTCCTTAGAATATGAAAAATTATTATTAGAATTATTTAAAATATCTGCTCAAAAATAGCTATTCTGACTTTGGTCAGAGACAGCTCAACAGGTCATGTGGTAAAATTCAAATGTGGCCTAGAAAAGTGAACAGGTGAAACCCTCTTACTGGTGAAACTACTATCAAAATTTTTCCAATTTCAACAATGCTAAAATCTTCCTCTTTATTTTGGTATGGATACAACCATGTGACAGGGGCCATGAGAATTTATAATCATAGATGCTGTGACTGAAAGGTCATGCAGTCTCTTCTCCCAAATATTAAATAATTTAATCCTTAGTGATACCAGAAATGAATTGCAGCTTACACTGAATTCAATTATCTGGCTAAAAAGGCAGTGAGAATGTAAGGACATGCAAGCAACCTTCATCATTTATTTCCAGGTGATTTCCTGAAAGTAGTCACAGCTTGATGCTTTTGTGAGGTCCCATAACTCCCTTCTCAGAGAAGATGTATTTAAAGTAATCATCCATTTATGCCATTTATACCTGGGAGATAACTGAACACTAAGCACCATTTTAGATTTGTCTGATAAAAAAATTTGAGAGCGGTTTCTGTGAAAATAGGATTTCAATGATATTTTGGGAGAAACACTCTGCTTATACTGTTTCTCTAATTTAGATGATAAATTTCTACTAACAGACCATGAAAGAGTCGTGTGTGAGGCTTTCCTGTAAGATCCTTTAAACATGGCTGGGGGAGGGGTATCAATTAAAGAAAGCTTTTCTCTCATTTTGCACCAAGGTTCCCTCATTGCTACAGAAATCAACAGGAGTGCAGCAGCACAACCAGGAGAGATGCAGTCGTGAATCAGACCCTGAGCTAACAGCGTATTTTAATTCATGTTCAAACTGTGTTAATTGGCAAAAGATAAAACATCCACACTGTTTGTTTTGCTGCTGAAAGGAATTTGTGTTGAAAACCGTGACTAAATAATAATTAACAGGCTTCAAGTAATCAATCAATAGTATTTCATGAAAATAAGTTGTAAACTACAGTCTTGGACTCAGATTTAAAGTTGGTTGGTGGGGCTTTTTTTTGTTGGGGTGGGTTTTTTAGTTTTTCTTAGGACAGCAGTGGTGCAAAGCTTAAACCAAATCCAGGCTGGCACTTCATTAGCAATTCCTTATTGTGGTTTTACAATGTTAAATTTGTACAAACAGATTAAGTGTGTTTTTTAAGCTGTTCCTAAATAGCCTGGGAACTAAGAATTAAGTGCAGATTCTGTCCAACCCCTCAAAACCCAACACACCCTTCTCCAAGCCCAACACCTGCTGTTAAAAATACACCACACAATGGCTCTGATCTTACCTACCAGCAGATGTGAAGATGCCCAGAGGTCTCTCAGATGTTTGTGTTCCTGGGTCACGTGAGGGCACCAGGAAGGGGAGGGAAAATTATTCTGGAATTCCAGAGGTCACTGCTGGACAAAAATAGTGAAAATTGCACACATGTAGAGAAAAACAAAAGGTTCAAAAAATCTGGAAATTCGCCCAAGAAGCCTTACTGGGGGCAATGTTTCATCCCTGAATTAAATAGAAAAGAAAGAAGAATACAGCAAAGAGATGAAAATACTGTTATCAGGAGAAAGAAAGGACTCTTATGATGCTCACTAGCCTCAAGCCGAAAATAATTAAAAAGTTCTAGCCAAGTTAAGGGAAGGCAATCCGCTCTCCCAAGGCTTCTGTGGTGAGCTCTTAAACACTTCTACCTGCATGTAGCTGATACATTTTTCAGGTTCTAACTAATTATCACCAATAATCTGCTTCATGGTTTTGTTTTCAGAACAATTTTATTTCCAGATCACTTGACTCTTTTGCATTTTCTTTATCTGTACATTTTTAACCAGGGAAAGAGCCTAGAATTTGGCCTATTTCACTTGTGTGCTCTTCGACATGGCAAATTTGATTCTAGGGAGATTATTCACACCAGACAGTCATTATGCAGAAGAAGCTTTGTCCCTCACCCACGGAGTTTGTCACATCCCCATATTAGCTCTTTGTGGGTCTGCATCATTTTCCTGGTGCAGAGGAAGGTCTCATGCAGTCCCTGCAGGAGGAAACAGTGCTTGAAAGGCTCTTGTACACATGTGGAGGGGGATGAAAGCTTGGGCCATGCATGCACAACACATGGCAGCACTAACAGTGCTCCGAGCTTCTCAAAATAATCAACTGAGCTGCAGTGACACAGCAAAATACATCATAATCACATCAATTATGCAATCACTATTTTGTGAAAACAAGCCTCTGGGATTTCTTTTTAAGTAATCAAAGAAATATCAGACGTGAAAACAATGAACCTTCCTATTACAAACGAGTAAGTTTCCGCTGGGGAAGGGAAAAAAAATAAAAAATAGAGAGAAAACGAACCCAGTCAGACCGTAAAAGTGTCTTATTCTGGCTTCAAGAAAGTGACCAGCTTGTCGTCAGCCCTGGGAGAGGGCAGAGCTGCTCCGTGCCAGCTTGCCTATGCCCCCCTTCCTATCTGTGGGTGCTGCACAGCCCGTCCTTGGATGCCACCAATGTGACACTTGGGCTTGGTGGGAGGAGGGAGCAGTACTGGTTCCCACCGCCGTGGATTTCACACCCAGCCCTCCTCGGCTGCCTCTCGGCACCTCTTCACTCTGCACCCTGCATCCTTCATCCTGCACCCTACATCCTGCACACCGCACTCTGCATCCTTCATCCTGCACCCTACATCCTGCACTCTGCACTCTGCACCCTGCATCCCGCACCCTGCATCCTTCATCCTGCATCCCGCATCCTTCATCCTGCACCCTACATCCTGCATCCCGCACCCTGCATCCTTCATCCTGCACCCTGCACCCCGCATCCTTCATCCTGCACCCTACATCCTGCACTCTGCACCCTGCATCCCGTGCCCCACATCCTGCACACCGCACCCCACATCCTGCATCCTGCACTCTGCTGCATCCTGCTGCATGCTGCATCCTGCTGCATCCTGCATCCTGCCCTCTGCACCCGGCATCCTTCATCCTGCACCCTGCATCCTTCATCCTGCACACTGCATCTTGCACCCTGCATCTTGCAGCCTACACCTTGCATCCTGCACCTCGCACCCCGCACCCTGCTTCATCCTGCATGCTGCACCCAGGGGAGGCCGCAGTGTCTCCGGCTGTGTTGCACAGCCCCACAACCCCGCAGCGGGATTTTGGCACGACATGTGCATTTCGGTAAACGCTTTGGCACTTGGCTAAAGCCGGCAACAGCCCTCACGAAATGCCCACAGCAGCGTGTGCAGAGACCTTCCCGGCTTCCAAGCCCCTGCCAGGCCCTCCCGAGCAGGGCCGTGCAGGCCTGGGGGATGGGATACAGCTGCCGAAGCCGCAGCCTGGATCTGGCGGCAGCTTTGCTTTGGAAGGAACTATAAAGGAACACTTTGCCCTGCAGCTAAAAAGCCTGATAAAAATCTGTGAGCATGTGAATGGTGAGGGGAAAAAAGGGTCAGCTCAGTTCTCTCTCTTCGCTACTGCCTTCCTGTTGAATTCTCAGCTCATCCCCGGTGCCTGTGGCCGCTCCGTGGGCCGGCTGGGTGTTCCCTCTTGTCTCCCCGTCCAAGGCAGACTCCATTGGGAGCAGCCGGCCTGGCGTGCCCGAGGGGCCCGTGGTGCCCGTGCAGCAGCAGCCCAGGGCTTCTCCACAGCCACTGTCCCGCCTCAGAGGCCAAAGGAGCGGTGTCTCCCAGGCACAGGGCAGGGATGAAGCAGGTGCCATGTGGGGCTGAGGGTGTCTCCCAGTCACAGGGCAGGGAGGAAGCAGGTGCCATGTGGATCTGAGGGTGTCTCCCAGGCACAGGGCAGGGAGGAAGCAGGCGCCATGTGGGGCTGAGAGTGTCTCCCAGGCACAGGGCAGGGATGAAGCAGGCGCCATGTGGGGCTGAGGGTGTCTCCCAGGCACAGGGCAGGGAGGAAGCAGGCGCCATGTGGGGCTGAGGGTGCCGGCCCATGCACAGGGCAGGGAGGAAGCAGGCGCCATGTGGGGCTGAGGGTGCCGGCCCATGCACAGGGCAGGGATGAAGCAGGCGCCATGTGGGGCTGAGGGTGCCGGCCTTGGGCTCCCGCCGGCCTCACGAACCCCACCCCTGGTGCACGCCGGGGTAATCCGGCCCCTCGGGGAAGGGATCTGGGAGCAGCGGGTAGCGGAGCCCAGCCTTGCTGACATCAAGCGTGAATAATTGGGCTTTAATGTGGCTGGAAGGTGGGAGGGTGAAGGCGGCAAACACGCCACCTTTTCGCTCGGGGCCAGGGCACGGATGGTTGCTGGTTCCTACTCTTTCCCTCCAGCCCTCCTTTCAACCTGGCTCTGGGGAGGCAGCCCTTCCCCAACCCTTGCAAAATGCTTTGAGCTCAAAAGAATCTCATAAACTTGTTCCCCTGGCGCTCCCTGGGTCTCCCCAAGTTGACGTGGCCTCAGCCACATCGGCCCTGCAAAGCAGCCGGGCTCCCACTCCTTCCATCCCAGGGAGATGCTGTCCTTGGGTTCCTCAAATGTGTGACCCTGTGGGGTCTGAAGGATTCTCTCACCTACTGCCATTACATTTCACTGGGAGATTGGGTGCTTCTGGACAGCAAACCCCCTCTCTCCCTCCTCTGAGGAGAGGGAAATAGCTGCAATGCTCCTGATGGTATTTAAGGCATGGTGTCTCTGATGGTACAGGAGATATCCCCTATCACCGTCACCTGCAGCACTCCCACCCTGCTGAGCTGCTTCAGTTTATGCTCACCAGAACAAATTTTTCATAGCAACTTTAAAACTGGGCAAGTGAGATATCAAAGTTTTAAAAATATTAGGGGTTGAAAAAAAAATTCTGTTTTTTCTGAAAAAAATTGAGTTTTCTGTTAACTCACGTAGATAAATTAGGTTGTGGAAACCTGCCAAATCAGCTTTGCAATGAGAGGAAACTACTCCATGGAGCTACCCCTTGCAGTAGAGCTTGTTCCTGTGAAACACAAGGTTAGCAACATGACTGTGTAAGCAAGCACTTTGACTTGGTATTAAATGTTCCACCGGAAGAGTCTTCCAGTCACATAAAAAGAAAAGATTTCATATTGCATCCCCACCAGTGCTTCCTTTCCCTCTGCTTCCAGCCTAGCTGCTTCTGTTCCTCACTTTAATTCTCATTTGATCCTCTCATTTTCTTCCACCCTGTGTGTTGCCAAAGTTCCTTACCTCCCTTTTCCACAGACAAACTATGAAGACTTGGCCATATGGATTCCAATGTATTAATGGGCTAGCCAAAGGCAGGCAGACCAACACACAGAAATCCATTCATCTCAGAGGTTTTTTTGCTTATACTTCCCTACAAATCTAATTATAGGACTGCTTTGTTGTGAAATATTTTCAATGTGTCTGCATTGGACACATCCTAATCATATGTAAAGTAAAAACTATTATATGTGAGGGAATCTTCCTAAACATTTCCTGTAAAAACTTATTGAAACAGCAAATCAAATGCACCTTTGACTAACACCTAATAGCAATTCAAAGCTTTTGAGTTATGGTTTTGAAGTAGAAAAAATAGAAAGCTGATTTTACAGAATGGAGGAGAAACGAGACATTGTATTGTATACAGCACACAGTGTGAAGGGCAGGTAATGAATTCAGGTAGCCTGAAAGGAAAGGAAAACGAGTGCCTTGTATACAGATGCTTCTCATTATTATTTCATTTACTGTAATTCTGTGTATATACAGTCATATTTCTGCAGCTCAAACTTAGAGTAACTCTAAGGAAAATGACAATAGGTTAAGATGCAGTTATTAAAAGAACTGGATCCACAATTTGCAGTCAGTATTTAGTGCTCTGAAAGATCTAGATCTTCAAAGAAGCAGGGGGACAAACTAGAATAAGTTTCAGGGAAATAGTCTGGAATTTATCTGGCAACTTTCAATTTCTGGAAATTCTGATTTCAATAGCACTAGAAGACAAACAAATATGGAAGCCCTGCTTCCCAGCCTGATGTAACCTTGCAGAGCAAGGTTGAAGGAGCAGATAGCGCATTGGAATAAGACTCAGAAGACCTAGAAGGGAATTTCAGGTCTGTACCAAACTTCTTTGCTAACAGTGAGGAAACCTTTTAACCCCACTCTGTCTCACTTCTGCATCAGGAACACAGTCTGGACTGCAACATTTTTGTGGTGACCTTCTTTTGTAAGCAAACTTCTCCATGTCCACTAAACATCCATCAATATCAAACAGAGTTGCCAGGTACTAGTTCAAGGATAGCTCAGATTTTGCATGCATACATACTTTGCATAGAGAAAATGCAAGTGCAGGTATAGAACATGGGAGATGCAAACATTGGGATGCAGATTCTGTTGCCTTCCTGGTACAGCACATGTGCAGTCATGCTACATGATCCTCTGCAGCCACCTCTTCACTGATTCAGCCTAAAAAAGCTCTGAAAATGAAAATGTTATGCTCAGTGTTAAAATAGTTTCAGTGATGTTATTTAAAATGTGTAAAGGCACTGGTAAAATGTTAACCAACACCTTGCCAACATAATAAAAACAGAGAGAAAAAGGAGTGGACCAGATTCAACAGATTTTTTTTCTGTGGTCTTTTTGGAGAAGAAAAGGGCAAGAAGGGGGAGAAAGAAAGGTCCAAGTTGAATAAATGTAAATGTATGAATGAGACAGTTCTAAGCATACCCAGGTGTCTTGCCAGCTCACTGCAGAGAGGTCACAGAGAAATAGAATGTCTAATCATTGGAATAAACACAGCTGTGCATACTTACATTTTCCATACCTATTTTGCTAGTGGGGGAAAAAAAAATCATTCCTCAGATCAGAAGATCTTTTCCCAGCCCCTTCTAGCTCCTTTTTTTGGTTTTGATGGTTTTTTTTGTTTGTTGTTGTTGTATTTTTTTTTTTTTAAGAAGTGTTTGGGGGTTTTATTTTTTTAATATATATACTTTTTTTTTGAGGGGGGAAAAATTAAGCTCTCCCTACTTCAATTGGTTGTCCCCTTTCAGATGATTATTAGCATTTGGAATGTTTTAGCCTTCCAAACATCTTTGGTGTTCAATTGTACAGAATTCTATGAAGACATTTTTTCAGCATGGGATTTAACACTTGTGGAATTTTAAGGCAGAGAAAAAGGAGGCTAAAAGGATTTTTGGACAGCAAATGCAAAACTGGAGGATTTTGCTTGAATAGAGCCAATGGCAAAAAAGAGCAAGTCTAAATTTGCTCAACGAGTGGCACACAAAATTCAGCAGGAGCAACTGAGGGTTATAATTTTTAAAAATTTCTACAAGCTGGAGAAGAATATTTGAAAACCTTTGAATTAATCATGAAGATTTTGAATAGATATGTTGTTTCAAGATTTTGTATAAATCAAATGTGAACCAAGAAATCCGACTGTAAAAACCAAACGTGCCTTTGGATAAATCAGGTGGTCAAATAACAGATATTAACTCTCCCTGGAAACCTTACCCAACTCGTACTTGCTTTTAAGGAATTCATTGTCACAGCGTTTTGCAAAGAGAATTTATGATAGAGTAGAAAGGTTCCTTGCAAATTTAATTTGAATAACTGAAACTATTCTTGAAATGTGGCCAGAAACCTGCTTTTAGCATGTCATTTGAAAACAAGGGGCTCTGCCACCAATTACTCTTGCAGTTACATGCAAAGTACATATGGATAAAACTTACAGATACTGGTTTGTTGTTGAGAATTTTAGAAACGGCTGTCTTCATTTCCATAAATATTCCACATTTTTCTCTGATTACTTTTGTTTTATAACTTGACCAAAAATATTGCTCCAAGTTGAAAATTTCTTTTAATTTATAGGATGGGGGAGCAAACTCAGTTCTTTTATTAAAACAATCTTGAGTCTGTCATGGCTCAAAAATAAATTTTGTAAAATGAGATTTTTACTGTTGTTTTAAGAATGTGATACATTTGCTACTTTGGCGATTGAGGGAGTGAACGCATTTTCAGGGCTTGATGGTTGTCTGAAGTCTGATAATTTTCAGCCTCCCTGAGCAGCTATTTTGTCTGCAGCAGGCAAATGTTCTTTGTGAGACTGCTCCCACCCAGCTGAGAAACCATCACCCCTTTCCCAACCCATAGGATCTCCATGCAGGCTGCTTTGCAGTCACAGAGGAGCGACTGTCTGAGTAAGAGGGAAAGCTGGCACACTCAGCTCCCCTTGAGGCTGACCTGCTACCTCTTTTGGTGTAGCAGACATTAATCAAGACAGCAGGATTAGATGGGAGCAATTTTGTTGATGTGGCTTTCCATCTCTGGAAGTGCCCTTAGTGCTCTTTCCCGGGGCAGATGTGGGCACGGCAGAGAGATGGGGTGGACACAGGAGATCCAGGCAGAAACCTCAACTGAACTTTGTAACAAAATCAAATTTTTTTTCTCTTTGAAAAGTGGAAACAAAAGGACAAGCGACAGAGTGAGATCATTATGGCTAATTCTCTTCTAAATATCCAGGCCAATTCAGATAATGTTATAGCAAGGGCCATATTGAAGCAATTTTTAAGTAACCTTTCCCACCTGCTTCTGCACAACCTTATCACTGTTTTTCCAACACAAGGAAGCAAAACTCCTACCAGGCCTTCAAGCAGTGCACAGGGCTTGCAATGTGTTGCAACAGCGGATCCCTTGAGCACTCTTGGCAAGTGAAGGGCTCTGCTTTGCCTTTTGAGGTAGAGCTTCACAGTTGTGCACTACACAGGTTTTAAAAACATTTAAAAAAACCACACTGCTGGCAAAAAACCACATGAAGTGAAAACATCTCTTTAAAATGTATTTTTAAACAGTTTGCTCACACAGTGAAGTCTAGTGAATATACAAATAGCTAGTTGTAAGTAACTGGGAGACTCAAAGCTGTGAAGCAGATTAACTGCTCACAGGCAGGGGATAACCAAAGCCAAACTTTCATTAGATGCATTTAAAACTCTGCAAATTTGCAAACTAGAGCCAGCTTTGTCATATCAATCGCCCAGTGCAGCTGGTAAATTCTGGAAGTCTAATTTGAGTCTGCTCTATAGTGAGAGTGGGTCCAAACACTTTTCCATCATAGCAAGGGAGGATGAGGTGTGCGCTGAACTTCCTGAAACAGTGAGACCAGGGGAGAGCTCAGGAGAGCAGCAAGAATGAGATATCTGTGCAGCCTGCCATGTGGGAAAAGCCTGAGGGACTAGGGAAGTTCAGGCTGGTGAAGAGTTGAGGGGAGTCAGAAAATATATCTAGATGTAGAAAGGAAGGGAGGTACCAATTAATCTCATTAATCTACATGCCCTGAAGAATAAGTAATAGAGTTTGAATTACAAGTGTTACTATAATATGCAAAACATATTCTGTTACAAAGACTAAGAGGAGAAAATGTTGTCAGGGCATGGGACCAAAGTGCAAAGGGCTTGATTTATTTTCTAGCTCTGCTGTAGATTTCAATCATGTTTTCAGCTCTTTCATAACTGAAGGAGGTTCCAGGAGGATCAATGAGTTAGTATTGATACATGCAAGTCTTAATAGAAGTAGAGATTGAGTTTAGGTCAAATTAAATTTTATACCTATATAACCACAGCTACAAAAAAACCCTTGTTATTTCTTTACAGTAAAGGCCATGTAAGAAAGACACATTATCAGATAAACCACTTCTTGTGTACAAACTGTTCACTCATCATTTCTAGAAAGACAGCATTATCCAGGGTTAGATACATTTTGGTTCTCCGACTTAGCAGCCGAAACTAAGGAACAGTTTAAATGATGTTCTAAAATATTTCAATTCTTCTATATGAAAGAAAAAATATTTTGCTTTGCTGAGAATGAAATAATCCTTTTGGTCACTACTAAAAGAAGTTCACGAGACTAAGGTTGCAGGGAGGGAGAAGGAGGCCACGTTTTTAGCTGTGGAACTCCTTATCTGCAAGTCTCCAGCATCCCAAGCCAAGGAAGATGCCAATTTTTCTTACTGGCATAGTTCCACTTTTTATGTTTGCATTTAGATTTTTTGCTTAGGGTAAGGTGTTCCACCTTTGGAATCAGTGTTTTCCCCACCAGCCTCAGGACACGTGTCCACCTGCCACTCCTTCTGGCTACGTGGTGTGGCAGCATCCCATGCAAAAGCAGAGTCAGCAGAAAGACGTGCCAGAGCCCCTACTTGGAAACACAACACAGCTATGTCAGACATGTGCCAGGGACTGGAGTGGTGTTGCCCTCTCAGGCAGATATGAACCTGAGTTCAATTCAGCTCATAAGAGTGTGCTGGCTGTTGACTAAAAGGAGAACAAGACCATCCCCCTGTATTTAGGCTGTCTGGCAAAGCTAGCTTTCCTGCTCCCAAATGTCATTTTACTGAAATTGTTCATTGAGCAGAACTATCCAGCTGGAAGGAGCTAGTAGAATCAGTCCAGCCAAAGTCAGGGATGCTAATTATTTTGCCCAATAATGGAAAATCAGCAAAAGTAAGGAATATCACAGTTCATTATCATTACCAGTTATACATACAACTTAGAGAAAAGGCTACAGAACAGAAAGAGGAGTTTCTTTAAGAAGGTTAATTAACCCTCAAAGCAGGTCAGATAGGAATGGGGTAGTCTCAGTGACTTCTAGTCTTCAAGTCATGATTGTCTGTCTTTCTGAAATGCAGGTTATAACTTAAGCAGAAGTTAAAGGCCCCATGCCCAAATTATTGGGTAATCCATCCAGGTTTGATGAATTGTGCTGTGCAGGTTACAGTACGTACCCCTGGCATTCCATTAGGGCCTTAACACTCCCAACAGCAGATGACATGAAAATCAAGAGCAGGACTGTGACCGTGACCAGCTTTACTCTTAGCACTGCATTTGATGTGTCACACTGAAGGCTTCCTAAGAACAGGAATTCACTGGAAAAGCTGCCTCTGGTTTCATTTATATATTGAATTGGTTGAAGATAATTGTATGGTTACTCATTTTCCATTCATTCTCTGGACTCTCACTATTGATTTAACTTGAATGACTTTGAATGAGCTTGAGCTCTACTGAAATAGAGCATGCAGCGATAAGAACATCAGCACACAGGCTCACACTTAAATTACAATGTGAATTAAAATCTGGCTTGTTGTTCTGCTTCCAGGATGAATGCAGACAAAATCACTTGAGGCACCACGGAACCCTGAACGGTGTAAATTTTAATTGCTAATTCCCCCTGACGTCCTGTTGGCTCCATAGGCTGTGCTCTAACTGCCAACAAGAAGTGAGTTGGAAATAAATAAAGATACATGGTTCTGGGATTTCAGCTAATTCCAGCCAGTCTGTGGAGATGACAGAAGACAGAACTTTGAAACCTCTGATCATTTAAGAAGCTGGTTATAGCCATACCCAATGGAAAAGGGACATGGGCCAATTGCTCCATGTTGTGGGCCCAAACTGAGCAGGTTATTATGAAATGCCACTCACTGTTGTTCAGCTGGTGTTTCAGGGCATGACTGATCCTGAGTTTACTGGTGTGGTTTGGATAAATCTGAATACCCTGGAGTAGCTTGATTCTACTTCCTGGCCAATTTGCACTGTGGATCTGGTGCAGTGCAGAGGCCGTCTTGGCCACTTCTCATGGCAGTATCCAGTAGAGAACTGCTGGCCCCAGACTGGAATGAGTCAGTACAGAAGTTGGCTTCACACATGTGAGCCTGACTCATCTTCCAATTACTGAGGAAATAGTTTTATCCAGGAAATAATCTACACCATCAAGGCCTTTTCACAAAAGATGCTTTCCTCAGTGTCATTCATAGAAAACCATTCAAACACACTCCAAAGGCCAAGATGGGTTAATCTCTTAGAAAGTAAGAATATGGCATTGTACTAAGAGCTTGCAGGCCCAGGAACACAGATTTTCCAGTGGAGCTACCAAGCTGGACATGAAGACGTGAAATGCAGGGAATTGCAACCCCATAGTGAGGGGTCTGAAATCCTGCCTGTCAGGGAGGGGTTAGTTTAGCGCAGGCTAACGATCCCCTGCAAATGACCAAGCAGAGAGAAACCTCACCACCCTGCACTCTAACCTCTGCCAGTCCCAAAGCCAGAGCAGGGGACAGCTTGTCCTCCAGTATCCTGGCACTTCCAAGACTGCTTCTGTTCCCTGCCTAGAAGGCATGCAGCATTTACTGTGAAGAAGATAGACAATACAAAATACAAAATAAAGGAAATTTCTCTGGGGAAAAGGAATGATCAATGAAACTGTTGCTCCTGTGGTGCAGCTTCTGGATCCTGTGGGATATCGATGAACAGCCCTTTGTGGATTAGTAGAAAGAACCAGCACTGTTGTTATCAAGATAAAACTATTCAGGTGTGAATTTACCATTCTGTTAAGATATAAAAAACTCCTGACAGCAACTTCTGAGCACATCCTATTCTTCTTTCCCCCTCAGAACTGTGGTAGAAAAACAGTTTATTGATTTCTGCTAAGAAATCAAATGTTGTTATAACTCTGAAGGGTGTCCAGTTACAGAGAAAATCGGTGGTAATCGGAAGCTTCGTGCAGACCTCGCGTGACCCTGCTCATTCCCGCACAGAAAACTGTTTTTGTCTCACTTCGAAAGAAACCAGACAAACCCTGCGAGGTTACTTATAATCCTGACACTGCTCTCAGATTTGCCATATGCTGGGAACATGCCTTCTTGCCTATTTACAGTATATAGCTGAAGGACTTTGTTACAGCCCTGATATTTGGCATATCTTAAGCCTATTTAGAACATCAACACCATCAATCACTTGGTACGGGGCCGAGCAGCTGGATGAACCTTGGCTATCATGTGAAGGCTATTTGTCATCTGGGCAAGTCTGTTTGGTGCATAATGCTCCAGTCCCAGAACAATTTTCCCTCTCCAAAAATATTCTCTTTGATTCAGGAAGCACGTGATTAATAACAAACAAGAGTTTAAAGATGGAGGTCAAGGCTGAAACCTTAACCAAACAAGTGCATTGCTTATTGATGTTTGCCTCAGTCTTCAGATATTCCCTTGAAGAGCACCCTTGGAGGAGAAGCATAAAACTGATTCTAAACATGAGATTTGAGAGATCTGCTTGGCCATTGCCACCACAGAGGTTTTTCTCAACTGTGACAATGCTGTTTGTACAAACCAGTAGCCAGACAAAAAATCACTAGCAGGAACCACATTTAGGATGACATTAGAATGTAACGTGTGCACACATTACATTCCCATTCTCATTGAGACAAGTAATACTCAGCATGTCTGACATTTAGGCAATTAGCCTTCTCTTTAAAATAAGAAATATTAGCTGACATATCTTAACCATCTGTGTGAGCCAAAATAAGAGCAAGGGAGTTTACATAAACAGTCTTAGCATGTTTAACAAGCATGTAGCTAATGATTTAATTTTTTAATCCTCAACAATAGAGACTACTGGGTATAAGCAAGTGCTGCATCATTTATGCCTGTGCTGTTAATGAAAGACTAGTAATTAGTGGGTGACTAAACTTCAGAAGAACATGTTGCTTCAATACATGGTGTTGTAAAAGACAGATTCTCCCCAGCCATCTGCAGAGCCAGAAGCAAAAGGGAAGAGAAAAATGTTTTGAAAGTTTGCTTGATCAATTAAAATATTTTGTTCATATCTTCAGCATCACTTTTTAACCTCTCTTCACCACTTTCTGTCTCCCTATCTTTCCTGTATTTGTTAGTTACCTAATCTGGTTTAGAATGTAAATAGAGTTTTGTGTCACTGTATTTTTTTAAACACAGTGTAACCAAACATCTGAGATTTGCTGGATACAAGGCATAGGCAATGCTTGTGCTTACAGGGATGATCCTGTTGAGCAGTGACAATGCATGCAACAACCAAATTTGTTAGCACTCATTGTTACTAAAGCAGGGTGAGTGACCTTGTCATATTTAACAGTTCTGAGCAGACACAGCAGTGGAGATCCTGAGGGCAAAACCAGAATTTCCATTAGTGATGTAACAATATACTGACATAATTAACCCCTTTTCCACTTCCAGTGGCTTGAATAACTGCATAGTCCAGCTGGCAAACTCCCTATGCCTGGAACTTGTGCAGCCAGCATTTGTACAAACAAAAACCAAAACAGAAGTCATAAGCTTTCTGTCTTGTTTCCCAACAAGTGCAGCATTCAGAGAGGAGTGCGGCTTTAGCCCAAGAGCGGTCACGCTAGCATGGATGCCACCACCTCCATCTTCCAGCACCGCTAGAACAGCAGCAGCAAACACAAAGGGTACAAGTAATGGCAAGAAGCAACCCAAGGATTTGGCAAAAAATGCTCATTTCTAACTGCTTTTCAAATGGAGCTGAAACCCCTAGGGACTGAAGAGTGAAATATCTTGTTTACAGTTAAATTCCTGATCCACGTAACTAAGCAACACAGCACTGTGGCTCCATAAAATGGAAGCAAAGTTAATTTTTTAACAATGCCACATTACCTTTGTACATCTTGTTCCTGCTCTCCCTCAGGGTCTTACATGAATGAATTAGAAAATTGCTCCCTTATGTTAGGCTTGTGTCTGCACCTGCATTAAATTCATGTCAGAGAGGGGTGGAGGAGGCAAACATTGGGAGCACCAATAGCATGGTACTCCTGGATTTCAACTCACAGCCTGTCCAACATGACAATTGCCTTTAATAGCTATTCAAGGCACTACAAGAAATGAGCCTTGCACCAGTGGTGGTCCCTTCAGATTAAAAAAAATATAAAGAAAAAAGAAGTGTAAAACCAATCTGAGATCTTGTTTAGTTTAATGCCTGTCTCCCATATGACTGGTCATCTCCCTGCAACCAGTCAGGGAAGCAGAGTCCATGCAAAGGAGAATTAATTATGTTTACAATACCTTTGTAAATGGAAGCACTTTCTGTGCACCAGGCTAATATTTTTGATGGTAGAGAAGTGGAGTTTCAAGATGCTGTATCTGGGGCCTGTGGGTGTCTCAGTGCTGAATTCCTGGACCAATGCCTGCAGCCCTGGCCTGGCTTTGGGCCAAATCCAGAGCTGAAAGCGGCTGTTCTCTGGTTCTGGTTTTGGATGTCGCTCCCATGATTTTGGCACAGGCGAATCAGAATGCAAGCTCAGCCTTGAACCCCAGCATTAGGCTAAACCTAATATGAAACTTCAGCCTGCTTCACATTATTCCTGCTGGTTAATTCCAGCTGTTAAACTTCTCCCCCCACTACTGAGCCAGAGAGTGTTTTGTTGACAAATTTGCCATGCATTTCAAGGAAAGCAGAACCTGGCCAAGGCTTTGGGGTTATATATTTTTTTCCACTGCAGGAAATGGAAGTGTTGGCAAAAATATTCACCGTTGTTTAGGATAAGAGAGTGTTTGGACATATTCAGTTTTAAGAGGTCTGCTTAGTCTGATACTCTTGATATATGAGACAGCAAAGAAATATGTCTAGGAGTCTTGGAATGAGGCATCTTTTTTATAAGATGAGTGAAATACACACGAGGATGAAATATTACTTGCATATTACCACCAAAGCTGGTCAAAATTCACTCAATTGACTCCAGATGTGGGTTTCTTCGGCAATTTTAAAGTTAGCACTACTGTAACTAGGTGTGAGGCCAAGGCAAACTACTCTAGTGCTTTATAGCACTTGGAAACTACAGTAGTCAAATCAAAATATGTTACAAGAGAATCAGTTTCTCCAAGCTTAACAGCAGGAAGGATTTAATATACTGAATACAGCCAACCCATCTTCATTTGAAGGAACATAAAATAAATCCTTACCACATTTGTGACTTATTATTTGCATAAAGGACCCAGTTCAAGAAGTAGATCCTTGACATTACTCATGCAAGTAGGGCCCTACAAGTCCTCACTACCTTTTTTAAAATTGCAATTAATTTATTAATAATTTATAATAATTTTAATTTTATTAAGTTTAATTTATTATTTTAATTTAAATTTTATTAATAATTTATTGTAATATTGTTGTATTGTATTGTATTGTACTGTATTGTATTTCCATGAGATTACAAGTATGCTCAAGGTGAGTATGCACCTCCAAGCTCTGCTGATGCAGGTCAGTCATCTGAATATTCAAAACTACTTTTCAGCACTTATTAAGTGTTGAATGAAATATACTAATTTTTTTTCTCTTTTCTTCTGCCTGCTTATTCTCCTTGCAATTAGACACTCTGTGTAAAAAGCTTCACAAAGGAATCCACTGCAGCTCTCACCAGCAAGATGTTTGACTCATCCTACAGTGATAGCACTGAGTCTTTTAGCATCTTACCTATTCACTAACCACTTATAGTTGCACTGGCACAGAACATTTCAGTTACTGCCTTCACTTATTTCTTTATTAAGCTGTGAGAGTAATCCCATCACAAAAGGTAAGGAGCCTCTTCAGTGCTTTCCTAATGAACAGCCAACGCTGTGCTCCAGCCCAGTTCATGTTACTGGAGCTTAAATGGACCGTGCCCATCATCTGCCATGCTCAAGGCAGGGAGGGTTTCCATAGGAATAGACATTCAGATCATCCTTGATCCACTGACACTACTGTGGTGATTAAAGGACAAATGTTTCCCCGGCAATTTCAACCAGTTTGGCTTTTTCCACTGCAAAGCTGGTAAGAACTTACTCTAAAACCCCCAGGTCCTGGAGCAAAGAGGCTGCCACCTTTTCTGAAGATGATTTTGTCTGCTTTTGTATTCATTTTAATACAGGGGAGCACTTGGAAATATGACCCCACGGCACCCTAAAAAAACCCAAAAAACTGGAAGAGAAAATGATTTAATTTAAAGTAAGAACCTTGATCTGTGCAAACCAGCCTCCTGACTTTTAATGCTGGCCATATTGCAGGCTGGAATGACAGACATGCTCCACTTTTACCATGGGAAAAACTTTCCATGATTGGAAAGGAAGAAGTAACATTTGCCACAAAATTGCACAGCAATCTAAGTGTTTAAGACTTTCTCTAAACCACTCAAAACCATCTCCTGTCTGCCTGACATTTTCAGTGTGGGCATTTTGCGAGAGGATAATTTTAATATATAATTAAGGTGGTCAGGTAAGTCGCTTTTACTATATGTCATATAGTAAAGGTTTTTAAAAAACCATGAGGTCATTTAGGGGTTTTGACTGACCTTCTGTTGAAATAGTTTAATCAGAAAACTGCCTTAATATGTGTTGGTGATGTAAGGACACATCTTCAGCTGGTAAAAATCTGTTTGTAGCTCCACACATGGCAGGGGATCTTTGCCAAGACACAATAATTTCATGCCAATTTCCCTTGATGATTTTAGAAATTCTTAGTTCGTTAATAAAGCATCACTTTGATAAAAGTTTAGCAGAGATGTGAGTAGCAGAGAAAATAAAGAAATTACACTAAAATAGAAGAAAATATTTTACACTTAAGAACCCTTGGCATGCTACACAGTACTATTTGATTAAGTGAAGTTGTAATACAAAGACAAGGATTAATCACACAAAAGAGCAACATAATTAATTGCAAAAGCTAAGGGAGAATTTCAAGAAAGAATGCATCCTTTCATTTAGCTTACAAAAATACAATTAGTAATTATTACCGATTTCCTGGAGAAAGTCCAGAGCAGAATTAAAAATATCTTGAGTCACAGGCAAGTTCATTGGTCTATGGGGACAGACATGCTGGGCTGAGGGAAGCTTATATTTGTTCAGCAAACTTCTTGTTTTAAAAATGATCTGTTCTGAATTACATATCAGGACATTCATGACTGGGTCTGTGCCAGGACTGAGGAACTCTTATTTTTAAATGCCCATTACCTATTTTAAATAAAAAGTAAATCGGATTTCTGCCTGAGAATTTTGTAAGAGCTGCTATTACAAGTTATACTCAAAGGTCATTGTAATCCAGAAAAATCATTACAAGCAATCAGAAAAGCCATGAGCAGATCAATTTTATCTAAATTATTTTAGCTCACATGGGGCAAATTGACGCATTTCAGAGGAACAATATCCTTTAAAAATCTAT
Organism: Ammospiza nelsoni; assembly: GCF_027579445.1. Taxonomy (NCBI): domain Eukaryota; kingdom Metazoa; phylum Chordata; class Aves; order Passeriformes; family Passerellidae; genus Ammospiza; species Ammospiza nelsoni. The sequence continues at coordinate 25,888,336 of NC_080633.1, read as the reverse complement.
CTACCTGGGATCATCTGATCAGCCTTCACATTTGTTCCAGGCTGCATACACATGAATTCTGTTCAGCCACAGGCATCCAAGCAAAACTCGTAGTTGATGTAACCCATGCAGGGGGGCTTGTTTCATTCCTCCTTTCCTGGGACATAAACAGCTCCTGCACAGGAGCTGCTGCCTCTGCAAGCATGTGGGAGGGTGCCACAAACACAGAATCACCACGTGTCTGAAACACACCCTTTTAAAGAAAAACCCTCCCACAACAGCCTTTGGCTCTCTATCTCCACACTTGCTTGCAGCCTTTACTTCCACAGGGTATATTCAGCAGCCCCTGGGATCAGCAGACAGTTTTCCAGTTGACTTTGTTAGGAATTGATTCATACCATAATGACATGCTTGAGGATTGCCAGCAAATCCTCCAGCCTACCATCTCAGGTTCATGCAAAATGCTCAGGATGAGGAATTATTGTCTATTGAAATTAGTGGGGAAAAATTAATTGACATCAGTTAAGAATCTGGTCAGGCAGTTTCCAAGTGTGTGTGGAACCACACTGGTGAAGACACCAACAGATTCAGATAAAAACCCAATTAGTCTGGGAACCCCAAGATTACAGAGAAATGCACCCATTGCCTGGACTTTCAAGCCAAGCTGCATGTGTGTTAACTTCCAGTCTTGCTTCAGACATTGTCCATCTTCAAAGACACCCTCAGACAATTCTCTTTCTAATGGTATCTCTATTACACTATTAAAAAAGAAATCAGTGCCAAACTTGATCCCAAATTCATAGTGAAGCTTGGCCCACTGGTTTCAAAGAGCTGTATTTGTGGTCTATAGCCCTAATGTTTTGCTGCTGACTGAGAGATGCCCTCTTCTTGAGAGATCCTTGATGGGAGCAGAGCAGCACAGTCAGACATGTGTCACTGAGTCCCAAACAGACCAGCAGAAGAGATAGGTGGGGGGAGAAAATGTAACAAAACCAAATTATTTTGGGGGTGATTCCCTAATAGGAGCAATCTGAGGAACCCTAGGGTTTTTGTACCCTAGGGTTTTTTGAACATGGCATAGAACAATCCTCAAAACCTGGCAATACAAACACCTCCATGTGCTCCTCTCCCACTGAGTAGAGCCCAGTTTGGTGTTACCCAAAATTCTTCAGCAACATTATTTTGTTTCACTGTAGCCAAGTATCTTCCTTTGCTTACTTTCGATGCTTGCTGTTGAATACAGGAACAATTTGTACATCTTCTGTGGTTCATGAAAGCAAAGACAACCCATTATATTTAAAGTTCCAGGACCACAAGTCTATCCAGAAGATGTTGCTCTGGAAGAGCAGAATTGATATAATTCTTTTTGCAGGTGAAGAACAGATGTGCTATTTATTGTAAAGTCATCTTAGCAAATGCCTATGTGAAGCAGCACTGATGAAAACACAAAGTATTGAGCAATGAACTGCCTCATATAGAAATTGTCAGGGAGATTCCTCCCTGCTTACAGGGAGGTGGACTGGGTGTTCTAATAGATCTTTTCCATCTCCTTTTTTATCACTATGAGTCATGCTAATTGTTAGTGGGAAATCACTTAGTGTCAGTAATAGAGGTGACACATTCATTTCTTTTTAGTCATTGCACATATATTGTATTTGTGGTGAAAGAAAGGGTTTATTTCTCTTCTCCTTTCCCCAGAAGCATGTTTGGATTTCATGCATAAATAGTCTTTCTTCCCTTAATCTGATTCACATGACAGTATGCATTTGCATAAAGCTTCTTCTTGGGTAAACCATTCAAACCTTTATCTAGAAAGAGTAGACATGTCACAGAATTATGTCCTGCTTTACAAGACAGCTTCTTTTTTTTCCATTTTCTGATGCATTATTTGTAGCATATGCTAATTTATTATAATGGTTATTAAGAGCACAAGGCCTTGCCTTTCAGCTTTCTACGTTTCCCCAGGCATAACTTAACATTCCTCTCTTTTCAGCTGTGTTCATCTTCTCCTGTCAGGAAGTAAAGAACAATTAATACATACTGCAGATAAAAATGTTCACACCAACCCACTCATTATTTGTTGTGGCTACATCTTCAGTGTGCTTTGTGCTTTCTAGACATCCAACTGGATCTGCCCCAGCAAGAACATGAATTGTAATATATCATAAAGCTGCTCATTTTTGCCACACCACCTTTGGTTGGTCAAAAGGACAGTGCTATAGTTTAGCCTAAAATATATTTCTGGGCCAAGTAAAGCTCAGATTCAGATCTGGCACTTCAAATACTTTCAATCTGTGCTTCAGAGATACTCACCAGTTGAGGGAGGATGAGGAGTTAAGTCAGGATAGCTCCCACTGGCTTTCTGCCATCTTGAGTTAAAAGTCTTACACCCGGTGGCTCCACTCAGGAGCCCTCTAGACCAGGAGTAAAGAACACTCTTCCTTTTCACATCAAACACTGCCAGTTCTGTAACCAAGAAGGAAGGTTTCAAACTCCCATCCTACCTCCTTCCTTAATTCCATGTGGAAAAGCTCCTACCTGATGGGGAGTCCATACTCTAAAGCTTTGACCTGTTGTTAAGTCAACAGGGCCATACTGGGATAAAGCTAAGGCCTGACTCTCTCTGGCTTCCATTTTGGGCCCTTTTTGGTTCTGGGATTCATGGCAATATCATTCTGAGCTCAAAGATGTAGAGCATGTAATAACTCATATCTGTGGCTATGTAACTGAAGGAAAAGAGACCCAGTCTATGCAATCTCAGTTTTGAAAAAGTGTAACCTAGGTATATGTTAATTATTTAGATATAAATTATTATTGATTATATATAGATTATACACATTACTGTAATATTTATAATCTAGATATATTTAATGGATTTTAATAGATTATGAAATTGTACTGGACATTTTTACAGAATCAAGTTTCTTTTGTCCCAGTCCTGTAATAAAAGTTTGAACAGATCCAGTATCAATATTTTTCCTCTTGATAAAAAATTATATGTTTTAGAAAGCCAAAATCTATAAAAAATTCACTGTTACTTTCCATGGAGTCACAAAGTCTCAAGTTGAAACAGTATTTACTCTCATAACTGAATTTTAAAGTATCTTTTTGGGAAAAGGAAGTATAAATAAATGTGATCTCAAAATGAAATCAACAGTTAGAGAAACCATAGATTTACATCCATTCAACAGAGAGCTGGAATTTTGTCCAATGGTTTGGTGACACCATAAACCACAAAAGCACAAGCCAATTTTCCTCTCCTATGGCAAGAGTTTGAATTTGCAGCTCAGCTGAAGTGGCTCTTAGTGAGCTAACAGAGTGATAAACACAGCAATACATCAGTGTGTGCATGTTTAGATAGCCACATAAAATAATTTCAGAGAAGTCAGAGGAACGCACGCAGGTACTTTCCAATTAAATGAATGAAAGTAACACTCTAAATCAAATAGTCAGTATATGAAAATCATGGTTATTTTTACATCCTTCCACTGAGATAATTTGTAATGGTAATGGTTTCCAGAATGGGGCCCCTATTTTCAAAATGGAGCAACAGTCCCTAATTATCAGACATATTTAAAGTTCATGCAAACTAAAGAAGGTGAAGGTTACATATTACGTTCAAAATGTAGTCATTTGGAAATTAATCCTTTGAAGAGGAAGAAGTGATTCTGTGAGAGGCAAGTATTGCCCTTCTGCTGCTCAGGGCAACCTTTCCATTCCTAGTTATTCCATGTTGAGTAATATGTTACAAAAAGGAGAAACTATTATGTATTTGCATATCCAATTAATTTCTTAAGGAAAGTGGTCTGTCTCATCTCCAAACAAGTGTTTTCTAAGGAAAGGAGAAGTAAGGTAAATCACAGAATTCCTCCATTATGAACAAATAGCCATTGAAGTTTACAGTTCAGAATCTCTGGTACCCAACAAACTGTGGTATTGAGTTATATCTCCTTGGCTGATGGAGATAACCATCCACAGGAAGATTTTGCTTTGCTTTTTGGACCTGGAGAGCTGTCATTACCACAGAACAGCCACAATGCTGTGCTGCTTGGGCAGAGCTAATGGCCTGTCTGTAATCAAGTTATTCTGCTCAGCAAAGAGAGACACAAACATGTGTTTTGAAAGAGTAAATGCTCACAACTTTCAGCTGCCTTACACCCCATGGGTCTTCCACTCTTCGATGAACCTGGGGTTTCATTTGATGCCTGCAGCATAATCTGTCATAGACTTGCATGTACAGCGTGCACAGGTTCCTCAGTAAGGAATTCTTTCCTTCTGCATCCTCACAGTCCTGTTCTAACTTAACCCAAGTCCTAAAGAGAAATTAGACAAAGGAAAGAGAGGAAAAATTCACCAAAAAGGGAGCTCCTGATAAGCATACCTCAAACATATTCCTTTGTATCTCCTGTAGTGAATCAGGTACCCAGCCCTTACATATAAAGAGCTCTCTTATGATAAGCAAGCATCTTTCCCACAGGAGCAGGGGCTCCACTAAGGCTCAGGTTGGGTTTCAGCCCACCCACTCAAATTTCTCTCCTGTTTTTGTTATCACTACAGCCTGCACAACAGAAGAAGATGATGCACAGGAATGAGAGTTATTTTCTTCCAACAAGCTGGACTTGCAAAAGATCTGCACCATATCAGTTTAAGGAGTGTGTATGTCTACATGTTGTTCTCAGTCTGTCCACAATGCCTGTTCCACAGGGTAAGATCCTGTGGCTGAGACAGATCTAGGAGATGATGGCAACACCAGGCTATCCCTATATTTTTTTTTTATCACAGTATATTCCTCTCCATCATTTGTTACTAATTTATTGTCAAATTTGGAAAAAAAAAGAAATACCTGAACCAAAAGACAAGATTCTCAGTTTCAGTTCAAACTAGTCCCTCAATGGGACTGAAATATACCACATCCTAAGGCAGGAAATTCTTGGTGTACTGATGGAGGGACCACCTTCACTCTTTGCACTGTTTTAACTTCATTGTTCCAGTTCTTCATGCAAAATCCCTGCTGTGGAAAGATTCTTTTGCTTTCGGTGTGCTGTGGTTAACAGAAGAAAAGTGCGGCAATGAATACATATATCTCCCACTGCCCAACATGCTTTGCCACTCTGTTTTCATACCCAAACCCACTCCAAATTGCTTTTTTATTCCTTCTGTCCTGTACATGAAGTCAAACTGAGATTCATTTGCAGAATGGTTGGAGTAACCACTGCTCTAAAGCATAGAGGGACCAAAACAGTAGTACGGATGTTGAGAGATGCCTTTTCTTTGATAAAGGGGTGCCAGGGAACAGTGTCTGTAACAGGACAGCTGAAATGAGCAATATGACAGTGAATGTCAGAAATCTATTTGTGGATAAGCCCCTATAGCCACAGAATAATGGCAACACCTTAGCAATCCCTAAAGATTGACCTTCTCACAAGTACAAATCTGCTCAAGAGAGCACTGCCTGCTGAGACAGTTTGTGGTGCAAGAGGGCACTGAACTTTGGTGTGCCTGTCCTAGAGGTCTCCCAAAGATAGCAAAATGAACCTGTAACTAACAAAAATTGCATAAACCAGTGTTAGTGACAAAAGTTAGGACTTGGGTTTCTGGGATGAAGAATGGCTGCTTTTTCTTGCTAAGATCACTAACAGCTGAAGAAATCCAACAACCTTTTTTTATGAGCCCCTTAGAGCTTGTAAAATGGTATTAGCTATTATCATAGCTAATATTGCTTGATGTGGAAATATAAACTTGGGAAAACAAGTACTAAAACATTTGTGTAAATGTAACTCCTGACATTTATGTTTATTAATTTGCTTTTGAGCAGTTTTCCATGTTAAAAAAGAGATTGATTACTCCGAATGTGGAAAATACCATGTTGTCACTAATATATATTATTTAATTACAAAAGCAATAGAAAGAGGGTTTTAATATAATTCTCCTGTGCAATTCAGTATGCAAGATTTGTTAAAAATCTAACACACACTTGACAAGAAACAGATATGTTGAAAGACATCAATAAATGTACTGATTAAGAGTTTGAGACACTTTAAAAATGTGGAGCAAAGGCTGACTATTCTAATTACCTGAGACATGTGACGTCAATTGTCCTTAATACTTTAAGAATGGCAGATTACAAATGAATAGATATTAGGGCTTTCTGCTCTGTTGCTTGCTGAAGAATCTGTTAAAGGACAAGTACTTGGATATGTCACCTTGTGTCTGGGGAGGGGAGTAGAGAAGAATGAAAGGATGATGATGAGAAAAGTGAGATTATCTCAGTGTTGCATTCTTTCCTAAATCCAAAGTGGGAACTGATTCTTGAAGAGAAAACAATGCTTTGTGTTTTTCAATTAGAAATGCTTAAAGGCATATGCAGCTAAGCTTCAAGCATTAGCTTCCCTTCACAGCTCTGAGGAGTGCTAAGAAACTGCACAGACCATATCTCCTGTATAAATAAAAAGAGGAATTAATTCTCTTTAGTGCTGGACATGGCTTGCTGACCAAGTTGTTTACTGCTTTCAAAAGGCTCAAAACAAGAATTAAACTAAACAAGAAATAAACTTATAATGATGTTAATACAAACTCTCAGTTAAACAAAGATTATGATCTTTTTGTAAGCAAGTCTGTGAGCATCTTTGCCCTCAAACAGAAAAGGCATGTCCAGGATCCAACTCTGCTCCCCTTCAGTCAGGGAGGGTACAGATTGAGGTTAGCAAGTGTGGTGTTTCCTTGAAGTAATGATTTTTACATGGAAGCAGACTGTGAGAATTACACTGTGATGCCAGAATTAGCAATCTAGTGCACATCTCCTGCCTAAAATAAGCCATAATTTGCTTCTTCCAGCATGTAGGCCTTTGCTGTTGCATTTTATACACAACCACAGGAGGCAATGAACACCCAGCAGAAGTCACACCACAAACACAGCAAGTGCTATGGCCAGGAGGTCCTCTCAGGACAGCCACCACAAACAGCTGCAGCTCACGGCTGGGCACAGGGTGACAGCCTCCCCTGGCAGAGGGTCCCATGGCAACGTGGCTGGAGCTGACCTAAATAACACAGCCTTTGGCCCTCTGTGACAGACAAGGGCTGTGCATTCTCCCAGTGGCCAGTGCTCATGCATGAACGCCTCCCTGCCACTCTTGACACAACCCCATTGAAACTGCTGACCTCGCCAGAGAGGTATTTATGACATGTTCATTACCCAGAGCCTGAACACCTGGAAGAGAAAAGGCTCTGGATTCTATTACCAATCCTCTAAGTTGTCCTGTTTCACTAATTACTTTTAATTCTCATTTATTACAAATAATATAGCTATTTCTCTGCCCATCTTTCTTTCTTCACAAAATGCAATATAGAAAAATTATTTACTCTAAGTTACCAAGTAAGAAAATGAGACAATATTTCTCTTCAATTCCATGAGAAAGAAAATTGCTTTAAAAATGCTTTATGCATAAAATAATAATGTTTATTTATTTAAATACATATTGGCATCTATTGTCCCAAACACAATTAACATTCCTTTTCCAGAGAATAATTCACAGGCAGTGCCTGAATACAAAATGCAGCTCTTGAGAAAAAAGATTTCAACAAATACAAAAAGCAATGCCCCTAAATATACCATAATGGTTAAGAAACACAACAAAACCAATAAACCACTGATAGCCATTGTAAATTCTGCAGTGGATCAGTTAATATCACAGTCCTCTGAACACATTTACCCAGCCTGGATTTTAGCAACACAACCTCCCTTGTAGATACAAAATGCCAGTTAAATAGAGGCCTGTTCTTCTGTGGCTTTCCCGGAATTTAACCCAAGATGAACTCTAGCTAGTACATCTATGCTGCTATCTGGTACCCACACTGCACATGAGACTGATGATAAATGTTTCAGTAAGGGTTTTTTTGCAGAAAGACCAATCCCTTTAGAGTGAAGAAAGTAAAATAGCAGAGACAAAACGCATGAATTTTAATGGGCTCCTTATTTCCCCAGTGACAGGCTTAGAAAAAATTGTGGGTAGCAGCAGTGCCCAAAATTCTCAATAAAAATTTTAAGTGGCTTTGTTCAGAAATAGAAGTACTCAAAAATAGAGGACCCGACATTATTGGATGGTATTCTTCTGAAAGCATATAAGGTAAGAGAGAAAGGTGAAATATAAAGGCAACAGGACAGTACCCTCTGCCAGGACCAGAGCATAAATTGAAAGCAGCCCTATAAAACACTTGCTTATAACATGAAATCAGTGAAGAGGTAGAAATTGAACTGGAGAATTGACTTCTCATCCTCTCACTTTACTCCCTCCTTGAAAACAATCATAAAAATGTGAAGCAATTTGGCGCAATGATCCATTCTCCTGTTAGACTCCTTAATGCATTTCATTTCTTCTAGTTATTCTTAAGTGCTTCATTAGACAAACAATTATATGATTCATGCACATCTAGGACAGAAAATATTTTAGAGAACTATTACAATTCTTAACTCTACATTCTTATGGTCAAAACCGCAGGGAGACAGGACAAATTTACCTATAAAACCACACAAAGCTTTTCATTTTCCCTGAGGTACAAGAACTAGATGTAATTACAACTAAACCTTTACTTTCATGAAAATATTTTCTTACTACTTCTGCCCAGGTGTGACAAACTTATCTGTATTTCAAGGACTTGGTAAAATAAGAGTTCTGAGACAATTGAAAGACTTTAGGGGACTCAACCTACAGAAAACAAGGTAACTTCCTCCAACAAAAAGCATCACAATGTGGCTTTTCAGAAAGAAAATTCCCAGCTTGAAGATGTCCCAAAGCACATTTTCTCCCAAGAGACCTTGCTAAAGGAAAGAAAATACAAAAGGAAGAATATTGCAAAAGAGAAGAAAATCCACCTAACTCGAACCACAGCCATTTTCTTGTCTGATAAGTCCAAAGCCAGGTGGCTAGAATAAAAGATTGGTGTTTATCTGTTAGAAGATCTGGGGCTGATTCATTCTATTTACTGCAGCAAGCTCACCTGTGAGGCTTTATAGATGCCTTGGGGGAAAAAAAGCTCAGCAGGGGTTAACTTCTTGTTGTGGGGGAAGAAAGGAGAGGTGAGATTTGAGTTTTAATTGATGCGAAGGGAAATCCCCTCTCTTTTATATACCTGGTTCAGAGAAAAGAGCAGGTAATAACAATAATAAAAAAAAGTCTTAGGAGCACAATTCTTTAAGCATTTCCAGGTCATCTTGGAGGTGGGGGAAGGGAGTTATCATTATAAAAGCATTCCCTGAGGTTCAGTAGAGAACTCAGTTGTGAGATTTGTAGGAAGCTTTAACTTGTGTGAAATCTGTGAGTTTATTGCTTGAATTAACTCTGAGCTGAAGAATAAAGTATACTTAATGCACTTTTAAAGCACTGTTTTACTTTCCCGTTTGTTTCTATAAAAGGATGCTTTCCAAGCTGATCTGTGCAGTATATTTGTCCCTCTGGGTTTTACCTTAATTTGCTTGCTTGATCCAGAACTAAGAGACTTGAATATCTGGTCCCAGAAGTTATTCTTTCATTGCATACCAATGTCATTTCTGTCTTGCTTTCCATTTAAAAGATTCCAGCTTCCAAGATTGCAGTTTTCAGGTACTAGAAACCTAAAATGGCAATGCTTCTCTACAGTCTAGTAACTGCAAAGATAAAAGAAATCAGTTAAAAAACCCAGAACAGTAGTTTTAGTTCAATTTGCAGTTGATGTGGGATAAAACAGCAGCCTGCTTAAAACTAAAAGTGAGAACAAAAAACCCCCTAACTTTTACATATGGCTGCAAGGCAGTTTATTTTGAGCAAAAACCCTCTAAAGCGATTCCAAACCTACTTGCTTGTAGAGGCAAGGTTTTTCTATAGCAGCAGGCGTGTGGAGGTGTGTTGCCCTCTGCTCTGCAGGGTTAGCAGATCTGCTCCCACCAGCCCCCGTGCCCATGAGCTGCCAAAGGCCACCTCAAATAGCACAGCAGCAGAAAGTGGTGACACACCTCACCCCTTTTATGTCAGAAGGACATTTTCATTTCCTTCCCCATTGGTTTCTTCACTGTCTGAAAAAATACCTGAAGAATTATATTACACTTTCTGGACAATTTGATTAGGAAACACTGCTGGCAAATAGTAATGTTTCATATTTGCAAATTTGCCTCTTTTTTTGTTTTGTTTTTCTGCATCTAGCTCCTTGTTAGGGTAGGCAGCTACCTACTTTGTCTACCCTTAAAGCTGGTCCTGACAAATGCTGTGTTGTATTCCAACTGAGCCTATAAAGTTTACAGAATAACAGGGCTGCTTTAATGTGGCAAATGGAACGGCCAGAGAGAGGCCAAAATTACTCTGACATTTAAAAAGTCCAGCCCCTTTTGCTTTACACTTTCACTTAGTGCTGGAGTTAAGAAACATTTAGAAAAATAAATCTTTACAGTTTTCTGTTAAATCTAAATATTTCCTACTGTGTAATTAATCATGCCCTCGCTCTTTCAATCCTCTCAAACTGAAATTAATAACATTGTGGGAAGCCATGATTTTTACAAAGATGTGTAGTTTAAAAACTGATGAAACACTGATTCAAAGAACAAAGTGAGAGAAACATAATAAACATTCTGTTTGGGAGAGAAATAAGCCTGTTTCTTCATCTCTTGTCAGCTGAAGTCTCTGAATTCCCCCACCTTGGTACATCTCATGAAGTTAGTAATTTGGAGTGGATACACAGTACAGCAACATGGGAATCCTTTGGCTCTACAGCACTTATGTACCTTCATCTGTTATGCTCTGTCAGCTGCATGTAACACAAAAAACTACCCAGTTTAACCCTTCATCCCTTTTAATATCCAGGATCAATTTGTGATGGGAAACTGGGGACTGGTTATTTGTCCTTAGTCCATTTATTTGTTTCACAGAGTGGGAAAAGTAGCTGCATGCTGTTGATTTTACTGTTCTGGAAGTCAAAAAGGAAATACTACTGTGTTTTTTTCTTACTATTTTCCTGCAGTCTGGCCTGACCTGAGCCACACAGCTGCTGGCAAAGGTGCAAGGCCAAGCAGTGGGATAAAACACGGATGGCAAATGTTCTTGCCACTGCTCCCCACACAGGTCCTGCTGCATCTCTCCTTTGGGGTCATCTGTCTCTGGAGGCACATGCTGTCCTGCCCATAAAGGAAACAAAGTAGGTTCATTGCTGCAATGCCAGACCAAAACCAATATAGATCCTAAAGGTCAGAAGGGTGATAACTCCACAGAGCTGGCCATGATAACTTCATCACACTGTAGAAGGATTGAACAGTATAATCCTAATTTAAATGCCTGGTGTCTGGCGCTCTTATTCCCTAGTGAAGCAAACAAGAAAATGAAAGTAAAGGAGCCTTAAATTTCTGGGGAATGTGGGGATGCCAATAAAATATTCATAGAACCAAGGACAAACCGTGCATGAAGAAGGTACAGAAGAAGTTAGGAATTTTACTACCAGCTCTGGTGGTAGCAGCTGTGTCTGTGTAGGGGCAGGACAAGATGTAGTTGTTTTTTTCCTAGGACCAACTAAGCAGGGACTGGGAGTGCAACCAGCTTCCTCCAAGGAGCTCCAGAGAGCTGCCCCCAGTGCTTGCCACCCAGAGGCCTGGACCATGGCCACTGCTCTCATGGGTATGGGCAGCAGGTCCTTCATGCCAGCAGCTGCTCTGCTGGTCCCTGTGGTGCTCACCAGGGATGAGATCTCCTGTCACTACCTTGAGCTCTGCACCTGACTGAAGTGATTTTTCCTGGCATCTGCCTGTGTGTTCAGTCAAACCCACCTGCAAACTTAAAGTAGAAAAATGTAGCTAATAATCAAACAAATACTTTCAAAGAGACTGGAGGGCAGGAAGAGGGAATAATTACAATACAAGTAACAGAAAAAGGAAGAAAGGTTTAGCTGAGATCTAAAAAGGACTTGTGAGATGACTATTTGCTGTGCCTGGTAGTTAAATATCTGGCTGCCTGCATGGGTTTATTGCCCTGAGTTAAGTGCTGAGGATCTTCACAGAGGGTAGAGCCTTAGTTGCTCAGAAAAATTAAAGCAGTTAAAAGTAGCTGCTCAGCCCCTGGGAATAAAGTCCTAAAAGCCACCAGCTGGAGGAGAGAACTGCTCAGCCTAAAGTAGTAAAAGGCCAGGATTTCTAACTTGCGAAGAGAACAAATTCTAACAGAGCAATTCTCACTCTTTTCTTCATCTACAAATATACTGGACACCCTTTGATTTGAATGTGCCTGTGGAGAACACTGACCTGGATTTAACCAAAGCTATTTCCAAATTGCAGGTAAAAATAAATGCAGAAAGAAATGTTGGTCTGTCTCCTCCATTTGTTGTTCTTTAAATGAGGCATGAGCCTGCTTTTAATGAGTAACCTGAGAGACAAAAGGAGGGCTCATAGCTTAGGTGGGAAATTCCCAGGAATTCAGGAGGAAAATCCTGCTTTTCAGTGAGGTGAAACTATTTTCTGAATTTTTACCCCAAGATAGAGCAACTCATACATTAAAAGTCTGTATTGCTTAGGGAATCAAATCAATTGCTACAGCTCCTGTAGTAATTTCCCAAACCAAGACATATTTGCCTTTTCCATTAAAAAAATTTAAGATACTCAACACACATGCCATGCTAAGGGAATTCTTGTTTGCAACAACAGTAAGAACATAGTGAGAGCCAAAATACTCCACGTGGTAACACACAGGAAAACAAAACCTCTGTTCCTCAGATATTTCAATCTTTTGGGTGGAAAAATAGCTAACACAATTAACTCACTGATTACCTTCTCAGAGACCTCCAAAACTCCATGCACCAGGAATCCATCTATGCACTGCACCAGCTTTTGCTGTTTCCTTTTTCCCTGTCTTTCAGAGTGTGTATTTATCTTAATTCCTACACATCTTTTCTAAAAGTCATTGTGTGAGAATATTCTGGGGCAGGATGTACTTGCTGCTTTGAACCAGATATTGAACAGACAATGTCCCATTGCTATTGTCTGGCAGTGTGTCACTATCATTAAAGAAAAAATAGGTTTATTGGATGGCTAATAATCATTGCTACTGTTAATAATACTATAAACATATTTTTATTATTAACAATTTGGTATTGTTATTTATACCATCTTAATAAAATCTTAATGTGTGTAAATTAATAAAGCAAAAATGCATACTGTTCTACAGCACTCCCTTTCAGCTTCCTTTCTCTTGGTTGCTCTTTACTTACTGGAGGGACACAGCCAAAGGACATGGCAGTGGCAAAAAATATTTCTGAGGTGGGAAAATCCTTCCCCACTGAGAGAATTCTTTACCACAGCTGGCTGTAGTAGAAAACATCTGAACCCAAACAGTTAGGACATTCAAGGAAGTCCCGTATTTCAAATTTTTTCAGTAGTGTTATGGTGTTATTTTCTGACCTGCAGGATATTTATGGGCTCAAATCTGCACTCACAAGTTGTTTTAATCACAGGAGTAGCATGTGAAGCATGTGCAGGGACGTTTCCATGGAGTCACTTTATACACTGCCTTGCAGCTGCTCTCATTTTCTGAACAGAAGCCAGCTGAGGGTAAGCACCTTCCCATCTTGTCATGAGAAAGATATTCCAAGGCAGTAATTCTCAACCTTTTTTTTTTAATGTGAAAACCTGAAAACCCTTTCCAGGGAAAAAGGGATCAGGCTGAAACCTGTTAACAGTAAGACTGCTTTTCACAGGATTTTTTGCAGAGTCCCGCTGTCTTCTCCTTCCAAACTGTCTCTGACCAAAGGTTGAAAAACATTGCTCTGAGTTCCAAATGAAAACAGAAAGCAATGAAACAGAAATCCCTCTGGTACTACTGTACTATATTAGAATATTTTAGAACTACACGAAAAAGGATGTTTCATCTAAGAAGGAAAACATAAAGTTGTTTCATAGGGACATAACCTCATATTTTTTCAGAAAATGTAATTGTGTCTTAATCAATTAGGCAATTTAAAAGCCTGTAATGAATTAAAGATATGATTTCTTTGTGGTTGCGTAATAGTTGGAAAATCAATTTCTTAGAGACAAGACAGCAAATGCTTAACCTGGGTTACTGTGCTGTGTTCCCTGACAATCCTCAGGTGAGACTGAGTTTCTGTAACAATTTTACTTTTTGCTGTGTTGTTCTTTAGATGTGAGACTCAAAGTTGTGCAGTCCTAAAGTTACAGGTATGAAGCTTAACTCCTTGTATCCTTCCTTATCCCCATAGACACACATCAAATTGAGATGTGTATGTGACCAGCTTTTTATTTTGATAATTTTCTTAACAGTCTTACAGGAAAAGTGTTGGGGTTTGAAGTGTGCTTTGGGGATTTAGACACTTTCTTCCTTCTGTGGCATTTTATGAGTAATTTGGTGGTATCTTGGAGCATAAAACAATTGGCTGTGGATTTGTAATGAGCTGGTTATCTTATTTCCCTTTACAAATCAAATTAAAGAAACAAAGTGGGAAATGCCCTGTTTGAAGGATGGGTGTTTATTTTCAGGGATGGCTAAGAGACAAAGCAGATAAAAGCTGATATTAGCATTCCTACATTTAGTTCCTGTAGACATTATAGATATTAAGTTGTTTAATATGAATACTGTCTCACAAAATGCTGGTAATAAGAGCTAAACCGTGCTGTATTTCATTTCATTTCATTCCCGCTGATAGCATTTATCAGCAAAATCTGGATTTTAAAACCCCCAAAATATGCAATTTAAGCCTCATCATAACTGGACTGCTGAGGAGGAAAGTGAGGGGATTATCTGGAGCCTGGAAGCACAAATATAAGAGTGTATTGTCAGCATGGGCTATAGGCCTTTTAGCAAATGGTAGTGTAAGCTTCAGCTGACAGGCCTTTTCACAACTGACAGATGAAAATATGAAACTTAAATTCTTCATGACAGATAGCTGTGCTGAATGAAGAGGCCAATGGGACAGTGCTGGGCTGGGAGCGAGAGTGACAAATACAGGCCCAGTGTCTACAGTGCCGGATGGCTCTCTGTAAGTCACACACAATTCATTCCTCAAGTCTCTCCCATTTTGCCAAGCAAACTGTTGTAGCAGACTGGGGCTTTTTCCCTCTCTTTTTCTTTCAGATCAACATCTTTTTTTAGTAGATGAATGCCAAGTCTTAAAAGACGGGGGTGGAAGATTAAATTTAATGCGCAGGCATGAAAGATTTTTCCTGGATGCTTCTCCATTGGATTTTTCCACCCAATCTAACACACTGCTATTGTAGGAAGCTTATTCACTGGTTTATGAACTGTGCTTAATCCTCAGTGTTGCAGAGCTTTGTAAAAATTTTTAAAAAACCATATTTTGAAATCACTGCTCCTTTCTGTCAGCACCCCACCTCTCCAGCCCTGCCTGCTCATATGGCTGAATTCCCAACCAGGATGCTCCTTGGTGCAGGATGGGACTTCTGGCATGAGATGGAGGTCCTGGGAGTAGAGTCCAGCCCAGGCCCTGCCCCCAGATGTGTTTTTGTAGCAGGAAAAGCACAGGGCAAGGCTCTGGGCAGTCAGAGGGGCCCTGTATGCCTTTGCTTGCAGAGCCACCCCCGTCGTGCTGCCGAGCTCTCTCATGGCTCCACCACTGGTGCCTGCAGCACCTGCCCACGGGGAGGTCACTCTCCTGAGGGCCCAGGAGACTCCTGAGGTGCAGCTGCCTCTGTGGACAAGCAGCTCCTGCAGATGTTGCTGTCTCATCAGTTTCCATGCTAGTTGCTTTCAAGCTGTGCTCTGTCCAAACATAGCTTCTATGGTTGCCAGATGGTTTCCTGGCAGGAAAGCTCCTTGCCTTGGTGTCCTGAAGGGATCACATCAGATGATGGCAAAGGTCTCCTCTGGCCCTTGACTCTATGACAAAGAAGAAAACACCCAGGCAGGTTTTGTTGGTTTGTTTGCTTCTCCTTTGCAGAGGGAAGTGCCCAGCTATGGAGCTGTTATGGTCTCCCCTGTGTTTTCAGCCTCATTACTGGGTTATAAAAAGGGGAGATAGGAGCCAAAAAAACCAACACACAGTATGGCCTCTGGCCAATCCCAGAGTCATTACCTCCACAGAGTTCCCTCTGAAGTCAATGGACTGTAGGATCCAATCCTTAGTATTTGTCTTCTTTTATACAATTTGTAATCATCAATACAAAAAAAATAGAAAGCCCTAAGGTAATATGTTAATTCTTACCAGATGTACTGTATGTATCCTTATATGCTAGAAGCCTGGCAGGACTGCAATGTCACAACAGACATTTACTGATGTACCTGGGGAAATGTAACAAAAAGTGTTAGTGGAAAATGGTCTTTCAGCTAAATTACCTAATATATTTGCTAATGGTATCTGATTTAAAAGCCATAAAAATACTAAGTTAAAAGCACATTAGAAGACGTGGTATATTTATAAGTTTTTGTCACCTTGGCAACAAAAGAGAAATTCCAAATCTAACACTAGCTTTCATGGGCCAAGACCTTTGAAAATTGATAAATATCTATTCTTTATAGCAACGATCTTCTTTCAGTGAAGAAATACCCCACTGTAAAAGGAAGTTCTTCATTGCATAAAAAGATTTCTGATAGCTTTCAGCTATGGTTTTGCCCTGTCTGCCCACTGTAGTATAATTTATAAAGTCTTGACAATGAAAACAGTATGTTTGTAAATATGGTGAAGCACCGATCTTTTTTGTACCCTTCTTGTAACTTTGAGCCCTAATTTCCTTTGTACAAGCCAGGTTTCCTAGCACCTTTCTGAGCTCTAACCTGGCCTGGGCCAGTTTGCAGATCTGTAGCTCTGCTCTGATGGCTGTGATGGGGGCTCTTTTTTCCTGCCTATGAATAGCTGTGGCACAACCACTAAACTATGCATGCCTTGATAAATGAAGTATCAGTTTCAGCTCTGCCTTCCCACATAATATATGATCCCATAAAACTGCACTTTAAGACTAAAAGGAAAGCTATTTGCTCACTTGTAATGCAAATGCTTCCAGTATATTACTTCTGCATACAACTGTGTAAAGATCCTTATTATGTTAATTCTCAAAACTCCACTGGTTTGCCCACTGATCATGGATGAAGATCATAGGGACAGGTCTACACAAAGAATTAACAGTAACAAAAAAAATATTCACGCTGTCCTCCTGTGGACTCCTCCAACACTGCAAAGCTCGGTTCTGTGAGATGGCAACAAGTTTCCCTGAGGAACAGGGAGTCCAATTAACCACGAAAAAGAATGCCCCCAAAACTAAGCATTACCTAGCATAATTGTCCTTTACCTGTATCTTCACATCTGATGGAACTGATTAAACAACTTGATCACAAAAACAAAAGCAAAATCTGTTGTATGTGGATAATCTCTCAGCAGAGGTGAAACCCTATGGATTCAAAGCTCCAAAATGCCTTTAAAGATTAGAGCAGCCTTTAGAGAGCTTTAGGTAGCACTAGATTAGATGCTGCTGAGCATCTCACATCCCTCTTTTTCTTATTTCATAGATGCTTTCATTTTTCTTCTGCTGTTGATTCGTGGTGACAACTGGCTAAATTGAATTGACAGCTGAATTGTCCGTGATCTCAGGAGACACTGAGCCAAGCTGTGCAGAAACCCTATATTTATTGCTCATTTGAATCAAGTATCTATGGGAGAAAGGAAATTATAAATATGAAGTAAAAATCTGAAGAAGTTGCTTTGGAAAGAAGAACTTTTCATTTCAGAGTTGTTTAGGACATATTAGTATTAGTGTATAATTCTACTGTCCTGAGTCTAAAGTTCTGGGGTTTTTTTTTATAAATAGGAAATTTAAAACCACATATTTCTAGTCTGATTTAGATTTTCCTGTTCAAGTGATCAAGCCTAGCTAATTTTCATCATAAGCACACCCTGCTTTTGTTAAAATGAATGGGGACTGAGAGCGTTAATCAAATCAGACCTCCAACCTTGCCAGTGTTTCAGTGGATTGAAGACCAAGCTCACAGC
This sequence comes from Ammospiza nelsoni, assembly GCF_027579445.1. Lineage (NCBI taxonomy): Eukaryota > Metazoa > Chordata > Aves > Passeriformes > Passerellidae > Ammospiza > Ammospiza nelsoni. The sequence goes on along the minus strand of NC_080633.1, from coordinate 25,870,402 downwards.
TCTATCCATCTTTATCCATCTTTATCCATCTTTATCCATCCATCCAGTTGTGCCCCAACACCTCCTGAGCAAACATCTCCAGTGAACCATATAACTGACGCTTGTATTAGGGAAATTGCTTTTTAGCAAAATATGTGCCATTTATATGGAGCTGATAAAGCTTGTATTAAGGCACTGGTTAATAGATGTGGTTGGAGCTATTTTTCAAGTATTGATAATAGGGTGGAAAAAGGGTTTCAATTAACTGAGGTTGCAAGAATCATGTGGATAGACATGTGCTCTTACACTCAAGTGCACAATTTTCACTGATTGATAAACCTAACATACCACTTGAGACTATATTCTAGATACATCACTTCAACATTAAATTCTTCATTTACCCCCAAATGAATAGATTAACATTAAGTAAACTCTATTGAAAAATTGTACATTTCAGTGAAGCTTCAATATAAATTTGTTCCATAAAAGAAGATTACAATTTATCCTTTGAAAGTCATTATTTAAAATGCACAATTCAAGTTTTCTATGCAATAACTGTTTCAGATGTGCTTGTTCAATAAGTTTATGCAAATCTGCAAAAGACGAGCTATACCACATATATATGTATATAATATGTGTATAGCATACAAAAATATAACACTTTTTAATAAATTAATAATATAAAAATTAATATTAAAAGGTTACTAAATTTATTGTAAAGGTGATCAACCATATTATTTTAGCAAATCTATATTCATAGTTTTTGCTTGCTCTTATGTATGCTTCAGATAGATTGGATTTTCATTTTGTTTAAAATAAATAAGGTAGGTTATATGATTCTGTCTGTAGAGTCAGCATTTTATATGCTGAAAAAGAAAAGACTATATTATAGGGACATTCCTGAAAGTCACTGAAAGCAGAATATTTGGAATTGCCTTAAGAAGAGGTGTAAAATCAGTACTGTTAAAGGATTGTCAAGATTCTAGGCCAAGTTTTGAGGAACATGGAGTTGTTCTGTGAAAACCTGGTGGATAAAACCCACATTGTAATACCTCAAAGAATCAGGACTTCAGTACTAGGTTGGTACTTCAGATACTAGGTTTGGCTGCCAGCAGAACTTAATACCAATTGCTACTTGCTTTGTGCTTTTAAGAGGAGATGGTTTTCCATGATACCCAAAAAGCAGCTGTTATGAGTCCTTGGTGAATATCTGGAGCCCTTTAGGGTCATTAGCAGTATGAAAAGAGATGATGTTTCTAAATAGTCTTGTGTAACTTAGGAATGCTTAATCTCTGACAGCATAGAGGAGATCTGTCAACTTCTTCCTTTTTCTTTCAGCATTAAAAATAATATACATTTTTTTCAATTCTCTGTTTAGGCAATGGTTTAAACTCTTACAACTGAAAAGCCAGGCATTTGGATGTATTTCGTTACACTGTGCCAATAAACCACGCATGTGATAACCGGTTGGGACATATAATTCTAAATTTAGTTGTATTTTTGGGAATTGAGGAGCCATTGCTTCAGTTGCCTCTCAGATCTACATGTGATTGTTTAAATTTATTTTTCCTTGTGGCTTCCATACAGCCAGCATAAACACTGAACATACAATTTCAAGCCTTACTGTTTTGCTTTGCTTATACTTCAGACTGCAGCCACCTCAAACCACTTCAGAGTGAAAACACAATGGCAAAAATGGACTTTTCCCTCTAGATGACAAGGCAATGAAATACAAAGAACAAAAATCTAATTTTTTGAAGCACTGACTTTTTATATGAATCATCTTCCATTAATGTGCAAGAACTTTTGTGAAGATGATGCCATAGTCAGGCAGAATAATGCAATGGAAAGGATCTAAAAGTCCCAGCATTTCTGAAACTTCATTTTTAAAATAATTGTTGTTGTCTTAACTTTAAATATATTGTCAGTTTCCTCAAAGATTGGAAATTGTTCTGCTGACCAAAGCTATGTATCTTACTGGTAAGCAAGAAGTGTTGGCTTAGAACATCAATATCTGTTCTGAATGGTTTTAATAAAATCTGAGTTAGTACAAAGTAAAAAAAAAAAAAGTCTAAATTTGCAAGAACATGAAAACAAGATTATAAAACAACTTCCAGACCCCAAATATCTGACCTGCAGAAGAGCTTGGCACTGCCATCTCTGGGTGTTTCAGATCGTTCAAAATCAGGCCCAGAGCCTGAATAAGAATGTCACCACAAGACATTTTCATGATATTTGCAGATTTTCTTTACAATACCTCCAGCTTTTGATTGTGCTAAAGGCTTAAAAGCAAATCAGAGAAAAGACTTCCCTATTGTGTATTACAAAAGATACAAGCCAGAAACAGTAAAACTGAGAGTACTGTTTCCTAATGCACTCCTTCAGTGTGACAATCAGTTTAGATCTTTTACTTTCTTTCTCAGCCAACCTCAATAACCATGTACTCAAATCTAACTTCTTTGCTGCAATATACTGCTGTAGGTGATCCTAAACATTTTTAATTTACTTTGTATGTTAGAATAACAATTACCACCACTGTGCTATCATATTAGCCTGCTTAATTGTATAGTTTATCTGTACAATGAGTACTGTACAAGTAAATATTTTAACTTACGTGTGTGTATACAATGTAGACCAAAGGATTTTAAATATCAATTCTCAATAAAATCTTTGTTTTTTTAGATTCATTTGACACATGCTCACCATTTACTCTGATGCTGTTTTTGTAAGGATTCCAGGTGTCACTGACACTACTGTGTTTGTGATGGGGCTAAGAATTATAGTTACAAAAGCTTTATGTGCTTTAGAAAGCAGAGCAGGCCAATGAGAGTGTGATTTCCAGGGTTTTCTTAAAAAAATAATTCAGAATAAGTTCCTATCTAACAGAAAAAGAACTATCAGTTTTTCACAGTTGTACACACAGTGGCCCAGAGTTGGCTGGGCCAACTGCTGCACTCATGAGAGCTGATTAGATGAGCCAAATTAAGATCAGGACTTACCCAAATTGCTCCTTGTGGCTTTGATTTGACGTACTGCATCAACTTCACTTGGTAATCTAAGAGAAAAAGAAGACTAAGATAAAAAAGGTCTCAAGAGTGTCCCTGTTTAGAAGGAAATTAATTGATGCCTCTGCTAGTGGCACAGTGTTTCTTCATTCATTTCTGTGGAAAACCACTGGATGATTCATCTGCTTGCTGAAGAAGACATGACAAGTTAACAGGAGCTTTGAGGAAGAAGGTATCCTCTGTTTTGCAGGGTGGCTGAGGAGGAGCTTTGGGGCTCTGTGGGTTTCTCCATGCCATGGGCACCATGTCTGCTTCTCCAGCTGGGGTGGCCTTGCTGTCCCCTGCCTGGGCAGCAGCTGGCAGCACGGGGGAATTGAGGAGCCATTGCTGCTCCTGCTCATGCATCACACTGGCCCTGCACTGCTGGCCCCTGTGCTGCATCTCTTGGACCTACATCCAGGGCTTCAGGATTAAAACACACCTCAGACACCTGACTTTCATTGACTGCATAAGTCTATGTGTATTGCAGACATCTTTTCATGAAAAATCCTTTCCTTATGATTTTTCCTCCTGAGAAGCTGAGAGGCCTCAGGAACAAAATGTAAACAATGATTGTCTGCTGCTGTGGAATGCAACAGGTGGATCTGTGATTGGCCCATCTTGGATGTTTATAATTGATGGCCAATCACAGCCCAGCTGGCTCGGAGAGAGAGTCTGAGACAGCTGCCTTTGTTATCATTCTTTCCCTTCTATTCTTAGCCTAGCCTTCTGATGAAACTTTTTCTTCTATTCTTTGAGTATAGTTTTAATGTAATATATATCATAAAATAATAAATCAAGCCTTCTGAAACATGGAGTCAGATTCTCATCTCTTCCCTCATCCAAAAACCCCTGTGAACACTGTCACATATGTGATAAAATAAACCCATCTTGTTTTCCTGATATGCTTGCAATGAAGATGTTTCCACCAACTGCACAACACTTCTTCACAGGCCATGGATGATCCACACTGGGGCACAGGAGCAGTAAGAAGTGAGGAGAGTGGAGGGCAAGAAGTGAATTGCAGGGGCAGCAACCAACATGCCTGGACCTCAATTACCCATCCCTTCACTGAAGAGACTGGGAGGGAAGGAAAGTGAGAACCAGCAGTGAAAACAAAGGGAGCTGAGGCAAGAAAGGAGGGAGAAGAGGTGTTTGACTGAAGGAGAGCCTGAAGAAAGGTAAGGAAAGGTAATTCCCTGAGTGTTTGTTCAATTGTATAAATCTTCTTTTTTACCCTTAGTACACAAATCAGTAATTAAAAGGCTGTGTTAATTCACAATAAATTAAGTTGAATTCCCTGCATCAGGGCTGTGCTGCCTGTGACACTGCAGAAGAGCTGAATGACAGCCAGGGCTAGTGACAAGCAGCCCAAGGGGCTGGAAGGGCAGTGAGTACACTCCTGCCTGCCAGCACAGCAAAGCCAACACAGCAGCACGCTCTGAGTGACACGCACTGCTAGTGCCAGCTCCTACCACATACACTCCAGAAGCTCCTGGGGGATTGCTGAGCTGTTAAGTGAGCTAAACAGATACATTTAGGGCTAAAAAAACCCTGGAGGAATTTTGCTAGAGAAATGTGGCCAACAAGGATGACTGCTCTTACTTGAACTTGTAAGATACTATTTCCATCTCCTGACTTTTCATACATAATTATGGGCAAGTCCTCCTAATATAGTCAGAGATGAGATAGGTCCTTTCAAATTATACTTCAGGGCTGATATTAAACCCAGGTGCTCTGAATCTCCACTTTGAACAGCCCATTTATGTCCTTTCTGAACTGAAAGTACAGAGTGGCTGTCTGAGGAAATCCCCTCAGGTGACATTGGCCTCAAGTTTGGTCAAGAACAAGACTCTTGTTCTTGAATTAGTCTAGGTATCAGCAAATCCCACAGCTTGCCAGGATTGCTAATGAATAGCCCTGCTTTCCTATCTGAACATCAGAAAAATGCTTAATAATTGTTCCCAGGCTATGACATTTGATTTTATTTGGGTTGAACTTCATTCTGGACCCACCTTTTGATATGTAAAGGTAGAAGCATATTTGAGGTGGGGAAAAAAGGGCCTACTCTGTTCACCTGATTCCTAAAGGTCATACTAACCTATGCAGTGTTGCATATTAACCTCTCCTGTTGAGGCTCCCACAGTGTACTATCCTCAGGGCAGCCATGGCAGAAGAAATGAAGTCAGTTGTGCAGTAACATGATAGAGACACTGGAGCACAAAACACAGTTATTTCAATGTATGATGGGAATTCAGTTCCTTAAGCATAGGGATTGGAAACCCTGGGGTATTTTGCCCCATCTCCAGCTGCAGTTGGGGAGGGCCAGGAACTCCCAGGTTACATCAGGTGGCCCTGTGTTTTAGGGGATCTCAACTGACCTTAGAAACATTTGCTTAGGCAACTGAATTCTACCCTGACAATCCTGATACTTGCATGGAAATTCAAGTTATGTTGAAAGGTACCTAGTGATTATTTACATTGTGGTTACCCCTTTTACTTTCAAAGCATCCTTACAATTTGCATCAAGGTTCTGCAATAAACATTCTGCTGATACAGCTACATAGAATATACAGGTATCCCAGGGCTACCTGGCTTTGTAAAATCTGGTTCTGGATGCATCTGCTACTCTTCCAGGGTGTAGAGCTGAGAGGCCAGAAATCAAGTGACCAGAAAACAATATTTAGGAAGCTTCCTGCACCCTATACAGAGGAAGAATCAAAGGAAAATAAGGGTGAAAATTTGTAATGATGACTGAGAGGAGAAGAAAGATGATACCAGAAATGGTAAATGGTAAACAAAGGCAGGAAGTAAACAAAGGCTGGTGGTGTTAGTTCTTGATTAGGAGCCCGTTAAGTTTTGGCTAGAGGGCTAAACCCAAGGAGACATTTTGTCAGCCCCAATGTGGAGAGAAAACAGAAAGACAATAGAACAATTAGACAGAGGAAGAGAGCAGAAGTGAACAAACATATTGCCCCTATTACAATGACACACAGCTAGAGCTTTGCAGCAATACTGCCCAGCTGCCTTTAGACCGAGTGAAAATGAGAAAATAAATCAAACCCTCTTTTGACTGTCAAGGGCAAAGAGAGAACTGTTTCTATTTCAGCCACTGGTAACCTGATAGCTTGCCACAGCGTATTTCACATAAGGAAGTCTGTAAAGCAACATCCAAGTGTTCCTTGTGATTAATATTCCTTATGATCTGCAGCCACCTAATCGCATCCTGACCCCAGCCAGGGTCAGCTCTGAGGACGGATGGGCTGTGGGAGCAGGGTGGGCTACCAGGAGGTGCTGCTGAATGATGGAGCATATGGAGAGAAAAAGAGGTCCTCTGCAGACATGAATAAATAAATAGTGGCAAACCAAAGGCACTGACCTCAGGAATAATGCCATGAGTCCAATAGTGCAGAGCTATTGAAAGAAGCAGGACAATCTGTTCCTTACTTCTAGATGCACTGAAGGTAGAATATGTTTTTTTCCTTCAATTGAATCCAAAAAACCTGCAGCATGGAATGCAGCACTATCCAGAGACACAGAACACTATCTCTGAAGGGATTCCTGGGATGCATTAATCAGTGCTTGGACTGCCCAATTCACTACAGGACAGACATTCTGCACTGTACAGCAATTCACACATTTTGAATGGTAACAATGCTAATAAGCTTCCCTGTGGGCTTTTTATTTTTTTCCCCACCAGGAATTAGGTGCACTCCTGGATATTTAACAGCCTGGACCATAAGACAGTCCCTCTCCCACCCAGATCAGGTTTGCAGGCACAACTGATCTGAGACAGATGTGTCTGGGCTGGTGAGCCATTAGATGTAGGTCTCTGCCCAGATTTCACATGATATAGATCCACAGCTGGATCAAATACACACAATGCCAATTTCCTTTGCAGTCAGGGTTTTTCTGAATAGGCACTGTATGGTAGCCTAGAACCATGCAGGCCTCCAAAACAATAGTTTACACAATATATCTAAAATGCTTAATATGGCTTTGAGATTTTTTTTTCAACAGGACACTTCTGACTGCTTATAAGAAATCAATTTCCAAACTGTTCTATTGTCTCTTTTTAATCTTATCCTCAAAACATGCTTTCAGACATTAAAGCATCCAAATCAAAGAAAATGGGCCCAGGCATTGAAATGACTAATAGACCACCTAAAAAAAATAAATCTTTAAATCTTAATGAGTATACTACACACACTTTTTATTTCACCTTGAAGGAGAAAAAAAGGCTTTAATTCTGAAAAGAGGATTTATTTCCATTTTTCATTTATGCAAATTACACTCTGAATAAATAAATCTACATAATCCACCTCCCTGCTAGACAACTTGCAGCAACATTTGCCAAGAGAAAGACAGGCTTTTCTGATACTAATGCATAAAACATGCTGAATAAAAAAATTAAAACAAATCATATTGTGTAAATAGCTGATGTGCAACTCTAGAAAGAATAATAGAGGCACTGATGAATTACTCAGGATTGTCTTGTTCAATTATTTCTAACATGTTACCAGTTAAAAGTATATTTAAGTAAAGGTTTTAACAGAGAGAGTCATATCCCAAACTACTGAAATCTACAGGATTTTTTTCCCTTTAATTTCCAAGTAACAGACATGTAGATGTCTCTGCTGAAGCACCCAATACTGTCAGGCTGTTGGTCCTGGGAAACAACCTATTCAGCATGTAGCTGATGTGCTGTGCAGCGGCTCCAGCTCCAAAAAGCAGATCTCTTTTACTGCTTTGGGAATGTAGGGAGTGCCTTCCCTAATTTGATCAAAACTTAATCCTTGATCCTTGTGTCCTGTGTCCATGTGAAATATAGGCTTGGTGACTGTAAAGGTTGCTGCCAGTCTTGGGACTGTCACAGGAGAAGGATCAAATGAAAATCACTGCCAGTATGTTCTTTAGAGGTATCCATGGCCTTTCCCCACTCTGACTGCAGAGGGTAGATACTGAAATGCAACTCTTATTCTTAATGGTCCATCCAGAAACTATCAAACTCTGATCATAGTTGGAGCTTCGACATCCTTCTGAAAATTTTCCACATTGGAAAATCTGTTCTGGACAGCTGAATCCTTATGCTATTTTTCCTAAAGAATTAAAACTATTCCATGAGGTGGGGTCCCCCAGACAACTTGAGTATTATAAACTGCATCACCACATTTTTACATGCTGTGATGCCTTGTAGAATTTGAAGATATCTTTTCTTGGTGCAGAAATGTGAGTTTCTCACATGCTTCCTGGAGGCAATGAAGTGTGGGATATACAAAGCCTACAGACTGGAAGCTGCATAAGAAAGCCAGGAAGAAACCATAAGAAAATATGATTTAATCCCATGCCTCTGCTAAGAAATCCCAGCCACATTGGCACTGAAACCAGTGATTTACAACAGCTACCTGCAGGAGAATAAGTTCTTTCTATTTGCTTACAGTATAGTCTGGCTGTTAGGAACATACATCTGGGATATGGTGTGGTCATAGCTGTCCACCACCTGCCAGGACATTCTCCCTGGAAGCTACTGCAGACTGAGTTGCTCATCAGTTGAGCTCAATCACTTACTGTTGCAGACTGAGTTGGCTACTTGTCAAATCTGCTCCACCATGAGAGAAAATACCTGATTGTACTTTGGAGGATTTTGATCCCTAAACAGCCTGTTGGTTGTGACGCTCGGCATTCACACCAGCTCAAATCCAGCTTGGACACAGAGGAAATCTGAAGGTAAGCCTCATTGCTTTGCCCTCTGGGAATTTGTTCCTGCAAGGTCTAGCAGGATGGTTTGGAGAATGCTTCACAGATCAGGTTCTTCAGGCAACATAGGTTGGGCTTACCTTGGTGAGAGAAACACAGCATGGCAGATATCTATGCCCTTGGAGACCCTGCTAGCAGAGAGTTAAAGGGTATGGGGAATTACAGTGAGGGCTGCATTCATGCATTCATCTCCTAAAAAGGCTGAACAAGCCAGGGAAATTGCATGTTTACAAAACCTGGGGTATTGGATTTAAACCAAGGAATTTAGAGTTTTTATTTCTGAAATCATGATTTGACAAAAATCTTAGAAGGAAAATAGGTAAAACAAGAGCCAAGCTCCTTATTTAATGACAGAACTCCAGAAACCACAAATTTAAAAGAACCATGAAAAATTTGAGATTTAAACCAAAAGGAGGAGAATTGGACACTACAGATTTTTGTGGAAACAGAAGATTAAGTTTGGCTGACTGGTGATAGAGGAATACTCAGTTCTGAGGTGAGAAATGCACAGGAAGCCTCAAATCCGAGACTGATTCTGGTCAGACTCTACATCAATAAGTCACTGCTTCAGGACTCCTTGATTTTCCTTGTCTCACTGTGCAGTGGCTGGCCATATTCTCTTGGGAAGTACAGATTCTTCTTTTCATGGGCACTTCCTAACCAGCAGCTTGGCACAGAAGGAAGAGAAAGAAGGGGTGAAAAGGACTCTTGCATCTTTTCTCTACAGCAGGCAGGTAGGGAAAGTCTATGAAACAAGTTCAGGCTGCTTTCTGCTTCAGGGATACCTGAAGCTACTTGTCCACAGGAGTTTCCAAGTTACATTCTTTCTTGGATAATCTAGGTGTAACTGACTATCTTGTTATTCCCAGGTGTAATCCAGACTTCCTACTTCAGTCAAGTTCTAGGTTAGGCAAAACTAGAGGGTTTGAATTTGAGCCTTAGTAACTGAATGATCATGGATCAATGCAAGCTTTTGATATGACAGACCCCTATCCACTTTACGACTTTATCTTGTACTCTGTTAGAGCAATATATCTATTATTCCAAAATGTATGGCTTGCTGAAAATCCCAGCTAAATTACAACTAGAGTTCACATACTGATTTATTAAACCAGAGTTTTCATAATTTCACAGTCATCACTGTCAGTCAGTCCTTCTGTCACAAAAAACTAAAACGTGACCACTTGATGAAACCTTTCACTTGGCAGAAGGGCTCATTTCCCACCTCACCTTACCGGTGGCTGCATGCCAGAACACGCTTGTGCTGGGCTGGAACTCAATGATACATGAATTCCCACACCAGTGTTTTGTTGTTTCCCTGACTTTAAATTTAGGATACAGTATAACCCAGCTGTGTAAGTCATTGCCTTGTGAATCAGCTTCTCACAGAGCAAGGGAAAACATCCCAGCTCCTCCACCAAACTGGCAGTATTGTTATAAGGTGAGAGAAGCCACTGGTGCTGCCATGCACACAAACTTGTTCAGGCTAGTAAGTGCTGAACATTGCCTTTGTTGAAATCATTAAGAGAATCTAGATTTAAGTGAAATGAAAACAGTGGGGAATAATAAAAACCCGCAGCATTTCTACTTTTCACATAACAGCCTAAACTTTTAGTGAATAGTTTAGTGAAACTCTCTCTTCCAAGCTGCTTGCTTGTTGCTCTGATGTGATGGACAAGAATTTTAGAACATAGCACAGAATTTTCACGGAATCACAGAGGTCAATTCGGTTGGAAAAGACTTCTGGGATCATCGAGTCCAACCTGTGGCCAAACACCACCACTGTGTGCCACGGCCAGGCTTCCCTTGAACCCCTCCATGGAAGGCAGCCCGTGGCACGCCTCATCACTCCTTCTGTGAATGAATCCCTCCTAATGTGCAACCCAAACCTCTCCTGGCAGTTTGAAACACTACACTGAAAAACCAGAAGGGAAAAAACTCCAACACCATGACATGGAGATGAAGGACTGAAGGCTGATACTCCATAGGTTTTGCCTGCATTCAAACCAATAATGAAAGAATGTAGAGAAGAGAGGCGCTCAGCAGCGGCAGCGGCCTGTGCAGTTTGGTCTGACGTTGCAGGGAACGAGCTTGTTCTCCCCACAGCACTGCAGAGAGGAGAGAGGAGAGAGAAGAGAGCAGGAGGAGCAGGAGCAGCTGCCGCGGGGCTCCCTCAGCCCCGGCTCGGGCCGTGCCGGGCCGCAGCGGCGGGCGGGGCCGGCGGAGCCGCGATCCGCAGGGCGCAGGCGCGGCCGGAGCCGGGCCCGGCAGCGGCGCAGGCGCGGCGGCGGCCGCGGGATACCAGCAGGCTCGGGGCGGCGGGCGCGGTGCGGGCCCAGCATGTCGGAGAAGAAGCAGCCGGTGGACCTGGGGCTCCTCGAGGAGGACGACGAGTTTGAGGAGTTCCCGGCTGAAGGTGCCGGGTGGGGGCGGGGCGGGACGGGACGGGACGCCAGGACGCGACAGGCCGCGGCCTGCAGACGGGACGGCCGAGGCCTGGGCCGGCCGGGGCGGGCAGGACAGGACGCGGCGGGCGGGCGGGCGGGAGCGGCGGTGGCACCGGCGGTGGGACTGACCGGCGGTGGGACTGGCAGGGGCACCGGCAGTGGCACCGGCGGTGGGACTGCGGTGCGGTGTGCGCCGGCCCTGCCCGCGGCTCCCCGCGGCCGCTCCGCGGGACAGCGCCGTGCTGCCGCTCCGCAGGGCCCGGCTGAGCGCCGCGGGAGCTCCCCCGGTGCCCCGCGGGTCCCTGCGCAGCCCCCGGCCGGGCAGCGGCTGCAGCGCCGGCAGAGCCGCGATCGCGGTGCCCGTGCCCGGCTCTGTGGCGGTGTCGCGGCGCCGGGCACATCGCGCTGCGAGTGCTGTGTCATTGTGCGAGCGGGCTGGGGACAAGTGCAGAGAAGTTTAGTGCTTTTTGACATTGGAGATGAGAATCGCAAGGCAGAGGAGGGACGAGGGCCGGAAACTGAGCGTAGGGCGGAAAAATATATGAAAATGAAATACTGCGCTCTGTAGTTACTTTTAGTTTCTTTACCTATTGAAGCACAGATATGTATATGCTGGTTTGCTTTCAATAGGTACAGATATACTTAATAAGGAAGTTAAGTTAAATAAAACAACTCAGCGTCCCAGAGATAGTCTTGGAAACATCCCTGTTAGGGCATGTTTATTTTTTATGTCCTTAATTCTGTCTCGAGTTGTGTATCCTGAGAAATTATGTATCACGACGAATGTAACATCAGGATTTTTTTTCTCTAATGTCTTTATTACATATGTTCTTTTCTGTGGTATTACAAGCTTTAGGTGTTCTGAGCCCTTTAGTTCTGCTAAAATTAATGTTGTTGCAGGTACAGATAAAGTTCATGACATAGTTAAAATACTTTGTTTTTCCTAAGTGTTTGTTAAAAAGAAAAAAAATTATCTTATTTAATGTAAATTAAGTATTCACAGTAGGGGAAGTTTCTGCAGCTTCTGGACCTTGGATTGGGCAGAGCCCTGACTTGCTGCTACAGAAGGTGAAATTAGTTTTGCTTGACTCTGGCTGTAATGCTAAAGCAAAGTACTGTGCAGGCTTTCTGGGTGGAACAGAGATTTATTAAAAAGTGACCATCATCAGGCTTCTAGATGTTCTTTCTTGCAGAAAGTAAGAATGTCTAAAAGGGTCCATTTGAATCCTCAAGTGAGGTCATAGTTTTGAGATGTTGAGTGTTCAGACCACTTGGTCTATCTCCAGTATTTAGGAAAGAATTGTGATAACTGGGCTCAAACCCATTCCAAATTGTTTTTCTTTCAAATTAAAACATCACTTTCTAGCAATAGAAGAACTTTGTGTTCTATTACCCAGGTTTTATTCAAAGGAAATTAGATAATGCAAATCTGTGTTAAGAGATGAAAACACGGACTTTTGGGGTTTATGCCAGCCTAAAAATTTACTTAAACAATTTATGAAATCAAGTTATGTATCAAAACCAGACGTGCCCAATTTTTATAGATACTTTGAAGTATAGCATAAGTATACTATAGTAGATGAAAAGACATGTAAATGAGTCACTTAAGAATCTTTTGTACAGTGCATTTCAGAGTATAAAAATGTAAAGTGATAGAGCAGGGGATGAAGAATCCTACAATCCTAAAAATTGGTTTTTGTTTCCCAAGTACAAAATAAAACAATCAGTGATCAGCATATAAAAGTTTTTTGATATTTTCAAGGAGTTCAGTCATGACAAGTTTATAATTTTGGTGTATCTTAGTACTACTTAATGGTAGTAGACTCGTAAGTGATTTTAACACTTTCAATCCAGATAATGCTCTACCTTTTTTACTTTTGTTTAGTCACAGGCATATAATGTAGCAGGGAGTAATAACTGTATTAAACAATTCTGGGGTAATAGTTCCCATATATAGATGCTGCAGAATCTTGTCCTGTGGAGATGAGAATGTGATTTAGGCTTTACTTTCACTCTCCTCCCCACCCCAGCAAGGAAGATGAGATGGGCCTTTCTGACTCCTCTTTACTCAGTGTGATTTAGAGCATCTTTTTGCATCTGCCCTGCTGATCTCCTGTGACTGAAGCTGCTGTTTGTTGTGCTGGATATGAGTTACTGGGAGATTGTTTTTCAAGCTTGTAGTTCTGTCTGAGCTACTTATATGTTTGCAGATAGAAAAGTTTGACTTTGTGTTAATTTTAAGTTGTTGGAGCTTTGTTTTTTCTCTCTTCAAAATCAGTTAATCAGTAAAGTTGTTTCTTTTTTGAAAAAAAGAAGCAGTGGAATATAAATTGGCAAAGGCAAGGCTTATTGCAGGTATTTGTAAAAGATAAGCCCTTCCCTTTGAGCAACTAGCCATACAACTAAATCCAAATAATGCATTTTTTTATACAACACTTTTTCTTCACCTTTTCTTCCCAGTTTTTTTCTTTTGCTCTCACAGCACAATTTCTATGCTCCTTCATCTTTCCCCATTATATAATTTATTTGAGTAGGGAAATTTCATTGTAATGCCTTCCACACGTGTGTCTTTAATCAGTGACAAATGGATTTTCCTGTCCTGGTGAATCTCAAATATTAATTTTGTTGCCTGTCAGTGTTAGAAAAAGGAGGAGAAAATGCAAAGACCAGGCTTCATTCTTAGAAAGTTAGCTGTTCACAGTGAATTAGTTTTTGATGTTTTATCCCACTGACTTTGTCCCCTGCTCCCCCCATACCTCCATCAGTGTTTAATGTTGCTTTAGGCCTTAGTCCTCAGAGCTTTCTGTGCATGGGCAGCAGATGGCTTACTAGAATGAGAGGGGAAGAACAGTGTTATCTCTTTAAATACAGTAATAGACTTTGAGAAATAAAAAATTGTCAAAATTAGGGGGTTTCTTTTTTTAACATTTGAAAAACTGTGTGTCATTCAGTAGGAGTAAACTGAGAAACTAAAAAACAATCGAGTAAGCCAACTTGTCTTTTCATAGTGATTCTGAGCCTTGAATTTTCACTATTTTTCTGAACTAATTTGTTTGATTTTAATTTTTTTCTAATAATGAAGTGTTAAATGTGTGATGAGTAATTTGTCAAGGGTGATGTGCCAGATTACTTTATTGCAGGAAAAATATAAATAAAGTTAGTAAATGGACAAAAAGTGGTTCCCTACAAAGGCAAGACTGCTTCTGCTGTCTTGGGAAGCCAGAAATAGCTGATTGGAGGTATCAAGTGTTGTTTGCAGATGTTTATCTCAATTTGCCTTTGCTTCTGCATCCCAGATAGTTTTTTGTCATTTGTCCATAGATTGACAGCATCTGATTTAAAGGGAACAGAGAATGTGTCTGTGTTTTGGCGAAAGCATCTGATACATATTTACTTTTTTAATCTGAAAAAGGTGTTTAAATACAAATCTGGAAGGATGATGCTACAGTTTATCCATAAGTATGCAAAAAATCTCTTAGGAATGTTTAATCTTGCAAGCCATGATGTGTGCGTAGTGATTTTTTTTCACCAAGTTTCATTTTTGTTGTAATTACAGAAATTTTAAGATGTCTTTTAGATCTGACTCATGAACACTTGAATGTGATCCAGACTTCTGTGTTAAATTTTCCAGAAGTCTGCCTTTCCCTGTGGCTGTGCTAATCGGTCAGTAGCACATGGTACCAAAGCAGTGCAGCATATAGTATTTAGACCTGCTTTTCTGTCTTTAGATTGGACTGGTTTAGATGAAGATGAAGATGCACATGTCTGGGAAGACAACTGGGATGATGACAATGTAGAAGATGATTTTTCCAATCAACTAAGGTAATTTTATTTAAACTTTCTGTTCTAGAAGATGGGTAAAATACTTTAAATTGAGTTGATTAGTTAATATCTGAAAGTTTGAAATCTGCTTACTTTAAAAAATAAAAATCTGAAATGGAAATAAGTGAAAGCACTACTTTTTGCTTTTCTATTTTGAGCCTTTTAGAACCAGACTTAGGGATTACAAGACTCTGAAGTACTGATCAGCATTTCATCTTTTAATAATTCTACTGAAAATGCCTTAGGGCATTGTGGTGACAGAGTTTTGCTCTGTTACGCAAACAATGCAAAGATCATGGAAAGTTGAGATATAGTTAACACTTTGTCAATTTAACACGGGTGGATCCTTTTCTAATGACTTTTCTGTGTGTGTGTGTGAAAGTTCTGAATTGTACTGCCAAGATTAATGGCAGGGCATCCAAGATTATCTCTTTGTGCTATGTGGTGTGCAAAGTATGTTACAGTTTTTATGTCTGTACTTCAAAACAGCACTGCTGTTCTTTGTCCAAATGGGCAATTTTTCTGGAGATTAGTGATCTGTGTTAACATTAAGGTTCTTTCCTATGTGGTGAACATACTGTTTATGAGCAACAACAGCAAAGTAATTGTTAATTACATGCTTTAAAAAAAGTGATAGCAATTTGTGTACCTCTAAACCAGTTGCTTAATCCTCTTTGTCACTTGTAGTTTCAGTAATCCTTTACTGACGCATAATTATAACTTAAATTGTTTCAAGCATTCAGAACAAAGCCAGATTTTATAATTAATCCCTCAGTATGTTGCATGAGGAGCAAACTGTCTGTAATACAGCCTGCTTAAACAGTTCCTGGGTTGATCTCCCTTGTACTCAGGGAAAGCAATTATTTTTGTGTCTTCTGCATAAAAAATTGTTGGCATAGTTATTTCATATATGGTTCAAAGGCAGTTAAATGGTAATATTGGAAAACATGTAATGAAATAGACTTTTAAGAAATAGTACAATTCTTGACAGACACAGTTGATCTAGACAAACTTTGTGTAACTGGCCTTAGTTGCAGCCTGCAGTATTGGGGACTGTATAGTGGTTTGCAGTGTTGCCTGGCTGTTGTGTGTTTCTTCCATCTCTAGAAAGCAAATGCTGCAGTCTTCCACTTTTAAAGTCCTGCTACTAAATGTGCAAACTAACCCAAAATATTTTTAGAGATTTGTACTTCTGTATCTAGATACACATGTGCTAGGATAAAAGGGGATAAAACAGGATGCATCCTGGTTGGTGTGTTCAGAGGCAGGGGAGAAGCCAACTGGTGGCAGGGCAGGAGTGACAACAGTTGTAGTTCCTGACTTGCTGTCCTGGCCACAACTAAGGACAACAAAGCAATCCCTCAGACTTGTTCACTGCAAGGTGTATTGCACCGAGACATAAATAAGTCCAGACTGCACTATTCTAAAAGCAAAAAAAAAAAGCTTACAATTGTTTTGGAAGCACATGCAGTTAAGTAAAATAGAATAGTGAGCTTGCTTTAGTTAAGGAAATACTGGGAATAATGTATAAGATTCTTGAGAATATGTATAATATAATATTTTGGTTATTCTGATGAATTTGGAGATGTTTCAGGTGCATAGGTGCTACTTCACGCCATATGGTGGGTCAGAGGGCAATAACTGATTAAAACAAATATTTGAATTTTTCACTGAGAAGTTACAGTGATTTAAGATAAAAAACTGGAGTTCAAGAATTACAGGGTAAGTAAGGTTAAGGTAATTGGTAGAAATAAAAAAGCAGCATGACATTGCTATTTTAAATGATTGTATGTTGTGTAGTATATGTAATTTAAAAAAAAAACCACACATCTAACGGTATTGTGTATGTGTTTCAATATATCTGTCTTTTCTCTACAGAGCTGAATTAGAAAAACATGGATACAAGATGGAAACGTCGTAGCTTTTGCAGAATATGGAGTGGTTTAACACTGAACTGTGGATAGACTTTATTGAGAAAAGAAGAAAAGATGGAAAATGAGAAGACACACTTAGTTCATTATCTGCTTGGATTTATTATTGTTTTGTATAAAAAATAAAGTTTTTAATCTTAGCCTGGTCATACATTTAGCCTCCACTCACCTGGTACGTTGTATTTTGGTTCTGAATTGTCTTGTGTGGTGGAATCCATGGACCTGCCTGGAATGCCACTAATGGTCTGGCAGTGGCTGATGCTCTTGGCACTGGCTGCTGCCTGGGGGGCTAAACATGTGTAACCAGAATGGAGACTAATGAATGTTGCTGTCACAGGAAATAAAATACTTATGTACTCCAATTAAAATGCAGCACAGATTGAAAGCAGTATTAGGGAGTGATAAAGCTTGTTTTGCCTCAGCATTTTATTTCATAATGACTTGGGGTTTCTTTTTTAGTCATTTCATGAGAGTGCTGGTTTAATAAAACAGAGTTCAAAGTGTTTTCCAACAGCAGAAATCCAAACTCTCCAATCTAGACCTGTCATTTCTCAGGACTGTTAAAGATGAGACTTCTCTGGAGGTGAAAGTTCTGTTCTTGCACTTATTTGAGCCTAGGAATCTCTGCTGAAATTGCCTCCAATTTGCCAGTTACAGCAGTTCATCTGTATCACGTAAACTTGCCTGTGGAGAGCAGAAATCAAACTTCCAACTCATTTTATGGAGGCCAACACAGATTTGCCAGAAAGATATCGCAGTAGTGACTGGATTCAATTACTCTCTGAACTAGAAAACAGAAAGTGGAAATTACCACACCTATTACCACTTCCATGAAACCTCCCCAAAGGACCTGTTAAATCTGGTGTGTGCAAAGACAGAGGGAGATGGCAGCCATGGCTCCTAATTAAATTAGGGAGGGGCATCTATAGTTACATACTCATGGAAATTTGAATGAGCTACTTGCTTTTAAATGGGGACTTGTTACATAAAGTTAGCTTTCGGAATAAATGTATAGTTGTTGGACATGCAGTTATTTAACCTTGTTAACTAAATAACTGAGTATCATATGTTAAAATGACATTGATTAATGCAAAACGTGAGGAAGTTTCCCCAAAATTATTGGGTAGTGCTATTTTAATGGAAGCAAGATTCACTGTGACTTAATGCTTTCTGAAGATAGCTATGTAAAGACTGAGAATTTCATTGCCATCTGAATGGTTCTGCAAAACTGAGTGGTTCTGCAAAACTAAATGTCTCAGATGGTGTTGAATGCTGGCAGTTTGTCCAGCTCTGTGACTTGGGAAAAGAAAGGGAAGGCTTTTCAAGTAGGCTTGCCCTAGTCACTTAAATTGTTCACGTTGAGATATGTGGGTCATGCAGCCCACTTCAATAGAATGCAAGTCCTGAAGTTCATATTTTGACACATAACAAATGTAAAGTCTATGTATTGAGTGGCAAATAGCAATACAAACATCCTCTGGTTAGTGTTGGGAATTTAGAAGAAAAGACTGTTGAGTACAGTCCTGGGATTGCTGGTGTTATTAACTCAACTTCCCAGCAGTACTGGGAAGTTGAGTAACACAACTGACCAAAAGATGACAAAATAATTGTGGAGATGTCTGGTGCAATCTGGATAGGGGCAGCTGCTTTCCATTACAGGATTCTGGAAAGCTGACTAAAGCAGCCTTGTCCCAGTGATTGCAAGCAGCAGGACGAAGCCATGGAGATGGAAAAGCATCTTTGCCTCAAGAAGGCTTTGTTTTTGCTGAGCCTCAGTTATATTAATATCCTTATCTTTCCCTCTTTTTCACAAAAGCAGAATTGGAATGGAAGCCTAGGCTGAGGTAGTGGCTCTGCACTCTCACAGTATCAACCTTAAGCTGCTGGGTTGTGGTATGAAACCCCCAGCTGGAAAACAAGGAGAGCAATCTGCTTTGAAGGTCCGTTTGATGATATGGTCTTATAATGCTGTCTTTGAGACCAACTAGGGACTTTTTGCCCATTTTGGTTCTCTTGACAGCTTTGGTGTTCAGGAAGGATGTTGAGGTGGTTGGCCAGGATGTCTCAGCATAATTCACACTAATGTTCCTGCCATTCACCTTTAAAAGGAACTAATACTCCTGTGTGCTTGTAGACTTGAGGTTTTTAGATTGGCCTTGCTGGGAGAGGTTTCCTTTGGCGGTCGTTCCTGGAGGTGTTGTAATGATCCCTGATAGCTGAGGAATGCATGAAGTGTGGGAGACAAGAATACCTGGGGCTTGTGAGGGAGGACCCACTGAGAGAAGACAAAGATTTCAGAAGGAAGATCTGCAGCCTGTCAGGGTGGGAATGTGTTGAAGAGAGGGAGGTTTGGCAAAGATGTGAGCGGAGGAGAGGTTGGACTTTCTAATTCAGAAAGTAGGACAGCACATGGAGGTGTGTGCGTGGCTTGGCTGGGTGTGGGCTGCTGGGTAGTCTCTGTTCCCTGTTGTAGGAAGGAGATCTAGGTTGATGTTGTCCTGTGTTTGGGGACCTGTCCTCCTCACTAGCCCATCCCTCAGCCAAGCTGTGGAACTCTTGGCCAGTATCCTTATCTGAGCCCTGCCAGGCTATGTGGCACACATCTACAGCTCTCTGCAAGACAAAGGAGGGCATGTTTTGCAGCGTGGGGAGGGCGGATTCGCTGTGACCTAGATGCTGAGGATGTCTCAAGGCAAAGCACTGTTCAGCTAATTTGGAGGAAAGCTCTGGAACATTCCTGATTGCCAATGTTTGGCACTCATGCTTTGCCTTGATCCTTAAGAAACCATACACACCTAAGAAGAAATGCAAAGTCACAGGTAAGCACACAGAATGGTGAGCAGTCCAACGTAAGCTGTTTAGAAGGCCTTCAATTCTACTCTTTTGTTTCAGAATAGCCTTTGCTGTCTCCCCCCTGGTGCCTGCCTACCTCTGCTACCTTGTGCAACAGCACCAGCAGCTTCCCCAGGTATTTGCTGCTGCTGGGTCACAGTGTGTCCTGTTCCCTCCTGCTGCACCCTGCCCACGTGGTGCTCTAGAGAACGAGTAAATGTGGGTCCCCATAACACAGCAGTTGGGCTGGTTTGCAATTGCTCAGTTACTTTTTCCACTGTCCCTGGGAGAGGGAGAAGTGTTTTCCCCTCTTTGAAGTGTACGATTATTTTAAGTGTGAGACTCCAGGACCTCATCTTTCACTGGGTTTGGTAGTATGTAAAATGCTCTGTGCGTTCAAATGTTTCTTTAGCTTCAGTTATTGCTGTGCATATTCAGCACGTCTGCCAATCAGGATTTATGGGGTACCAAGTTAGCCACCCAGAAAAGGAGGCACATGCATTACAGCCTTTGCAGCTTTTGTAAGGAATGAGGCAAGGACTCCACAAATGGCTGCCTTTGCCTGCTAGCTTTTTCTTGAACCTTATTTTTTTCTTATGCTGTTTTTTCTTGAACACTAACAAGGACTAATAAGTCCCCTGAGGGAGGGGGGTACATATAAGAAAATACATGATCATAAAATTAAATACTATGAGAAAACATATGTATGGGAAAAGGAACTTACATTGCTCAGAGTCTCAGTTTCAGCATTTCCTATCTTTTAACTGTCTGACTTTACAGCACTAATAATAATCTTTTATTGCAGGTATGATTTTTTGTTTGCATAATGATACAGCTAAATTTGATTTAATTTCAAGGCATGCAGGGAAATAAGATTGATGCCCAGAAAGTTTTTGTGGTGGAATTTTACTAAAGAATAAATGTTATGTAACATTTCAAACACAGTGAGATCCTTCAAAATGAAGTGTGTGATATAAATGTAAAATATTTGCAAACTATAATTTAGCAACCGTTTTAAAATCACAGTCGGTATTCCAACCTCTTACATGTGGCGGGTGAGATCCTTTGTCAACTGCGAGCTAAGGGCAGCGAATGTGAGATTCATTAAGTAATTATATAGGAACATTAATTTCAAATTAATTTCAACAGTTGTTTTAGACATTAGCAACCAAATTAGGGGACCAAAGGCAAACAGTAATGCAGCTTAATACTTTTAATAAATGAAGGCATTTGAAGTGATTTACATAAATCGGATGATAAGTTCTCCTTTAATGGGCTTCCAAATGCCCCCGCCTCCCCTTCCCGTTCACCTTCGAGCGTTTCCAGGCTGCGTGCGCTCTGCATTTACCCAGCTCTCCTGTTACACCGTGCTTTTCTCAAATCCTTCCTACACTGGCTTTATAATAAGCGGTCAGACTTTCTGGAATGTGTTACCGTGAGCTGGAACCCTTTAAGGCTTCTGAATCCACAGCGCTGGGAGGCATGGGAAGGGAATGGAGCCACTATTGACAAGGCTCCTAGGAAAATAAATGGTGAAGAGCAAAAAAAGCAGATTAGGGTATTGGGGGATGCTTGCCTACAGGCAGGGCAGGAAGATGAAAACCAGCCCATCAGCAAGTGAATGGGTCACATGTAATGGATAATGACCAGCCCTTTTCATCTTTCCTGCAGTGAGCTCAAGGCTCTTAATGAAAAGGAACAGGCACTGGTCTGGATTTACAGTGCACCTGATGGAGGCAAGGCAGCTCGGTGACTCACCCGGGAGGTGAAACCAGCCCTGCCAATGCTCCAGCCACCTCACCTGCCTTGGGTCCCTCCTAAAAGGGCAAAATAAAAGCCCTTCCTTCCCGAGGGAGCTGGTAGTCTGTCAGGTATAAAAGGGCAGCCGGGGAGGGTGGGCGATGGGCTGTTTCCCTTCCTCAGGGTGTTGGTTTGCAGTGTCCAAATGGGATGTGGTGGAACTGTACAATGCAAGCCTCTGACAAAGATTCCTATAACATTAGGAATTGTCCCAGTCACCAGGCTGTTCAGTGATACTGTCCAGCTGGCAGTAATGCTTGAACCCTGTTTTTCAAGGCTTGGGTAACAAACTGATGCTATCAACCACTTCTCCCTCAGGAAAAGTAGTGAGGTGGCTGGGTGGTAACAGCACATCCGGAAAACAAAGGTGCAATGATTCTGTTTGTGCTCAGCTCAGTACTGCTTTCTTACACCAGATACCCAGTTCAGGCCAGAAATGCACAAAGAAATGTGAGCTCTGGAAGAAGAGTTTGATCAATCTTACTGTCAAGTATTCAACATGTTAGTTTTCCTTCGCCCTTCCCAAGCTGCCTGTTGTGCCCACTGTGCAGGTGAGTGTGAGCTGGCAGAGCTGAGACCCAAGCACATTTTCTTTTTGGCTGGCAGTTAGCCATGGAGGAGGATCCCAGAAGAACATGAGGGAAAGAGGAAACCATGGCAGCAAGAGAAAAAAAACCACCTGTTTTCACTGTGAAGGTTAAAATGGGAAAGGGTAAAAATCCCTCCTAAACAGAAAGCAGCGACTGAGAGGGTATGTGAGCACATCACAGGTTGAATCATTGTAAAGGGCAATTCACTCCAAATTATACTTGTGAAATGGCAAGACCTCTAATGTATCATTTCAAGACTATTGCTTCAGTGGTTTTTTAGGGTTGATTATGCTCTCTTTTTTTTTTCTTTTCCTGGGGCATATTAAAATTCCAGAGGGTGCTGTGCAAAACAGACTTTATCCAATAGGTATGACCTTGGTCCTCTAGGTCTCATCTGCAGGGCCCAGCTCCTGAGTGCTCAGTGCTGTAACCAGATGTGGCTTTTCAGAGCCAGGTTCCAGCTGCAGCTGATCCCTGGCACCTCAGACAAGAAATGGGCTGTGCAGAGGTGGCAGCAAATGGATAGTACTGTGGGTTGCCCAGTGGGAGCCTCAACTTCAGCCTAGGAATGTGATCTTCTCCCGGCCTCTGACATGATATTTCATAGATGAAGTATTAGCTGCTAAGAAATTTCAGTAAAATGTGTGCTGGGTTCTGTTCCTTGCTCTGCTATTCTATGATCAATGTCCATGAGCACAATGGTGTTTCACTGCCTGTGAGCATGAGTAAGATTACCATGGTACTGCACATCCCTCCCAGGATGTAATTTCTGGGCATTTCTAGGCTGAAATGCCTCATTAGAGCCTGTCTGCTCCCTTTGTAGGTGCTTGCTGTCTGTACCACAAAGAGGTTCTGGCATGGGGTAAGCCAGCCTTAGAGGAATTACAGCAGTTCAAAAAGTAATCAAGAGTGATAAAACCAATGAGTCGAGATTTGATTGGAACTTGGTGGAGCTGCAGAAACTGCATGACTCATCTTAAAAAGAATATATAGATATATGACATTTTTAAATAGGCTTCTTTATTTTTGCGGTTCCTGTGGAATATTTAGCAATTGCTGTTCTTTTTAAAAATAACTTTGATGTTATACAGATATCCAGGGCTTGCAGGTTGTGTTGTTTATTGAGAAAGCACACCCTTTAGCAGTAGCCTTCTGTCAGAACAGGCATACGTGATGCTTTTACAAGCACAGCATCAAGCGTGGCCTTCCTGCCCTGAAACTGTCAGTGAGACTGAAACAAGGCCCAGGATACTCTGCAGGAGAGAATGGAGTGGATTGTGATGGCCATGGGAAAAGACCACAAATAGTGGATGTTTGGGGCCAGGCAGAAGGAAGTAAAGAGCAGTCTCCTGAGTGAAGAGATTAGGAGGAAGCAAGGGATGCTGGTTGTGCTTTGTGGACAAACCAGACTGGATCCAGGTTGCATCTGAGTTGAAAAGGCTGATGTGAAATGAGCTCTCTTCCTAACCTGAAGAACAGCACACCTGAAAGGTATGGGAATAGGAAACTTGGTTTGTTTCATCTAGGAGACAGTTGAATGGTGATTTAATGGCAGCTCTCAAGCTCCTGTAAGAAGAAAATTGTCCCATAAGGAGATGGGTTTTTTATCTCACTATAAGTGTAGAGCAAGGCTGAGAAACTGGAGGCTCAATTTAGACAAATCTATGTTGTATGTTTTTGCAGCAGGTTTAGTGGTCTGCCCACCATGGAACTGGTAATCAAGATTCTTCTTGATGCTTTGTGATGGCTGAGAGAGAGATGGTAGAGATGCAATACAGGAATGGCAGGATGGAAATACGAATATGTTAAAGGGGATAAGCACAGATAAGTGTTTCAGTCTTTCCTCACCACAGTTTCCCTGTTTTCCTTCTGCTCAGCACTGCAGTGAGTTTTGCTGTGTGTTAATGGTGTGTGCCATGAGTTCATGAGTTGTGCCATCTCTAACTCTTCCATGACAGAAGGCCCTAAATCAGGCAGTTTGCCTCCCAGGTCTTTGTCTCATCCTGGTTTTGCTTCCTTGGTGTCCCAGGGTGTTTGTCAATTTCCCACTGATGTGGGATCAGAACCTGGAGACTCAGAACACGGGGCAAAAGTGATCTTGCAGCCGTGGCCCAAGGAATCACCAAGGGCTGTTTGTACTGCATTTGGAGCTGTTCCCCAGGCCTCACTGGACTGCTGGGTCATTCTGTGTGTGGGGGCTGTGGGTTTCCTTTCCCTCCTCCTTCAAAAAGCTGCAGAGACAGAGATCTAAATGCAAGGTCTTAACTAGTTAACTAACAACTCAAATTCCTTATAAAGTTTCAAAACTGAGCAAGGTATATTCAATACTTCCAAGGGGCAAATATTCAATATTTCCAAGGAGTTGCAGCCCAGTGGTTGGAGTCCATCCTGGAGGAACTATATTGTGGGCTTCAGTTCTATGAACTGGGAACATAAAAGTGATTTTTCCCACATGAAGTCATATTAGTCATAGAGCACTAAGGGAGCTTCCTCCATAGTTTTGCTGAAGCCAACAGGTGGAAGAGTGTCATGCTGTGCTCAGCTTTGCAATTGCCACAAAGATTTTGAAAGCAAGAGAAGCAGTCAAGGAAGAACAATGGAGCTAACTCAAGAGATATTCCCCACAGTAAGACTATTGTGCATATTTCCAACATGGCACAAAGCTGACACAGAACAAAAACATCTTAATATAGTGAAGGTGCCACATGCCTGAAGAGCAACTGTGAGAGGTCAGAGCAGAGACTCTGTGCCCAGAGGTGTCAGCTGTGAGGAGAGTCTGGCTGGGAGGAGCATCCCTACAGCCACAGCTGTCCCTCAGAGACATGCCACTAGTGCTGCCAGCAGGTAGACACAGGGTCCTGCTTTGAGTGGGAAAATGGCTGTGGAGAAGTGTTTTTGCCTTCGTGTGTGGGTACCTCCATGGTGCAAGCTGGTGTCTTCTATAGCTACAATGAGTGACAAGAAACAGTGATCGTTTGAGGCACTTCAGCATCAGGTCTGTAGTGAGCACCATTAATCCTCACCACTGATTGCTCTTACTGAAGCTTCAAGTGATTGGAGAAACTGCCCAATGTTCATGAAAGAAGCTGAACCTCTATAATCTACCTCTAGAAAATCTTGAAAACAAATATATTGATTTGTTTGGGAGGGGACAGGGTAAGTCAACTATTGTTTTAATGAGTTTGAAAAATGAAAAATATAATTGTAGAGACAGCAAGAGAGATGTGCGAATGCGGAAGAGGCAAACCCCTGAACAGCCACTGCACTGAAGAGGGTAGGAAAGATTGAATCCAGGCTGTGACCACCTCAGAGGCAAAGGATCCAGTGTTCCCAGGGAGGTACAGGTTGCATCAGGATGAGCACTTGTGCCCACTCCCCATGCCTGAGTGCTGTGTTTCGCCAGGGCCTGGTATGCAGAGCAGCACCAGGGCCTGGGCTGTGCCTCTCTATGTCAACATACCTGTTTTAGAAAGTGATGGCAAGCTCCCAGTTGGATGTCCTGTGTGGAGAAACCTTCCCATGGGTAGATACTCCTCCTTGAGGAGGGTGTTCTGGTTTTGCTTGCTTTGAAATGTTGGAAATAGTTGCTGGTTTTCCAAGGACACCGTGTTGTGCAAGCTCTTGCATGTCCCCACCTGGGCACGCCCTGTGGCATTAGCCACGATGTCTGTGTACAGAAATGATTAGTTTTCAGAAAATCTTCAGTTCCTGAAGCCAAGAGTGTCTGCAGGAATGTAACTTCTTGAGCTACAGTCAGATCTGAGATCAGGATAAACACAGAGGAGGGCAGGAGACTACAGGATACCGACAACTCCTTATCCAATGGCAGGGAGCAGCTGGGGGGGCGGAGGTCCCTTCCACACCCCCACCAAGCACCCACTGGTGGAGGCTCCGTGCTCTGGGTGGAGGAGCGGCAGCCAGAGCCGCCACTGGTTTGCCCGGAAGGGTCTTTGTCACTGATCATGCAGAGTTTCATGAGCTCCTGGGCTTATGTTGAGGGAATGGTAATAAATGGAATCTCATCTCCACCCTTTCTTTTTAAATCCCACACCACCTGTTCACCTATTTATGCTGTTACAAGGAATTAATAGTCTAGGACCCTGTGGGTCATTTTTTTGTGGTAAAGTTTGCTGAATTCATAGCAGCATTGTTCTCACTGTTTTTCAATCACTCAACACTTAAGTGTCTGAAATTTGTACCTTCTCATAAAAGATGCTTCATTTTCTGCTTTCTTCTGCCCAAATAGTCTTGCCCAGGTTGCCATAACTGTCTTTTAATAGGGTTTCAGACCACAGGAGAGCTTTCATCTCAGTGCAACCCAGATGGGTCCATATATGGTTTCACCTTCCATGGATCCCACATCTTCCAATCTGCCCTTCCACTTCCATCAGGGAGTATGGTACATGTAATTGCCCACAGATTTTTCATTTCTAGTGTGCAGATTAAAAACTATCCCCTGCTCAGAAATGGAGGAAATTATGGGAAGGGGTGTTGGGTGGAGGAAGGTGCACAGAGCTCCAGGACAGCCAGGAGTAGAGGGGAACTGCAGGCTTCCCTCAGCTCCCACCTCAGAGCTGGTGAAGGCATTGAGGTGGGGAGAAGAACAGACATTGGCTTCTCAGCAGGGTTAGCACAGTGACAACGCCGTACAGCACTTTCAGTGTTCCATTTTGCTACTACCACTGTCACTTACAATTTGAAAATAAGGAAATTACATGGTATTAATGATCAGAAGAAATTCCTATAAGACTTTTCCATTAAAGTGGTCTTTTATCTTATTGGAGGCCAATGTTCCCTTGCATAGTCACCCATTGCTTCAAGGGCTTTGAAGCTGCATTTCTGTTTCAATTGACATAAAACTGACCAAAAGCAATATTACAGCCACAGGCCTCTGTTTATTTTCATCAGGAATGCATTAATATTTCAAGGAAATAAAATCTGCCCAAAAATCACTGGGTAATCACCAGAGAAATGCTCAGAAAGATTATGAAGTCACAAGGTGGAAATTCATGCTCCGAGTGATGAGATGGAAGTTGAGTAACAGCAAAGAGAATGTCCATAAAACAGGAGATGTGCAGAACTGCATTACTGTAAGGGCCATCAAATCACACATATGGTGTTGAGGAGCTGGCACTGCTGATTTTGCTAGAAATTCAGCAATTTAAGTAACCTAATCAAGTGTCATAATTAATTGGAGGTTCATTTCCTCTCTTGGAAAACATGAAGGGTAGTCATTGCTTGCTAAAAACAACTTAATCCTCCCCATAATGAGGGTGTTTCTCCCTCTTGCCAACAGAAAGCCACTGGCAACCTGCATCTGGGGGCACTGAGGGCAGCCATTCAGTCCTTGAAGAGGGGTGCAGTGCACTCACACACAGAGGGATGGATCCCTGCTGGGAGGATGCTGGGGCTTGCATGACAGCTTCACCATCCACTATCAAGCTGCCCTTGGTGCCAGAGGGGGACGTGTTTGGGAAGTGATGTTGTGTGATGTTGCTTTCTTCTTTGCTGCATCTATTTGTTAAAAAGAAGTCTGACTGCGGAGGTGCCCAGGTTTGCCCCTCACACAGGTGGCAAAGACACTATAACATTCTGCAGGCATGGCTGGTGTGAGCTCTCTCCTTCCCCCCAGTAACGCCTGCCAAAGTGCAGCCAGTGCTCTCTGTGGAAGAGTGCAGCTCCAGCAAAGGGGATCCCCTCTGAAATTGTGCAATCCTGATCCCAGGCAAGTCCAGTGCTGTTAAACACTTCCCATTTCACACATAGAGAGCTAACCATTACTTCTTCAATGTGTTTTGAAATAACCTTTCTTGGATTAGCCCACAAAAGAGATAACACTATCTCTTAAAGTTTGGCAAAATGAATATCTCAGTCCATAGGAAAAGGTTTTGTGATTTTATTTTAAGAAGCACTTGGAAGATAGTTTTATTTTTGAAAGAAATGTAAGCAAAGTTAAAAAGCTGTCATTCTTGTAAATCAGAATTTCTGACCTCCAAACACACAATATGGTCTTCAGTGAGCAGATTTCTGTGCACTCTGCAGAAGTACTTTCTCCAGGTAGCTCTACTATTGTGCCAACTTACTGTAATCATTGTAATCAGCCAAACCAATTACAGTGTAGCAACCTACTATACACATAATATTCTATGTGGATATTAAGGATGTTCTGTTAAAATTGGTAAAAGTCCTTTAGCAAGAAGAAAAGCCTTCTGCAGTATTTTTTTTTGTGCTTCATTTTAGTGAGGACTTAAATATAGTAGCATTTATATTTTTCACCTTGGAAAATATTTGTACTCTAAAATAACACATTAAAGCTTTGAGCCTGAAAACACTAATGCACAAGAGTGACTTTATTTGTACATTAGCTATATTTTAGTCAAATGGTCTACTGTTTGCAGAACCAGATTCTGAAAAATAATGTACTGCTTTATGTTGTATCACTGTTGGTTCAGAAATTAATGGATGCTTTATTTAAATCAGGCATTTAGAGAGAAGCTTTGTAACTAGGCTGTTTCATGCTATCATATTGTTGGAAGAAACACGTAAATAAAATTTAAGGGAATGAGAATTGAAAATAAAGGGAATGAAATGAGCACACATGAAATGTTCAATATGTGAGGCACACCTGCTTCAGTCAGAAATGTCCCAGATTCAGAGCAGAGGCAATTTTCAACTTTTCCTCTGACCCAGGATTTAGTCAAACTCTTGATCCGTCTTTTCACAACTAAAAAAATCCTTTCATCATTTTGCTCTCCATCAGCCTCAGAGGTTAAATCTTCCCTTTCAGCCCCAATTATCACAGATGTGGCTTTGTATGAGTGGAGACCCCAGGTTTATCCAGGACTGCATTCAAACTCAAATTCCTTTTCTTCCTAAGCTCACGTAGACCAATTGTTTTAATAAGCTCTGGATATTAAGTATAGTCATTGCAGAGAGTGGTTGGGACTTTTGAACTAGAAGAGTGAGCAGTCTGTGGCTTCAGTCAGGATGGAAAGAAGAAAATGAGGTATACAAGCAGCACTGCTAGAGAGAACACAGATAATTCTACATACAGATATCCATATTTGTTTCTGGCAGTAGTCCTTAACCTTTTGTTAAAGATCTAAGCTGCTGATAACGGAAAATACACCTACCTCCATCAAAAGTACTTCTTCACTTTTTTAAGATTAGATGTTGACCCCAAAGTTCAGGTGCCCTTTCCATTGCTGTTTCTGTCACCCCTGAGTACCTGGTGTGTTCCTGAAGCATCGTGGTATCTACAGGGGAGGTCCTCAGGTGGTGACTGGGTCTGTAGCACACTCCAGTGGGTGCTGAGTTGGGTGAGCTGATGTAGAGCTCTTGGGTGGTTAAGCAGTTTCTACCATCATTACTATAAATTACTGGTAGCAAAACAGAATTCTTATTAAAAACCCAAACAACCATATAAATACCCTTTCCTGTCACTTTATAGTCACAATCCACAGTTTCGTACTTGAGCCTCCGAGGTGTGGAGACCAGCCCTTCTCACAGTCCTGTGGCAATACATGGACATTTCACTCAGAGGAGCACCAGGGAGTTTCCCAAAAGCAGCAGAGCTGGTTGTGTAGGGAAGCTAGGAGTAGAAATGCCAATGAGGATGAAGTAATGACAGTCACAACCCTCCACCTAAAATAGAACCTCTGTTGCACAAACTGTGGTGTCACCACAACTATAACGCCTTCCCTGGCCTAAGATCTTCACAGAAATGGAGAAGGGACACAAAGAGACCCCTGGACGGGATGTTTCATGCTCACCAAAAAGGGCTATTGCTTTCCTGAGTAAATGCAATGTGTGAACTACTTCAGCTTCTACATGACAAATGGTTTCCTACTGCATCATGACCCACAGGAACTCAGCCTGTGAAGACCTAGAAATCTCTTTTTTTTCTTTTTTTTTCTTTTTTTTTTTTTTCTTCTGTTTTGGCTCTCTGCAGTGGTCTAGCTCTGCTTTCCACTACAAACATCCCTGGCTAAAGCTTCATTATAAACCTTGTGGTGCATATATACTCTTGGACTAACAGCTTTCAAAAATGATATCTGCCTTTTCTTCCCAAATAGACCCCTTTTAGACAATAACTACCATGCATTTCTGACTGTGAATATGTAAATAGGTGAAAAAGAAAATGTATCCACTGTCACAAAGAATAACACTGCAGCCTTAAACTTCAGATCCATTCAGAATGATTTGCTAACATTTGGTCCTCCAAGTTGAAGTTCCAAAATTGCCTGTCTTGTGCAATTTTCAAACATTCCACCTGCAAAGAGTGAGGAAAAAATAGCTATTTCCAAGAGAGACAAAACTTCATTTAACATGTTTTACAAAGTACTACATAGCTTTCATATTTCAGATGAAGAGCAGAGAATATGTCCTCTGTGCTGTACGTACTAAGTACTTACAATATTGTCCATTCCATGTAGTTTCAAAAACACTATAACATTCTGCATTACTCTGATTATTTATCAAAACCAAAACCATGTACTTTTTTATAAGTTAGAAGCTCAGTGCGGAAAAATTTAATTTCTGTTGCTTTTAATTTCTTGAAGAACTGAAATAATTTCCGTTGAAATTATTTTGAAAGACTAAAGCTTTCTCTAGTCTGTTTGCTAAATACAATGGCAACTATAAGGTGCTTTGGGCATCATTCAACAAAAAAGCTGAATATCTATTCAATTATTCCTAATCTTAAGACTGGTACTGCCTTCTTTACTCTGGGTCTTCTGTCACATTAGAGTTTTTTATAGACACAGGAGATTGTTTTTACACATGTGAAGACATTTATGGAGCATACTTCATAAAGCAGAACTGCTATTTAACCTGACAGGTGAAGGGTGACTCCCTATAAAGTCTATTTGTCTGCACAATAGTCACGTTTTCACAGAGAAAACCTGATTTACACAAAAGCAAACCTGAACTACAGAGGAGAGTAAAGAAAAGCCCAGTAAAGCCCTGTGCAAGAGAATGTAGGCTCAGTGGGGGCTGAAACTGTACAATTATTTATTTCTGATATTTGAGCCAAGGGCTGCCCTTACAGTTGCAGAAACCTAGCCCACAAACGTGGGTAACTGCAGAGCATATGCACCATTTTAATTTACGTTGCATTCTTCCAAGAATATTGACGCTTTGTCATTGGATTTTGTTAACAATTGTGCTTATAACTTTTCTGAGAAAAAAAACATGCTTTCTCATCATGATTAAGGATTCAGAAACCCGGGGCTACTTTGCATTGGGCAATGTTCCTAAATACCAATAATTCCTAAGAACATCTAAATTATTCCTATGCCCTTTAAATTGTTAAAATCAAACAAAATTTTCCACAAAATAATTAATGGTTCCATACCAATTTTTTTCTAATTTGCAGTTGATTTGTATGTGATGCAGAGTACCTTGGAGCTGGATATAAAGGATCATGTGGTTTTTCTGTAGACTTGATGTATTGGAACCAGGTCAAAACTTGTAGTTGGCAACAACTGATGCTAAAAAATAGGAAAATTTTTATGGCAGTAAAAAAGAAGTCTTTTGAATGGGGGATGCCTAATTTGTGGATATGACATAGTGCAGACTTCCTTGCCATATTTCCAGCACTTTGTCCTGCCCTCTGGGCTTGAACTACCAGGAAAACAATTTGTCTTGTGATGTTTGGCATTTCTGCTGTTGATGCCAGAGTAAACTAAGGAGAGAAAAGGCAAGTGGAAATTAAAAGCCTGCCACATGAGAATCAAAAACTAAGATTAAACTTTAGATGTCTTTTATTTCAGTTCTTCACTTCTCTCTAATATGACCTCAAATGTACAACAGCTATGTCTGAGGGTAGGTCTCTGTGGTATTTGCCTGAACAACCAAAATCACACAAACTCACCAAAATCACCTTTAGAGTGAATTGTGCTCAGAGGCAATGTGAATCACTTCAAGCTCTGAGCTGGCATGGTTACAGACAGTAAATTTGGCAGCAAAACAACACATCTTCCACCGAGACATGCACGTCACCCTCTGCATGTCCCAGCACCTCCCGTGCTGCTGCGCCCACCCCGCTGAGCAGGAGCTGCCGCCACGGGCCAGGAGTGCAGGGGTGACTGCCAGCATCCCTGGGCTTTGGAGCCATTGTGCCCGGGGACAGTGGCTGTGATGCCACCGGGAGAGCCAGAGCTGATGGAAATCTGCCATCTGGGGCAGCAGCAGCGTCCCCTGGTCGGGAGGGAGGTTAAGGAGGAGCTTTGAGTCCCCTGCTCAGTGCTGCCCCGTGAATCAGGAGTGCTGCAGTGTCAGAAGGTGCTGCTGCACAGGTGTGCAGCAGATTAAAAACCTTCAGCCCAGAGGAGATTAGATGGAAGGACTAAGGAATAGTCCTGAACTCAATAAGGAATATTTCAATGATGTTAAAAGACACCTGAAAATTAAAAAACCATTACAGATCTACCACTGGTGAGTAATTGCCAGCAAATGCACCAGCTCAGTGAGAAACAATGATGATGATGATGATGATGTGCTCTTTGTGAATGTAAGGATGTTTTGTGGCAATGCAGGAATGTCCAGCTGGAAAGGCAACAGGACTTTTGTTCCCAGTGTACTGAGCAAGCAGCAACACAGGGTCTGCAACATGCAGACAGCATCTCCCAGATCAGTTTCCAGCATCTCAGGGAAAGTTCACAGCCAACTGCTCAGAAATAGCAAATATTTGCCTGCAGTTATGGCAATTTCTCTGTCTGCTCCCTCTGTGTCAAAATGATTATGTATATTCTTCAGAGCTGATAGTGTTACTCAGCTCCAAAGCCAAAAACATGTGTTGAAAAGTCGAGGTTCATTAAAGGCTCTTTTTTGATTCCAGCCATTTCACACACATTTTCCCTGAGCTGTGGCAAGGTTCCAGCATGGCTGAATCCAAATATTGCTCCTCTTACAGGCACATAGTTTGCCAAGACTAAGGTTATTCCTTCTCCTTGCAATGCAGTGTTTCGTACTGACCACTGCTCTATGGAATGAACCTGGTGGCACCAGCTTGGCTGCTGCATGTGAAAAAGAATTCTGATCCCTCAGTTTTGACATATTTTATTTGCATTTATTTGCAAAGCTCTGAGCATTATTCAATTTTCAAACAATCATGTTGGTGGTGAGAAGTCAGGTAAACGATAAAAATGAATTGGCAAGATTTTCATTTGTAGAAAATAATTTGTCTCCTCTGTAATACACATATGTATTGTCAGGTTGGAAAGAGGAGCCTTCTTAAGAAATCAGAATCAGATTTATCAGCTCAGTTTCAGAGTCATGTTCGCTTGCTTTATTTGCATAGTGTAGCAAAGAAAATCCATCTCTCCTGCTGTTTTCTATTTCCCGAGAGCCCCCTTCACCCTTCTCACCAGTCCTCCCTTTGCTAGTCCATGTAAATAGAAAATGGGGTCAGCATATTTTGCTATGCAGAAAGCTTGTAACCTTCCCCCCCTGACAATTCCCATGCGCAGCCATGGGAATCTGGATAGATGCATCATTGCCAGAAGGGCATTTCTTCCTAAGGGCATATGAATTGCTGCCTCTATTTCCTGGCCTAGCCATAAACCTGCACAAAAAAAAAGTCACAGATCACAGATTATTCTGAGTTGAAAGAGACTCACAGAGATAATGAAGTCTGGCTCTTAAGTGAATGGCCCATACAGGCATTGAAACCATGGCCTTGGTGTCATTAGCACCATGCTCTAACCAAATGAGCTAAATGGGATGCTTCTCTGTTCCTTTGCCTTCTCAAGGCCTCAGTCCTGTCAGGAGTCACAGGGCAGAGTCTGGTGACAGGGAGGACAATGTTGTGCTGGCTCCTTCTGGGGCCCACCCCCAGTCAGGAGGGCTTTTGGCTCTCATGGAGGACAGCCCATGTCTGGGATATTCAATGTTACAACAAAGTGAGGTTCCCAGACCATGCATTTAGTGCTGCCCCATTTTTCTGGCTGCACCTGGAGATTGTTTCTTGGTTTTACTTGGATTGTAACTGGTGTCAGGACTCTGCAGCCACAGTGTGGCTCTGCTAACTCTGCCACTCAGCCTTAGTATGAGTCTTCTAAATAAAATCTTCACAGCTTGTGATAACATGCTTAGCTGGGAGCTGTCCTTCATTTTGTGACAGCAACAGGTTCATCACAGTGTCTCCATTGCTGCAACATTTTTTGCATTAAAAATTAGTTTGGAGCAATGAGGCAGGCAGCAGGCACACTGTCAGTGGGTACAATCAAGCAGAGCAGAGAGGTGAGTGTGACAGAAGAAAGACTGGAGATGCCAGCTCTTCTCAGCTCTTCAGGTATTTCAGAATAATTCTTCTGGCTTTTATTTTTGGGTTCCTTAAAAAAAAAGCTTTTTGCTTGTCTGGAGCTTCTGTTTCCCAGTCTCTGGAGGCTGTGCTGCTCCTCCTGTTCCACGGCGTGTCAAGCAATGCATGAAATATCACAATTACCCCAGGGGTGGCAGTCCCTGGGGAGACCTGACAGCGCAGTTCAGATCAGCAGAGACTTTGAGTTATTTTCAGAGAGTCGTAAAGATCATCCACTAATTCCCTTACATATTCCACAGATTCAGATCAAGATTTTCCTCTTGCAATTTTTTATGCCAAGAGCAAAAATCAACCCTTATTTTCTCTTACAAACAGGAGCAAGAGGACTCTTCATTTCAGTGATGCAATGGCAAATTATGAGTTTAGGGCACCAGGCTTTAGAAGTGGTAGTCCAAAGGAAGCATACCTGCTCCTTTTTTCAGATTCAAAGAGATAAGATCCACTGCCATTGATTTTGAGCTACTTTTTAGGTATCCTTTCCTTGGCCTCTTCTTAGTCTCCTTCTTCCACAAGACATTTCCTCTCACCAGACCTACTCCACTAAAATGTCAATGGATTGATTCTTCTCAGTCCTTGACAAGGAGGTTCAATCAAGCCTTGGAACAGGATTCTCAGAGTGTCTGTTCATTCTCCATCCCAGGAGAGGTTAAAATTCTGGCTGGGTAAAGCTCTGAGCAATCTCATCTCATCTCGAGCTGCCCCTGCTGTGAACTGGAGTCTGGATCGCGACCTGCTGAGATCCCTCTCATCCTAAATTGTCTGGTGGTCCCATAGAGTGCATCAGGTCAGTAGAGGATGGTCTACTTAGAGTTGCAAAAAGTTAGAGGTGGTTCTTTACTGGGACCTAAGAAAGAACCCCGAGTAGATAATCAGAAAAAAATTCCATCCCTCTCCCTGTGAGAGGTAAGTGATAAATGTGTAGACACAGACTGCCTCCATCTTCATTCTGGAACAGTAAACGAATCCATAATCTGGCAGTTTGTGGTTTGAGCACTCAGCACTGGCACAGAGTTTTGGAAGACCCTCCTCTGGCTGTAAGGGTTATCCCACAGAGTGGCACTGCAGAAGAGGCAGAGCCCTTCTAGGGTGTTTCACCCTTGTGCTGGATGTCTGCTGGCACCTTTGTCATAGTAGCTTGGGCACAGCCACACTTTGGGCATCCTGTGTGCCTCCAGCTGCAGGCTGGCAGCAAGGGATGAGAAACTCAGCTCTCTGTGGCGGGTGGGTCAGGATGGAGCCATTCAGGATACAGGATACAGCTGGGTTTGTATCCGAACAGAGGCTGGTGGGCCAAGGAAAGGGACACCTAGCCCTCAACACTGGCTATGTGGCTGTTCAGAGTTTTCAGAATTTCTCAAAGGATAAGACCATGTCAGTAATTTGCCAACATCAAATTGCTTCTCTGAGCAGCATGGCCTAAGGATGACAGAGATCTTAACCCTGAAAAGCTTCAGATCTGAATATGGGACATGACACTGAAATTGGTGGTTTGTGTAGCTTCTTGTGATTTTTTGCTCCTGTATTGCAACTTACACATAGCTGGTATGATTGCTAACAGAAATAGCAGTTTCTGGACTTGTGGGAACTCTGATACCAGTAGGATGTTTTTCACTGTCTCAATCAGAAAGTGATCAGATCTGTAACCAAATTATATATTTGTTGTGACTGTGAAAAAAATTGTTCTACTTACAGCTCTGAACTGCTCTTGCTGGTTCAGAATAATACCTTTTTGTTTGAATGGAATGTACATTTCTAGTCCTTACTGCTGGAGACAAAGTCTTGAGGTCCAATAATCTGTGCAAAGACACCAGCAAAGCAGATGTGTGATAACCTATGCATTATCTCCTTCTTGCTTGTGATTTTGTCCCAGCTGAACTCAGTACTGCCTAAACTATGTTATCACCTACAAGATTTCCTCCAGCTGTTGAACATGCCTGGGGAATCCGTTTTTCTGTTGATGGTGCCCATATCCCAAGAGCCATTTGTTACCATAACACATTGCTGAATGTTGTCCTACAACTCTGCTGCCAAAGAAGGGGCTTGGGCAAACC
This sequence comes from Ammospiza nelsoni, assembly GCF_027579445.1. Lineage (NCBI taxonomy): Eukaryota > Metazoa > Chordata > Aves > Passeriformes > Passerellidae > Ammospiza > Ammospiza nelsoni. The sequence continues at coordinate 25,833,824 of NC_080633.1, read as the reverse complement.
TGAAGTGTCTCTTTGGCAATGCCAGCTAGCTTGGATAAAGGGCTGAGGATGCTGATCTGCACTTAGCCAGTCAGCTTTGCTGGCTGAAATCAGGGTAACTCCTTTCCACCCACACGTGGTAGGATGGGCACAGCAGACCTGAAAAGGGACCTCAGTGTGTGGCCATTCCCCCATCATTAGGGCTGAATGGAAGTCCTGGGAAAAGCTCTCCACACAGGCACAGCCTCATCCTTCCTTCACAGCAGGGAGGTGATGTCTGTATTTTCCCCTTTTGGATGCTGTAGCAACTTATTCTGTAGAATTTCCTTTCTTGCACTCAGGAGACTTTTTTAATTCCCTAGCTTAGCACTCCATTATAATTTTGCTGTGGAAGGAGGTGGCAATTTTTATGTCAGGGCTGCTGGGCACAGAGCAGGATCTGGATGATAAGTACAATAAAATGAAGGTGTCAGATAAACACCTTTGCAATGCCTTAAGAATTATCTGATATCCTCCTTCCACAAAATGAGGGTGTTTCCTCAGTCCATCCTTATTGATCACTCGTGGTCCCTGACACCCTACTGGCCAGAGAACTGCCCAGGAGATCCCGTGGGCACACGCTCACAGCAGCAGCACTTAGTGTGGGCAGCGTAGGCAGTTAAATCATCCCGGTTATCATCCCTTTCACTCACCCCCTGCCATGAAAAACCACTGCAAAGAAAGGAGAGGTGGGGAGAGGGAAGGGGGAAGGGGAGCTCTTGCAGGAGTTTTCACCTGGATACAGTTGCTATAGGAACCACTTACAGAGCATCTCAGTGCCTCCACTACACAAGAAAATTTGCTTGTCCTTAATAGTGGGCAAAGAGATTTACCCATAGGTGAAGACATTTGGCCCCTGCTGACCCCCAGCAGGACAGGCTCTCCTTGGCCAGGGCAGCAGGGACCACCAGCATTTGCAGCAGGGGAAGGGGCTCCATTGTTTGAGGGAACAGGACATGGAAAGAGTGATGCTCCCTCTGCATCTGCAAACAGCAGCGGTGGTGCTCAGAGCCCTGCTGAGGTTAAAGGACAGCAGTGGAGGGTCTGCATGGACAGGGATGATGAGAAGAAGCCAAGAGATAGGGACAGAAATCTGGATTCTTATTGCAAAGTGTTCAGGAATAGAAAAAGTGTATGTAAGATCTGGAAGAAATTGAGTAGAGGAAAAGATGAGAAAAGAAATCAAAGCTGTGGGAGAGATGGGTGGCATTAAAGGTGCAAACCTTGGGGAGTGAAGCAGCATTAGTGGAAAGTGCCCAGCTTGGTATTTGTAATGTGCACTGGGATGCTAGGATAAAAGACCTAAGTAGAAAGAGCAATACCGTGTCTTTTAATATAATTTTGATAGCTTTTGCAATAGCTATTAGTTTCAGTCCTTGAAACCTCATCTTGATGAAAACTGCAGTGGTGGCTCTGTGTCATTATCCTGCTGCCGGGTGTACATTTGTTCTTGATGGTGTGGTACAAGTGCAGAGATTGCAGCTGCTGGAGCAGGGGCTTATCAGCTCTATATTAGGGCAGCTCTTGACCCTTGGTTTGTGGGGAGCAGCTCATTGGCAGCCAGGAACAGACTGCAGACAACAAGTTAATGACCTTTTCTCACCAGTTCAACAGGAAATGTAACTGCAAATTTGACACTGCCGGCAGAGCCTGTGTCAGAGGAGAGCGGTGCTGATCACTGCAGAGCAGTGAGGGGAGGCTGCGAGGAAAGGAAAAGATTAAACCAAATTACATGAAGGATGCCCAAGTTCAGCAAAGCACTTGAGTGGCTGCCTAATTTTAAACCATAACCAGCACAAAGTATGAGCCAATTTGGAGTGATCATAGAGGGAACAGTCTAAGGATGGATCAACAGAGCAGTGTCGCTTTACAGGAGCTCAAAGGAGCAGAAGAAAAACAGAGGCACACTTTAAAATGGCTCAGACTAGGCAACAAGTGGGTGAACAGAGGTCAGGTGAAGAAGTGCAGCATGACAGAGGGAGAAAGTGGCAATAGTGGGAGTGAATTATAAGCTATTATGATAAACAACAAATGGATGATGGTAAATCGTCTTGATAGCGTATTTGGAGGCTGCAAATCAACAAGGGTTGGAACCTATTTACCATGAGATGCACTTTAACTTCAAAAATTAATGATACAACCCTAAACAACTTCTGCTAAATGCACCACTTCACAAAATTACACAATTTAGGTAAGGAAACCTGAATTTTATATGTCAAGTAATATAAATACAATATTTATATAATTGTATTTTTTCAAATATATGAATTTAAAAAAAAAGCATGCACACAAATTGAGCAAATAAAAAGTTTATAGAGTTTATGCTATAAAGGTGTGCTGTTTATGAACTGCCAACAGGACCTGGACTGAAAATGTTTTTCCTGTAGTCAGCTCTGCAAAGGTTTGCCACCATGAAGCTGACCTCAACAGTTACATTTGTTTCTGGATAGGTCTTTATGCATACTTTCTTTCAAAAATATCCTGCCACTACTGCCTGTATTTTATGCCTAATCTCACAAAAGGCACAAAGAGGAGCTTTTGGTAAAAGCCAGGAGACTGTCATACACCAGCAGATGACATGCACAGGACTGGTGGTGTATTTGAAAAATACTGGCAGTGGTGCTCTACTCCCAGCTGTCCTCTATACAGGCTACAAGTTTCCAAAAAGTGCTGTTTGTGGTTAGTAAATTCATTGGTTTGGGCTCAGAGCTCTCAGAAAACTGTGACAACCATTTGTCCTGTGACATGGAGAATACACACATCTAACAATCAAGCCTCACAACTGATCTCCCAAATTTCAAGGAGAGAGCAACAGATTTTAAATACCTGTAACTCATAAAGGGCAGGAGTCAGTCAACAAAGCATAATCACTTTATGGGCTTCTGCAGCAGGAGGATGGCATAGAAGTTGTGGAAGAGAAAAAGTGGAGAAAGGCCTCTATATTGCCAACATTCAAGTTAAAGAAATACGCTGAGCTCCTCTGAGTAAGGATGACAAAGACCAGCTGAAAAGTTCTGCTATGTCTCAGGGCAAAGTATGTGTTGTAAGGGGAAAAGGTTTTCATAGGAGACAGCACCAGCCAAAGCACCAAAATTATTCTTAATCTCACCAATAGTGAAGGTGCTTTTTTCATGGGGACAGCAGAGATTGAAAGCAGGAAGAGATGATGGAAACATCACATTTCAGTGTGGAAATGCTCCTGACAGCTAGGAGGAGGATGGTGGGATTCAGGAACTGGAGGAGAGGCTAGTGGCTAGAAGGGTGCTGCTGCTGCCCCTGTGCATGGTCCCTGAGCATCCTCCAGCCTGAGCAGACTGGCAGCTCTTCCCAGGCAGCAGAGCTGCTCCTCTGCCAGCAGGGATTGCCTTCCACAGGCTTCTGGGAAGAACTCCATTGCGTTAAGACTCCTCCTCTGCTAATTAACTATTGACCCGATTTCTCCTCCAAGAGATCTGCTCTCCCTTTATTTTTATCATCCTCCCTTCTGGTTATTCTGGATGTGTTTTATATCCATACAAATTTGGGTATCATACCATCACAAGGCCCTGGTGATGGCAGGGAGCTCTGCAGACTGCACACTGTGTAGAGCAAACATTTCTGTGTTCTCTGGTTCAGTAGTCCCCCTTATTAAAAGATGTAATATTTTCTTTTTCTGGCTTATTATCAGAGACAAGAGACTTTCCCACTGTAATTTCTCTCATACATACATTCTTCTTTTACCTCCTTTTCTTGTGGCTCCTCTTTTTGTCTCTTATTGAAAACTGACACAGTTTTTCCATTTTCTCTTCAGAGGAGGGTTTTGACAGCCTGGCTCCTCAGCTGTCTCTTGGCTGGCAGGTTCCCCTTCTCTTCTGAGCTGGAAGGCAGAGAGCTCTGCCCAGCTTTGCAGATGGGGCTCCTCTGCTGCTTTTAACTGAGGCTCTGTATGACAGAGTGTGCTGTTCCCTGCACAGAAAAGCACTGCTTTGCTTTTGGGCTCTTGGCTGGATCCTTCCCCAGGCTGCCAGCGATGGTGTCCACCTCCCTCTCTCCAGCTGCTAGACTTGGTGCAAAGACTGGAGGATCTAAGAGTCACTGTGTCTGCCTTCCTCCCAGCCCAGTGTGTGACATTTTGCCTCTCTGTTGTAAAACAATATTTTTTATTGCTAGCATTGCAATCTCACTGTCTTCCCCATGTACAAAAAATTATTATTGTTGCCAGAGTTGAGTGACATAATAATATCCAACACATTGCCCCACAGGATTGTTATCCTCAGATGTGAATTCCCAGCTCCATTGAGGTCCCAATAGATTTCAACATATTTTCAGAATCTTGTTCCTTGTAATATTTATAACATCACTTCAAAACAACAGCCCAAAGAAATAGATTTAGTGAAATTCCAGCCATTCAAATGAACTGAGATTGGCATGAAATCAGTGCTAAATAGTAAGAGACTATGTCAGAGATATTCAGCATTTCTAGGTTACCTTGCACTAGATTCCATCACATCTTAAACATTTCGAAGCTTTGCAGTGTTAACAAAGTGGGCCACAGCTTTGACTGGTTCTGTTTTTCCTTTTTCTCTGGGAATAAAGCCATATAAATAACAATAGACCCAAGCCATTTATTCCTGTAAAATAAAACTGAAGCTGAAACCTTTTCTTCCCATGAAATCTAACAGAGAAAAATTACCGTGACTGGCAAAAGATTTTTCAGTCCTTTCATCAAGTGAAACCTATCTCTTGATGCTAGATTTGAGACACTGACTCTTTTTTTTTTTTTTTTTTGAAGGAGCCTGTCCAGCTAGAGATCTTTGATAGGTTTGAAACACTGCAGCAACCTTTAATTTGGAGAAATGATTTCCAGTAGGGAAAGTGGCTGGTCATGTGCAGGACTCAAATTAGGGCCAACAACAACAACACCCCCCACCCCCAGAAATCAGGATGCATAACACCAACCAGGCTTGGCTTAGCTCTGAGGCTGATTTGTGTTTCAGCAGCAGCTGTTCAAATAAGGAGCTGCCCTGAGGAAAGATCTGTACAAATGGTTGGGCAGGTTTTGGGGTTGGCTTTTGGTGTTTTTTTGTTTTTTTTTTCAGTTCTTTTCAGCCTCTCACCTAAAACCCTGAAACAACTAGTTGTCCTTGTGGTGGATGATTATAATAATTATTGGAAAACAATTGAAGTGTGATCAGGCAGGGAGGGTGGTAATTGAAATATTGACAGATGGTTGCATTGTGCCAAACAGGAGTTTTTAAGATCAGCTACACTTTGAAGAGTTCCCAGCTATGATGCTTATGATAAACTCTTTAATTAACTGTGTTATAGATTTTACCACAGAATCTACAGAAAGACCACAGCAAGACTTACTAGAAGAACCTCTGAAGCTCATACAAATAATCTCCTATTAAGAAATGCTTTAGTGTGTGTATTTTTATATTAGCTTTTCCTGATTGTTCCACCCTTTAATTTACATGGATAATGTGTATAAAAGCAAAAATTTGTCTGTCTTCACTGATAATCAAATATCATTGACACATGATGTTATCCCAAAACATCATTGACACATGATATTGTCATAATTGGGTGATACTAAGGTAATCACATCATGGAGCCACAAGTAGGAAGGGCACAATTTATTCCCAGACAACTATGCCAATGCCAAGGGGATGACTGATTTGTAAGGATTCCATGGGTTTATTTGGGACCCAGAGAGCAGATGTTGTGAATTACTGAGAAACTAACAATATTAAAAAGTATCTTTTTGTTGAAGCATTGCTCGTAATAGAATAAAGAGGAGTGTTGCCAAGACAGTAAGAAATACATATTCCTCAAAACCTCTTGGTAGAAAAAGTACTTCCTGAAAGGATATCCTGAAAGGATGCTAAATTTGAACTTCCTCCTGAAGCATTCTCTCTTTATTAAAGGTCATTTTGTCCAAGAACTGTACAGAAGATTTAAACTCCCAATCTTGCAAAAGCTTCCACAAATGTAACTCTTCCTGAAGCATGAGATCTGAGACAGACACTGTCCATCATTTTGGACCCTATAAATGATGTATGCACTTCTCCATCACCTGCTGAAATCACCTGAGATCCATTCCTCTGCCAGCAGAGAACACATCCCCAAAAAAGCAATGATCAGGTGCCATAAATGAGCAAAACGTGAAGGATGGGGCAGGGAGCTGCAGTTCAATTTGCACACTCATCCAGTGTGTATATGTAAGTGGCTTACATATACCCACTGGATGAGCCTCCTGCTTCAGCTGAAACACCTTTCTTGTTGCAATTGATATTTCTGAGTGAGCTGATTATTTGTAATTTAGGGCTAGTGATCTTCAGTAAACATTGTGAGTAATTGAACTCCCTTTTTAACTGTCAGCATAACTTCCACCATCTCCAAAATTAAGTGGGCTATTTAGAAGCATCTCTGTGGTGGCATTTGTTGGTTCATTTCTAACATTTTCATATTAACTGTTAACAAGTTGCAGTATCCTTGCTACAACCTTGGAAAAAACAAGAAAACCTGTCTTCTACTGCAGCTCCCCTGGCTGGTTTCCCTGAATGTCTCTGGCGTACCAAAGGGGCGCAGATAATGGGTTTTACTCCACTCCTCTCCCATTTTTGCTTCATTTGTGCCTGAGGTTGCTCTTTTCCTGCCTCCATCAAGGACCACATTTACCAGGGCATATTCTCTGCTGCTGCAACTTGGTATCTCATGGTCTGTTTTAGGAAGGCACATCAGCTGTGAGTAATGAATGCAATTTAAATGTACCCTGTAACTCATCATGTAGACGGCCTGTGCTCTGCCAAGGTCCACAGGAGATGGGTGGGAGAGAAAAGTCACCCCTGTGATTTCTCTGCTCTTGCTTCTCGTGAATTATCAGGCAAAGGCAGAGCCTGAGTGAACGTCACCCCTGGGGGGTCACGAGGACTTTGCCTGAGGGACAAAAGAGGAAAAAAGGGACTACATCAGCTTCCCATAGCCCCTTTTGCAGAGGTGACTAATGAGATCTTTTGGGTTTTTAAAATATGCTCTGACGAACATAGTGTTAGGCAAAGGAAAGTCTGTAACTTTCAAAAAAATTCAAGAGAAAATTTCAGCCCTCCCATGGCCATAATATTGGGAGGCAAAAAGTTCAGGAAAGGCAAACCTGACCAGGCTTTTCCCTCTATAAAATCATTTATCTTTCTGAAATAAAATGTAACTTTGAATGTTTAATTAATGCCACTCATTATTTTTTTCATATGGATAAAAATACATGCCCATGGCTCCAAAAACACCTTGCTTTGAGTGGGTTGAAACTCTGGATCCCAGTTGCATTTGCATTACATCATTACAAGGTGACTTTGAAAAAAGAAAGGAATTTAAAAAATTCTGCAAATCCTGTTTGTAGCTGGCAGAGCAGGTTGCTTGTGCATTCTGGTGTGTGGGTGACAGGACAGACATGTTTTGTACCACATCACATGGAGTGCATGCTGTGGGACCTGATATGGGAGACTGCACCAACCCACAGCCTGTCCTCCTCACAATATGATCAAACTGCATGGTCAAAACTCTTCATGAACCTCTTCCCATGTCTGGCAAGCTGGAGCAGATTTGCCTCGTCAGTACCTAAGTCTTTCCCCTGTACATAAATGTAATTCAGCCATCCAATGTCTCGTTTTCTCATCCTTCCTTTGATCCTTCTCACAGGTCCTTGACTGGAAGAGCACATGGGAAAACAGACTGGTTCAGCTAATGTTCCTTCAGTCCCTTCTCTTCAGTTTGCTCTTCTTATGTTTTGGCTGCCAGTCCCTATAAAGTACATCCTCAGGAAAATCAGTAATGTAAAGCACTAAGACCAATGTTTCAAAGCTGGGCACTGTCTCAAGAGGGGCTTTTGGTTACATTTGTTCCAACTCATATCTAGTTTTTAGAGGGGCTGCAACTTTGATTTTGAGTTGCAGAAGCATGTAAGTGTTTGAGGACAGGTTGGATGAGGCTTTGAGCAAGCTTTTCTAGTGGGTGGCATCCCTGCCCATGGCAGGGGAGGCTGGAGCTAGGTGATCTTCAAGGTCTCTCCTAAGCCAAATTTTTCTATGCTTCTATTAAGTATAGGATATTTATTTAGGTTGCAAACTTCAGCCAACACACAACCAAGGACACTGGCCTCTGTGCTTTGAAGGCACCTTTTCAGTGTAGAGAAGTTTTATGCTACAAGGTAAAAGCTCTATTTCTCCTCCAATCAGCTCATAGACCTCTGCTGTTGTCTGAGTGCACTTGGTGATTCCCACCACTGCAGTGCCTTTCTCTGAAGTGTATAGTGCAAAAAAGGCCAAACAAGACAAAAGTTGTGGTGAAACTGAACTTTTAAGGTGGAAGAAATCATATCACTGTGTAACTGGACCATAAGACATAAAACTGCATAGTAGCTGTACCTATCAAGATGTGGTGAGCCCTAGCTTCCCATTTAAAATGCACAGGAAAGAATCCAGAATTATGGAAAGAAATGAAAGATTTCCAAATAATATACAGTGGAGAAGACAAGGATTCAGAAACATCTTTTTGCTGATTAGATTTTCTGGAGAAAGCTGAATGTGTCAGAAAATGAATACAATAGAGATATCTAGAAACAAAAAATAAAAAGCAATACTGTGTCCACTTCGCAGGGAGTTCCATCAAGCTGCAGTTTGATTATTTACAGCTGAGTCCAGCCTGAAGATTGGACATCTGGATAAAGAAAGTAGTCTTTTTTTGCACAGGTAGAAGAGTAAGAAAACTAATAACCACTTTGTAAATGTTGTCTTTTTATGATCATGTGGATTCTTCTTTTTCATCTACTTATCTACCTATCTATGTACCTACCTATGTAATAAACAAGTCTGTACTTAATAAAAAAGGATGTTAATTGAAATAAGTTCAATCTGTGTTTATTTGAACTGCACTAACAATGATTTCTTTTAACAAGCACCTCACAGCCTGTGAGTAGATACAGAAAGCCCTGATCTAAACAGAGATAAGAAAGACAAACACCCCGGTTTTTAGCATGTGACCTGGGATGCACCGTGTTAGCCTTGCTGGGGGAAGAAGAATACAGGGGTATGAGGACAGGGGAAGGCAAGCCTCTCCTTCCCCAGTCCTCTTGCCCTTGAATCCTGTAAACCAGTACCTGACTGGTTTGTTCTTAATTTTCCCATTCTTAAAAACTGGGCTAAATCCCATTGCCTGCTGCCATCTACCAGTGCTTTCTTCAGCACCTTGTTAATATAGCAGGGATCAGAGCATCATGATGAGAGCTTTTAAAAATGACCACAAAAAATGACTACTGATCTTGCCAGATTTTGATTCTGTTGACCAGATCTGTTGGTCAGTAGGCCACTGGCTTTGTTTCTCACTTTGTGGAATAGCCTTTCTGGTCTGATTCACTGGTGTCTCCGGAGCTGCTGAAAAATGCATTCTCTGTACCTAGAAAGAACCTGTATAAATATTCTCAATAAATAAATAACAGTTGTCATTTTCAAAATATGACAATCTCCAGTTGCCTGTGCTTAAATTGAATGACATGTCACTTATCCTAATAGATGTGAATACATGTAAAGTACATATGAGTGAGTCACCTCATTCTTATTCACCTCAGCCTTGGTCTCGGTTGGGGGCAAGTGCCTCTAACAGGGTTTGGATGGATCAAGTCACAAGCAGAAAAATCTTGGTCAATTATAGATGCCTAAGGCTAAAAGGGCTAAAAGGTCTTTTTCTCTTCTTCATTTCCCCCCCCCCCCCTAATCTCACCAAGCACAGGATGCCCCTCCTATCCACAGGTTTACTAAAGGAGCAAGTCAATCTCTGGTCTGTGGAACTTCTGGGAATATCTCTTCTCCCCTGTAATTTAACGTGACTCAATTCTCCATCCTGATAATACAAGTGGTGAGAAAAGCTTCTAATCCTATTGGCATACCCTCTTGTCAGCACCTCTTTATTTCACTGCTTTAAAGGCTCAACATGTTTTCATTTACAATAAGCACTAAGATAACTGCAGGTGCCCTCTCTAAAAGCAAGGTTAACTCACCTGAGATGAATTCTTTTATTGCAAACAAAAGCAACGCATGAGCAGGAAATACAATTAATACAGGTGCTTCCCTGAAACTTAGCAAATGCCATTTGTCTTGAAATGACATAAATCCCCATTATATAAACAGGCCCCAGAGGCTTGATTTGTATTATTTCTGGAGAGGAAGGATTTAAGCAAAAGATAAATTAAGTGGTGATGGTGGGGAGAAAGAAATCCTTATACTTAAAAGGTATTTCTTTGACAGTAAAACTACTAGTGTGCTATTTGTGATTGTATTTAAAAATATGCAAATGCCTGAACAGACACAAAAAATCCCAGTCTAGGTGGGATTTGCAAGTTGACTGATTTTTGCTGATGATGTGTAATATCCTGTGTATTTGCAATACAGCACTTGAATGTTTAGTCTGCCACACAAATCTCCTAATTATTTGCTGTTTGGTGATAAAGTCAGATCCTTCTGGACACTGCCAGGTGCTGAGCACCTTGGGTCTCCACACCAGCAGAAGGATGCTCCTTCCCAGCTCTCTCAAGGAGGACCTTGCAGGGTGCAGCCTGAGCTCTTGCTCCTGCTCTCTTTGCACCCCCAGGAGTGCAGCTCCAAACCTTCTGGAGGCAGGGATCAGGGATAGGTACATGGGGCTGCCTCTGTACCCACCACCTCCAAGTCTCTGCTGTCCCCAGGGATTCTGGAGCTCTGGACATCTGGTAAGTGCGTGTTGATGCCGTAGAGATGGACATTGGATCATCTCCTGGGTACCCCAAATGTTGGTTTGTTCTTGACACTCGGCCACCATGTTCTAAAACAAACTAGAAATATGCCAACAAAGAAGCAGACAGGGGGGGCAGCACATGAGATCCTGCTGCTGAAATATTCCATTCTCTTTCCTTCTCTGCTACTGACATACTGAGCAGCCTCAGGAAACAACCTTACCTCCCCAAGACTCTTCATGCCCCTCTCCTCTGCTGATTTTGTCTATCTAGTGTTTCACTCCAGGCAGACCACAGGGCCAGGTTTTTTAGATTGAACAGCTATTGTGCTCTGGACAACAATCCCTATTACATAATTTTCTGAGAAATGTGTGTTGCTTTCCTGAGACTGTGCACCTCTCTTCCCTTTGCAATTACCAGTATGAACTCTTGGTGCTTATAAACAGGTAGGAGGAAGGTATAAGGCTGTCATCATAGCTGTTTACACTCTAAAAGGCCACTTCAAAATAGAACTTAGATAATAATTTCTCTTACCCATTTCCTTTATAATTCACATATAACTATCTAAAAAACAGACTCCAATTACCTTAAACAAATAAACAAACAAAAACTGGAAGAAAGAAATTGTAATACTTAATAGGATCATCAGACAAACAACTGCAATTATGTTGACAAGTATAATACAGCGATTTAGATATTCGGCTGCATCATCACCAAATCCAGTACCCCCTCTTTTTTCCCCCAAATGCTGTGCTTTGTCTAATGAGTGCTCCTGATCCTCAGTTTTTAAGAACAGAGGCTCTGATTTTTGCAACCAGACTTGCTTGGTTGGATTTCTGCAGCCCTGTGGAAACTATTGCCCTCAGGCTAACTATGACCTCACCAGGCGTCAACCTGCAGAAAGCCAATTGCATCATCTGGGCCAAAGCTGAGACACCAAGGTGGGCTGATGTCTTTCCTCTTACCCATATTCTTATAAGCCAATGACTTCTAGTATCAAGACATCAAAGGCATAAAAGTTTATTATTTTTCCCCAAACCTCTCCAGGCTTGAACCCATTGCGCATCCCAAATGTCCTCCATTGTCCATTGGACCTTTAGGTATCAGAAAAATACTGGATCGGTTCCTTTCCCCTGAAAATTCAGGATTTATTCAGACAGCTACTGCAACATTTAGCAACCCCAGTCTGCAGACACTACCTTCATCAGGAATGACAAGATGACATGGTTATATGCTCAATTAAACCTTCTCTTCCTTTTTAAACAAATGCATTAGGCTTCTAAATTATGTGCAAGTTTTCTTGTACACTTTGACTGCATTAAACTTCAGATGCCAAGCTTTGGATGCAAACCTTAATTTGGTTATTTAGAGAAGAAAGGCTTAACACAGCTATTTTTTTGACAGATATTGAAGTAAAATTAAAATTGCTTTAGAGCTTTTTCAATTTTCTAGAAAACATGCAACTTCCCCAGAAAACAATTCTTAAATACGTGAGGTATAAAACAAGCTATGAAAGCCCTACTTTCCAGAAGTCCCAAGAACACACAATTCCAGCTGACAATAGAGATGGACAACCATTACATGCAAATCTAGCCCTAATGTTCTAAAAAACCTGCTTTGAAAACTTTATCAACTACTCAACTCTATAATTGGATGGCAAGTGTAGCATTTTTGCTTAATTGCTCTTTTCTTACAATTAGTCTCCCATGAATGAGCCCTTTCCCTCATGTAAAACCCCACTGGCATCAGCAAAGTATTTGCATCTAAAAATAGAGATGTAATAACTTGCAAAAATTATATTCTGGACTGGCTGAATATGAATGTAAATATCCTTTTGGGACTATCAAACATTTTTTTTAGAAAAGCTATTTCTACTGAAAGTCTAGAATTTTGTTGTCTGGTAAAATGAAAGAAAGCTTAATCCAGCAGAAGCTTCTCCTGGTACTGTTCTCCTCATCTAGGGTATTGATTACTCTTTCTTTAACAGAAGGAAGAGTCAAGCAAGCATCTCTCTCTCTAAAAATAATTTCCAATTTTCTCTTAAATGGGTGGGTGGAGCACTTTTTTCCAAGGAAAAGCAATAGACAGCCTACCTGTATGAGTAGCTGCAGAGGGACACCATGGGTTGGTGGTTTCACTTGCCACAGTTCGGCCTCTGGAGCTGGAGATTCCAAACTCCTCATGAAGCTGTTTTACTTTGCAAAGGTCACAGTTTGCTGCAATTCAGGAGGTTACTGAGAGGCACTTGTTCCCGAGATACCAAATACTGGATGGAAAAGCCTGATGCAAGAATAGCACAGAGCTGAAGGGCCTCAGGTACATCGGCCTTCACTGTAGGAATCAATCACATTCCTTGTCTTCCCATGCCACCTGAGAAGACAAACCATGGGCATTGCATTGGTCTGAAGAAGAGGGCACACTTTTCAATTATGGCTTGATATATCCATGACTTTGAAGGCTCAAAAAAAATTCTTCCAGAGAAAACAATGAGGAGTCATTCCAGACCATCCCAATCATTCTTCAGTAGCTGTTAATATGGTTTGCAGCCACTGGCTTTAAACAATGTACAGAGAGTCAGAAATGAGGATTTGTCTGTAGTACATTTAATTTTCGATTTTCTCCTCCTATAAAATGTCCTCCAAGCTTTGAATCACAAGAGATTGCAGTAAAAGAAGATTTGCCTCCAGATAGCATAGGAACAGAAGTCTCTTGCAAGGCATGCTTTTCATCATGGCCAGAGGGCAGGACCTTCAAGCTCGTGCAGCAAAAATAAAAACCTTTTACTAACCTTACAAAGATCTGTGGTGACCCAAAAGTACAGCAACACTATTCTCCTGCCAGAAATGAGAGAAAAGGCTCTGTCCCCTAAATGGAAGAGCAGAGGACTGCTCAGGGCTGGGTCCAGAGGAACCTCTTGACCCAAAGGGCGGTACCAGACAAGACTGTGGGATCCACCACAAGGAATGTGTGAAGCTAAAAGTTATAGTAGTAAAAAGACCATTTTAAAAGTGGTCTTTTAAAAAAATTTAAGTAAAAAATCTTGCACACACACATTCACCAACTTCAAAAGTCCATGAGAAAAACATAAAAAAAAATCTGCCAAAATATTCTTACAATAGAATGGGAATGTATTTTATTTCCTGCAATCTCTAAAAGACTTACAGAGATCTAGGAAAGGAATAGAAAGGACATATTCCAGAATTCCGGAAAGATTTAGGTTCCTTTGAATGTAATGAGACCAAAATGATGACAATATTTTATATATCAATGTTTTGATTTGAAGTGTTGGCAACTGAAATAAGCAACGCAATTTGTACCCTTATCCCAAAACTTTGTGTGGGCTTTAGATAATTTAAACCTGGAAGATTTACATTCCAGAAACATAAGCATTTAACAATGCTGTGTTTAGGGAGAACTGCATTAATTGAAATGGATCTGGAGGATAAGAACACTATTTCAGTTTGGATACTGAAAGAGAAATTCTGCTGGGGTAGAGGGAGGGGGAAGCTGCATGGTCTGAATGAAACCCTGAAAGACCAACAGGGACTGAAAAGATGGAGAGCCAGAGGAAAACAGGACTCTGGACAAGACTTTTAATAGATGGTTCTGGTAATACCAAAACAAGTTAAATATTTGCTAAGGAGGGAGAGGAAGCAGCAGATATTTGAAGCAGGACAGGTCATTTGCCATAAGATTAGACCTGATTGAAAAGAATAAAGGCAAAGAAAAACAAGAAGTTAGAGAAGTAAAAAAACGTGGTTTTCTCTGGATTACCACTTTGCAGCTTGAATATGATAAATATGTATGTCTTAGGCATGATATGTAGCTTATCTACCAATTGTTCATGAAGAAATTAGACTGAGAGGCACTATTATGTCAATAAAAAAATAGATGCAAAGTGTTGCATCTTCAAAAATGTTTTGTTATTTCTGGATATGATTTTCTGATGTGCCTGATCCCCAACTAGTATTGCTCTCAGTCAAGTGAACTTCACTGTACAAGTTTGATGTTTTTTGAAAATCACACCTAATAACCTCTCAGAAGTTGCAAGTGAAGTTATTTTAAATCTAGGGAAATGCAGCACAGCACAAATTGTCAGGATTAGATGTAAACAGGTACATGCAGATAGAGAGACACAAATGCTCATTTGCAAACAGACAGAGCCGTGCCTGGGCTCTGGTGCTATTGAGCTGCTGTGGTAGATTTGGCATTCTTATTGCATTCTTGCTTCAAAGTCCAATTGTCCTCACAATTGTTGTTCTGATTATTTATCAGAGCACAAAAGTAAAATTGTTCTCCATGTTGGTGTACTGAGAGATGTTTTTCATGCAGGAGATAAACACATTTCCTTCCTTTTAAACTCTGTCTTCTCCCTTCCACTTTGTCTATAAGCCAAAATGCATATTAAAAAGGTGTTTGTCCCCCTATTCTTCTAGTTTAAAAATCATGGATTGTGGCAGACCTTCTACCCTGGTTTGATTTCTATGCCAACATCACTTCATACAGTGCACAAGCATAAAATACATGGCAGTCTCCTGCTGGGAGTTTTTCCAGCATGGCAGATTTTCTGAGTGGGCAGAAGGAAGCTGACCAGTGCCCATTGCACTGTCCCTGCGGCCTCCACCACGGGAGCAGGATGTGGCAGAGGGGCCAGCCTGTCCCAGCCACAGCCTGGGTGTCCTGCAGCATGCTGGAGCTGTGGGGAAGCAGGAGCCCAGGGTTCTCTCCAGACCCTCTGGTTTCAACAGGCCTTTCAAACAAAGTCTTCTGCCTGACCTTAAATATGTTGAGAATTCTGAAGCTGAATGCCATCCCTGTAAACTCTATTTTACATGGGGGATGCACACAAGTCAGAGCCACTGCCAAATTTCCAGTGTCTTCTGTGAATAACACCAAAGTGATAGATGTCACATGAAAGAAAAGATAACTAGAATGTGCCCTGAATTCAGAGCATGCAGAGAAAATGTGAAGAGTGGTAGTAGTTAGCTGGCACTGTTTTCATAATTATAAGTAAATAGGCTTTTAGCATCAGCAAAGCCCCCATAATCTAATACCAGTAATCTAATCAAAGACCTTGTGAAAAACAGATTCTATATCCATATGATGATGTGATGACCTATAAAATTATGATAGATGTTCCTAGCTGACATTGGTAACCAGGAAAGAAAACCAGGTTTATTTTTTGCATTATGTGAAAATGTAAATTCTTTAATTAGACAGTGATCTGTCCACAGAATCCTGGAGTTCCAGTTGTTGCAGATTGGTTGGATGGAGATATTTAAAACAGGAAATAAAAAGGCATTATAATGAATAGAATAGAATAGAATAGAATAGAATAGAATAGAATAGAATAGAATAGAACAGAACAGAATAGAATAGAATATTTCAGTAGGAAGAGATCTATGATGATCATCTGTTTCAACTACCTGACCCCTTCAGGGTTGATCAAACCTTAGAACACGTTATTAAGGTCATTATCCAAATGCCTATTTAGTGCTAACAGCCTTGAGCCATCGATCATTTTTCTTGAATGCCTTTTCCAGCATTTGACTGCCTTTTTTCCAAAGCCTTTAAAACATCATTGCTGAAAGCCTATGCCAACAGAAACAACTCATCTCCCATCTATTTTCTCAGTAACAGACAGTATCAGCAAAAAACTTTGTACCATATCCAGCAGAAATCAATTCTGCCTAGCACATGAGAAGCAAGCTAAGACTGGCAGAAATAAAGGCATTTCATAATCTTTCATTGCAAATACAGGATACCTTTTGACAAAGTATTCTGCAAAATAAATATGTTTTAAATCTCAAAGATTTAAAGACAAAACACATTTTGTATACACTTATGTCTCATACAGCAAGTGGGTTTTGTACTACTTCATGCATTGTTTGAAGATGTGAGACACTGCAGTGATATGTAAGTGGGAAACTATTAAAAAGTTGCCTTCATATAAATTTTTAAAAATGCAGTAACATATTGAAACAAATAAGAAAAATAAATTATGGAATTAACAGACTGTATTGGGTTTGTGTGGAAAGGTTTTGGTAGCAGGGGGTGATAGGGGTGGCTTCTGTGAGAAGTTGCCAGAAGCTTCCCCTGTGTCTGATGGAGCCAAAGCCAGCCATCTCCAAGATAGGCTCACCACTGATGCCTCAGAGATAACATATTTTAAAAGGGGGAAAACAGCTGGACCACAGCAGCCGAGGAGAGGAGTGAGAATATGTGAGAGGAACAGCCCTGCAGACATCCAGGTCAGTGCAGGAGAGGCAGGAGCTGCTCCAGGAACTGGAGCTCAGGTTCCCCTGCAGCCCACGGTGCAGCCCATGGTGAGGCAGCTGCTCCCTGCAGCCCATGGAGATCCACAGTGGAGCAGAGATCCCCCTGCAGACTGTGGGGGACCCCATGCCAGAGCAGCTGGATGGCCAAAGGAGGCTCTGACCTTGTGGGCAGCCCATGCTGGTGCAGGCTCCTGGCAGGACCTGTGGCCTCAAGGTTAGAGAAGTCTGTGCTGAAGCAGATTCTGTGCTGTGCTGTGCCGGCAGGAGCTGTGACCCTGCAGGGACCCACCCTGGGTCTGTTCCTGAGGGACTGACCCCGTGGGAGGGACTCTGTGCTGGAGCAGGTCATGAAGACCTGAAATGCTTGGGAAGGAATCATGTTCAAGAAGGTCATGGAGGACTGTCTCTGATGGGAGGGTTCCCATGTTGAAGCAAGGGAGAAGTGTGAGGAGAAAGGAGTGGTAGAGACAGTCTGTGATGAACTGCCCTCAACCTCCATTCTTTATCTCCTCTGTGCCACTGGGAGGGAAAAGGTAAAGAATTCAGGAGTAAAGTGAAGACTGGGAGGAAGGGACAGGTGAAGGAAGGTGTGCTAAGATTTGGTTTTATTTCTCATTATCCTACCCTGATTTTATTGGTGATAAATTAAACTTATTTGCCTAAATCAAGCCTATGACCGGAAGTGCTGAGTGATTTCTCCCTGCCCTTATCTCGACTCACCAGTCTTTTGTTATTTTTTCTCTCCTCCAAATAAAGTGGCTTTGGTGGGCAGTGGGTGTCCAGGGAGGTTCAACCCCACCACATGACTTACCTCAAAGTCAGCTGGGGTTCAGAGTAAGGAAGGATGGATTTCACCTATGGGAAGAATATATGAAAGGACTTCAGCTCTTGCTCCCTTTAAGTACAGAGTACATATTTAGAAGTACCGAATATTTCAGTGTTTGTGTAAAATCCTCTTCGCTTCTTTATTTCATAGCCACAGTCTGTCTATTTTCCATTTGCTAAAAAAAAAAAAAAAGAAACTTTGCGTTTAAGAAGAAATCCCTGCTATCCGGCACCATGCAATTAGCATATATGAATAGGAAATGAGTTCCTGCTGCTCTGGACCATTGTTAATCCATATTGATGGGCTAGAAAACATGACATCAACTGTAAAAATCCAAGAACATTCCTTAAAATATTCAAATGCTGTACCTGGTCCTGTGTTCACTCTGCATCTCAAATTCTCATTGACTTTGTGGGTGCCTGGAATGCAGGAGGAATGCAGGATTAGGAACACAGGCTACGTGTGGCATGCCTACCTGACAGCAAAAGCAACTTTTGACTCTGTCTGAAATTCCCTGAGACATATATTCAGGTCAAAGGAACTGCACAAAAAATATACACAAATTTTGTACAGCTGCTATTTGTTCTGGGCCAGATGCCACCATGAGCTTATTGGGGCTGTGTTTAACTGCTGCTGAAGTGGTATATGCACACTGCACTGTGCAGTGCCAGAGAACCATGGAGCTGAACACCTTTTGAACTCCCTTACTAGACCCACACCTGCTTGTTCATTATTTTTTACAACTCTCATGCAAATTGGTAGCACATGAAATTTGTCTTTAATGATGGGAGAAAAATATCATCATGGTGATGGTTCAGACATTGAGCAATTTTGTATTTTCAGGGAAGTTCTCAAGAATTAGTGCTGTGGCACTGAGAGTTCTGAGAAAAAAAGACTTAGGAATCATCTCATGTGGTGTATATTAGAGCAGCCCTAAGGTCGATCTTAAATGCAGCCAAACCCTATGGCACTAGAGATAGAAGTAAAGATGTCACAATCACATTAAGTTTCACCATTCTTCCTCTTTTTCATCCTCTCTGTGCAGAGAGAAGTGTCCCCTTCCTAGCCAACAAACTGTATCTGTATATCTTAGACTCCATTAAAAATGCACATAGAAATACCCTAATCCATAAAGAGATGCACCTCTGAGTTCAGATCTGTCTGTAAGAGAATATCTGAGTATTCCTAGAGTCTCCAAAGAGCTGTATCCACCTATCTAATGTCAGCCCACCCATGGTGTGGGCTGGCTCAAAGGCTTTCTCTCAAAGCCCATTTACTTAAATTGTTGTTCATAAATCTTTGGCCTTATCGAATTTAATGACATCTTCTGAACCATCATTATTGAGAAGGGAAGTGTGTGAGTCATTTCTCTCCCAACAAATAAAGGTTCAAAAGTTTCAAGCACCAGCTAGACCTTTACTTTTCAGACCAATCTTTCTACCCCCAAAAGTCAAAGCCATTAGTCCATTTTAGAATTTGCAGGCTGTGAAATGTCATTCTAAAAAAGAACAATCTTTTCTGAGATATTGGAGTACAAAAGCTGCCTTATTAAGGTATCACAGTACCACTGATAATAGCTTTGGCAAAGACCTTACAGGTCACTTAGTCCAAACCCCAGCAAGGAGCAGTTGTGCTAACCTTTTGTACAAGCCTTGTTTTGAACACCTCAAAACCGATGCAAGCCTCCAGGACTGAAGGCTTGGTTCCAGCACCAATTCTCTTCTCCTGTAATCCCCTAAAACTCACTCTCTCTTTCTTTGGAGTTAGGCCTCCAGTCTCTTTCTTTTTCTTTAACTTCAGCGACACAAAATGTTTCTTTTCAGAATGCTTATCAATTTTCACCTTTGATGAGTAGGTCTAGTTTGGAATCAGTCAATCAGTGGGTTCCTCAATTTTTATGGGGCTCTTTTCACTCTTTTATCATTCTGCTGAGCTTGAACTTTTTAAACTGACACTTTCCTGCATCTAAGTGATTTCTTTGAGGGTACAGAACTTAAGCTGAAGGATCCAACAGTTTCCAAAATCAAAAATAGGAAGAAAAATTATGTTAAGGTATTTGTGTGGTGTTTTTTGGCAGAAGGACCTTAAAATACAGGAGGGATAGCTTTCTGTGGAAAAATGTGCTTTTTTAATGGAAAAGTAACCTGTTCATAATAGTATTGTCTACTGTAAAAGCTGAAAAGAGTAGGTTGGGACAGGCAAATCAACATGGATCATTTAAAAACTGTCAGACTTTGGGCAATATCTCCTGACTGGGAAATGCTGCAGAAGAAATGCTGGCTCTGGGTAAGAAACTAGGCTTGGTAGTTCTCACTTTCTTGGGATGCCAAACCAAGTCTCAAATAACTCTGATGCAGAATGGTAGAAAGAAAATGCCAAAGCATTTTAAGGGGAACAAGAAAATCTTTAACTAGGAATCTTCATTTTTAATGGACTTTTCTTGTGTAGTCTGGTGAATAAAGCAAATACTCACTGGATTATAGTTTTAGAACAATTATTTAGTTTGCTGCAATCACCAGATTGCCAATCAACTAATTAATACTGATTTTCATCTAAAAGTTCAGAAGAATCAATTTTGTAATGATATTTTAGTATTTCTTCTTATGCATCAGCCACTAAGTGGAGAAACATTCAGTTTAATCCTAGCTGAAGGATAGGACAGAGAGGTCAGTGGGTCTGTGAGCAGCAGGATTCAGAGCCCCTCATGCAGAGGATGCCATGCCCCGAGAGGGGGGTCCCCTCCCAGTCCTCGTGCGCCAGGCCCCGTGCCCTGCTTGCCCCATCCCTGCAGGCAGGTGGGCAGGCAGAGGCAGCCTGGGCTGCTGGTTTCCCTCTGCTTCCTCGTTGCTACGGCAACCCACCAGAAACTCCATCAAGAGCTGCATCATCAGCTGTGACAGAGCCAGTGGCAGGAGGTGTGTGTGTGCCACAGGACGTGTGTGTGTGCCACAGCAGGTGTGTGTGTGTGTCACAGGAGGTGTGTATGTGTCACAGGACGTGTGTGTGTGCCACAGGACGTGTGTGTGTGCCACAGGAGGTGCGTGTGTGCCACAGGACATGTGTGTGTGCCACAGGACGTGTGTGTGTGCCACAGGAGGTGTGTGTGTGCCACAGGACGTGTGTGCCACAGGAGGTGTGTGTGCCACAGGAGGTGTGTGTGCCACAGGAGGTGTGTGTGCTACAGGAGGTGTGTGTGTGCCACAGGAGGTGTGTGTGTGCCACAGGACATGTGTGTGTGCCACAGGACGTGTGTGTGTGCCACAGGAGGTGTGTGTGTGCCACAGGACGTGTGTGTGTGCCACAGGACGTGTGTGTGTGCCACAGGAGGTGTGTGTGTGCCACAGGACGTGTGTGTGTGCCACAGGAGGTGTGTGCTACAGGAGGTGTGTGTGTGCCACAGGATGTGTGTGTCACAGGACGTGTGTGTGTGTCACAGGAGGTGTGTGTGTGCCACAGGAGGTGCGTGTGTGCCACAGGAGGTGTGTGTGTGCCACAGGAGGTATGTGTGTGCCACAGGAGGTGTGTGTGTGCCACAGGAGGTGTGTGTGTGCCACAGGAGGTATGTGTGTGCCACAGGAGGTGTGTGTGTGCCACAGGAAGTATGTGTCACAGGAGGTGCGTGTGTGCCACAGGAGGTGTGTGTGTGCCACAGGACGTGTGTGTGTGCCACAGGACGTGTGTGTGTGCCACAGGAGGTGTGTGTGTGCCACAGGACGTGTGTGTGTGCCACAGGACATGTGTGTGTGCCACAGGAGGTGTGTGTGTGCCACAGGAGGTGTGTGTGTGCCACAGGAGGTGCGTGTGTGCCACAGGAGGTGTGTGTGTGCCACAGGAGGTGTGTGCCACAGGAGGTATGTGTGTGCCACAGGAGGTGTGTGTGTGCCACAGGACGTGTGTGTGTGCCACAGGACATGTGTGTGTGCCACAGGAGGTGTGTGTGTGTGCCACAGGAGGTGCGTGTGTGCCACAGGAGGTGCGTGTGTGCCACAGGACATGTGTGTGTGCCACAGGAGGTGTGTGCCACAGGAGGTGTGTGTCTGTCACAGGACGTGTGTGTGTGCCACAGGAGGTGTGTGTGTGCCACAGGACGTGTGTGTCACAGGACGTGTGTGCCACAGGAGGTGTGTGTGTGCCACAGGACGTGTGTGTGTGCCACAGGACGTGTGTGTGTGCCACAGGAGCCCACAGGCTGGGGCTGTGTGTGCTGGCCATGGTGTCCTGCTGCCCCGTGGTGGGGCAGTGACACACATCCCTGCCCAAAGCCAGCCTGGTGGCATGATACAGATGCAGGAGCTGGCTCCTTGTGCTCCTGACTGCAGACCATAAAATGTCCTCATGAGGTTGTGCTTCCTACCCTCGCTATCTAATCCTCCCTCCCTATCCCATCTTGGGATGAAGCCTTTGTAAAATGAGTGTTTCCTTTTATTCCTTGCTCCCTCCCTGGGCTAACGTATTCTTTCTTCCTCAGTGTTACCATCAGTGTCTTTCCTGTTTTCAAAACACATCTTAAATTGAATTTTTTTTTAAACTCTTACCAAGTTTCTGTCTAAATGAGGCATCTTTTTCAGATATTTTATTCCCTGCTTTGTGTACTTGGCTGTGTTTTGGAAGTGAAAGCGCAGCCTACCTCTGTTTCTCAGTAAAATAAAAGATCAAAGCATCACAGAAGCTGTGACACATAGTGTATTTTCTTGCAGTATATGTTATTAATTTTGTTTTTGTTAGCAAAGCTGTGCCATTTCAGCTCTGGAGAGGAAGGGATAGCTTCTCCCTCCATGCAAGTAGGTGGCAAGGCTGCCATTGGTATATTAGACAATGGGGGAGTTTATCCCACCCAACCTTTGGGAAAAACTGGAGAAATGAAAGCCTCTGTAGTCATTGCCTGATATCAACTCCTAATTTTAGCCACTCAGGAGTGTTTCTGAAGGTAGATGATTGCTTTTAAAGGCCATTGTGATGTTTCCTCAGTCTTTCAAAAGCAATGTATTATTTTTAACTTGGGGCATTTTACCATCTTCTTGAACACCAACCTGCCTGGATTTCTCCCTTATTATGACTCCTACACTGGAAACATTTTCTTCTCTCATTATTTGAAAAGCAGAAGTTTCCAAAGCTATATAAATAATTCATGAGAAAGCATGCCTGCCATGTGTGGGAATAAATTGTATGCGGGAGGAAGAGTTCAAGGGGTACGAAAATTGGAACAAACAAGTGCAGAAGATGCTAAAATCAGGCTGGATTAGTGGCTAATCTCTACCAGGCCAATAAAACGCAGCAGAGAGAAAAACCCAGAGAAAATGGGCTTGAAGTGACGACCTAACCTGGCAGCAATTTGGGGCCAGGACAGCATTGTTACATGTGTGTACAACATCTGAGTACACGCTCTGTGTAGAGGAGGAGTGTAAATTGTTGTCTATATGTGAACCATAATATGCCTAACCACACTCATACTCACTGCTAATGAAAACCAGCACGTTGTACCTTTACCTCCCTCACAGTGAAGGCAATCATGCAAGAGGGTGGTGAGAGATGTTCTCATTTCAAAAATTAAAAATAAAACAAATCTAAAAAAAAAAAAGCTACTTCCAAAAAAAAGCTGCCTTTATTTGAGTGCATTTTAACTGACTCAACATGCAGGAAACTTTACAGAGATGTTAGACTTCAGAATAAATGTTTTCTTTTTTTGTCCATCAATGTCACTAGCAAAAAAAAAGCTGAGATATGGATATCCATCTACTTCTAAAGCTGAGGAGAGGGCTCAGTGCTTTGTTTTGAGGTTGGACTGAAGTGTGGGTAATGCAGTTCTTTCCTGATTAATTTCTTAATACATTCATTTCAAGAAAAAAAATGTCAAAAGCCGTAATTTACAAAGTATTTGTTGTATGCTGGGGTTCTTGGCTCAGGGATGCCCATCACTTTTGCCTTTACCATGAGCATTTTTGGCACAAGAGCAGTAGGATATCTCCCTGCAGTGATGGGGACATCCAGCCCAACGAGCTGGGAACTGCACTTGGTAGGTGAGTGACCACTTGAGAGAAGGGGGTGTGTGACACTCCAATCCCTCCCTCAGATTAATTGCCTGACTCAGGACAGTGAGAAAACTCTGCAGTGTCCTCGGGCAGCAGAGGTTCCTGTCCGAGTTTCTTGACCCCGTGAGATGAGGTACATTTTAGGTCCTACAGTTTGCGACCAGGAATCTGCAGAATGGATTATCCATATTTCCCAGGGACTTTTTAATGTGAATTACTGGAACAAGGTCGAGAGCTGCCAGGCACTGCCAGGCTATCAACAGGACAGCCTCAACAGGAGGCTCAAGGTGTGTCTGGGAGAGGCACAGGTACTCCTGCCTCCCCTTCTTCTACCTGCCAGCTTCACCCTGTGTTGAGGAGACACTTCTTGAGTCCTTCAGATAGACTGGGTCCTAGTGGAAGTCCCTCACTTGAAGAAGAAGCCCTTGACACCTCTGAATGGGATGGAGAGCCAGCTCCAACTCTTTGGGACAGTCCTTGGTATGGGGCTAGTCCCACAAATATGCTCATGGCCAGTCACTGACAACATCAGCTGAATCAGGCCCTCACAGGACCCAGGTGAAGAGAAAAATGAATTCTGCCTGGAGCAGCAGTGGAGTGCCAAGGGGTGCAAGCAGAGAAGGAAATGTGAGGTTCATGGGTTAACTTCAGCCTGCCAGAGAGAGGAGTTTTGGTTAATATCTGCCAGGGCTCCCAGCTGTAGCCAGCGGAGATAACTGGGATAAAGCATGCCAGAAAGACACCCATTTTCCTTCCACTGATCATTGCCATTGCTTACACAACTTTCTTCAATGTGCGTGACTTCTGGTTACTTCTAGATGGCTAAAATTAAAGCAACTGTATCCTCATCTGAAAGCAAAAGTAAAGAAAGGAGGTACTGAGGTATCCCTCACCTATTCTATGAGTTAAGTGACCACTAGAAATAGACTTTTTTGGCTTGCAGCATTTGCTTTAAGCAAATAAGACTATCCTGGCTAACTCTTGTTTCAAGCAAGGCTGTTATATTCATTTCCCGATGCCAGGCCACAATTCATAAGGCAAAGTGAACACTGAATAGTTTGCCCACTGAGCTTTAAAAGAACTAGAGGTCTTAAAGAGCTACTGGACTCAAGTGCAGAGGCATGTGGAGTGCATTGCTAAGATGGGCTTAACATACGCCTGTTATCAGTATGTATATCACCTTCGACATTGCTAGACAAAAACATGTCTTCTAAAACAGGCACATGCCTTTTCCACAGCTCACAGAGATACAGAAACTGAAATCATATTTTATGAATGGAAAATGAAATTAGCCAGAAATTACAGTGATAAATGTAGCTTTAGAAAATCTTAATTCACTTCAGTTGAGTGATTAACTTCTGCCACTCCACAGTGCTCAGTTATTGCAAAGTCATTTGGTGACATTAAACAATTAAACTTTAGACCTGGGAATAATTTTGCAAATCTTTATAGAACCATAAAGTTCATTATTGTTTTACATGCTTGCAATGAAATACAGTGCACAACTCCAGCTGTTTGCTCTAGTATAAAGCCAGCCTCTGGATAGAAAATGATAAGCTCTGGGCAAACTACCAACTCTCCATCAGTCCAGCTCTCCCAAATGGTTATTCTCTGCAGGGCAGAGACTTGATTTGTTTCTCATAGTGAAAAGTTCCTGCAAAATAGTTTCTACTATAATAGTCTGGCCAGAATGATAACTGTGGGCAGCAGTGGTCAGAAACAATCCTGGTGTGAATGGGCTCTTGCTGGCCAGCTCTGCTGCTGGCGAGGACTGGTTTCCCAGGTGGTGGTCTAGAGGCTTCAATTCACCTCACCTGGCATTCAAAGCACTGGAAATAGAGGCGTTTTAACTTCTCTTTGCAATATTCAGCTTGGTGCCTTTCTTTGTGCCATTATTCCACCACAACAGGAACATTTTCATTGTAAATAGCCCTATTTCTGAGGAAGAAAACTGGGGCCCTTTAGGAAGAAAATTGTTGTTTTACTAAAAACACATGTGAAATGTCATGATTTCTCATTTTTTCACCACCAAATTACCATTTTGTGTGACACACAACAAAACCAGAACGTATGTATGGGTGTGAAAATGGGTAATAACACAGCAGAAAAAATGTAGTGAATGTTCTCAGCGATTTTTCACGACCCTGCTCTTTTTAACAGAGTAGCTCTAGTGTGCATTAAACTAGTAAGCAATATGTATTTGATTTCCATAATGTCCTTGTTGACAGCAAAGGCAGCTAATTAGTGTAATTGATATTTGTATTTACTTGGCTGTTCTCTTGTGTAATTTTGGAGAACGGCTGCTCATGCTTGTTATCCAAGTGCTGAGTGTAGGGACCAACCATGACAGTGGCATTAGGTGTTTTAGGGCTGGGCATGGACCCCAGGAGGATTCAGTGAGTCTGCAAAGCCTTGGTTTGTCATTGTCACTATCATGACAAGTTGGGGCTTCATGGACTCAAGCTCCAAATCACCCATTGTCCACTCCAGCCACCATCCCCACATGGTCCTACTTCGTTCCTGTGGCCACTGGGGCTACAACTTGGAAATTAATTTTGAAGCCTGGAAATGCTCATTTCCAAGCAGATGCTTATTTCCAAACAGAAGCTTAATTTTTTTTTTTTTTTTTTGGTTCTGGCTACCAAATGTTATTTATAATAAGCTGCAAGATACAGAGGTGATACCAGCAAGGCAACAAATCACTGCCATGACAGTACTACTTACTGTAGCAAGAAACAGCTTTTCTCTGTGACCGCATTTCTAATTGGGCTGTACGAAATAGCATTAGAGCAGTGGTGTATGAGAAGAATCATATTTGTATGGGGCTCATGGCTTGCTGTGGCTCATCCAGATACCACTTTACAACTTCAGTCATCAAATCAGCAGAACCACAACAGGCTCTGGTACAAGCCAAAGGGGAAAGTGCCATTGTAAAACTGAATACAGCTGCTTCCATAATAGGACTAATTGCATATTGCATCGCAGAGCTAAATTAGTAGTGAAAACAGTTATAAAACCAACAGACAGTGAAACATGACTCACCAAGCAATTGCTGCCAGTTCGACGAATTCTCATTGGCCCCAGTTCAACAGCCCACACCTGCATTTTCTGAATAGTAAATATATAATAAGGCATAATTACTAGAAAAATACACAGCACTCCAAATGTGACAACACACTACTTGTTTATTGGGATAGTGAATAGTATATAATAAGTCTGACCCAAAGTACTTCTGAGCCACCTGGGGTCACAGTGCAGAAAGGGACAGACAGCACAGTCCTGAACCGTGTAATGCAGGAGAGGTAATCTGTAACCTGGCTGATGGCTGCTTCCAACTGACATGTGAAGTGATACAAACCTCCCCGTGCTACTAAATCAAAGCAGAGTAAATAGGAAGAAAACATAAACAATAATCACTGTTTAAAAACCCCAGATATTTATAGCCAGGCTTAAAAATTCAAGCTGCAATCACTTGGGATGTCTCAGCTGACTTTACTCACAGTAACAGCTCCCTCAATAAAAAACAGATGTAGAAAGTGAACTTCATCTGTTTCTTCTGCTCATGGTCCCTTTCTCTCCTCTCTTTCCAGGGGGTTTCGGGACTGTGCTGCCCACAGCCCTGTGCGAGAGGTGGAAATCAGCCCCAGGGAGCAGGGAGTGAGGTGTGTGGGGTGTGTGGGGTGTGTGAAGGTGTGTGGGGTGTGTGAAGGTGTGTGGGGTGTGTGAGGGTGTGTGGGGTGTGAAGGTGTGTGGGGCGTGTGAAGCTGTGTGGGGCATGTGAAGGTGTGTGGGATGTGTGAGGTGTGTGGGGGTGTGTGAGGTGTATGAGGTGTGTGAAGGTATGTGAGGGTGTGTGAAGGTGCGTGAAGGTGTGTGGGGGTGTGTGAGGTGTGTGGGGTGTGTGGGGTTTGTGTGGGGTGTGTGGGGTGTGTGAGGTGTGTGAGGTGTGTGAAGGTGTGTGGGGTGTGTGTGGGGTGTGTGGGGCATGTTCTCTCCACTGCAGACCCTGGGGCTGGTGCTGGCTGCCAAAGCCAAAGCCCTGCTCAGGCTCTGAGGATGGCAGCACCTGGGCACTGCTCCAGGCTCAGCAGTGACTCCCAGTTTGAGCAGTGATTTTGAAGGACATTGAAATGTTTGGGTCCTGCTTTCCCTCTCCCATGAAATTTCTTCCTCACTGATTTCTGCAGACTGTAGGTGGAAAATCTTTGGTTTTCCTCCATCTTTATCAGACAAAAGACATTGTAATGCTCCAACTGCTTCTTTCAAAGTCTGTTTTTACACCTGTCTCTGGACATAATGGGGGAACAGTTTTAGAACAGGCACATTAACATTTCTTGCCTCACCTCCAGGGCAACAGCTATTACTCAAAAAGAAATTCAGACATCTGAATTAATTTTTCATTTCCACTAGTACTTCTACATGTAGTTCACAGAACTAATTTCTGTCGTACAGCTCAGCTTTCAGCGGTGTTGGAATCTCTGTCCTGAGTCACCTCAGACTCAAGAGTAGCATGACTGTGATCAGGTAATTTAATGTCTCAAGTCACTTGATGAGCAGCTAGCAGGACTAGCCGCACATGGGGAGGAAAAATTTAATTTGGGTGCCTTGAAGAAACATCTCTCCCTGCTTTCAGCAGTCTGATGCAGCATCACTGCCTTGAACTAACCTGTATTGTTCTGTTTTTCACTCCCATGAGCACTGGAAACTTTTCCACGAGCAGACAAAAATCTTCACTATTTCAAGGTTATCCCCTTTAGTAGAAAAAAGAGAAGTTTTTCCTGTGCCTGCAGCATAGTGTGTGCTCCAGCTGAAACATTTGACTGTTAGTAGGAGCAGCAAGAGGAACCCACATGGCTGGGCTCTGGGTCTCCAAACAAGGCACTCACTGTGCATCTCCTTTCTTCACCTCTTCCACATTCCTTATGGAGAACAACAAAAGGTGTGGATGGGGTGCCCCTTAATCTGGACATGGTTGGCACTGCTTCACAGGCTTGAGGACCATCCGGAATCAGGGAGTTTCACTGCTTGACAGGGCACAGGACATTTTGCAGTACACCGCACTTCTGCCATGACTTAAAAAATAATAATCTGTTTCAGTTGTGTACAAATCAAAAGCAGATATAAAGTCAAAGGCTTTGAGTCTTCCATAAGACAATACTGACCTGAATAAAGATACATCATTATATATCAGGGCTTCCCAAGCTTTTCTTCCCCTTCTATCCAGAAATTTTGTCTTGGCAGAATTTAGGATTTCTAAATTCCGAAATTGTCCATGTTTATCTGGGATTTCCAGGCATCTGGGAATGTTATCAACTGGCAGCCACACTGAATCACATTTACTGTGCATGTGCTGAGCTGTATGCAGTCTGGAAATGCCATACAGGGATAAGATAGATTATTCCTGCATGGAATGAAGCAGCTGATTAGAACAATGGGAGATCTATTACTGACAAAACAGAGCTGGGACTTCACTCTACATTTTGATATTACATTTTAGGAAATAGGAATTTGCCCATGACATTTTAATTTGAAGGAATGCTGCCTAGAGTAGCTTTTTGCTTCTAGAAATCCAGGTTCAAAATTATGTTGTATGACTAGAGATCTTGGTCTGGTCCCACCTCCCTGAACTGGCTTTTAATTTCCACATACACATACACAATTTTCAGGGACAAAGTCCTGCTCTGGAGAGCTCTGATTAGAGCAAGAAGAGGTTTTACAGTTCAAGACTGAAAGGCATCAGGAAAACCGTAGAAAGAGCTGCATGCCTCAAGTTTTATGCTGGCAAGTAGCAGAAGCCTCACACACAGGAACAAAAATTATCTTAGATCTGAGTTAAAACTGTACTATTAGGAAGGAAAAAAGAAGGGAAGGGGAAGGGGAAGGGGAAGGGGAAGGGGAAGGGGAAGGGGAAGGGGAAGGGAGAGTGCTTCAAGTTCTCCCTTGGTTTGAGACCCTGAGAAACAGCTAAAGCATAAGTGTAGGTCAGCCAGGAACCTAAATCCAACCAAGATGTTAAGCCATTAATGTACTGCAGGGGAGAAGTTAGTATGCAGAGCAGGCACATCTATCTTATTGTGTACATTCAATCTGCACATCTTAAACTTTCAAAATTTCTCGTTCAATGTCAGTTTTCTTCCTGCTTTGTGTGCATATGTCTGTGTGTGGGGCGCTCGCGTAGATTTAAAGCCACTTTTCTCTGGTGAACTTTTAAGAGCTTAAGTGTAAAACATTATGCAAACAAGTATTTCTGTGAAGCTTTGGAAGATGTTCAGAAAGCCTTGTTATCGGCTTCTTGTTGGCAGGCGTGTTGGTATTGCTTAAAACCCAGTGCCAGCCAGCACTAAAAAACAACCTTTTATTCCTCCACCACATCAGTTCCTCAGAGCTGAATATTTTCACTCATATGGCAATATTTTAACAAGTTGTTGAGTTTTACTTCAGTGTAACTTCAGCAACCAAAGAGCTGCACTTTTTCAAATTTTCAGAGGAACGGAATAAATTTAGGTTAAGTAATGATGATTATTCTAGGCAAAGATTTCCTTCATTTAATCTTTCCATAACCAAAAAATGCAAGCAGCACTACCACTCATTAAAAAAAAATACTAATGAATTTCCAAGGGAAATTAGAGAATCAGTCCTAAAGCATTTGGATTAGGGAATCTAATTCTGCAGCCTCTTTGCATATGAAGCAAGAAGCAGGGTAGATGAGACCCATATGCTATGTAGATCCTCATCCTGGTAGATTTATTATTCATTCCTCCTGTCTCTGGCCAGAACTTCTGTTTCATTCTCTGCACCCTTCTTGCTCCAGTAAAGTTGTTTTTCCCTGGGGTTGTAAATCCAGACCTGTATTTAAGCATTTGCAGAGGTCTAACCTTTGTTCCTATGCTTGATTTTGGGTGCCAGGACTTGGCCTCATCTTCAGAAATTATCTGAGTACTCAGTCACCAGCAGGTGGGTCCTGGGTGCACCTTGAATGAAGATTCAGTGTCTGCTTTGTGGTAAAGAGAAAGTCTCTTACAAAACACACTGCCTAGCACAGGGAACGCCATCTTTCAAAGATTTCCCCATCTCCTTTTAATTTGGAAGCATTCCCAAGGAAAGTCAGCAAACTGAGACCAGATGTATCTTCTCCGGCAGTGCTGGGGGCTGCCCAAGTTCTGAAACTGCCATGTTTTTAATTGTCTTACAATGGGGCAGCACCCAGGAATGCAGGGCGTCGTGGTGGGATCCAGCACCATCCTGGCAGGAACAGCAGAGCAGTGACTCCTTAGGAAACTGTCCCAGGAGCTGTGGTACTAGGAGATCCACATTTTTTACCTCTCCTTCTCACATTTGCTTAGTTTAAAAGGTAAACCTTTTTCCTGTCTCTGATTCTCAGTCCCTCAGACCTCAGATGCACAACAGGAAACCAGTGAATGATGTTTTACAACAACTGTATATCTGAGGGACACTACTATCACCCCCAAGTCCCATTTCTTCTCCTATGGCACCTCTGCAGCAAGTCCATCCTGCCTGTACAACCTCCAAACTGAGCAGTTGTGCTCAGACAATTCACATTTAAATATTTTGGTACTGCTGCTGGACCAGCCATTCTGTCCTCTGTTACAAGTCAGTTTGACTCTAGAAAGGTTTCAGGTAGTGAGGACAGGGGAGGAGGGATTTCTCCCATGCTGAAGAGCCAATAAAAGCTAGCTGAGGATCAGATAATACCATGCAGAAAGAGAGGGCAATGGGAGGAGGTTCTTTTGGGTATGTTGCTCGACAAGGTCCCAGAGGTCTGGCTTTTGTTCATCACCAGACCTAGGGTTGTTTGGGTGTTGTTTAGGGTTTTATCCATTTTGTACTGATCCTTTCCACTGATCTGGCTATGACATGAGTAGCTCTACCTCAGCTCCCAAATTGCCAAGCAACGCTGCTCCTCCACCTCCTGAGCCCTGGTGCCACCTTATCTATTCAAATCATATCAAGTTTGAGAAAAAAATATGTTTTGGGCAGAATCAGTGTTCCAAATTTTGTTTGTGAGATGGGTTCCACAGATCTGTCTTTGACAGGTATTGTGTGATCCCTGCTCCTGCCATAATGTGGAAGTATGGTAAGGGGATGGGAGTGAGGATGGAGGGCCAGGGACCTCAAGGAGCTCTACACCTGCCACCAAGGAAACTGCAAACTGCAGCCAGAATATTTTTGTAATGTCATTTCAAAGTGATGGCCAGATTCTCAGAAATTTTCTTCTCTTCAGGGACATTTGCCAGACAGGAGAACACAGCAGCATCCTTCTAATAGACTGTTCCTGCAAATTACTTGCCCAGCTCCTCCCTGTGTGCCTGTGTGCACACATATTGGGCACTGTTATCAGTGTCTTTTTTAGGGATATCTCAGGCTACATCTTGAATCCCTGAAATATGATGTTGAAACAGAAATTCTGGAAACCAGGATAAAACCAGAAATGGATGCAAACACAATTAGAATGTATGGTGTGCCGTCTGCATCTTTAATAAATGTTTGTCTGCAATGAAATACAATTAACATGTAAGATAATGCAGTTTACCTCATTTAGCTCTTCACTGGTTTCTAAACAAATTCTGCCAGTTAACTGTCCTTGTTAAGCAGATGCACTCACCATACATGAGCTAAAACACACCACAGACTGCAAACTGGAACAGGTGCAGGGATCATAATAGGATGATGAATTTGTCAATTTACCAGCTCTACACGTTGACAACAATGAATGCATTTTATTTAAAACACTCGACACTGAAAAGCAGTTTTTTCCTTCAGTCTAAGGAGTCCAAGGTGAAGGGAAAATCATTAAATAAAACTTCATAATGTGTTCTGACTTCTAATGCTGGTACAGAAGGTATTTCAGATAAATTCTATGTACTCTGTGCTAATTAAGAAGGCCAATTATGCCATCAATTTTGAAATGGAAGGATTACTGGAGAACAACATAAGGAGAGCTTCTGATTACTCTAAGGAGGTGCTGTGAGCAAGGAAGATGTGGCAGAGAGGAAGCTGTGTAGGGAGAGCTGCTGAGGGAGAGGGCTCTGCATAGCACGGGTCAATCTCCAGAGAAAACAGGCTGCTCATGGTACTATTTTATTCACGTCACAGTTGATTTCAATGTAGGCTTTGTGTTTACCCAAATTACCATCCAGTCCGATTTCCACAGGCATCCTGTGGCCAAAAAATGCTCATAGGCACCTCTCCAGTTCAGACACACCAACAAAGGTAACAGCTCTAAGTACTAATTTGCATCTTTGAACACCTAAATATCCACAAATCTGGCTCTTGTGCCAGATTCCCAACATCTTGTCAATGCTTTCTGCTCAGTCTTCCTCAGTAATCTATTGTCAAAAATGTCTTCTTGAACCCCATGCATTTGCTTTGTGATTTTAGCACATACTGGAACATATTAATCGCTATCAATTGTTTCTTCAGTCGCTATGATTTCACTTAGTTCTCCAAGAACAATTCAGTTCAGGTGAAGTTTTGTTTGTCTTTGCTTTCCAGCAAGAGCTGGATCCTCATCCAGCATAAATGAAGAAATTGAAGGAGCTAAGCCAACATACATTTCTAGGGAACATCATGCCTATATTGTGAATACCAGCTGAAATGTTACTATTCTCAGCTACTTTTTCAAATAAATTATGCTAGGTTTAAGTGTAGATAATGAAAGGCTGGAATCAGCCTCGGTGTAAAAGGGTAAAACTCCTTTGACAGCAGGAACGTTGCATTTGGTTACCCCACAGCTGAATTTAGCCCAGTCAGTTCAGCTTGGCATTATCACTGGGAAGATGTGGCTGTGAGTTCATGAAATGTCACAGCCTTATAGCTATAAAGGTGACACTTTAAATTGTCTTAAAGAATAAGTGTGCATTTAATTTACATTTAACAGGATGGTTGCTGTATATCATTTAAATACTAAATCAGCCTGAGGTTTAGTATATGCACTAAGGTTAAAGAGTTACAGCAACTGGGGAGAATGGGCCAATTCACCTCTGATGAAAGGGTGGTGGCTCAGTGGAGCTACAAAAGAGAACATTTTGGCTCTTTTTTTTTGTTTGTTTTGTTTTGTTTTTCAGAATCTTTCAGCACAGAACATTGAAGAAGCCTGAGACAAATGAAACGCTCTCTTGCTCATGTTTCCATCTACGTGGTAAACCTAAAGAAAGATCAGTGTTCCCAAAGGCTGACTTTGCTACTGCCGACACAGTTGGTTGCCCAAAGAAATTGTGGCTAAATTCTTCAATCACTTCAGCTGTTGATGTACCTTTTAAAACTGCATATCTAGGTCCTGAAGGCACAGGATAAGCAGCCAGAGATACAAAGGGGTTTGTGGCTTGGTTTTTTGGGGGTTGGCGGGGAGGGGCAGCAGGAAAGCAAGATTTTTCATTTTGAGGTGAAATGTCAAAGTGTAAAAAGTGATCATTCCAAAATAAAGCAAATCCCAAAACATTTCTCAGAAATGGAAAAAGTTGATTGATATACATATTCCAGAGTTTCAGGTTTTAAACTTAATAGTATATAATTAGATTTTATTTTAATATCATTAAACTTATTTTATTACAACACAAAATGAAAACTTTTATAAAAAGTCATCTTTCTGGGAAATGGAAGTGCTCTGTTTTTAAAGGATAGAAAGATTTATATTTCTCTCTTACATTTGAAAATAGATTCTCCTCAAAGGTCAGAAATTTCTGCAAAATATTTTTGCCTTTGACAGTTTTAGTCAGGGAAGCAGTTTGTGTAAAAGGTTGCCACTAGCTTTAGCAAGCAGAGCATTATCAGGTGTACACAAGCTAATTGCCTACATGCACACAGAGGATGGAAGTTTGAGTGAAATTGTGCCTGCAGGCACTTTGACTTATTGATGGAATTTCTATTCTATGCAGAAATGTTCTTCCTCCCTTTACCTCCCTTTCTGCCAGATTTCAAATATTGCTGGATATTAAAGAAAAAAATGGAGAGGAAGTGAAAAACTTCCCTTTCTCCTTTCAAAGGCAAATGTCATGGCTCTGTATTTGAATTCTTTCTCGTTAAGGAATTTAAGGCTGAGGATAGCTATTCCTGGACAAAGCAGCTGTTGTTCTACCCCAATTGCCTCATTTTGGCAAGAAATGAGAAATGTACCTTTACAGTTTTTGAAAGTGTGTACCAAAATATCAGGAAGAAGAATGTGACAGTAGGATCTTCTATCTAAAGGAGACAAAGGAAAATTATCAAGTGCAAAACACAGATGAAACAAGCTACCTTGGCACTACTGGCTGTTTGCTTGTGTTTTACATTGTCAGACAGAGAATATCAGATGAGGTCATACTTTCTTTGTAAATCTGAATTTTGCTATGACACCTACATTTACTGCTGTATGTGACAAAAAGCGTATAACAGAGAACAAGTTCAAACTCTTGGCATTGAAGTGAAAATTGCCATCAATTGAAAGTATGTTGGGGCAGTTTTACTGATGAAACATTAGGTCTGGGATGTGTTTGATTAGCGCTTCTTTTTTATGCCTTTGGATTTACAGGAGGTAGTAATAATCCTGCCAGCCAGTGATACAAACTGACCCTTTTAAAGTTTAGGATTGAGCAAGAAAATGGAGGGGCAGGCTCCACTAAAGCCCCTGAGAAAACAGACACAGTCACTTCACTGGAACCAAAGTTTCCTCTCAAGTTTGGTTCAGACTGATCTCTAACACTACATCTTCTATGGCAGCTTGACAAGTAAGGCTGCATTTTTTTTCTGTTTTTAGGATAAAGCCTAAAGTAAAATCACTTAATGCACATGTATTGGGAAATTATATATTAAACACAAGAGTTTTTAAAACTCTTTTGGCCTTGAACCAAAATAGAAAGTTTAGGAAAACAGTGCATTTACATAGAAGATGGCATTTTTTTGTATTCTCTGGGGATTTAAGATCCAAGCGTCATATTTGATTTGCCACCCGGAGAAAAAATCCTGTGATTGTTGAAAGTTATTTAAAGTCATTCCTGCTCTGTAGTGCCTGCAACACTCATGCTTTTACTTGATGGTATGTTAAAAGTCCTTCAAAGAGGTTTACCTTGGCTAGATTGATTGTCTTATATATATATATATATATATATACATATGTATACAATACATATACGTATATGTGTAACTCTGAATATATATATATATATATATATATGAATACAAAAGTAAATAAGACACAAGCTATTTTCTCTTAACTAACCCTGAGAAACTGTGGGGTTGCCTGAGACTGAGAATCACCAATTCTGTATATGGTAAGTAGTTTTTCCTCAGCATGATCTGGAGATCATCGACCTTTG
Organism: Ammospiza nelsoni; assembly: GCF_027579445.1. Classification (NCBI taxonomy): domain Eukaryota; kingdom Metazoa; phylum Chordata; class Aves; order Passeriformes; family Passerellidae; genus Ammospiza; species Ammospiza nelsoni. The sequence goes on along the minus strand of NC_080633.1, from coordinate 25,797,624 downwards.
GTGAACCCCTACCCTGTTTGGCAGCTCACCCCGTGCTCAGTGCTGGCTCAGGGACTCTCACTGTGCTCCCCAGGCAGTAATTGTTCATTAGGCAACACCTCACCACTGCAAGGCAGATAACTGCTACAGAAAGGCCTTGGCAGAGGGTTTAAGTGCCTTGTTTGCAGCAGCAAACAGGGACAATGTTCGAGTTGGAGCCCACAGCTCTCTCTTCTCACCCCTACCTTCCGTCCTTAGACTTTCAAATGCCAAGAAAGAAGATGGATAATGTAGCAAACTTCTTCCTTAACAACTTACTCTGAATTTTTGAGCTTGTGTGTCTTGGTAAGTAGCTGTCAAATTAAACAAAATAGGAGTGGAGGAGGAAGCATTAGATGTCAGAGCCCAACTTAGTCTGCTTTCATTTAGCCTAGTTAATGCACTGACATTTTCAGACAATGCATTCAATTTTTTTATTCTGGAAATGAAAAAGCATATTTTCCTATTTCAGCCTGTGACCTCGTCTTTTGCTGATGACTTCAGTCATTGTTTGTAATAGTCAAACCCCTGGGGCAGAGAACAGAGTGATTCATTGGTACTCGGGGCACTTGGATTTATAGACCACTAAACAGACTGAAATTATTCTTACTTGACTCTTGCATGAGACAGTCTTCAAAACTAGAAGTGTTGCCAAACTGAAGCCCTAGATCCAGATTCAGATTTCAGTGGGCAGTGCAACCTGTTTCCATAGCGGGATGAGATGTATAGCAAACTTTTGGAAAGATCTCTGTTATGATTAGCCAAATTTATGAGCATTCACTTATGAATGAACCCACCACTATGTAAATACTAGACAGCTTTACTGACAATTAAGGCAAAGCATGGTGTAAATCTCAGCCAACATATATATTCTAGACAGACCATAAATTATTACTCAAAAAATGTTACTGGCTGAGGAGGTTGGAGTGTCCCCTGCCAGCAGCTGCTGACCTCTGTCAATTGTCACCCTCCCTGGTGGCAGCTTATCTGGGCACTCCCTCACCCACTTCATCAGCAGCTTTGCATATCTGGCTCCTGTAGCGCTATGCCGGGCACTAGAGCAGGCTGAAACAAAGGGCAGCTTTGGTAGCTCAGAGTGGTGGGATGGGTGCCCATCCTACAGCAGTGCCGGGGTGCCAGGAGCACCATCCCGTCTTTGAAGTGCCATCTTCTGGGCGATATTGACTAACTTGGTAATGAGAAAAGGCTACAGACAGGATTATATACTCAGCTTCACCCAAATCTGAGCCAGCACTGCTTTTCATTATGCAAACAAGGACCTGACAGGTGAGGATTTGCAAATCCAGGTCCCCTTTGGTTTTTTTCTTTAATAAAGATAGGTCAAATGTAGAACTCGTTGCTACCTCTGAGGAAAATTTTGAAATAAATTGGAATTAGCCTGACCTCCCTTCTGGATTCAAATTCTCAAAACCAACCTCTGACAGACAAGCTCTTGTGAAACCCAAACATCTCCAGTATGGTAATTTCTGCTATGCATATTTCAATAGCTCTTTGCCAGCTACAGTGCTTATGATAATAAGAATAACAGAAACCAAAGTGAAACCACAAGTTAAGCTGCTTATTATATAATTTAATTAGACTCCACTGCACTTTCTCTTCCAATTCCCAACTTACAAGGGTTGAATTGTTAGGTACATTTTTCACATTGGGATTCTGAAGAGTTTATTTTGACCTGGCAAATGATTTTAAGTCTGAGGAAAAGCAGGTCGAGCAGTGGTGAAATAAAATAGGAAGTATGCAGTTTCTTCTCACCAAGCCTGGTATCTGCGTGACTGCAGCACACAAAGAGCTGGTGTGAATTTCAGGTCCTGCGCCTGCCTTAAATCAAGGCATTTGCAGAAATTAGTCATGACATGGTTTACCCAGTGGTCTTTGCTAAAGGAGCATTTTGGGGGGAACTTTTACATCAGATGCTCATAACTTATTGGCTTCATGAGGTCACATGTACCATTGAGTTAGGAAGGAAGCAAAAAACATGTCGTTATTAGCAAGCCCCTCACCTTCTTCCTCCTTCTCCCTTCCCCTCCCCCTCCTCCTCCTTCCCTCTCTTTATGCCTCTCCTACGAGCAGTTTCCTTTTCAGTATCTGCTAAACCTGCACGGGCAGGACAAAATGGTCCCTCTTTCTTTCACAATGTAAAGTCCAGTGTTTCCTTTCTGCCTACACATATATTGATTTATGCCCTTTCAAGCCGATTGACTGATTGTCCCATAACACACCATTTAACTTCTGTGCCGCCAGGACATTTGTTGTCTCCCCTTCATTCTTCTTTTCCCCCCTCTTTGGCTTTAAAGGCCACATTTTCCAAGAGGGAGACAATCATGAGAAATAATGTTTTTTTGAAAAGGGACTGATTGTCACTGAAACCGATACGTCTGTGTGATAACAAAAACTGTCATTGCCTCACATGGAACATGTGCCCCAGGGACTGGGAAGAACAAAGAGATCCTTAGAGAGGAGCAGCGAGCCATGTGCGTCCTCTCATCTCTGTGGCACCAGGCAGAGCCCACAAGCCATTTTTCTCATACACCACTGGGACAGACAAATGAAGGAAGCATTTGAACAGTTTCCATTTAAGGAAGGAGTTAAATAGTTGAGTCATTCTTTTCAGCTATTTTATTCCTTCTGCAGTTTAGAGCACCCAGTCGCCTGAGGAAGGACCAGGGAGAAGCTGCCTCTTCTGAATGCTGGGGCTGATCCTGCAGGTTCTCCATTTATTGACAGAAATATCTTGGGAATATGGCTTTTTCTCCTGTTCTCTTCCTAAGCACCAACTCTTCAGTACTCTGGAGGCAAGCAGGTCACCTTCTCCTCATGTTTGCTTTTTTAGCAGACTGAAGCCATAAAGAGAACTTTTGTTTCCTGAGGTATTTCCTAGAGAACAGATGAGAGCAATATTCTGAGTTTGTGGATGGCAAATGTCAAGGTTTCTGCCATCTGTTTAATCAACTGATCTGCTGCTATCTGCCAGCTATTAGCTGTTAATTCACTTTACTGCATCAGCTGCACAGTGTCACCACTCACATCCTTTGTGTCACTTTTCTCTATTATCATGAGATGCAAAACGAGTACGTTGCAAAATGGTAACTGCAGTCACATTTGAAAATGAGCCCTAAACAAAATTAAATAACATTGGCTGTGCTGATCAATGATCACTATTAAGGCTGTGCAATAAAAGGAAACACAGCTCAGCTCTAGTTGGAGAAAATAGGACCCTGTGGGCCACTCGGAGGTGAGTAACTTTTCTCTCTGAGGGATTCTGTAGGCATTCATTCCATCAGCTGTGTTTTCCCAGGTTTACATGACAGTAAAAACCAGGATTTTTCACTGACATACGATGTGACTGAGCTCACAGACCAGGATGTGCCAGGTCTGCCTGCCTGCTTTGGATGTCAAAGCTGAGGGGACAGGGAGATACGGCTGGCTTGCCTAGGCTGAGCTGGAGATGCAGTAGTAAGGTGAAGTTCAGGTAAGTCTCAGGCTCCCATACCTGGGGAAGTGTGTCATGGTAGTGAGGTATAGATACCATCAGAGGCTTTCTGGTTGCTTTAAACAGAAAGTAACTGCCACTTCTGCTCCTGGATAGTGTAATTGGTGCTTTTGCTGCTGCTGGGGGTGCACCTGGCAAAAATAATAATCTTAGGAACTAATGAGGACAACTAAGTTTTCTAAATTTGCTTTCTAACAACTGAATCTTATGAACTACAAGACACAAAACTGACTATATTTCAGTGACTATAAGTTGGATTCTCTACGTTTTCAAAGTTCTTAAATACTGTTCATGGGCCATTACTTATGTTGGTTTCTAGTTTATGAAAAGGATCTGGAATCCCAATACCTTTGAGAATTGGAACTAAATTAGTATAATCAGGTGTGAAGCAGTAATTCAATATAGACACATAAGGGAAAAGAATTCTTCAGCTTGTCTTATTTTCTCATATGGTAAAATCTCCAAGAGAATATTATGGCTTATTATAAGATTGTAAGTAAAATGAAACATAATCCTGCACTTCTTATTTTCTACATTACAAGCTCCAAAGTTAATTTATGACAATGTTCAGCAGCAGCAGTTACTTACTGTTGTCAAAAGGCATAAAGCAAAAAGGTTTGTATTCTGCTGAGAACAATATAACAAATGATATCTAGGTAGGGGGTTAAACCCAGGGATCTTAAACATGTGCATTAGGAGAAAAGGACAGCATAAAAGGTCTTTGCACCTATGCTTGTACAGAATGCTGAAAAGTGTTCATCTAGACCAGTCACAGAAAACCTTTCCAACGAGCAACCCAAACCCACAATAAAAATGATTTAATAAAATCACATTGAGTTTGCCCATCTAGCCCCATCCTGCTGCTTTTGGGTGCCAGCAGAGCTCATGTGGCCACACTGGGGCTGTATTGGAGCTGCCCAAAGCAGCTAGGTGGGAGCTTGACTCCCCATCCTGCTGCCAGACTAAAGACCATTATCCTGAAAATTTCCATGTTGTAGACAGAAAAATAACAACAAGGCAAGATGAATGGCCATCAAGAGCAATTAAAACCACACAGCATATGATGCACTATTGATTTTATCTGTTTCTCCATTAAAATTGCTTCAGACGGTGTGTGTTTACAAGCAGTTTTATCAGATTCAGGTAATGTTAACTATAAAGCAGAGCCAACAGAAGTGTGCTCTCCACAAGGGCTCTCAGGGCATGAGAAACTCCCACCCAAAAGCCCCAAAGCCTTGGTGGGATGCATACCTGAGAGCTGGAGGCAGGAAGGGGAAAGCACAGGATGCTATATGAATGAGAATCAGAGATGTGTTGCTTAAATCCAAATGGATGAATTGTATACACAATTGCCAACGGTGAATAATTTTGCAATACCATAAATATAACATTTGTTCCAGGTTGTGGGTTTAAAAGCAAATCTAGGCTGTTGCACACGGGTAAATAAGACAAACCAGGCTTTGTTTTGTCTCAATACTTACAGAAAAGAGCGAATCAACTCTGCTGTTGCCTATGGCTGTAGCAGCCATATCTCTCTCTTAGCAGGACTTGCTGCTTAATGAGTACACAAGCCCAGTTGGAAAGCAGGTTGCAGTGTTGAAGCAACATCCAGCTTCCTCCATCAAGCCACTAGGTGATGCCACCAGTGTCCCCCCATACTCTACTGGTCATGGGTGCATGCCAGACAAAGTGTCAGTCCTTGCCCTGGAGGGCCCATGGCATCAGAAAGCAGATGCAAGTCACACAAAAAAAAATTTGCATGAAAAAGAGCCCAAACCCTGGACTGTTGGAGGCAGTGTCCTCTGCCAGGGCACGGTCCCATTCCCACCTGTGCCACTGAGATGTTTCCCTGACTGTCCAAGGTGACATGGAGAAAGGTCAGGTGTATGGAAACTGGGCTCTATCCTCCTACACACATTTATTTATAAATTTGCACTTATTTTAAGAAACCCAACAAATCACTCCAAAGTCGCTGGCTGGTAGTTGCTAATGACTAATTGACTGATTTTTCTCTTAGATGCACTTCTGCTCATGTACCTCTCCTTCAAAATCCAGCACCAGTTCTGGTGTTACCAATTATCCCACACACTGTCTTTAGCATTATCTGCAGATAACACTATCATCTAGCCCTGTGATAGATGGCTATCACTGCCTGTCAGAAGGCCTCATGCCGAATCACTCACAGGAAAAGATGCCTCTACCAGCCTTGTTACATTACGGTTTCTGAATGAGTCTGCACAAGAAACACCTCTCCAAAACAAGCAGCTTGTGTATCTTACAAAAATTACTTCTTAATCTTACTTTACCCTTCTAGCTCATCTATTATTTGTGGGGAAGGTAGAGTTTCTTTTTATTCCTGTCTGTCTTCCATTAAACTAAAGAACTCCATAAATCAATAATAACCTTTTAGAGATGAACCTCTTTGTAATTATGTCTCCAAAGCCAGGTAATTGTTTGCATATTTTTATAGAGAAATAAAGAAACATGTGTTCAGTATGACCGAAACAGAAAAAAACGAAGAAAAAAGTAATTGAAACTGGTTATCAGAATTCATCACATTCACACTTTTCATCAACATTTTATATTACTCTTAGACAATTAACTTCTTTTGCACAAGAATCAAATCACTCAATCAAACAACAGTACACACACGGGAGAAGGAAAAGTACAGTCTCTCAATTGGGATCTGATTTGGGTTTTATTACAATGTGGTCTTTATTAAGGATAATAATCTACAACCTCTGAGTTAAGGGAATGGTTGATTTGAGTCAAATCAATCTTTGTGTATCTCTCTGATGCCTCACTGACATTTCCCAACAGGAAGGGGCTAAGAGCCCAAACGGGAGTGATCTCCGATTAAGAAAGAACACAGACATCTTGAAGGCACTTGGTTTGTAGAATAAGATGACAGCAAGCAGAGCGCCCTGGGGCACTTTTCCAGGATGCCTACTCCCTGTGTGCCAGCCATCTGCATTCACTTAAAGCCCCCGGCTGCCTCTGCATGTGTGCACACATGCGTGTGCCAGGGGAAGGTGGGGAGCAGAGGTGCAGGGGGTGTTTCAGGTTGCAGACTTCAGTGTGGGCTGTGCTGGGGGCTAAACCCTCCCACCTGGACCTTCTCAAATCCACCAACATCATCTGCTGGTCCCTCCAGAGGAGTAATTTCAGCAGGACCAGCTGCAGGGGGTATGCTTAGCATATCTTTTATTCAAAGTGAAAGACGTTAAGCAGGAAATTTCAGGAGCCCTCTTGTTCAGAGAAAGAGAAAGGAGGATCAGGGAGAGAAAATAGAAACTGGAAAACATCCATGAAATTAGTCCCAAATCATTGCCTATACTGAGCATTTCCTGACAAGCTGTCTGTCATATATTTGCAGCAGGTTATGCAAAAGTCTCCGTTGCCAGTAGCATATCCACATGACTAACGTGAAAACTCAGCTACCAGCGTTTCAGAAATGGCATCCGCCAACGTGTTTTATTTGGAATTAATTTTAAAAAGGAACATAATAATTTTTGAAGGGAGAACTCACATAGGATATGGCCAGCAGGCAGCTTCAAGCCGTACATTTCCTCTCCTTATTACCCTGGATTTTAAAGCACAAGTTTATCAGCCTGAGCAGGCATGCTGCCCCAGTCCCTCGCCTCTCTGGCAGTTCAGTGGGGGCAAATAAGCTTTGACGTGGCTGAGGGACTCCCAGGATCTGCAGAACAGGGAAGGATGGGAGGACTTGAACTCTGCAGCCCCACAAGGATGGGAAATAGGCAGAAATTCAGCAAGACTAAATTAGTTCTGAAGAAACTAGAAAATCCCAGGAAAAAAAATCCAAGTGGATTCACAGCATGTTGGAGTGAGTAGCATGACATAAGGATGAAAGAAGGACCATGCAGATCATATATACTGAATATCCAGAATTGAATATATAACAGAATGAGAGTTTTTATTTTTGCTTTTATGCATTAAATTGTAATATAAATTGAATAAATTATACAATTTTAACAGCAAATTTTTAACTTTAAATGTTTAATTTTAAAACCCACAAACTATTTCTAGAATTTTCAGACTGCTTTAATTGAATTTAGTGGTTTTGTCTTCACCAATTACTCTGTAAGGGCAGAATTTAAGAAATACCTTGCTGGCAAGATGTAGAGCTGTGACAGTAGCTACAACTACAGTGTGGCACAAAAAATGACCCATCTCCATGCAAGAGCAGCCCAACTTTATATATTCCAACAGACAATGCCTTTTAATATCCCAATAGATAAAGCATCTACAGATAAAGAACAGTGCTGCAGCTCTTCCCAGAAAAGGAGGGTGTTTCTTGGTCAAAATTTTATTGTCTCTGTGCTTGTGCTGATTACATCCCTAGGTACCAGATTTTCCAGTTTCAGGTGAGATCTGCAGCTGGTGGCAATGGTTTCACAGGCAGGTCTATATTACTGACTGGGTCACCAGCATACCTCCCTGACATGTTCTGCAGGATAGGTGAACAAGAGAAAACATCCAGCTCCTGCTGCCCTTTACCACTCTGGCTGATGAGGAGATCCACCAACCTCCCCACATCTGCAGAGGTGCAGAGAGGCCTCTCCTCCCATGTCTGGGCTCTCAGTAGCCATCTCCTGACAGCCTCAGCTCACCAAATTGTTCATTGCTCATAAGCAGCTGTATTATGTACTGACTCCCAGCAAAATATGGTCAAGGAAACTGCTATCACATAGCTAAATGTCCTCCTGGGACTTCACAGTATGGTTATATTTGTGTATTCAGGTTTATATGTGTGCCTTTTCTGTCTGAGCCAACATGAAAAAATGAATAAGGGAGGATTTAGCCAGATGGACTTTGCCATGCTTGCTGAGATGTCCAATTTTTGAAGCAAGAATGTAAAAGCATTGGGGAATTACCTACTGGTCTCATCTGTATCCTCTGACACCATGTAGATGTGGAGAAGGGCCAGCTACCTCAATCTGAGCAAAATCCAACAGGAGAGCAGATTGGATTAATTCTGCTGACCATTCCCCAGGCTAACTTATTATTCTTTCAATGTTGATGTCTTGCATTTCTATTTCATCTTTTTAGAAGTATGTAAGGAAGTAAAAGCCCAGTTTTTGGGTTTTTTTTTGTGGAGTTAAAAGATAAGAAAATCAGTTCCTGCTCCACAAAATGTGTGTGGATCTAATAGCCACACATTAGAAATAATAATTGTGACAGAAGTAAAAAGGAAGGACCAGAAACCATACACAGGTCTTTGCAGTCCCGTTACTCTGAAATATCAGCTGGACCATGTTGCCTAGCCCATGAAAAAATAAATATGTTTGGAATGAAGTAGTGTTAAAAGAAAAATTGCAAATTCATTCCCTGAGTAGCCCGTCTGAAGCTGGTGGGGTTACCCTAGGGATGAATTTGGTCAGGTATATGTCATCTGGCCGTAAGACATAATTTGAGCTTCTACCTTTGCCAAATGAGCGAATATACACACACCATTTATTGCCAGTTCTGTTGGTTTAAGAGCTGCTCTGTGTTTCAAAGCTAACATTTGTACCACTTGTTGCTGTGGTTGTCTCTTATTAACACAGCAAATAGCTAATGAAAATCTATGGCCCTGGAAAAAACCAGCTCATAAGTTAGGACTTTTAAATAAGTCTGCCTGATGTACACACAGCATGGTACCCTGCTACTTTTTGTTTTATTCAGTCAGCCCATTTATAAGGACACAAAATCATGTGGTACAAAGGTTGCAAGGAAATTTTTTTCCGTGAGGAAACAAGCCTGGCTCAACTGCAAACAGCTCATGCTCTATTTAAAGTCAGGCATTATTCATTTCTCATGCCAGAGAACCCGATTCATCCAGGGCGTAACACCACAAACGCCAAGAAACTTCTACTAGAGAATAATTTAATCCAAAGTGCTTTAAAATCTTAATTTATACATGTTTCAGTGTGGCTTTAAAGCCATTGGTTTCCACCACCTTCCCCCAGGACCAGGTGCCCCTGTGCTGGCTCCCTCAGCAGAGCACAGAGGGAGATGGCTGAAAGCTCTTTCCTTTCCCAGATGTTCTCCTCAAGGCTCCTGCTCTGCAGAAAGTGTGACACCAACCTGCCTATGATAGCAATGTGACCCATCCAGCAGTCACACGTGTCCCCAGTTTTGGGCAGGCATTTTGTGAGGTCACACTTCCTTCGAGGAAGCTACATTTCTTTTTAATAACAAGGTGACAGCTCTTACATAGGTCCATTTAGCACAGGTTTGCATTGCCCCATGTGCAAGGGTGCATTTCTGTAAAGCAACAATAAACTATATAAAGTTCATCCTAGCAGCAGCTCCCTGCCCAGCACCAGGGACTAAATTAGCCTATAACATTTAAACATCAAAAACATGGATTTTCTGAAGAGTTATTTACCTTCCTTTAAGGTTGAATATAACATGTCCATCTCTTAGCAGGAAATTTGTCTTGTGAATGTCCACCCTAAAAAGACCACTGACACATGATGTGACAGCATGGTGCACTGACAAGGGGGTTGTCCCAGACTTTCCCTAATGGAAGCTATATGGGTTGGATTTGCAGAGGCTCCTCCCAGAATAATTGAAGCATTGAGCTGTTAGGATTTTTAAAACAAGGTTTCTGGTCCTTTACAAAGCATGTGTGCTATATATCCTTAAACATGACATGTTTTCCTCAAGGAGTTCCTTGTCAAGAATCTTTGTATTTAATAGTGGGTGATGATGAGAATATGCCCTAAATGAAACGTAATTGAAAATAAGATTATGTAACTTTACTTCCTCCATAAGTAGACTTTCCCTTGACATATTGTAGTCAGGGTTTGCATTGAAGTTAAGCAAACTGACAATACAAAATTTCTTTAAGAAATTATAAAAAACACTGAGATCTGATTAACATCTGCTGGTCTTCTGCAACAGGAGGAAGCAGAGCTGTGCTCCAGAGGAACAAACTTAAAAGAATAAAATCCACTGGGTGATGAATTAAAAAAAAAAAGAGTTTAGAGTGAAAATCCTGATGTCACTCAAATAAATCAGACATCAAAACAAACAAGCTTTAATTTACTAATTACCCTATTGGTTGTCAAATAAAATTTTAGTCACTCTTAGTACAGCTGCATATGCTCCTCTTGAAGAAAATGGACAGAGTTTTTGTTTTATTAAAGACAGCTAAATTGAATATTTTTTTTACATCCAGGCTTGAGAATGAGGCAATATTTTGCTTGAAAGTTTCCATGCCCTTCCAGCAGGCAAAACACAGAGTCTGATTAACTGATTCTCAGTGAGACCTCAATAAGAGTTTGGCAATTACCCTTCAAACCAAAAAGTAAAAGTCAATTTACTATTTTAAGTAATGCAACGGTGCCTACACTTTAAATGTCCATATGTTGTCAAAACAATAATGGAGTTCGTTGCCTACAAAATACCAACTTCCAAAAACACTGTAGAAAAAAAAAATGGTGCACTACTCTTTTACAATGGACCAGATTCTTTTTAAACTTGGCCTGTGATTCTACAAATGATATTATTTCTGAAAAAATCTGTCTGTGGGGAGGTCCCTTTAAATTAATTTTTAACTGTTAAAGACTTGTGATTTACAGTGCTGAGTGGTTATGTCAGCAAAAAAGTATTCTTTTCTCTTGCAAAACTGACAGAAATTACTATCAGTGAGTAGTTTTACTCACCATGTTTATCAGGCTTACTAAGTTTATTTGAATCAGCTGGGATTTTTCTCATACAGCTTCTTTCTGAAAGTGATGCTGATATCTGCTCCACTTTTCCCATCTTTGCCAGGTAAATAGCACTTCTGTCCTTGAGGGCAGACCACGTGTGAATGAAATGATCAGTAAAAGTAATTACAGTATCACCAGGAGATAAGCTTCTGCCAATGCTGCTGCTGCTGCCATCTCAATTTTCAGTTAAACCAAAACCACTTTATAAAGTGTCAGGGGACAAGATTTAGGCATCTGAGATTAGAAATGGAGATCAGAAATATCTTTTTGCTGGGGGCAGTCCCCTCTGGCTGTGTATTTAACATGCATCCAGGTGGAAGGAGACACCAGTTGGAGTAAAGCTGTTGCTCCAGCTGTGCTGTAGAAGTTATGACAATGCACTTACAGGAATCACAGCAATGGTTGAATGGCCAAGGAGAGGAAAGAAGTAAAACAGCTGTTGATCTTTGAGCCAAACAAATAAACAGCACTAAAATGATATGGCTACAGATTTCTGACTCATATCCTACCCTTCCTGTAAGAAGCTGTGATATAGGGATCAAGATATAGGATAAATGTGAGAGCGAGCTGGGCTCTGGTCTGAGCACAAGTGCACCAGGTTACATGGAAAGAAGAGGCAGCCGTGATAGGGACGGTCACTGTCTCTTCCCTCTCCATGGGGCAGCTAAATGTGGGCAAAAATTCTTACTGATAAAGTAGATTTGCACATCTGTATGTCTGAACACTGCAAAAGATGAGTAGAATGACTTTTATGTGCGGGAACGTCTTGTTACTAATATGTTTTTGTCTGCTTAGGTAGGTTTGTTGACCAGAGTTTCACTGGGGTTCAGGACAGTCAACAAAGCAGAATTTTCCTCTTATGAGAATGAAAGAGGACCCCTATGAAATATCCTTTGTAAACTAGTAGTTCCACCAGTGTATGCCCTTTTCCTTACATTTTGTATAAGACATCATAATTCTCTTCTCTACTACAGGATCATTTCAGTTTCCTAAAAAGTTGGGTCTGAGGCTTAGAGATGAAGCAGGACTCAGGGAGCAGCTGCAGGTGGTGGAGTGCAGCCATTCCAGCCATGGCTCCTCATTCCTGGGTGGATGAATGCCCAGAACAGCCCACTGAGACATTCGATGTGCAGAGCAGTCTCCTCACACTAATGTGGTAGTAAATACATGTGAGAATGGGGCTGCAAGTGCTGGGAGAGATTAAGAGGCTGGAGAGCTGGTACCTGTTACTGAGAAACTGGGGGTCTTCTGTGATCTCCTGGCACCAGTTTTGACCCTTAATGTCCCAATTTGGGTAAACAAGACACCACTGTCATGGCTCAAATAACTCCAGACAGCATGGGCTTGATCTGCAAAGGCACAGTTCAACATGAAGGGCTGGGACAGCCTCTGTCCTCAGACTCCACACCAGGACTGTGACAAGTTTGGCTTTAGCCTGACATTGGGGGGCAAGGGGCAGTGTCAATGTGCCCAGGGCGCTTCTGGTTCTGAGGCTGACTGGCATGGGATGGCTTGTGTCTGTGCTATTAAACTGTCAGTGCCCCCCAGACAATTTAAAAGGCTGAATGATTGATTTCTAGTGCCTGGAAACATTCTTCAGGGCTATTTAATTTATTAGTATGGACAGAGTCAATGTGAACTAACAACCAAGTTCAGACAAGGAGCTGCAGTCCAGCTGTGTGGAAGAAGCATCATCAGCTGTCCATGGCCAGGAGGCAAGGGTGGGGAGATCAGAAGTATTGCTCCAATTTACTACCACATTTCTGGTTTTCTGTGTTTGATGTCCCCTGTACCAGGCAAATTTTTCTTTCCTGTCCTTTGGGACTCACTGGTTGTTAGTGGAGAAATATTGCCACCTGTGAGCACTCAGACATCTCTGTGTTCCTTCCATAGGATAGAGATTGAGTCTACAATATCTAAGAAAATGCTTAGACACATACACACCTCCAAGCATTAGATTATTGCTGTATAGATTTTAGAACAAACATGTGATATCAGAGAGTCAGATTTTTAGTTCCAGTAACAAAGTAGGTAGAAAAATGTGCCATATTGACTGCATGCAAATCTGATTGATATATGTTTTAACTAATAGAAATAAGAATTCATGATGATGCAGTGCAGTTTATCAACAATTTTTTTATCACAAAGCTATCAAAGCCTAATATAGTTCTTTCTCTAGTCAGATGTAATTTTTCAGCAGTCCCAGTGAAGCCCTCCAGCCTTTTCAGTGAAACTAACACCCAATTTTTTTCTTTTATTTGGGCTGGTCTCTTCCTTGGAGTCTTCTTATCATACACATATGCCATTTTCTAGCCTGATTCTCCCTTGTAGAACTCAGCTGGAAGCTCTTCCATCTAAGCCACTACCTAGAGGCGTGGTGGAAGTGAGCCACAAAGCAGCCAGGATCAGACAAAATACTGAAGCACTTGAAAAGAAACTGCAAAGAGGAAAAGAGTATTACTGGCTGAAAGTGGGGTGCTAGTTTTGCTATCTCTTTCCTTCTGAAGCCTTTTTGTCCAGTGTTTGCTCTATTTTTTATGTTATCCCCTGCACTGCTTTATCCTTGCATCCCTGGGATCCCTTTACTTCTGTCAATGCTTCAATGTCCTGTCCTGCTCTGCTCAGTGCATTCTTTGCTTTTCTATTTCCCCTGTGCTTGCCAACCCTCACGTAGCTTTAAAACTTTAGAGAAATTGATGTAAAATGCTCCTTTGTTGCATGTGGCTCATATTCTTTGTATGATTGCCGAATTTTCTACTTCTTATCTGTATTTGTATGAAAACATAATCTCAAATTCCCTTTATATAAAAGAGGGGCAGCTAGCACAAATGGCCAGCAGCGCTATTGAAAAGCCACCACAGGACATACATCTATATGAGAGAATACACTGCATTTTGATACCGGTAGTTGCAAGGTCATTAATGGCAGGAATAGGAGACAAACAGTGTTAATAACAGGCTAGTGAGGAACTGAAGGAGCTTCATGCTTCCCATGAAAGCTTTTAGGATTTTCTTCAAATCCTTCCCTGACAGGAAAGGAACGAGAGGACTGGGAGATTTCTTCCATGCTGCCGTTTCTCTGGCACACCACGGCCAGAGCAGGATGCCGCGAGGATCAGTGTTCCCCACCTGGCCCATGAATATGTTATGCATTGACCGTGGTGGCAGTGGAGCTGCCTTTGTCTGCCCTCTTCTACCCGCAGTCCTCTGCATTCATGGAGGATTTAGATTATATCTTTCAGGGTAATTGTTGAGATTCTCACTCAATGGGGAAAACTGAGGGGTTATGAGAGATTTAGGGGTTGAGAAGGCGACCGAAAATGTTACAGTCTGTTTCTTTTGACACTTCCCCTGTTAAAGCTTTGTACTCTCAAGACTCATCCACCTGGATGGATGTGAGTGAGGTGGCTCATTCCCATGTGACTGTGAACAAGAATTTGGCTCAATGGCATAAATAACTTTAAAACTTGGGAATACTCCAACAACAGCACAATTTAGAATAACAACTACTTGGGATCTAGCTTTCATTTCTGGTGTTTACAAGTTTAATTTAGGTTGGGTTAGACCTCTGCAAAGTTAAAAATGTGCAGTTGTGATCAGCTGTTCACTGCCCAGCTGATCAAGAGCTGCTTGCTAAATTAGGGAAGAGGAATAATTAGCTTGTCAACATTTAAACCCCAGAAGTCTGTAGCAAAAGGTTACTTTGAAGGATTCCTATCACCATATTTATTGACCTTTAAACTCTTCATCTCTTCTGTCATTGATGTTTAATCGAGTCACTTAGGCTGTCAGGCTAATAACTGAGATAATTAAGTAGTCTAGGACCTTGGTTTACTACTTTGTTATTCTAATGCTAATTTTAGAATGCTAAAAATAGGTTCACTAAAAATAAGACCTTGTGGGTGGGTTTTTCTCCTAAAACAATTGAGCTTCTGTTACTTCCCTTCCCAAACTATTAGAATACCATTAAATTTCAAAGAGGTTATTTTGTAGTAAAATTTAATTGTCATGTTTGTTGTGAAGGGCTTCGTAAACCAAATTCCTGGGCAGGTTACATTTGAGGAATAAAGAAAGGTGATTTGTTACTTGTTTACAATTCTATATTGCTAAACATGAAGGTAAAATAACACTTTTGTCACAGTAAGCGCACCAGGAAGGTGAATCATTTTATTAAAGGACAATATCTTTAAAAGACAAAGTCACCGAAGCAGGAGTGATTGGTACTAAAATGTTTTAATAGTATGCTGATTGCAAGGAATGTCTGTAAGGACAATTTAGGTTCTTCAGACATTTACCTGAGCTGCTTTTTTAACCTTGAGTTGCTCAAATATTTTTTAAGTGTGATTTTGTTTAGCAAATTTTTGTATGCACAATACTTGAGATTGAGATAATGTTGATATGGCTGCAATATCTTTATTTACGCCTTTGTTTCTGTATAAATTTTTACCCTTGCAGCCATTTCAATATATTTGTATTTTGGTATAGCTAGCAATATGCATAGATGCATATTACATCTATGTGTGAAAGCACTGTGCAGGAAAAACCACAGCACTAAAACCAGATTCTAAGAAGCAAAAGAGAGCATCTAAGCATGTTTTTTAAAATATTTACTTGATACATATTTTTCACAAATCACTTTCTTAGAAAATGTCCCTCTTTCTTTCTGGATTTACATGTAGATTTTTTTCCCCCCTGACAAGAGCCCCGTCTATTCAGATTCTCTATCATGCTCAGAATGTGAAATCAGTTTCTGATTTTTTTTCTTTTCTTTTAAAATAAAATAACTTTTTTCTTCAGCCTTCCTTTGGACAATAATGTGTTCTTAAGGTTGGTAAAGGCATAATGTAAAATTTTAAGCAATAAAAAACAATGAGAGGTGTGTTTTTCAGGAAAATGTAAGGGAAACACTTTTATTATTGAAAAATTTTGTTTCAATGGGATTCTGCTTAGTAAGAATAGAAGAAAATAAATTGCTTACATTTTTGATTTTTTACCCCAAGGTGTTCTCTTCATTTCAAAATCCTCTGTTTGCCATACTACATCAGTTTGACATGCCAGCTTTGCAGCCATAAGGACACTTGGCTATTTTATTTTATCTGAAATGGATGTTATGCAGACAGCCTTAGAGGTCCTATAGCCTGACAAATTTCCTGGATTATTATTTTGGAGGGCACAGCTAATTGTGTTAGATAGAAGGAATAATACTACCACTACTCTCTGAGTCTGTTGAAATCTCTGTCTCTCCCAGCCCCCTACTGACTCCTGTTTTAATGCTGTGTGCTCTGCCTAGTGGAAACAACTCCTCCAGGCTGAAACCAAACCAGTTTTATTTGTCTGGTAACTACTGTGCACATGTTAAGGCACCACACAAACAACATTATTTATAAATGAATTTGTGTTTATTTTATTTATATTGGTTACATTCTTTACTGTACTTTCATACAGGACTTAAACCTGATGGCCCCTTTAGTGTTAAATAATTCAGAACAAAAGCTATAAACTGGTATGGCTTATACCATCTTCTGGGACACATCTTCCTTCTTGTGGATCCCTGGCTTGGAATGAGATGAGACTTTGCTTCTAGTGAAAAATCTTTTCTGGAATCTCTTTACCATTACTCCAGGCCAAGAAGGCTGTCAAATGCTTCAGTCAGAAAAAAATACTTTTATCCAAATAAGCTAACTTGTGCTGACCTCTTTAAAAAGAACATTCTACCAAAGGTACATTCTCCTGCATCACAGTAACTTCTGACCATACTTCCCTCCAGCAGTGGCTGCAGCACCTGTTGAAGCTGGAAGGCAGCATGGAGCATCAGTCCTACGTTTCTATTTTTAGTCCATAGCAATCCTTCTATTAACTGTGAGCTTCCCAAGTTGCAGTTTTGGGAATCAGGTGGTTCTGAGTTAGGAGTCAGTATCAGAGGCAGTGGAGCAGAGGCAGTAGAGGCAGCATCAGAGATAAACACATTTCCCAGGCATACTGACTCACCCCATGCTCTTGGGATTACTGAACTTCACACTCATGAGCTGATGCTGCTCTGGTGCTCCATTTTTTGGCTGCTGACAGAAAGCACATGGGAGCACATTTGCCTGGGAAAGCAGTTTCTACATGTCAACATGGATATCTCAGTCACAGCTCTGGGGGAATATATGACAGAGTGTTTTAACTAGTCCTTCCCACACAGAAGAAGTGCTTTGTGTCATCAAGTGCACCACACATAGATCACAGCATTGCTGTAGCCAGTGGACTTGGGGGTTGCTATTTCAAATTAAGATGCACCCTTATAGAAAGATATATATCCACTAGTATGCCAAGAGAATAATTTAATTCCCATAATTTGCGAGAGTGTTGTAGTATTTTCCCACTTATAAATTTTGATTTTCCGAAAGATTTTCTTTATGCAGAAACATTTCATGAAGAGCATATTTCATCTGCATCTCCAAGATATTACTCTGATGAGCATTCTCTCTACTCACTGATTATTATTCTGAATTTGTTCTTGGCAGATACCTGCCAACATCTCAGTTCTCATTGCTCTGGGAACAACCACTGCACTTGACTTTGGTTTTCTTTTCTTAGAAAAGAAAATTATTATCAGGGAATTCACTACTTCTGTCCAAACTTGCAGGCTTTCCCAGCTAGCATGAGCTGACAGCACTTTGTTAGATTAAACTTAAACAGGACCTTAGTCTCAACCTCCACGCAACCCAAAACTGGTTGCAGCACTGATTACAAGGGAAGGAGGCTTGTATCTGATCTGTATTCCCAGAGCACAGTCAAGGACATATTCCCCAGCTATATATCCACAGCAGAGGTCATATAAGCAGCACCACACAGAGAGAGAGGTACAGGAGGCAGAGACACCCTCACCAATCAATGTGCTGTGCATCCTTGCACACACCCTGAGTCTGCAGTGCCTCCAAAAGCTCCCTGATCCCATGGCTCCAGGCTCCCTGCTAGAGCCACCTCCACCCACCAGCACACATCTCCTGGGACAGCACACACCTCCATGCCCTCACGCTGAGCCTTTGCTCCCAGACACAGCATACTCCTTCTGTTTCTGTGGTATGATCAGGGAACTCAGGCCTCCCGTCTGCTGGATGTGCCACACAGATGTGCCACCTCCTCTGTCACCACCAAGAGGAAAGAGGGCATTCTGCCACCACAGGGCACCAATTCCATAAGGGAATCCCAGTGCACCAAGAGCTTTTACGTTTGAAAAAAGCTGTTTGTTTTTGGCTCTCTCCAAGAGTCATCTGCTGCAAGATATGTGCCTCATCTACAGAAGGGCTCAGCTAGCCTTGATGAACCCCAGAAATTACTTCCCTTCTTTTCTCTAATAGTTTATGGCATGTTCTGTGGCCAGATCCCTTGGCTCCACCAGAAGGAAGTGCTTGAGGTCTTGAACTGGGGGCTGCCAAGGGACACACCAGCACGTACTGGCTGCAGAGTCCTGCAGAGTAGAAAGCAGTCAGACAGTGGCATTGCAAACAGGAACAAACTAGCTGCAAGCTCTCTCCAAAATCAGGCTTCTGTGCCAGTTTCCCCATTCCCTCAGCTGCAAAGAGCTGCTTGGCCCAGTAGGGACAACCATTGCTACTAGAAACCTGCTGCAGATTTCCTGCATGTCTCAGGCAAATCTCTTGGTTACCTCAAGGCATTTCTCTGGCACCAGGTTTAGGCACCTGAATCCTGCCCTAGATGGCAGTAGTAGGACAACGAGAGATGCAGAGCACTTGTGTCCAGTGGGTGCCCTTCCTTGGACATGGCCCTGCAGCATTACCTAAGCCTGTATTAAACTGAGCACATGAAAATGAAAGCTCATTAATGTTGCACAGGCAGCTGTAGCTTGTAGACACACCAAAATGGAAAAGCTCAGTATTTCTACTCAGTCAGCCAGAGCCTATTTTTCAAGGCACATTAAGATATTTCTTGCTAGTCATCTTCTGTAGAACACAATTGCATGAGCTTGTCATTAACAGAGACCTCACTGCCTGACAGCGCCCCATTCAGGGCTGGAGGTGCCTGTACACCCAGCTGCAAACAGCACACACTGCTACACTCATGGCTTGGGCTAGTGCTGGTACAGCAGGGCTCTGAGGAAACACTGCAGCCACTCATCCAGCCTCCTGTTTTTGCATTCCGGGATATTTCAGGAACACTTTTGAGTTACACGCTTCACCGCAGCTGTATTGACTCTGAAAGAGAAATGGTGGCCTTAAAAAACATTCTACCTCTCTAACTCAGTGAGGGGATTTACAGATTGTGAACTGAACTTCTTAGTGCCAGAGATATTACTTTTTGGCTATTCAATATGCTTGGATGAGTTACCTATTTGCTGTGCCCTTTTGGACTTTGTAAAGATATTACTTCTTTTTAGAAAACACTTTTATTACACTCTAGATACCTGAAAAATATTTTGCCAAGTGACTAAGGACTTCAGAAGGAGCCAGAGTCTTTGCCACAGACGCCTTTAATGTGAGATGTAGCTACACTTTTATTTATACATTTATATTATATATTTGTGGGCATGTCTGTGGATACATATATAAAGATAACTATTTTAGAAGGATTGCAAATTATTTCATCAAGTATTTTATCAATATGGATTATTATTTTACAGTTGCACTCATTGTACTTGAAAAGCTTATAAAAAAGAATGCTACCAAAAATTACAATTCAGAGTTTTTAATCTCACACATTTTAAAAATAGCTGCTTTTTCCTTTGTGGGAATGCAGTGGCATTCTGCCATTGCCCATGCGCACAGCTGCCTGACTGTGGGATCTGTTAAACAGGAATAGATCACACACAGCCTCAATGACTGCATGATTTAACCAGTTTGACTCAGATGTATGAGAATATAAAGACAGTGAATATGCAGCTGATGTGTCAGAGGGGATGAAGGTTTTGCTAGATACCACAGTAGCAGCACCACATTTTCTTGACAAGAGCACAATGACTGCATTTTTGGGTGTTTGAGGAAAGAAAGGATTTGTATGTGCATGGAGAGATTGGTTTTCCCTGGAATAGCTTGATGTCCTGTAGGTGCTGAGCTCAGTCTACGTAAGATTTTTCTCAGAATGCAAGCTGGGTATTGGCTTTATGTCCACAAGTCAGTATTTGCTCTCTTCTCTGTGTCAAATCCTTCCATCTCCTGTGTGCTGAATTGATCACTGGTTTATTATTTTGAAAACAATAATTTGAGTCCATATTTCAGCCAGCAGTTTCTTTTTTCTTGCTCTTTCTTCCTCCTCCTCCTAGTTTGCCACCGTTTGCCTCTGTGTGGTGAGTTGCTCTGTACAGCTGTGGACCTTTTCCAAACTCTTTAATGACACCCTTCCTACCCTCAGATGATTCACCCTTTGCTTCCAAAATGGGAGGTCATCTCTTTTCCTTTCCTACAGAGTCTCACACAGTGCTGCTGGTGAAAACTGTCAGCTATATTTAAGAGGTATGAATGGTTATATTTCACCAATGTTTGAACAAGTCCCTTCAGGATTACTCCAGATGAAAGCACGAGCTGTTTATTCCTGTTATTATTAGCCAGAAATGCAACCAAAAAACTTTATTTCAAAGTGGATGGAGACATTGCTCCTCATGCAAGTTTCTGGCATGACATCCAAAGGATCTTGGTATTAGTTGTCTTCTTCAGCCTGCTACTGGAATAAAAAGCTTGGCTGTAGCATCCTAAATCTGATAATTTCCAGAGCAGCCTTGATTGCCCAGCTGCCACCTCTCAGAGCAGGGCCATGCCACTGCCTTGCAGGACCATGGGAGGTGTCTTCGAGAAAGGACTTTTTGAAGTCCTATTGCCACTTCCTATGCCATCATCTGGGCATACAAATAGAAGAAATGGGCTTTTCCAGGGCAAACAGCATCCTTTTAAGGTGATGCCTGAGAGTCATGAGATTTTTCAGAACAAAATTTTTTGTCAGTAGATCTTGCGGCAGAAATTTTTTTTAAAATTTGCTAATCTCAACAATAGGCTCTCATGAATAAAAATACCCACTTCATTAAGCACAGCCACAGTGCCATGACTCCCAACTGTGATTTAGCAAGAAATATTTCAAAAGTGTGTGTCAATGTAATATCTGAACAGTGTTCTGGGAATATAAAAATGCAGAGACTCACTCAGAAGGACAGTATATCAATTCAGAGATGAGAAGTCATATCATATTTCATTAAATATAATTCTATTCATATATTAATTTTTACCCCACTGCCAACCATTGTAGGAAACAACAAATGTGTTATTCAAAAGTCTAGAGGCTCCTCCTGGAATAAGTGAATAGCCCTGGCTCAAGCCCCACTCCAGATTTCTGGGCTCACTAAGCAGCCTCCCAAGGGGCCCTCAGAAGATGACATCTCACTGTGTGTGACTGCAGAGGTTGTGCATGGGGGAAATAGTGCTTGGCTTGGGAATACACACCCTGTCACAGCTGGGGCCACATGCCAGTGTCATTTAGAAGGAATATTCCTGTAGGGAATTGCCCCATCATTGCACCACTTCCCATGAGCTGAATAGTTTTAGAAACTTAGTGTGATGATGCCTGACCTGCCTTGAAGTCCTTGAAAAGTACAGCCTCCTCCTGTTCTGCCAATTCCCTGCACCAGCCATGGTGACCTGAAGCACACAGAGGCCTCTCAGCTCTGCCCCTGCTCTCATCTCTCTTCCCTCCAGGAGCCCTGCCAGAGTTAGAGGCCTCTTGCTGGAGGATGACCACAGCTCCCTGTAAGGCTGAGCAGGGTCCTTGCTGGAGAACTGTGCTGCCCACCACAATGCAGATGCTCTTCTGCTCTCTTTCTCCATCTGTTCCTCTCAGCCTCTCCACCAGCTCTGCCTCTGCAGTGTTATTGTCCTGTCTCCTGTTCTGTCAGCAGGCCTTTGAGGTGCTAGCTGACTTACACTGCTGAGTCTTCCTGCAGTTGAAATTAGGAAAAGGAAAGGAAGAAAAGAGGAATTAGTCTCTCTGTTTGTATGAGATCTTTTTTGCACTGCTACAACTTATAGAAAAATTTTATTAATCAGCAAGTTACAAACTCAACTGTTGAACAAACCACATAAACTTGTAATGTGCTCTGAAGTTCAGGAGTACTCTGGAGGAGATGGAAGAGCAACCGGAGAGCCTCAGTGCCTAGAAAAGAGGTGATATTGTAGGACAGTCAACAAATAGATGATCAACAGTGCACTGATGTGTTGAATCAAAGGAAGCATCTCATCAGATTTCATTAAAAGTCCTGAGAAGGCATGGCAGGTGAAACAAGAAGATGGGACTGCTGCATCACACCATTTGTTACATGTCTTTCTTCAAATCCCACCAATAGATCCCAGCATATATCCAAAATGTATCTGCACACCAAAAGTGATTTAACTCAAGCTTACACTATAAGCTATTAGGAAAAGAATTGTGAAAAGCAGTAAATTTAAGATCAAACTTCAAAGTGTTCAGAAATGCAAAACTGGACAGTGGGAGAACTAAAAGCTTAGATTTTTTATAGCAGCATAAATTTTCAATATGTTGGCACAGAAGTCTTCACACTAAAAGAGGGTAAATGATGCTGCTAATTCTTGCAATTTTATCATGGATTTTAAGCACTTTAAAAAATCTAATGATGACATAGCTCTTAAAAATTCAACTTTAAGATGAAGCTAAACAGCATAGAAAATAAAAAAATCTCATGTTGTTTGAGGATTTATCTCATTCAATCAATTCTTCTTGGCCAGTGTGAATTAAAACAGGATATCCCAACTATGCACACAGCTGCTTTTCTTATGAAAGACATCAGGTGTTGATACAGAGGTAAAACATCATCCTTCATTCTGGAGATGAATCAAGATGTAGAAGGTTTTAAATCCCACTTATTGCAATATTTTTCCTTCTTTAATGTAGTAATGGGAGTCATTTCATGGACTCTAAGCCTTGTCTCTGCTTGAGTGCAAAGAACACAATAGTGTCCCTTAACTCCCAACATAAATCCAGGTAGTTTTCAAAAAAAAAATCATCCAAATATCAGGAGAAAGCGATTAAGTGGTTTCAGCAAAGGGATTTCTGTGTTTTCCCTGCTAAATAAAGAATTAATGGAGATGGAGCACCAGCAGCTGGGATCTGCCGATGTATTCACTCCTGCTTTAATGGTTCTTCTGCAAAAGTAATGGGGACTCCTTCTCATTACAATTGCAATTCTCATTGGCATCAAAAGGGAACTCCATTGGGAAAAACTGAGTGGTTTTGAAAGTCCCAGTATTAGTATTTTTGAATTAGACTAAATTTTATTGGTGAGTTGTACAGTATCATGTAATATGCTAGGCACAAATATCTTTCTTTGCTCAGAGTGTGGGACAAGAAACTAAAAAGGGGAGGTTATTTACTTTTTGGGATGATGAAGGACATTTGCCATACAAGGTGGAATGCTCTGCGCTCTATTCTGCCCCTCTGCTAAAGCAACATTTACTATTTTGTTCTGCTTTTTCCTATTTCCTCTTTACATCATTACCAAAGCAAAGTTTGTTTATTTTGTCACCATAGCATCTTTACCCCGGACAGACATGCACCTAAATAACCCCTGAGAGTCTGCTGCCAAGGCTGCTCTGTGAGTGAGCTGGCAGGATGCTGCTGGAGGCGTGTGGCCAGGACACCTTCCCAGGGATGCTGCACCTCGTCCCCGTGCTCTGCCTGCCTGCCCTTGCTCACTGTGGGACATGACCTCCCACCTGGATGGTGGCTGTTGGCTTCCAGCAAACAGGACAGTGGTAAATAAGCCCTTTGGTTGCTTGACCCCATCCATGGACTAGATCCATCCAGGCATCATCACCCACCAGAAACTTTATTTATTTCATGGCTTGTACTGGCCCCATGGCAAAAACTGTAAATACTGCCTTTTATCCATCTTAAAACTCAGAAGAAATGGGAATGTTGTCTTAGGACATTAAAGACTGAACTCCTTTGAGAGAAAAACAAAACATGTCTTGCCTCCGTTCATTAAGAGTTTTCTCCAACGTGTGTGAAGGGCTCTTTATTTTGCAGAAATATGAAAAGGAAAAGGTCTGTGGCCCATAGGCCTACAGATGTGGAGTGCTCATACCCTCTGGCTGCCTCAGAGCAACAGGAGTGATGTTTAGTAATCCTCCCAAGAATGGAAATTTCTGCATCTGGACTGTATTTAAGTCACTTTAAATGGGATGAGTGAGAATTCAGGTAAAGGATTTGGGTTCAGCTATTGGAAGTACAAGAGACAGGAGAAGACAGGGAGGAGAATTATGTCCATACGAGGGGGCTAAGCAGGAGAAGTTTAGGTTGATCAGGACTGCAAAGTTTAGGCTGATCAGGACTGCAAAGTGTAGGGCTCAGACTCATGCTCATTTCAAGACGAGTTACTAAAAATATATAAAAATTTAACAGAAAATGAGTGGGAACTTAAAGAACTCAGCATTTGTCTGTTTGAAAGGTCTCCACACTTTGGGATAGCCAAGGCATGGTTGGCATGAAAAAGCTGCTTCTGGGCTCTTGCAGAGCTTTTGCTTTCTCACACTGAATTTCAGCAGTAATGCCTTAGCAATGTATATGTTGGAATGAAAAGAATGTATTCATTAATTTGCTCAAACACTAGTTAATCTGTTTCAAAATACAACATCCTTCTATTCTTGGAGTAGAAGAGTGACAGGAAGGGCACAGATATATGCATCATCATTCTACTATTGTCCTTTTATATCTCATTTTAATACTATTCAGTTTTTCTTGCATAGATTTTCTGCACACATTTTCTCTCTTCCTTGTTTCTGAAAAATGATGTTTGGGTACAATCCCCTTTGCTTCACAGCAACCATTAGTGCTGTAGAAAAAGGTGGGCTGGGCAGGGATGCTGCTAAGAGTGCTGGCTGGTGAGAGAGCCCCACTCACAATGCACACACCTCCACTGCCCTTCCCTCTGCCACACCTCCATTGCACCAGCTACAGATGCCCCTCTTTGTTTTGGAGATGTCCCTTCTCTGCAAGCACTAGTGTCCTATCATTTTCATGAGGTGAGTAGAAACACTGATTTTTTTGTTGACTGAGCTCCCAGCTGCTCAGGTTTGGGAGTCAGACTGTGGCTGGAGGTCTCCATGAGTAAGTTCTGGGCTAAGGAAAACCTGTTTGCATATTGCAATTGTAAAGGCTTACATGAAAATGTGAGTGATTGTACACACTTGCAATTACTAATTTGTCCTAGTAGGTAAACAGAGATGTCTGTGGTCAGGGAACAAACAGGTTTACACATCCTGTGTGGAAACCTGGGGCTGCACCCTCCTTCCATTGTTTGCTATTTACATTATGAAAATCTAATTGACAGTTAAGATGCCAGAGGTTAAAAATATTCTGCAAACTTAGCTGAAAAAACCCAGCTGTCAAGAGTTCAGGTAGTTGTTGTTTTTTTTTTTAAACATGCTGTCCGTAGTACATTCACACTTCAAGAGGCTCTCATATAAATATTTGCTTGCAAATGCCACCAGAACAGAAAACTACATAGAGAGTCCTGATGCTTTGAATGAGGATCTAAGCCTAAATTGGCCAACTGTTTTATATAGCCTGCTTTGGTAAATCTGCTGCCTCATTTCCAGACGATCTCACTTTATCCTCCAAATATTTGTGGAAAAATTATTTACTTCTAATTTTGAATAAGCCCCTATATTTTCAAATACCTTCTGCAATATTGTGTACTTAGAGGACTATGTCACAAATGTTGCAAAGCAGAATAACTGTAGTGAACTTAAAGGAGAGAGCTTAGTATAAATTAGCTGAAGATCTGGCCAGCCTCACCTATATGAAGAATTAACTGCTTTATTTTTAAACTGTTGGCAAATTAAGTTAAACTGAGATGTAATGGTAATAATGCAGTTGGAAATTGGCTTCTAAGCTTTACCAGTTTCTTATCATAATAGCTGTTAGAAGGCAAATCAATGGTCTTCACTGATGACTTAAAAATATACTCTCTAGTATCTTCCTCCCTTAGACATAGATGTTCTGAGGTTCAAGGTCTGAAAAATTAACTTTATCTTCTTGGTGGACTTCTCTCTTCTCAGCTGTCTCAAGATCAAAGAAGATCCCTTGTCTGTGTTGTCATTTTGAGTGACAGATCAGCAATGTGTAATTCAGTAGATCAACCCCTACCATGAAAATAATAATACATCTTCCTTAGTTAGATCGGTAAAATCAAAGTGATGGTCTAACACAACTTAATTTCATCCTTCAGAAAGAAGTCATTCTTGAGCTCACAATAACCTCAGAGATATTTTTTTGGTAACTGTTTAACTGTTTCCCAATTAACCATTTCATGCCCAAGTCCGTGCTTCATTTGTCTTTTATCACAATATATATCATAAATATATATATATATATATATATATATATATATATATATATATATATATATAAATAAAAATTTTTTTCTTCTTTTTCCCTCTTTTGGCTGCTTCCCCTCCTCTTTTGATAGTTGGGAATTACTTTAATGAAATTTTCGTCTCAGCTATTTAATGAAATAGCTGAGAGGAAAATCTACATGTGGAGGCTACAAGGAAGCAATGAATATTTATGGTAGCAGTGTCATGAAACACAAATTTCTGTAAGTTCTGCCAACAATTTCAGTCAAATTCTCTCTGAATGTCTGTGTGTATGTGCCACAGCGTTCTTCTTGGGATCATAAAAATACATTTCTACCTGCTGTAAGAGAAATCTGCTAAAGCTCAAAACTGATGAAGGTGAGAAGCACAAATGAGCTTTTGTGATGTAACTGGGAGGTGAGTTGACAAGGCATTTGTGGAGGACCACATTTCTGTTTACAGAGAGAAAAAGGACACAATCTCACTTTTGGCAGCTGCTTTTCCTTGACAAATTTGCAGTTCAGTTTCTCCTAATGTTTGGTTTTAGACATACTTAATCCCGACAATACCAGAGATGTGAATATTTGAATGTACGCTTGGAAAATTTCTAGCACATGGGCACATGTTGTACAACATTTGCAATCCAACATGTACAGCAGCTGGTGACTGCAGAATGGCCACATGGGATCAGCTGGTTTGCTCTGCAGCAGTGATCAGTAGCAGCTGCTCAAAGGAAAATGCACAAATCCTTGCAATAAGCTTTTACAGCATAGGTGGTATCTAAGGTTTTTTCCCTCTCATTTTGGCTTGTGGATGGCTCATGAGATGGCACATAAAGGGTCAGCAATTCTGAGTCTCTTGCAACTCTAGCACTGCCAAGGAAGTATGGGAAGATCAGGCACACAGTATCTGTGAACTTGGGCATGAAGAACTCATTAATTTTCCTCCTCAAACTAAAAGGCCTGCAAAGGCTGAAGCAGACGTACATCTGCTGCTTATGTTGCCACTTCTGATTATGTGCTCTGTTCCCTTTCCACTGCAACCTGTCCACACGAGCCCCAGCTCAGACGGTTCTCTCAAGCTTTCCACTATCCACGCTGGCAGTGGCCAGAGCGAGCGGAGGACGCGGCGTTTCCTCGGTCCCTGGGGACAAACTCTTCACGTTTGCTCAGTGACACCACGTACGTGCAGTATCATGGCAATATGTCATGCCAGCTGGGTAATAAAGTGCCACAACCAAACATGTGACAGGGCAACAGGACACTCTCTGTCATTCCTACCTGCCCTGCCTGATGTTGCAGGTAGGAATGTGAGCTGTTTGCGATGAACTACTGGACCTCTGAAACCAAGGTGGGATGATAAAACAAGTATATCACAAAATTAATCCACTGTTTTTCTTCATTGATGATATTTCCTCACTGGATATCTATCCACAGGCATAAACTGCTCTGACATTTTCAGACTTCTAGACCTAAAATAGCAGGATATTCACTTCCATCTGATGAGAACAAGAGACTGTTTCATGTCAAAACATGGGATTTACTCAATTTGCCCCATTGAATTAATGTCAGGATTTTATGTTAAAAGTTCAGGATGCTTATTAGCTTTTGGGAGAAAACACAAAAGCTCTATTATATACCTTTACTGTATTAAAAAACCCCAACCAATCTTTGATGTGTTCAGCATGCAACTTTTTGAAGTTTCAAATAGTGTAGCAGGCGAAGCGTGGAGCAAAGTGCCTTTGCTTTGGTCCCTGAGATTATTGACCTGTGATCTCAAGCAAAAAGCAATTAATAAAAGCAAAATTAGGATACTGGAACAGATTTTCTTATAAAATTAGGCCCTTTTTTTTGTTGTTGTTTTAGCAGTCTCAGAGTCTCAGCAGTATCTGCACGCTAACAGAAATTAAACTGCTTTCAAAGGGAATAGCAATCTGTACAGTCAGAGACAGAGAGTTTAAAACCTTTCATGTTCATTAAAATGTATTTGAAAAAAGATAAATCTTCCTTGCATGTCAGACAGCCATCTTTTCTGCTTTATTTTAAAAGCTGCTTTCCAGAGGTTTGAGAGTAAACAAGCATTCAAAGACCTCTTTAACTGCACAATTTTTTACTTTTTTCCCCTCTCTAATAAAAGAGTGTTTATGACTCCATACACAGGACTGGAAAGAAAAGGATGTGACTACCAAAGATTAAAGGTATAAAATCCACAGGCTACATTTAAAAGTAACTTTGAGAAGCTTTATTTCATGTTGTATATGAGAAGAAATTATTTTCCCTCTCTGTTTAAAACCAAACCATTGCAACCTCCTTTTTTTCTTCTATTTTTGCACTTAGATGATTTTATTACTTGGTATCAGCTTTTATCTGAACCTAATAAAGGCTTGGCAAAGCTTAAATACAGAACAACATATGATTTTCATGCAAAGAAAATACAGTCTATATGATCAGGAATAATGCATTTTCCTGCCCCAACTACAGAAACAAAAAAGCCTTTGGATGTAAATATCTACCCCTTTTTGAAAGGCATCTTTCATTTGCTCTGAAAATAGGTAGCTTCCTAATGATTTTCTGGTATATTTCAGAGCAGCAAAAATCACCATTAGCTTATTACAACATAAATAAAATTTTTGTGAAGGATATCCAGAGAACAGTATTTGAGGATATCACCTAATTTCAATTCCTTCCCTTACAGGCTTTCTACATGACCCCAGGACATTCTCTTAGGATAAAATTTCTGAGACGGATTTGTACATTAAGTCTTGATCTAGAAAAGGGCTTATGTGATTAAAATGGAACTTAGGGAGGTTTTAAGTACCTGTGACCAAGACTGAAATCCTGCCAATTCCTGCTCAACTACAGCTTAACCTCAGAGGCACTGAAGGAACAGATGGGCCTGAATTTTTCTTTTTTGTTAAAATGCTTTAGAGGCATAAGGCACTGCAAAACACATGAAGCCATTCCAAAGCACACAATTATCCTTTAGCAATGTATATGGCAAAAAATGCTGATGAAAGGCCCAGTGGTTTGACTAGAGGAATAGGATACCTGTTTTCCTTCTCCCTCTGGGTTAGTAAGTGATAATATTGGTGACATTCAATTAACAAGGCTATAGTATTCAGATATTCCCAGGCCTAATTTCCAATTATTTTAGTAGGAGCTAACAGCCCATAGAATCCCAAGGTTTGTTCTTTGGACACATAACCTGCTTTTAAAGATGTGACTTACATATTTTGGTGGTGTTACTTGTGCTATCTCTGGATCTCAGTTTTTCATTGGTGAAAGCGGCTCAGAGGTGCTTCCCTGCTAACTGAGCTGATATGCTAGGTGAGTGTATTTAAAAACACACAACTCCTAGGTACTAATGGAAATCTATACTAGATTAGCTTCAGTTGAATTCTATTCAGTTAATTTTATGTTTTATTAGAAATAATTTTAAATGCAGAACAGCTCCAGGATGTGTTAGGGATCAACATTACACAATGGGAAGTGCTGGAATTGCCATAAAACAGATACCTTAATATTCTGGTCCTTCTCTGAAATTCTAAAGGAATTTGGACATTATTATTGCCTTTTTTCTTAAGCTATTAAAACAAATTTGTCAAAAAAGCACAGTAAACATGCTATACGTCAAAAAAAGGCTCCTCAAGAGTCTTCTGACATATGACAATATACTGCATTTTTTGTGCTATGTGACAGTTATTTGTGCAAAGTTATGTGCTGGTCACAAGGAATGATGCATAATGTAGTTTTAAAGAAATTACTGTATTTTGCAAAATATCTCATTGATGGTCTGCAGAATCTGCAGGAAGAGTAGGAATCTAAATGTTGCACATATCCTCCTTATGTAAAGAGACACTGACCTCTGACACAAACAAGTTCTTAAAAGTGGAATTTTCCTTTCTATTCCGACATACTTAAAGTTTGGTTTGTTTGTTTTTAGATAGTTTTTTACTAAGTAAGAAACTACTTTCATTATTTTATGCATAATTTCCTCCCTATTTACATGTCCAATTTAGTTTAAAATAACTCTTAACAAGGAAGTTTTGGGAACCAATTTTTCTTTGGAAATTGTTTCACAGTCTTACAGATAGTTCTCCTTGAAACTTACTCATTTTATTCTTTTCAAAAATGTAATTAGTTAAAATAATCACTCCAGCTTTTAATCCTTGCAACCATTCCCTTCAAAGGCTTTTCAAGGTAACAGGCAGAGATTAAAGCAGCTCTCTCCCCTCCTCCCTCTGCAGCCACTCACGCATCTCATTCTTCATTTGCTCCCGAGGATTTCCAGTCCTAAGTGAACATCAATACCAGAAAACACTGTGAGATGATTCTGGAGCTCAGCTTCAGGCCAGGCAGGTGAGGACACTGATAAACTTAATTTGTCCCTGTGAGTTGTTAGTGCTGCAGCCAAGAGAAGCTCTTTGTGAGCCCGCTGCCATACCCCTGGGGATGTCCCCACCTGAGGCTTCTCGCTGCCCCCACCCCAACTTCTTTGCACACCTTCTGCAGAACTCCTGCTCCATGATCACTGAGGGAAAAGGAACATTGTCCTGACAATATGCAACCCTTTGCAGAGCCAGTCACTCAGATTACATCACTGCTGTGCTAAACCCTGCTTCAGCTTAAATATTCTTGCCTAATTTTTGCTCACTTAAGCAACTCCTGCCTGCATGTTCTCCTGTTTAGTAATAGCCACTCTCAGCTGGCAGTCCTGGCTCTGTAGCTGGGAGACTTTTTGGCTCGCTGTATATACTGAGCTGGATGTTTGGTTTGCAAGGTTTTCCATATCTGAGCTCAGCTGTGTGGTTTGTTTAGCTCTTGGAGACTGGGGTTGGCCATCTGAATTCCTAGGTCTTGTGTGTCTGGAGCGAACCAGTTTGGTTTTACAAAAATATTCTCTGGTATGACAGGCTCTTGAATAGCAATCAGTGTTCAGCAGCAGTGACAGACAGCAGTATCCACAGGATCTGGGTAATCTATGGAGACTCAAGTAATTGGCATGCTAATGGTAAAAAAAAAAATTAACTAATTCTAGGAAAATGAAAGGCATGGACTCATGAATGGTACTTTTTTCGAAAAGGTTGTGATGTAAATATCAATAATTGGCCCTTAGAATATTAGCATAATGGAAATATTAGCAATGGCTGAGTTCCACAGGGAAAAAAACAATGGCTGTGTTCCACAGGGAAAAAAACAATCTGTCACAAGGAAACATAATGGTAAACTAGTTACAGTATAATAAAAACAACATATACTTAAAGCCTAAAGGCTTATTTGTATGTTACGATTACCACTAAACCTCTTACTGTATAATTGCTAATGACTTAATCAAGTGTTTGAATTTCAAGTCCTCTCCATGACAGCAAATTAAGACCTTTTGAAGCTGGAAGTTCTTTGGGGCAGGCATATATGAGAAAGGGCATGTATACCACATCACACTAGCCCTCCCAAAATTCTGGTCTGGGGATATCTCAGTAGTGTGAACAGCCATGAGGACCAGGATTAGACCCCTCAGGCACTTGGGATGAAGAAAAATGTCTCATCTTATAAGGGGCCACATAGTGTGTAAAATCTTTCTGTAACATATAAGGCAAGATATGACATTTATACCACATCATCTTTCCTTCATTTGTCAGAGCATAACTTTCATTTTTTGTAGTTATTTATCATACTGTATGAGTATTTTCTAACTGTCTGAAATTACCTAGTTCTGAAATGAAAGGATTTTCCACACCTTGCCAACAGGAAGATACCAATAAAAACAAGCAGCTGGATTAAGTTTTATGCTGTTTTCTATAAGCTAACACTGATATAAAAGGTCTCTACTAGCTCCTGTTTCCAGCTTTTTATGGGAAAGGAGATGCTGGTTAATTCAGGAGCTCTACTTTCTTTACCAGAAGAATCCTCTGTTACACATAAATTAGTCTGTATAAATACAAAGTTTGAGAAAGTTACTCCCAAGATGCTGATGCCTGACAGCCATGCAGCCAGTGGGAGCAAAGATGTATAGCTCTGCTGTTTTCCACGGAGGGAACAAAGGGACACGCTAAGTTACCACGTTCCTTCTTTGTTGATATTGGACACTTACTCTGGACAAAGTGATCCAGAGGAAGATAAATAAAAAGACTTTGATTTTTCAAAATAGTGACTTTGAATTGGCCGGAAAAGAAAAATAAAGAAAGCCAGTACCATGTTACCACATGCCAGGAGACAGTGGTGAGTTTTTATTTTTATAGCACATTCTGGAAAACATCAGGGAAGGAAAAAAAATATCACAGAATCACATAATTATAATTCTCTATATTAGGAATTAAAATGCATTTTCATATCACTTCTCTTATGTTTCCGTTTAGGAGCTTTTGCACATTTTAGATAATTAACAATATTAACAATTAATGAGATTAACAAAAAAAGAAACTTAAAATATGTCTGTATTTCAATGGGAGGAAAATATCAAAGTAAATCTGTCTCAGTTTCTGTGCTTACACCTTCAAAAGTGATCTTTGATGTTTCTGTTGGCTAGTAGTGGGCTTCTGGGTGCATGGGAAGCTCTCTCTGTCTGATTGCAGGACTGGGACTTCATGTGGTAGGTCTTTGAATGTTCACCACTTTACACAGAAAAGGCTCTGGTCTACTCTGCTTACCACAGTGTAACCAATGCAAGTCTAGAAAAAGGGAAAATGGAAGAACTGCATAATTTTCATCCTCATGTCCAAAATAGTAAACCCATTAAGATGACAGCTATATAATATACCTTTTGTTAGTTTCCAGTGGAAGTGGCTTCTGCGCTTTTGTGGAAACCTTCATTCTTTCTTTTGAAGTTTATAAAAAGCTCTGTCATTTCTATACAGAGATCCAATTCTGAATGACCTCTGTGACCTCAGTGCACCACATTCCATGGGTTCTTCTGGCCACAGTGGAGCCCATTTTGTCATTGCCTTCAATATTTGATGCTGTAAGAAAAGAATTTTTGGGGTCTGGCTAGCTGGACCAGGCTGTAAAATCAGCCTGACATTTCACAGAGCTGAGCACCTTTGAAAATGGAGTGCTCCTTATAAATAGCAGAAAGCAGAAGCTGAGGCTTCTTGAGGCCAGGGAGGCAGTGAGCCAGACTGGGGCTGCACAGACATATGGATATCATCTGGTGTGGTGATAGAAGGGCCAAAAGTGCCCCTGAAAAGGGCATATCACAACAGTTCCTCATTACTGAACACAGCTATTAGCTACCTATTTATAATTTCATGGAATTAAGCCTCTTTTATATCACTGTAAAGGTTATCCTTAGCAGAGAGTTCCCTGCTTGTTTCAAACAAGCCAGCTCTGACACCAGAAGAAATACAACCATATTTTCCAATGCTGAGGCTGTAGCAGTACAACATCCCTGTCTCATCAGCATGGTCAAACCCAACATGAATTGAATAAAAACTGTGACCAAAGGGCCAGACACTCCACAGGAATTAATTTTGGAGTGATTTTCAAAGACAAAGAAAAAAGCAAGCAGATCTCTAGGATTTTTTTGCAAGGTCAAAATTTTAATTTTTAAATTAAATGTATAATTTTGCCTTCTATAGAAACAAATAAATACATGTTTTAAATCCTACTCATGGATTATAGTACATTTAACAAAGCCAATCTCTGTAGTCACTGATTCTAACATAAAGTGAATAAATGATAACACCAATAGCAAAGGATGACTGAAGACCTAGACTGGAGTTCCCAAATGCTAGAAACCCCTGGGCTTTAGGAAAAAGTGGAACCAAAGAGAAGAGAAAATTAAAAGCTCTTTTGAAGGAATACAGATGTTAAAAGCTCTTTTGGAGTAATACAAATGTTTGTAATCAAACTCAAAAGTGAAGAGGTAAGTATGTGATGAACAAAGCATTCAAAAGAAGGGGAAAATGATGAAGCAATATAAAAAGGGAGCTTCTTATTTCAGGATGCATGCACAGCAATAGAGTCTTTCCATCTCAGGCAATATAGCATTCTTATTACTCAAAAGTAGTCATTCTTTCAAAACATAATAAGAATTACCCACAGAACACAATTCTAAGTTACAAAACCCCCAAAACTTAAAAAAAACAAAAAACCAACAAAGTTATCTTTTCTTGGCTCCAGCAGCATTTTCTAAAATTCAAACACAATTTGTGGACTCAATATAGTTTTATTCTAGTAAACATAACAGAATAGGATTCTTAGTATTCATAACAAAAAATAATAATCTGTTGGTTTTGAGTACCCTAATGCAGCAGCATTTTGTAGTGGTGTCTTCAAAAATGTAATTATGTGCAGTGGAAAAGGACATCTCTTTTTGTAGTTTTAGCCTTATTGCCTTTCTATTTCTTTGAAAGTCAGTCTGCTCTTGAATTTTTGAGAGAGCCAAGACTACTAAGCTCATTTTTTTTCTGGCACAATCTATTTCTTACAACACAAATACCATCTTCTTCATGAATCAAATAGCTTCAGTTGTTTTCAGTGTCCCCTCAGATTCTTCTGCTTTCTGCCCTTCAGCCCTTTAACTTTTGCTTGCTGTTGCTTGATCAATGTTTTGAGATTAACTTGATGGAAATCAAATATGATATCCACTGTCAGATACCCACTAAATGCAACTGTGTCAGAAATGCCATCGTTGTTTAGTGCTATAATTCCATTACATAATAAGCACTATTAGCTGCTTTTATTCTTAATAAGATACCATGCTGTTTGCTCCTGCTTTCAGTTTTCTCCCTGGTGACCAATGTGTATTGTAGGATACCGAAAGCAGTCTAAAGGCTGTCTGAGTGGTATGGGCTAAAAGGAGCAGGTACCCTTTCACAACAGTTTTGTGCTTTTCTTTTAAGCTGACAGAGTGTGAGCCTGTATGGAGAGAGTGGAAGTATCAGCACTTCAAAATACATTCCTCCTGCTTACACTCACTACTTTGTCCTGCAGATTCTAAGAGTCAAGTACATAAACTTCTGTAGGGATTTCCTCACCAGTCCCTGTATGCACAAATTATTATCAATTTCCAAGGCAAAATGCTGACATTTGTATCACCAGAATCCATTCCAGCTGAACTAGAGAAAACAGTGAGAAACTGAGCTGGCTGAAAACAGCTTAAATGCCCTTTGCTACGTTCACATTCTAGGATTTACAGAAGACAGTTTTTAGATGAGCAGACATGATCCTATGTATGAATGTGGATTTGTCTAAGCAAAGCTCACAGCAAATAATCAGAGAGATGCTAGAGTTTATGACTATTCAATTGAGGAGACAACTTTTGCAAATCGCTTCCTGAATCAGCTATGACTTTGGGGAAATGACTAAAGATGTAAATGAGGAAGAGGACACCTCTGTCACTGCATTCCATGTACAGTGGTCAACCAGTATAACCGCCAGAACATACAATGTGGGCAAATATCAGCTTTACCTAAAGCTGTAGCTTATATGCAGATCAATGGATCAATGGATCATTTTTCCTTAAGAGTCTTCACTACAGCAAATAATGCTGTTGACCTCAGAAGGATTTTCACTCATGTGATTCAAGGCCATTAGATCCACTCAGGAGAATGTGATTAGTTTCTTTAACTAAGTCTTGTTCTGGGTCTCCTTAGTTGAAACCTGAATTCTAAGCCATGGTTTATGCTGTCACACACCCTTGGCAGAAATTTTCTGCCTGGGGCCTTAAGGAAAATACACATCACAAAACTGTCCCAATGAGTAAACATGTTTGTGACCTGAATCTACTTTTGCTTTCTAAAGGCTAGTTTGGGAGAGCTGCAAAACCTCAGGCTCCCCTGGTTCATTCATTGCAACTGTTGCTCATAGTTGTGGTTGTTTTCCTTCAGACACTCGTTCTCCTTTTCCTGCTTCGTGGCCTGTTTTGCACAGTTCACTTGCTCAGGCAATGAAAATAACTTCCCTTGGAAAACAACACCGAAGCTTAAAAATGTTATAGCAACGCAGAAAGGATTGCAACAAACATTAATAAGAAAATGACAAGTTTTCAGGAATATTCTTCAGCTTGAAAAATGGTCCTTTACAAAAATGGGATACACTGAAGACAAACTGAATTTCTCAGAACTATCAATACATTTCTGTAATGGAAGATTATTTTTTGTATTTGCTTTGCTTCAATGAGAAATAGGATTTACAGTTAGTGACAACTTTAGAATAAAACTAGAGCATTGTTATGGTTTGTTCCTTGACAAGTAGTGAACGTGAAGAATTTAGAATGAATAATCTAATTTAAAAAGTCAAATCTTTCAGTTCAGCCTTTGGTATATTCTTAGCCTAACTGTCCTTCAACAGCAGTAGCCTTTAACCAGGCTAATAAAAATAAGTTTTTTATTGTGAGCCTGTTAAAAACCTTTTCCCCCAACTTCCAGCTAAGCCAGCATAACTACTGTAGCCTGAAGTCAGAATTTCTTCCAGGCATCAGATGAAAGCAATCATATGTATGTAACTTCAATTCTGAAGATCTGTAAGAGTACACTGCAGCACAAAAACTCCCCTTTCCACTGAAAATGAATGGTGCATATTCATTGTCAGTGCAATCTATTATTTTTTTCTTTTTCATCAAAATAATAAAGCTGTGCAAACCTAAAGGTGGGATCTGTGATCTTTGTTAACACTAACTTCCAAATTCAGGAGTGCACCACACTCTTCCATAAAACATTATATTTAAGGGTACTGATCATCATGAGGCATGAAATTCCTTATTTCATGCCTCATGATGATCAGAAACTTATTAAGAAACAATGTATTTCTACAGAACACTGCCAAAACATGAGTATTGAAATAATATCTGCAATTTTTAAGATTTTCTTTTTAAAGCTGGGAATCCTAACTTTAATAAGTTGTATTTAACTAAATGTCTTTATTTTCTTCAGTAGTGTATAATTGATATTTCTTTTGCATTTGCAAAAATAAATTTGTAACCCATTTTTACCCTACATCTGCAATTAGTTCCAAATTAAAGAATAGTTACAGGAATAAAATTGGGTCATAGCTGAAGCAAAAGACAACAAAGAAATCAGTGATTTGTATAAATCCCATTTCTAGTGGGAATGCTTTCTACTGTTACACGATTATTTCTACAACAGTGCCAAAAAGCATTTTCTTCCAGAAACTTTAGTTCTGTCTTGCCAAAGTAAATATTCTTAATCTGTTGTAATTTTCTGTCATTCTCTAAGGACCAATGTACCTCTGTTTGAGACTTTACAGTGTCTGATCAATGATTGTTTCAAGGAATGTCAAGACTTTCTATATATATTCTGTACAGTCATTTACCTTTCTAGAAGACTGAACATACAAAGCATTTTAATTCTGACAAAAATAGTGCATTTAGTCTGAGCTATTTTTTTATGACCTGCCATTTTTTCAAAGCAAGTGGAATCTCTCATCTAGTACTTCAATACAACAAGCAATCACAGTTATTTTTCTGCTGTTCTACTATTTTTAACTGTACCTACTCACATTCTATGTCTCAGAAAAAAAAAAGAATGTAATAAAGAAAAAATATGAGATTGCAAAGATTATTGATTCATCATACAATTAGGAAAAAAAAAGTTTTTTCAGCATTTTATATTATTTTTTATTTTTCAATTTGATGTGTTTTGTTGAATGTGTTTTCAATTATGAACCCCTTTTCAGATAGATGGCTGTGGCATTCACCCTATTCTGGAACAAATGGATGAAAACTAATACAGAGCTAATACTTGCATCAAGGATGTGCCTTTTTATTACTGCATGCCAATAAAATGATCTGGACAAAATAAAATAATTTGCACAAAATAAAAGCTTTGGAAAATTTGGAAAAGTCTACAGATTTGCAGTAATGGTTTGCTCAGGGCTGGTACTGAAATTCTTTAAATATTTGTTTTGCATTGAGTCAGCAAGTGAAGGATGTTGGCTCCCCACATTTCCATAGAAAGGCTACTCTTTGATGTTGTTGGATAATGCAACACTTTAGATCCAAACTACGGTTAGGGAATTTCTTTTCTGCTTCACCACACAAGAGAGAATAAAATGGCTCAATTAAGGCACAAGAGAAACAAATCAGAAATTATGTACTGGGTTACAGAAGCAGAGTTTGAGGTAAGAAAACTCAGGCAGAGGAAGAGGAGCGATTGAAAAGCCTTAGACACAATGGCAAAAGACTTCAAGTACTGGGCTAGGAAAGGAAAACTGGTCAACTGAAGGAGAATGAGGTTGCAAGTACTCAGATGAGAAAAAAAAGTCAGACTGAGCAAGCCTGCTCGGTGGCAGGAAGAATGAAAGGGGAAACATGAAGAGAAAGGCAATTGGCCAGATAAGGAGGTTCACGAGGAGAAGCTGTTGGGGAAAGACCAGGATATTTTCTGCACCACAGCATGAGTTAGGAATAAATAAAATCAGCAGACACCAAGCAACTGAGACGCACCAGCATTTCTGCAGATATTTCTGATGCTTTCACTGTCTGTCATGTACCCAAGTGCAAGTCACACAGTGTGAAAATTTGTTCAAAGTCCCTGCTGGATCAAGTCATCTAAGGAATTCCTGCCCCTGAAACTTGCAGAACCACACAGTGTCCTCTCTAGGGTTGTAATACTTCTGACTCTATTGAGGGAAAAACCAAAAAAACAGCTTTGGAATAGCATTCCAACTGTTTCACCATTTTTCAAGTATTTGACAGAGAGAAGTTAGGATTTCTCCTCAGGTGTCACAGGTTATTTAAAAAAACCTGACCAGGCATTTCAGGATCACTTACAAAAGCTGAATGGAGGTTAGTTAAGCAAAGAGAACCCGAGGTACTGACCTCTGAAAAGTTGGCAGGAGGTTTTGGAATCACCTTCTGATATGCAGCAAGTAGCTGACGAGTAATCATTAACAGATTCCATATATCAACTTTAGACCATGTAGCTGTGGTCAGAATAAAATGTTCATGTTAATGATTTACACAAGCATTTCAAACTCCCTGGCACCAAAGTGAGTATCTTTGATTTTAGTAGCAAGAATATAGAAGATCTGCCTGAAAGGAATCTGAAAGGTCAGCTACAGTGATACTTGACCTAAGCATCTAAAGTTCTTCCTGGGAACAAAAAGTGGTATCTTAGACTCTTAGGCTGAGCTTGTTTCTGCATAATCACTCATGGAATACTTTTTTTCCTTCAGAGAAAAAGCTCTGACTGGGACTAACAAGACTCTCAAAAGATGTGATTCACTAAGTTTCACTAAAAACGTGTCAATGCAAAGTTAGATAGACACTTCCACAAAAACTGATCAGAACTCATCTCCTCAACTCCTATCCAAACATGCACTTAAACAGGCTCTGCAACAGGCACTGCAGGTCAGCAAACTCAGGCCTTCCAGAATTAAAAAGGACACATATTCTGGAGCTGAAAGTAATTTCTACTCATTCCCAAGTTTTGCAGGATATGGATCTCCTACTTGATATCAAGTACAATAAGAAAATACAGAGAAGGCTGTAGTTAGTTTGCTTAGCTTTGAAGAGCAAATAAACCAAGACCAAACTCTCAACTATGTACCTAAGGACATATTTGGGAACCAATACAAGATTGGCAGAGTGGGAGATAAGTATTGCATTTCTCAATCACCCAGAGTCAAGAAGTCTGACAGATGTCTCATCCACTATAAGAGCTGCTGTGCAAAATGCTATTCTATATCAATTTCCAAACAATATGACAGTACTAATGAGCTCCTTTAGGCATCTCTTAAAGACACAATTCCCCCAATAAGTCATTATATTAAGTAGTCACCAAAACTCTTCTCAAGATCCAAATGCTTTTTAGATTGAACTTCTGTGTGGATCTCATGAAGCCCAGGCTTTCAAACAGGCAAAAGGAAAGTGAGTGGATTCTCATAGAAAAAAAGTGCCAGTCCTTAATGGAAGAACAACCAGCCTGTACATCTTCAGTGCTGGTTATCACCTTAGCATCTGATTTGTGGCTGAGGATTTAAGAAGGGTAATCAAAGCTTGGGAGTAAAAGGTGCATGTATTCTCTCAATAAATAGAGCTTACTTATTTGACTTATCTGGCTGAATCTAGTAATGAGTCTAACAGTGATTGCATATGCTCTGCACTGACAGGTATATTCTAGAAAAAGAGGAAAATACATAGGCCTTGAGTGCATTTTATGACTAATTCTCTGATACTCCTGTAGAAGTCTAAGGTAAATGGATTCCCTCACCAGATGATGAACATTTCAATGATGTGCACTTTAAGCTACTCTATATTAATATAAACAAGAAAGCAGTTCATGACAAACTGTTTTTCCTCATCACAGCAGAGATGAACAATTTTTTCCCCTTTGCAGGTTTTCCTTTCTCTCCCTGGAAAAGGACACTTTGCTGACTCACATGTGATTAGCTCTGTTGCTGTAGTAGAAGCAGTGGAAAAAGAGAAAAAAGAATCCTTTTCTGCTTCATACACCTCTATCCACCCACAAAATCTAACAGAGGATAAATCCTGATCCCAGATGGGAATTTTCCTACTGATTTCAGCAAGCATATCAGGGATTTTCTGTATGTGTTGTTTAAATCTTGCTAACTACAGTAATAGTGGACTAAGCAACTAAAACATCTGCCTCAGTTAAACTTTTAGGTATTTGCTTGAAAGCTCTGAAAATCTCCTTCTGATATGTAAAGTGTGGACATCTGGCTAGAAAAGCTCTGAGACACAAAACCACAAAAGCTGCACAACTCATTTTTACTGAGTCACCCCTGATCATACAACCTATCCCTGAGAAATACCTTGCCTACTTCATGAAACCTCAGATCAGATGGCTTCTTCCCACCTCACCAAGGCTGGCTCCAAACAAACTGAAAACAACAGCAAACAAAATTAAAAGAGGAAAGAGGACAGAAATAATCCAGCAAGAAAGCAGCTATGTGAGCAGAGCAACCTAGAAAGTGTGATCTACTGTGGATTCTTCTGGAAGAAGAATCTTAAAGAGATGAGTAGCTGAGCTGATGGCTTTCCCTGCAGTTAGGCTTTCCTAGTGCCTCTTTTGGTAGAGATTCTTTGAAATTAAAGAGATGAACCTACAGTGCAGTCAGTTCTTCAGTGGAAGAAGTAGGAAACCTTTATTCTTTATCAGGCTGCTGTGGATGAATATAACTCCATATAACTCCTCTGAGAGTGCTACTGTTTTCTTAGGCCTGGTTGAAACTGGATGCCAGCTGACTTTTGACCAGATGCATACAAAAGCACTGTGACCTGCATTTCTTGGTAATGAAATTAAAAACAAGTACTCCAAATAATTAGAAGTTACCATCTTCCCTAGGTAAACACACTTGCTATCAGCGGTTCCAATCTTGTAAGTAATTAAAAACCTTTTGAACTTTTGCCTCAATCCATCCTTTTTAACAAAACAAATACCAAGAGCTGGCATACACTGATAACAGAGAGCTGTAAATACCGAGCTAGATGATAGTCTTCGACTTTAAGCAAAGCACTGAAACTAACAAAAAGGCTCCACTTGGTTTTAAAGGACTTTGAGCCAGACAATCTTAATTCAGCTTGTGGAAAAAGACTGGCTCACAGTGGGTCCTTTGGAAATGTGCATTAATACTTAATAAATGCTTTATCTCCATGGAAAATAAAAGTTATGGGGTTTGGCTGGAGAATGAAAGAAAATATTGAGTTTCAAGATGACCAAATGTTTATATTTTCAAACATGAAAGTTTGTTGAAGCTAAGAGAAACTCAACATTTCATACAAAACTCTGCAGAGGTTCTATTACTTTCTGCAAAGTCTTGGCTAATCAAAATCCAGCTGACCTCTTGCACTCAATGCAAGTTGAGCATATGCAGATATTTGTACATGCACTTTAAAGACCCACAAATGTTGTTAAATGATGCCTAGTCTACTTTGTGAGTAAAGTCTGACTGAAGTAGTGTTTCTATTCAATGGATTTAGTAACAAATTTCAATCTATCTTGTTAGGGATAGTACTTTATATTTTAGGTATTTTGGTGACTAAGGTTAGCTTCATAAATAGCAAATTATTATAATGTATTAAAAATCTGATCTACTTTTGGTTTTTATTTTGCAGTGATTGACAGATGTATTATAATTTTCCCTCTTCATAAATGCTTCAGTGTTGAGATGATCTAATCCCTCTTTTGGTATTTTAACTTGGAGTTGCAATTTAGTTTAGGTAATAAATAAAATTGCAGAAAAAAGAAGGTAATTTACCTCTTGATAAACATCCATCTTTTTAGCTTCCATTTGTGAATAATGGCTAGTGAGTGTGCAATGTGCCTGGTACTGGTTGGATTTGTTGTATGGTG
Organism: Ammospiza nelsoni; assembly: GCF_027579445.1. Taxonomy (NCBI): domain Eukaryota; kingdom Metazoa; phylum Chordata; class Aves; order Passeriformes; family Passerellidae; genus Ammospiza; species Ammospiza nelsoni. Next base: position 25,754,743 of record NC_080633.1, on the reverse strand, counting down.
AAACAATTCTGATGGTATTGTTAGGAGCTGCCATCTGCACTTATGCAAATTTTTACTGGTCTAGAATAACAATGATTTAATGCAGCAGAACAGTTCAGCAGTTGACATGCAAACACAACTGTTACTGGGCTTTATATTTTTTTTAATCCCACTTAATAAAAAACCAAGAAAAATATAGATAACTCCTATATCTGTAATATAATTTACATTCAGTACTTATCTTATAAAATGTGATACTATTAGTACATGGTATGATAAATATTCTAAGCATACACAACTTGCACTAGGTGATAAAATATTCTGAGCATGTCCTAAAATGATTCTCTCATCAGAGATGGCTTGTTACCTCCACCATCAGCAGATACTGATAATTAATCAACTGAAATGAATCTTTACAGAATAAACAAATCTGTTATACATGAAGGATGATTATGTTCTTTTGGCTGTGAAGATTTTTCATAACTTATTCATGCCAATGATGTGCCTGAGTTATGAAGTATTTTTCACTTATGAAATAAATATAGCATCTTTCGTTTGTCCTGTATCCCCTCTATCTTTGGGGCTTTACCAATGTAAAACAGCACAGATCTACCACCTATGCTGATTTACACCAACAGAAGAATTAATCCCTTACGCATCATCAGTAGAAATGTTTCTTTAGTTATTTCAGATGTATTTCTAAACCATAGCTTTGGTAAAGTGCTTTCAGCTGTTTTATTTTTACAGCAATGGTTGTGTAAATGCCATTATCAGCTGTAAGACAGAATCATAGCTTCTCCTTCTACATTTGTCAATGCCACTCTCCTGGTAGATGTGACACACACTGGGAGATAGTGTTGCATTTTGAGATGGGAAAGCTGTGAAAATATAGTATCATTTGTATGTATTTTTAAATTAATTATTCATACTTCAACGTGCTGCTTTTATATTCACTTTTCCTTGAACTATTTAAATGACCAATTTGTTTTTTCATTGGCAGAAACACTGATCTAGACATGCATGTAAAAGTACTTGAAAATCTTGTTTTAAGAAAGGGAATAAGACCATGTTTGACTGACCTTCTCAAAAATCACAAATAAACAACAGGGTTTAAATTAAGAATATATGTGACTTAAAAGTACAACAGCAAAAAAACCTCAAAAACATTAAAAATCATTACACAATGTTATAAAATAACCAGAAAAACAGCAAATACATTTGAGGAAATCGTGATCTGCAGTGAATATCCTTCAAACAGAAGAATTGTGAATGATTCATTCAGAGTGAGTCATATTTTATTAGAGAAATTCTCAGGGTTAGGCCTACTGTGCAAGCACAAATTCTTGGCAAAGAGTCACTAAAACTGATGTGCTAACTCACATCAGCCAAACATCCTTTATTAAGAACAAAACAAAATAAAAAAATCCACAGAAAGAACAAAAAATCCACACCAAACCCTTGACCTAAGGAAGGGAATACTGCTTTGTGCCTTCCCTTAAGACTTCACTGAAGGAGAGAGGTCAATAAAGAGTTTGAAGAAACAAGATGTGCTCAGGAAAACCTTGTGTTCATTTCCTTTTAACATCCAGCTCTTTCCCACTAGGATTGAGGCCCCTTGGTTTTTTTTTGACTATCAGCTGTACTTGTAGGAAGATGTACTTGGTACAGTTTTGTGGTAAGTTAGCACACAGGAAAATATCCATGTTGCTGAACATACAATGTAACACAGAAGGAGCCATTTGGAAGAAGTTTCTATGTTGTGAGGCAGAGAGAAGATACACTAAGAAAAATAGCTCAGTAATTTGGATAACAACACAGATCTTGAAGGCCTTGGGTAAGTCTTTGCTTTACCTCAGCTATTCACCCAGAGAGTTAGTAATCCAGGTATGTACAGTCTGATTTTTCCAGGTGCAGTCCTCTCCAGACCTTCCCAGATGCTCTCAGACCTTTCCAGATCCAAGAAGATATTTATTTGCCTTTAAGGTACATACTGCAATGCCTACATTTTGGGACATTTGTCTGCTCATACAAAATCCAGAACATTGTAAGAGAAATCATAGAAACAGTTTGCAAAACTTGAAAAGTAGTAAGGAGGCCCAGGCTGTTGGTGTTTCCAGGATAATTATTAATAAGCTCACCAAAAATCATATGTGTCTATCCAGATACGCTGCCCTCCTATACAATACCCTCATAGTTAAAACATCAAGTAGTGAATCAGCTCTCATTCTGTTTTCCACATGAAAACTATCAAGGCCTAATTTTTCACCTCAAGGACAGTGTCCAGGTACTTGGTTGTGCCTTCTCTTGGAAACAAGCTGCAGCCCTTCCTGCAAAACCCATCCCCATGTGTACAAATTGAAGACGCCCTATCAGAAGAGAGCACAAGAAGGAGCTAACTCTAGGCTGTTTCTCACTGTAGAAGGAAGCCTTAAAATCAGTGTGCTCTGTTTTGTATTACATGTAAAATACAGAAAAAAAACCCCCACTGGCTGCAGACACACAGTGTCCTGCCTTCTCTAAATAATATTTGTAATGAAAACTGACTCACAACTTCACCCTCATCTCATTGCATTCTACCATATAAAAGAGTCATGCTTCTCTCCAGTCCAGCTGATCTTGGATTCTCTTCTCACAATGACATGTCTTCACTAGAAAGAATGAAAAATGTTCCTCCTCTCTTCCCCAGAGCAGTCTAAGGCTTTGTGGTTAAAACATACTGAAATGAGCATGACACATGGGCTTGAATCTAACCTCAATCAACAAAGGACTTTGAAAACAAGTTAATTATGTGGCCAAGGAGAGTGCTATAGTCCACTACAGTCATACTGCTTATCATCTAAAACGTGAACATTATTAGCCTTCACTGCTTTTTCTATGAAGAAAAGGAACTTGGGCCTGTATATGCATGTTGGTCATCATCAGGGACCTGTGAGGCCAAACTCAGGTTTTCCTGCAAGCAAGGCAGTGATCTTCCAAGTCTTGTCAGGACCAAAGCAGTGCTGAAGGCATGCTCAGATCTTGAGGTGCCTGGAGCTCTTGAAGGATGGGAAATGAAGCAGATTCAGACTAGATAAAGGACACTTTTTGAAACACTGAAACAGGTTGCCCATAGAGGTGGTAGATGGTGCCCCATCCCTGGAAATAATCAAGACCAGCAGATGGGGAGATGTGTAGGTTTCCCATCCAACCTGGTCTCAAATAAACTGAGTAAACTGGTTCTGATTGAAGATATCCCTATTCATTGCAGAGGACTGGGAATAGATGACCTTCAGAGATCCCTTCCAAAGCAAACCATTCCATGATTCTATGATTACAAGTGTTAAAAGAGGTCGTGTGCTGTTTTATTTACAGAGCAGTTGAAAAAGGCTTTCCAGGATCATCCTTCTTCACTCACCTCTCTGAATGTCACTTCCAGTTTACCTGAAATATAGGCAGTTTTTTGAGTTTTGTTTTTCCTTGGCAATTAGCTCAAGACCATGTGTCAGTATAACACGAGAATTCTAGTAATTTTCCTAGCAGTCTTAAATTGAAAAAAATTGCTATTGAAGCCTGTTTTCATAATCGGACTGACTTTCAAGCTCACATTTAAATATCCTGACTTATGAATATACACAGAACATAGTATTTGTATTATAAGACAATTGTTATCCTATTTTCTCTACATATTTTTTCTCTTCTTAGTGGTATCATTAAAATAATCGAAGATTGTTTTCTATTGTTTATAAATGGACTGCTATTATCTATTCATTTATGACAAGGTGACAGTATTTACTTATCTAGTTTGCAGATAAGCACAACATAGTCTGTTTTTTGTCTTTGTTTGAAAAAGTGGGATTGGATGAAGGCTTCAAGCTTGCTTTGATCTAACTGCTATTTTCTAGGTCAGGGAGATGCAGCAAGAAGAGAAAGGTTGTGCTGAGACAGAACAGCTGAGCACTTCCAATGGGCATACATATGTGGAGCAAGCAGAAAAGGAAGAGAATCCAGCAAGTGGGAGGTTTTTACAAGAAACTGAGACTGGGAGACAGCTGCGAAGGGGGTATGTCTGCTGCTGGGCCTCACAGGTGATGGGAGAAACTTCCAAGGGGCACAGGGGAAACTACAATTTGCTCAAACGCTGGAGTAGTTAACTCATTGGACTGAAAACACAAAAAGAGATATTCTTCACAGATTTATAGTGGGCAAGTACAGATGTGTTCATGAATCCTTACACTTTTTCTAAGACAAAGAGAAAGCACCTTCACCTTCTCTAAGGTGAATATGCATTTAGGAATCCTTATCATTCCTCTAGTGTGTCTCTCTAGGACAACTAATAGCAATCAAAGAGTTAATTGTTTTTGGTTCATAATGCAATAGTTGTCTCCGAGATCCTTTGTCTTTTTAGCATCTTTACATAACTCAGTTTAAGGGAAAGTGCTGAAATATCTACCTCAAAGCTATGACTAACTTGATACATCATTATTAACTCGAAAACTTGCCCTGGAGCTGTTCTTGCAAGCAACCTTTTAGTTACATGCACGTTGCAAGCTCCCTGCCTCCACTGCCAATACCAGTCTGTCCTAAAATCCCCCCAGAAGCCCCGGACGAGCCAGAGCGGGCGCTGGCAGCCTGACGATAGCCCCGGCGGCAGCCACGGCCCGCATCCCCAGCGGGGCACGGCCGAGCGTGCCCGGGCAGGCTGTGCCGGGCAGAGTGCGAGCCGCCCGGGAGGCTCAGCCTGCCGCACGCGTGGTGGCCCTGGGAACAGCCCTGGACTGCGGCGGGGCTGCTTGTGTGTCACCTTCATGCTGAAAGAAACTAGCACAGCATTGACAGAATCTGATTTGAAGGCACAGCTAGTTCTTGAGACATCCCAGAATGATGGCTGGGGGTGCTGCAACTGTTTGAAACATCCCTCGAGCAGCAGCTTGCCTTGAGGGGAAGAAAACAGAGATGGGCAGGACAGCGGGGTTTGATGTGAAGGTGTTGGCATCCTTCCGCTGCTCGCCCCGGTGTCCCCCGAGCGCGGCGGGGGAATTCCCCGGGGGCAGCAGCTGGTGACACGGTCCCGTCTCCAGCGGGCGGAGCGGCTGCAGGGACCCAAGAGCTCGGCGTCCCCGTGCGCCCGCCGGGCCACCAGCCGTGTCCGTGGAGCAACCAGGAGGGCAACCGGGCCCTTCACGGGGATGAGGCGGCGCTCGCCCCGCAAGGCCGGCGTGCCGCCGGTGCCCGAGGCCGCGTCTCCCGGCGCCTCGCCCGGCGCCCAGCGCGGAGCCCGCAGGGCCGGTCCGGACCGTGCCGGGCGATCACGGGGCCGCGGCGGGGCCGGGCGGGGGCGGCGCCCCATCCCCGCCTGTGCGAGCGAGCGGTGACGGCCGGCGCTGGCGGGCTGGTGCGCAGGCGGGGAAGCTGCGTGCCGCGGTCGGAAGGGAGGGGAGCGGAGGAAGGGAAGGGACGGGAAGGGGTGGCCGCGCCGGGCACAGCATGGCTGCCAAGGTAAGGCACCGCCGCCGGCGGGCGGGCGGGCGGCGGGGAAGGGGCCGCGGCGGGGCGCTTGCCGGGTTTGACCTCGGGCCTGCCCTTGACGAAAGCCGAGGTGGCGCCTCCTCCTCCTCGCGGCTCGGCGGCCGCTCGCCGCCGGCCCCGGGGAGCGGGGGGTGGGCAGCGGGCGGCCCCCGGGCCGTGGGGCTGTGTGCCAGCGCGGCGAGCATCCGCAGCTGCCCGCGCCGGGAGCAGCGGGCCTCGGCTCCCCTTGCGGTGCATCATCGGCGTCAATGACACTGCACGGCGCCTCCCGCGGCCGGGGCCGGGGCCCGTGCCGGTGCCGGTGTCGGTGTCGGTGTCGGTGTCGGTGCCGGTGTCGCTCTCCCCGGCGAGGCCCCGCACTGCCCCGCCGGGCGCCCGTGCCCTGGCCCGGCCGTGGTTCCGCCAAGCGCATTTGGGCCCGGTAGTGCTCAGTGAGAGCCCCGCCGAGCGCCTTGTTCCCCAGTGTACAGATGCATACAGACACACGTACACACGTGCTGTGCATGCGGACAGACACACACACCGCTGTTCGGACGGGGGGATGCAGCGGCAACTCGGGACGGCGGCTGGCAGGTCCCGCAGTGGGCACTGATGTTGGCCCTGCCCCGCTTGCAGGCCTTAGCTCGATTGTCCCTTTCTGCTTTTTCTCCCATTTTCTCCGTGTACCTTTTTCTGCCTTCTGTTTTCACATCTGGTCATCATTTCCAAGGATTTTTACTTCTCAGTGCTGTCCTGTCAGGTGGATACCTGCTATTTAGGCTTTTTTTGCTGATCAGAAGGATAAACAAATTGAAATATGTTATTTAATCAGCTAGTAATGTACTCCCATCCCAGAAAAAAAATTGTCATTAGCTGGATCAAGGCCATATCTAAAGGGAGATAAAATGAAATGTAATGTTGGTGTTTCAAAACTTACTGCTTCCATTAAGTTTCATATTTGAATAGTGACACTTCAAAAAGAAATTACTCCATGTCCTTTTATTGAAGTCAGTGATGAAACTGACATTGAGGAAAAAATCATTGAGGAAAAAATTCCCCAAACAACTCAAAGCATGGCTTAGTGTGGCCAGAGTTGTGTGCTCCTTTATTTTAGCTAGGATATGATAGAGCTGCTTTGGTCAGCACCTTTCTCAGTAAGAACATAGGTTATCTGAACTGCATGCCCTTTTAGTGGATTGAGCAATATTTGATTCCTCATTCCTAGTGTATATAAAGCAGTCATCCCCAAATCTTATGTTCACTATTTGTGAATCTGTGAAGCTGACCAATCTAGCCTTTTAAAAAATTTTTGATTTCCCACTGGTCCATACACACATGTTGGTTACATCTTACCAAACTATTGGTGTTTAAAGACTTTAAAGTGTTCTATTCTCTGGCTTTTTGAACCTTTTACTTATTTTCTCTTCTCCAAGCAGTGGTTTGTAATCTGCAATCCATTTTAACCTATGCTAGTCGCATGTAACTTAAAAATAGTTAATGTGTAGTTAGTGCTTGTCTAATCGGGTAGACACGTGTGCTCCATGCTACACATTTGCATGGTGTCCTTTTTCCTTAAGCTAGATTTCTTGCACAGTTCAGATCCCTAAAATCTACACAAGCATACGTTGGAAAGACTCAGCACTTTAAGAGACACTTAATTGAATGTTGTATATGTCAGGTTACATCAGGCTTGGCAGAGAGATACCCAATAAAAAGAATAATGGCTAAATTGTCATGTCATAGGGATTCTTAGTGTATTGCAGGCAGAGATAAGCTCTTTGTACCCCAGGGTCTCATGCAGTCCTCACATAGCTTCCAAGGAAGGCTTCTGGTTTTTATATAAGTCTAAACACGTTCTGAGAGACTTATGTTAAAAACAAACAAACAAACAAACTAGAACTGTGGGCAGCTAGAATGGATTAATTACATTACATTGTGGGATTCAAGGGGGTTTTGTCTTCTTCAGCTGAAACAGCTAAATACAGGTAAATTTCTTTTTATATTGAGGTCAGTAGCAAAATGTACATAGCATTTTGTACTTTGAGGGTAACATCCGAGCTTAGGTTCTGCAATTACACATGTGAATAACTTCACCACGGAAAGAGCTTCTGGGCCTGAAGTTATTCACATGTGCTTTCAGGCACGTGCCTTGATTTGTGTTCTAACTTCCTCACTGATGCATCTCAGTAATGTTTGCCTTTTTCACCTCAGCCAAACAATGGACTGGTGAGTTAAATGCTTTTTCTTAAATTTCTTTAGTACTTTTTCCTTGCCAGTATCCTGCATGACCGCTTCCTTTAATTTTTTAATTGTACCCTTTTAGGCATATGAGTCTTTGGGATTGAATGTAACTGGTCTTTGCTTGCAAGATTTCAAATGTTGACATATTAAGCAAACTCTAGGAATTCAGTCTCTCAAAAGGAAAACCCAAATGGGATACTGTTAAGGCTGCATAGTTAAGCACTCAGGTATCAAGAAATGGGCACTACAGCCTGATTTAATTTCCTTCATTGTATACAGCTCAATGTTTCCAACTTGCACGGCATTTTAAACAATGTATGTTACACATCAGTGCCTGAAACTTTGAAAACATTTTCTGAAACTGTTTTGGGAAAACTCTGCTATAAATTATATTCACACAAATTTCCAGTAAAAACCAGAGGTGAGATTTTCCAGCAGATTTTTACCCCTTTGGTAATTAAATTACCATCCTAGGTGCTGGCTTCTTTTTCTGCATTGTGCAAAAAAAGAGGTGATGTGGAACATCTTTGTGGTAATGCAGGTACAAAGCACTAATGCTTTACATAGAGTGCCCTGCTTATTTCTTCATTTTGAGTGTTTAACAATGCAATCACAATGTTGTTTTTCTGCCCTTTAGCCAGATAGTTCTAAAGAGAATTTACCTAGTCTAGCAAATGCCCCTTGCTGTTCACCTGGTGTGTATTTTACAGCAAAATTAAATGTTTGTGTTGAGTGAATGTCAGTTACCCTTGATCCCTATTCTGCTACAAGTTCTGGGCATAGCTGTTGTCTCATGCATGTGCAAAGTGTGACTTGCTGTCTTTTTAAAGTTCTACTGCTTGGTAAAATATAAACATATTTTCAGTGGGAGGTCCTAAGGTATGTCTCAATGAGACTTTTTTCTGTAGTTGATTTTGCCTTTGCTACTATGCTACTTTGTCTGTTCAACTTAAGGTCAGAAATTGATATTTCTAATGGGAGCTAGTATATATCATATTTTTAATCTTTATATTTCATAACCACTAAGCTACGTTCAAAACAGTTAAAAATTGCATTAATGAAAATTCCAAACTCAAATAATTTTGATAGATAATCAAAGCCTAGTAAATTGTAAAAACAGTGGCTTAGCATGGAAGCACATGAACACCATTAAACTTTATCTCTGCTGTGGTTAGCATGTGAATAAACTTCTGTAATTGTATGATATGTGTAATAATGATACAGGAGTTGATTTTTGAATACTGTGGAATATCTCTGTTTCTTATGTAATTGTTTTTTTGTGTGTCATGTGTGAACTTTTTTCCATTGGGCATGTACTGGCTGCCCGTACTACTCAGAAAGTATAAGTTACTTTAAAATTATTGTCTTATGAACAAAGTGAACATTGCATGCTAAAAAGCTAGTTGTAAAATGACTGTTCAAGTGAAGGCATGAACCTTACATCAGTACCCTATGGGACTTGCTTGCACGCTTAATTTTAAGTGCATGTGTAAATCTTTCTAAGACTGTCAGAACCATGTCAATAATGTAACAGAAAGAGATTTGTTGCTGACTTATGTGACAATATTTGGGATAGTTGTAATGCAAGGTAAAGAAAATTGGTTATGCAATTTTCATGTATTTAAATTTTCTTTTAATTCTCTTTTCTCTTTTGTTTTTCTGGAACTGTTTATTATGGAAGCTGTATCAGTGGAGTTAAATGTTGTTTCTGGTTACTGCCACATCTACCTTTAAAATCCTAAACCTTGTCATACCAAAAATAGTTAGTGCCCAGGCACAGGCTCCTTGTATGTCTTGGTGTTACTACAGTCAGACATGTCACAGTGAACACACCAGTCCTGCAGGATGCATCACCTCAGCTGTATTAACTGGAGTTCTGTGAGGGGTTGATACCACTGGCCCTGCCTCTACAACCCTTTTTGTGTGCAGAAGGGATCCAGTGCCTGCCCTGGATGATGTGAATTAGTGAGGTTTGGGTAAGCAGCGATTGAAATGCAGGCACAATGGCAATGCAGTTCTAAATAAACATGATTACAAGCAATGCCAAAACTCTTAGATGCTGACAGAACCATGCCACTTTGATTATTTTGCTGCCATGCACACCCAGTGTGTCCCTTTTGCATCATTCAGCTCCATTTTGCCTCTTTGTTCAGCTCCTTCTTCCACGCTCGTTTTCCTGTGCTAGCAGTAGCATGGAGTGTGCCTGGGAACAGATTAAATTCACTCTTCTTGCTCTCAATCGTGCCATTCTTCCCTTCCTCCAGCCAAATGGAAGAGAAGAATTGCATTGCATTGGACATGGATTTGTTGGTCCCTCAGAAAAGAAGAGGTGAGGGATTCTGGCATCATGATGGGCTCCTGTGTCCTTGAAAGGAGAGTAGTCCATTGTGGACAGGCTCCAGCCACTCAGTGAGATCAGTTGTGGAGAGAAAAGTGGTTGGTGAGTAAGGAGAGAGCAATCTGTTTCCCTGAAGCACCACTGAGTTTATGTACTATGGATTTAATAGTGTTATGGCACTTAATGGTGGTGCCATGGTAGTTTTTTGGAGGTGATAGCACTGTGTAATATCCACATGAAAAGTCCTGTTGCTAGTCTGTACAGGTCCAGCAGTGCTTGCTCTTGCATGGTTACATTTTGGATCTGTGCAGAAATATGTAAATTCTTATATGTATCATAAGACTCTTCTTTCCACTTTCCCCTCAGAAAAAAACCATGTATTTATGCTGCTTATGACTTATTACTGCATCTTGATTTCTTAAGAGACCAGAAATTGCTTGACAGAGGGACATTGAATTTGTATGAGTGCTGATAATTTCAGACCTTTTCTAAGTGCAAAGTAGCATGACTGATGGCTGCATCTGAAAGAGAGAAGAAACCAAGTCATTTACTCCACTGTCCTGCCTGTCACAGTTTATGTGTCTGGTTTCATTTGGTTTCTTTTACTGCCTAGATCTTTGCTTGTGATGTGTACCTTCAGGAGAACTGGTTGAGTCCCAGTCTCACAAGACTCACAGCATGCAACAGGGCCCACTGGCAAGGGTAATCCCAGGAAAGACACTCATGGAGCAATTCTGCTGTGGAAAAATTCCATGCAGCTCTCTGCTGCAGTGGACACTGAGTTACCCTGAAAAGAATCTTTATTACAGTGCGGGTTTTGTCTCAATTGATTTTGCCTGTGTCTTTGTGCTGCTATTTCCTCTCTGACTCCACCTTTCCTTATCAGAGCAAGGTGGGGACAAGAGGACGTGGTGGAAGAGGTTGCTTTATGTCTTCAATATGTTAGGTACTGATGGCATCACATGTTGCAACTGCCAGTGGTTTTGGCAGGTTTTTGGAACTTGTTCCTTTCCATTATGGTACCCCTGTAAGAGGAATTGCAGGGTGACTTTGCTTCATGTATAGCCTAGGAGAGGGCTACTGGATCCAGCAGTTATGTGTATACTTTGTCTTTTGTGATGCCTGCTGAAAAGAATTTGGAGTTGTCTGGATTTTATCACACTGGGAAATAATCTGCTCTTTCTATGCAGCTTTGTGTCGCAGGAGGGTAGAGGAGCTCTTGGAAGTGTGCCTCAAACCACTTGTTAAAGGCACTCCTGGAGCTGTAATGTAACCAAGCTTACAGCCCTGAATGATAACAATGTGTCTTCTGACCAGCTTGTTTAGGCCTGTATCTATTTTATTTGTCTATGTTGTCCAAGGAGTATGACAAGGAGGTATGTGATACTGAATTTCCTGGAAAATGGAATGAATGTGCTGCTGATTTTTAGCTTAATTTTTGCTTTTGAACTATGGAATTGCCTCTGCTTTGGCTGTAGAATGGCTTTACCATACTGAATAGAGCCTTTGTGTTTGTATGGTGCCAAACCTATCTTGCATAAGGCCTCTAGGCACGACTTTGCTAATCATGCTGTTTTGCTTTAGCTACAACATAATCTTCAGGAACTGATGTTTCATGGTGCTAGATAACTATGGCTAGTAAAATGTAAGGTTGCATGTTTTCTGATGCATCCTCTTTCTGGAAAGGATCTGTATCTCAGTCATTTACAGAGAGACAAAGAGGTCCCTATAAAAATACTCTATATTCAATTGCTTTGGAATAAAGCAATTTCAGCTGAAGCTGTGTTAAAACACTTAAAGGAACACTGTAAATGCAGTTTTTAAAATAATGTCATGCTATTTACAAGATCTTAGAAACAGGCAATTGCAATTATATTCTTTACAAAAAATGTTACTTGACCTGAACAAAATCCAGTGTGCTAAAGGATGAAATTGCTCACAAGGAATGGGTTGTTGGCATTTTTCTTTTCCTCTGAAGAGGGAAAAAATAAACATTTGAGAGAGAGAGAGTGGCAAAGTGACTGCATGTACACTAAACTATGTGCATTTAGTGAAGAAACAGAAGAAATACAGCTTGTTGCAGGACTAATCACATTCCTCTTGTTGGGCATATGTGAGATCCCTAAACATCAGCTGGATTCATATATTTATGATACCTTGCATGCCTAGGCAGCCTGCCAGAAGTGTTTTTGTGCTGGCCAATATGGTCACTCTTTGAGTCCCCGTGGAGATCTACCTTACACTCTGGCCATGTGAAAACCAATTTAGAAAAAGATTTTTTTTTTTTTTTTTTTGCTGTTCTTTAGATTAACATCTCCATGCCTAACTTTTTTTACCCACTTGACTTCAGAATTAAGAAACCTACCAGAGCTGTGAGGGATTGGTACCAAAACAGCCCGTGTGCTCACTAGGGAGCATCCAAGGCAGCCAGTGGAATATGAAAGAATAGGGATGAAGAAAAGGAAAGTCCCTGGAGGATCTTTAAAGAGCAAGGTTTGCACCTGTGTTTCAGGCATTGCACTGTTTTGTAACAAAGCAACAGAAGGACTGGGGCAAGAGGTGTGGGCCAGAACCTGATTTGGAGCCATTATGGAACCTGGCACAGAGGGGAGAGGATTTGGATTCTTTGTTGCCAGAACCTGATTCGGTTTGTAGCCATTATGGTACCCACCTGAGTGGGAGGGAAGGTTTGGATTCTTTGTTGCCAGCAGTGTTGATGCATTTTGCATGAAGGATGCCTCCAGGGCTGCTCACTGCCGATGTGCATTAGACGTGTTGCATGTGTGGTTGCTGGGTGCCTGGTCAGTGTGTCTGAAATGTCTGTACATGCTCAAATCAGGGCTGCAGCAGTTCTGGATGTGCACCTTGGGGAAACTTCTGGAGTCCTAAAACCTTAAATTGCATGTGACTTTCTGCTTGTACAAATGGAATGGTTTTTGCATCATGCTGTGACTAGAGGTAGTGGGGTGTGCTAATGGATCAGACCCTCAGAGGCTGAGCAAAGTGGAGTTTCCAAATATATAAACACAGTTTTATTTGTAGAGAGTGCTCTGAGATGGGCAGACTTGTGCCCACACAGCCAGACCTTTTAAAAATACTTCTAAAATCTTAGTATCATCACTACTCCATATCTTTAGGATCTTACTGGTTCTTCTTTGAAAGCCAAGGCTAGACCAGGTCTCTAGGTCTGGTTCTTTGCCTTCTTGGTGTTGGGCTGATTGTTCTCTGCTCTGGTGCCAGGGCTGAACTTGCTTCTCTTGGTTGGGTTGGTGTGGAGAGGTACCTGTCTGTTTCTTGAACTGCCAGGTCACTGCAGTTTTTAAAAGCTGGCAGTAGCTATGAAGTTGTGATTTCACTAAATAATGATTCAGAGACAATCCTAGAGTAGTATAATGGTGAATTGAAATGGATAACTGACTGGGAAAAAAGTTACACTTTTTTTTTTCCTCTTTTTTTTTTTTGTGTATATAAATTGGTTTTGTTTGCATCAGATCAGATCAGTTCCCTAGTACAGTTCACAGCAAAGCAGTTTAAAGAGTTATGTGGATGGCCCTGAGCACAGAAATACCTTAAGCTGGAGACCTGCAAAAGTTTGTTTAGTGTGACTGCTATAGGGATATTTACTGCTGTGCATTTATAGATACTTTTACATTTTCCACTGCTTGGCAGAGAAGTAAGAAGGCAGGCTTTTTTACTTTTAGTAAGTGGTTTGTCTGTTGTCAGCCATAGATAGCCATAGAGGTTGTAGGGATTTTTCCCTGAAGGTGGGAGGTGTGGTGCAAGAATGTAGCCATGCAGATGTAACTGTAATATGGCATAGGCAAAATTGTGAGATTCTCATAGAACTGATTGGTCAACTAATCACTCACAAGTTATTTACATGCCAGTCGGCAGAAATTTAAATTGAAAGAAGGAAAGTAAAAAATGGAGCTGAAACACCAAGAAAGCTTTGTCATAACTTTTCTTTTAAATATTTGTACTCTTTTAAAGTATTTTGTCCCATTTTCTCTGTATAGCCTAATACCTGGGCTGAAGGAATGTTTTTAAAAGGAGTTTCCTGAGTAAGCAGAAGTTAGAAATCAGACTTCCCTTGCAAATGGTTTCTACTATTGTGTTGCTTTTTTTTTTTTTTTTTTTTTTTTTTTTTTTTTTTTAGTATGTGTCTCATTGGCTTACTTATGTATTCAAAAGTGACCTGACTTTTGTTGTAGAAGGAGTAACTGCCACTTGCTTTAGGCAAGTTTGTGGTTGGTTTTGCCCTGATTAGCCTAGCTGGTCCATACTTGTTTTTCTAACAGTGCTGATCAGCCTTAGCTCAACATAACACGCAGATGACTGTAGCCTTAGTCTGTAGGAGTCAGGCAGCTGGTGAAATTCTAACTGAGAAATGAAATCCTAACTCTCCAGAAATTTGGGAAATTAAAGGAGGATAACTTTGATGACAGATGCTGAAGATGAAGGAACTTTGAGAGCTGTGTGATAATCTGTGTTTTATTTTCCTTTGATTGGTAGTTTTTGAATGATTGATACACATGTGAGTTGTTAAGCACTCTGTCATTTTATGAATTATCCATATTAAAATGTATAAAGGTCAAAATGATAAACAAAGCTACAGAGAAGTTTCATGCATTTGTGGTTTAGGTTACTTTTATGAGTTTAGGTTGCCTTTATGACTTATGACCTTCACATGCCCTTGGTCTTGCTCCCTACCAGCAAGTCCACATTAGCATCAATAATATTAGTTTATCTTTTGGTAGAAGACCTTATCTCAAAGAGACTGGACCAGAGCTGGAGGCAGGGTACTCTGAGAACAGACACCTGAGACTTTTTCTGGGATTTGTATTTGTGTTGGTTTTTTTGCTGTTATGTTTTTTTTTTTTAAATTTGTTTTTGTTTGATTTTTTTTTTAAACCCAGATATCATATTTGGAAAACTTAGGCAATCTAAGTTTATAGTAGTAAATAGTACTACCACAACTGGTGATTGTTTTAGTGTTTCCATTTTTAAGTGACAAATTTTCTTTACTCTGCTCATCTCTGTAGTCTTTCCACATTTTTGGCATTCATGCTGTTAATATTTTAGGTGACTGTGACTGCAATGAATAGAACAGGTAACCTGTCTTGAGGCTGTTAATTCTTGCTCCACAAACTGTCCTTATGACAGGTGAGCCCTTCCCAGCCCTATTAGTGCTGTTTGCATTATTAGTAGTTGATACTAATGATGAAAACCAGGTGCCAGTGATGGAAAAGGATGTTAACTCTGCATCTTATTGCATACCACTGGTTAATTACATTTGATCTAATATGGAAAGAAACACAGTTGAATATTATTCAGACCTGTAAGATTACCTTTTTGTCAAGTGCAGTGCTTTGCAGAAAGCTAATAATGAATGTACTCCAGCACCTCTTTTGGGTATCTAGGGCAGGATTGTCTGGCAGCAAAACAGACTGATCAGGGAGGCAAATAGTTAATGTTATGTTGTAATTTGAAGAAGAATCCTTCAGAAACTGAGCATTTTAAAGCTCATTAACTGCTTTTTGACCAACATATATTATCTGATAGAAGCTGCCAGAATGCAGAATTAAATTCACCTGCTAAGGTCCAAGTTTTGGTGAGCTGGCAATAATACTCCTAAAGTTGTAGTTATCTGTAGAACTATTGTTAGATTATATTGAGATTAGCCACAAATAATATAGTTGAAACTTGATTGTGTCTTCTTTTCAAAACAGAAATATCAAAGAATAATTTTACTTGAAGGGTATTAGCATTACACTTAAAGGGTGCATTCTTTAAATTATTTTCCAGTCTTCAGGTCCCACTGAATCAATCCCATGTGAAGATAATGTACACTGTAACTCTTAATGTCTAGTTTTTAAAAAAAATTCCATCAGTTTAAAAATTTCAGGGCTTTTAAAGGTTATTTTTGCAATTATTGGAACCTATCAGAAAAGTAATACATGTGCTTTTTACAACTATGATTGTTATGCCTTGATGATTAGGGTAATTGAAGGATTGAAAGAGTAAACTAAATTTCAGAGCTAGAATACAGAAGATGTTGTGTAGCTAGATGACCACAGTTATCTGCCAACCTTACAAATACGTGAAAGCAGAGTTTGTTTTCCCTCCTCCTACAGAAGAGGAGACTGAGGGGAGACCTCATCCCAGTCTAGAACTTCCTTATGAGGGGGAGAGGAGGGGCAGACACTGATCTCCTTACTCTGGTGACCCGTGACAGAACCCAAGGGAAGAACCTGCAGTTGTGTCAGGGGAGATTAAAGTTGGATATTAGGAAAGGTTCTTTCACCCAGAGGGTGGTTGGGCACTGGAACAGCTCCCCAGGGAAGTGTCACAGCACCAGGCCTGATGGAGTTCAAGAGGTGTTTGGACAATGGCCTCAGGCCCATGGTGGGGAGGGCATTGTCCAGTCGTCTTGGGGGGTGGTCCTGTGCAGGGACAGCGATTGGACTTGATGATCCTTGTGGGTCCCTTCCAACTCAGCATATTCTGTGATTCAGATGTTTTTGTGTAATTAGTATTCTAAGTATCAAAACATGGCTTTTGAGCTAAAGAGCTGTTGAGCAAGTCTAAAATATATCATTCCTGAGCAGTTGTGGAACTGCACAGGGAGGGAAGTGTGGGGAATCAAAGTCTGAGTATTTCCTGTATAGCTGAACAAATTTCTTCAACTGAAAACTTTTAGAAAAGGATGAGAATAGACATCTCATATAGTTGAATTTCGCTTCTTGTTTCCCCAATAGAGTTTATTATTTCTCTGTTTATGACAGTGATCTTGTTGGTACTTCCTTTGTAATTGAAATTTGATTTACTGGAATTCAGATTGTTATGTAAAATGCCAGTGACCACAGATTTTTCAAGCTCTACACACTGTTTTGCATTTATCTTTTCACATTTTTCAGTTTCTGTAGGTGAATACTGCCTGATCTTTATCCACCAAGGATTTAAAAATGTTTTTTTTTCCTGTAGCCAAGCTTCATTTCTATCTGACAAGAAAAGTTTAAACTTAGTAGGAAATGTAAAGTTCAAAGAAGGTTCTGTGGCAGGTTGGTGTCTTTTTTTAGAGCTGGCTTTGCAAGAAGAGGAAGAGAAAAAATTAACTAGCAGTCACTGTGCTTTGTTTTTCATTCTGACATTGTGTACTGGGGAAAATGGCTGTAGATTTCAGAATAAGGAAAGGCACACATTTTTCTTTCCTGATGATGTTTGCCCACTACTTAAAAATGCACTCAGTCAACAGGGGAGGAGGCTTTCACCAGGATGATCCTAAACCAAATGCCAATCATCTAGCTAGTAGGAGGAAAAAATTCTAATTGTCTTTATATTTTAGTTGCTATTTCTTATCCCAACTTCCCTGAACTCTGTCAGCCAGTAGAATCACCATTTTGGGGGGGGTTGGGTTTTTGCTTCAGCCAATGGATATATAATTCTGGGAAGTTATCAAAAGTGCCCACTTCATCAAAGTAAAGCAGTAAATTAGAGTAGTTTTAAAGAAATAAATTAGAGCAAATTATTCAGTGTTGGAGTAGCTTGAGCAGCATCTGACTACATCTTTCGTCAAAGGTTGATGGGTGTTAATCAAAATGCAGGTAACATCTCCAAAACATGAAAGGCCATCAGCAGGATCATGACACAAAGATTCTATGTCTGTACATGCAACTCTGGTTTGAAGGTCTGTGTTCAAATGTGTAGACATGTGAGAAATAAAATCTCCTGTCTTAATGCCTCTTGGTAGTGTGTGTTTATGGTGTGGCTTTGCTTTTTTATTTTTGCACTTCTTTTACATCAGGTGCCCTCTACATCTGCTTAGGCAAGTCTGGGTCTGGTGTGGGCTCTTAGTGTGGAAGAGAGACTGGGATGTTGCCTCATATCAGTAGCAGGGCAGGAGTCTCATTTCTTAAAAGATTTAATTGAAAGATATGTCCTGCAATAGCAGTCATGTGTTTCCTTTGTTATGTGACTTTCCTGTCACATCTGTCCATTGCTTGACCTGATGTGTAGGTCTTACTTTAGGATAGAAGAGGTCTGAAAATTAGTACTACTGAATACAAACAGCAGACTTCATTACTGTTGTCATTTTTCTCTGCCTTGGAAATAAAACCTATTCCCAGTCTTCCCTGAATCCTTGGCTGCTAAAACCTCTTGGTCACGTATTTTATTATTGTAGTTCTTTATCATGTTTGACAACTACTATTTGATGAAACATCGCTGATTTAACAGATCTTTGACAGAAGAAACCTTTAAGTGAGGCACTGGGTATGAAAAGCCATTAGAAAAACACGGTATGTAAAAATACCGCGTCTGCCTGATTCCTTCTCTCAGCCCATTGTGCAGTCTGAATCTGACTAGAGAAATCTTCACGTGTTTGGGAGAAGAAATTTTTGAATAATTTCACATTTCCATTAAAATAGTTTTTGTCACTGACATCAAGTCAGCCTTCCTCCTTCCTGTCACTTCACCTGTCTAAGACTGCTTGCCATTGTGTGTCAGTCTAACTGGAAACTACTTTCTAAAGATCATGAATTAGTCCCATGTTGATGCTGTTCAAAAGGAAGAAAAACATGGCAACAACAAACTTTATTCAACTGCTTTTACTCTGTTCGCAGACCTAGATCAGTAATTTGGTCTGAATCTTTTCTGTCAAGACTAACTGGTGTGAAGCAGGTTCAGTCTTTTCTGCATTGTGAAGATTATACTACAGGAGTTTTGAGCCTCTTTTGTCTCCATAAAGAAGATAGTGGTGTAAAACCCTTAATGACTGCGAAACTCTTGCAATTTGCTTTTGGTTTTCCATTACATGTAACCTATAGATTCAGTATCTCAGGTAAGAGAACAGACCAGACAAGAATACTTAATTCTCAAGTGTGCAAGCATTTAAATCCTGTATCATTGAAATAGCACTTAATAGTTCCTTATTCTATGTGCCTTTGGCAAGTTGATAATAAATCAGCTTTTTCCTCTTTTTCTCTGGATGTGTGGCAAGTGAAGGAAGTAAAGAGAGCCCTGAACTCTTGAAAATTATGGAAGTGTCTTAGCAAAATATGCACAGAAAGTCTGCCAAATACACTTGTTTTTCTCCAGTGTTTTTAGGAAGTTTTATACAGAATGTGTGCCTACAATTCTTTTGTAGCTTTGAAAAACTGGGGCTTTGTGTATGACCCACGATTTGATCAAACAAAGGTGTATGTAATGATGACTAGTGTGAGATCTCCTGGATTTTCTGTTCACTGCAGATTTTGTGGGGTAGTGCAGGTTGTGAAAGCTGTGAGGTGTAATCACTGATTGATCACCCAGCCTTTTTTTCTTTTTTTTTTTTTTTTTTTTTTTTTTGAGGTAAAGCATTAACTTTTTGTGTTTCAAAGTGCTGGATCAACTGGTCAGAAAGAGTTTTTTTGGAATTCTGCTGCAGTTTTGACAGTTTGGGCTAAAAAGTAGGCTACTATGGGATGGCAGGCATGCTGTTCTAATTCATTTGGTGATGTCAGGGTGCTGATAACAACCCAAGCATTGAAGGAATGAAATGGAAGAGCTCCTGGTTACTGAGTCATTAAAAGAAAAGTGCTAGGTCTTCTCTAGTGTCTTAAATACTGCTCTGTGTTTGTTAATCTGGTATTTTTAGACTTTAGTTTGACTGCAATGCCCTCAAAGTAAATGGAAGTCCATTTCTTGGGGGAAAAAAAAAGGTTCAATATTGTTTACCTCTGCTAAAAATGCTTTCCTGGAGGTAATTTTAAGGATTTTATCTTTAAATTCCCATTTTTAAATTAAAATATTCAGTTTGACATCATCATTATTTCCACTGCAACCAAGTGATCTCACAAAAACATTCAGAGGGCAATGCAGCAGAAGTAAATTTAATGTTTTAATGAAACAGTTATTGCTTTATGCAAATATCTATGATAAAATAGACTCACGGATGATAAGCCAAAATCATTCAAGCTAAAATCAGAATAGTTTGTAATTAAAATGCTGAAAATGTTTCCACGGTTTCTTAAGGAGATGAGAAGATTTTAATTATTGTTGTCAGGTATCTTACAAGTTAGGTGTATTATGGAGAGTTATTGTGAACTTTTTAACAATTTTGACTGAGGTGTGGCAGGTCAGTGGCAGATAAACCCCTAGGATTACAGTGACAGCATTGCATAAAAAAATATAGGTCTTCACTGGTTTATTTTATATTCCTGCATGAAACTGTAAATTATTTCCAAGTACCCTCTTTGATAGCTTCACTTTTCAGTTCACATCTTAAGCAAGAATGAAGGTCACACAACCAGAGTGTCCTGTGGCAGCTGTGTAATCTGCTAATATTTAAACATCAAGCAGTTGTTTGTTGTTAATATTGAAGGTAAGAATTGTGAAATAAAATGTTAAACTGCCTTTACTTTGTACTCCCTGTCTTCAGGGAGATTATGTAATAAGTTTAAACGAAAACCCGTATGGTGCTAGTTGGACAAACAGTGATACCCTTGTTTACAGGCAAAAGAGAGTGTGTTTGAAAACACATACTTTGACATATGTATTATTTTGAGATGACAGGTAAAAATCTTCAAGGGAGAGAGATACTTTGTTAATGTGAAAGTCCAGGTCTTCCATAGCCAGAGGCTTATTAACATGTTTATGTGGGAAAGGTGAATAGTTACTGTTACTCAACTTTCAGAGACCATGGCCATGCTTCTCATGACCCAGTATGCCACTGTGTTGAGTGCTGTGTGGATAGAAAAAAGAAAAATAAATAGCATTGTTTTTTTGTTTCAAGTAGGAAAATGTTACCTTTTGCCCAAATATGTTCTGGAATGCTCCTGTTATTTTTGTTAGCTATGGGGAAGGGTTCCTGACCACAGGATTTTAGCTTTTCTTTGAGTCTCACCATTTATAGCCTATTAATAACTTTACTTGATGTGTGTGATGTTGTTTCTCTTATGCAGGTGTCATTTGTTCTTTTTAAAGTTGTAGATTGGATCCATACATGCATAAAGGTTTGTGCCCACTCCCACACCCTTCCCAGTTCTCTGAGCTGCTGAGGTGTAGCATTTTGAATAGAGCTGAATAGATGGAATTGATTATAAACAGGATCTTGAAAAGTGAACTTCTGTCTTCAAAGAAAGAAACACAATACTGAAACAAACCACATTTACCTGTCAGTTATTCCTACATAGTTCCTGTTGTGCCATTATTGATCGAGTCATGTAATATATATTTCATAACTTTTCTTAACTTTTCTTCAGCACATTTCTTTACCTGCTCATTCACAAGCATGGTGTTACAGATTACAGATTACTCTAGCAACAACTTAAGATGCTGCCTATAAACGTTCCACAAGTTTACGTGATACAATTTTTTGTTGCATTTTATGATGATGATGATGATGATGATTATTATTATTATTATTACTATTTTGGTGGTAGGTTTTTGTAATTAGCAGTTATTTAAGAGCAGGTCATTCTGGTTATCATACCCCTGTATGGCTCTGTGCCAGGTCTGCTTTCTTCAAAAGGCAGCAGGTTTTTGTTTATTGCTGCAAACAATCTTGCTCACTCACTGGGACCTTGTGTTGGCATCTGGAAGAGAAAATTATGCAGACACCTTTTTAACATTGTTCAGGGTGTCCTTGCCATTGTTGATTCTGTAATTCATGAAGGTGTCAGATAAAGCATGGAATGCCTCTTTTTAGGTCTCTGTGTGTACTGTACGATGTCAGGTGCAATTGAGGACTCTGAAGAAGTTCCTTGGGAGTGCATCATACCATTGTTTTGAATCTTTGGGTTGTGACTTTTCTTGGTGGAAGAACCTCTTTAGGTTATTATAGCTGCTTTGTGCTATGGCAGGGGAAAGTGAGTGTTTGGGTGGTGGTTGGGGTCAGAAGCTTGAAGCCAGATGAAACCAGGAGTGATTGTCTCCATTAAGCTGTGAGCTGTTGGGAACCTTGAGCACCATGAGCGTGGGTACCTTGAAGAGCCGTGTTACTAACTGGTGTGTTGCATTCAGAGATGGATCTCTCAGAGCTCACTGTTGCCCTGCACAGCTGTGAGATGATGCTTCCTGAAGATGCCACGTTCTGAGAGCCATGGTGTTAAATGGCCTTTTGACTTGTCACCTACCCATTGCTTCATCTGGGTTAAAATACATATTTTATGTTAATAACATTGAATGCCAGGCAAGATTCATGCTGCATGATAGTCTGCCAGTTCTCTCTTATAATTTTTGAATGGTAACAGTGTCATTCAGTATCTTCACTGTCTGCTTTCTGCAGAAACTGCTTTCAATTTTGCAGTTGTTACACTGGAGAATTTTCCTATCCTTTGCTTCTTTGGGTGAGATGAATGTTTTTCTGCTAGATGTAAGCCTCTGGAAGACAAATTGCTGGAACTGGGACGACTGTTTTGAAAGATAAACATGAGGCCGTTGATGTCTTGAGCTTATGGTCGGTGCACTGGGTGTACATTAGCATTATTGTTGTAACAAAACATGCCCTGGGAGAATCAAAAAGGAAAGTCTAATCTGGACTGAGATAGCCACCAAATATGTTTTATCAGGTTCATAATTCTTAAATATGACTCTGTTTCTGAAAGGTGTAAGGAAGTAAATAGCAGCATTAACATCTATAACCTCATCCATCTATGAAGAGCAGGAGTGGGTATTTTTGAAACATACCCATGACTGGATAAAAAATGTCTCTTGACCATTCTCAGGAGCTCCTTTGAAAAGAAACTTTTTAATTGAAGGACCTCTAATATATCTTAAGTAGAATTATTCAATTCTTCAAGTGAGTGGTGAGCTCTGGTTTGCTGAGATACCCAGGAACATGTTAATGTTGCATAATGGCCATTACAATGTGGCTCACTTGTGTATCTCTGAATCACTGTCCTGAGTAAAAATGTGTTGCAGAAGAGCTATGAGACAATAGGGAATATTACTTTGAGAGAGAAGTTACAGTCACAGTATGGTAACACTTTATGATGGATAGATAGAGTGATTGGAGAACTGGGCTTTTTCTGATAGTAACATGAAAAGTGAAAGAAGTTTCTGTTTTTAACAAAGTTTAGGTTTTCAGGTTCAGTTTCTTACTGTGGTGTAGTGCATCAATTTTTGTTGCAGGAATGATAGCTGTTGTATCCTTGTCCTAGTCTGGAGGCTGACTACAAATAGTCCAGTTTGTTCCTAACTCCATTTTCTGATAAGTGCTTAAAGTTTGGAGTGGTTTGTGTTGGCCACAGTATGGTGCTTTTTCCTTTACTTAAATGTTTTCACTAACCAATGGCGATGCCTAGCTATTTTTACCTTTGTTGGTTTTACTGTCCTTCTGTTTTCCAGATCTTAAAGTACAAAAATTGTAGAAGTAAACACTCTAAAGGCATTTTTACATAGCATTGATTAGCTAATCTTGGAAATTCTTGTAGCAGTTTTTCTTAAGATATGTACTACTTCCACCTTGGTTTCTGTACCTACTTGGAAGTATTGGACAAACTGGACAAGGATATTCCTTGTGTGTATATAATTGGTGTTGGTCCCTGATGAATTTGTGTGCAAAAATACTATGGTTCATTGGGAGTCTCCTTGTGTGAGAACCATCCTATGAACAAGCCATCTGCATTTGCTCTGGGACTTTGAAAGTAGGATCAAAGCTAGAAGGTAATTGCACAATAAAGTAGGTTTGTTAGCTTTGATTCACCTGGGGGAAGCGAGGCTTCCACCTCCCATGGTGCAGAAGACTGGGAATTGCCCAGAGATTATAATTATGATGAAGTGAAGATGGATGTGAATAGCTTTGCTTGAGATATGCTGTCTTTGTTAGCTAACAATTCATTTTGCTTCACCAGTGTGTGGGGTAGACTCAGCACAACTGTCTAGTTTCAATAGTGCTTGTTCTGCATCTCTTCATTCTCAACCAGTCTGTAGGGTATGAAAAGATCCTATAGAAGATTCTTTATTGTTAATAGCATTCATTTATCTTAGCTTTGCTAGGTGTTATTAGACAAAGGAATGCTTAGTGTAGGGTTAGACTTTTGCAAAGTGTAGTTGGAATGTTTGATTGAGAGGATCAGAACTGTTTTTAGAAAAGAAAGACTGTGCTCAGACTGATCAGGCTGGATGTACCTACCTGCTTGGTAGTTACCAACGTCTCTTGCAGTTCTTCTTAGCCTAAGCCTTTGGGCAGATATGCCAAATGCTATCTGAACTGTATTTTCCTAGGAGAAATACTCAGTTTATTGTTAAGGAGGTCTGTTGAGAAGGTTTTTGATCTGTCTTCAATGCCAGCTCTCCTTGCAGTTGTCTGATTCTCTGCTTGGTGAGCTGGTCCACACATCTTGCTTGAAATCTCCCTTGTAATGTCAAGTTCTGCATAGTTCACTTTCCACTGTAGATCACAGTCAAGTTCTTTTACTGTAGAAGGAATGGCAGTTCTTTTGCTGAGGTGACAATATGTATATTGGACTAACAGAAAATGGTTATTGAGGCAGCTGAAACAAGAGGCAGTGCCCTGCACAGAGGCTGATGCAGAATACTTGTAACTTAGGATATGGGTGTGATGATGGAAAGTGACCAAGGAAAGTGCTAGGTTAGGAAAATGATTATATATGTTAATGCCAGTATAGTCTAAAAAAGGAAGAAAGATGATTCTCATCTACATGAACAGGTTAGCTGTATTAAAATAAAAACTGGAATATTGTCTTAGCATAATACTTTGTGGGTTTCTGGTCTGAATTCAGACTTGGCCAGTAACTGTGCTTTGACTGGTTTCTGATATTCCAGTCACTCATTTAAACAAGAATGTAAGGTCAAACCCCAGTTTGATCTCCTTTGGAGTTGCACATTTGAAGTGTATATGTATACTTTTAGCCAGAAGGAAACATTACAATGATCTAATCTGACCTCTTACATAAACTGGGCCACATGTGTTTGAGACTTACAGGTGGACTCAATAACTTGTGATGAAATAAAAGAATATCCCTACAAGACATAAGGTTTCAATTTTAATTTGAGGTCTTGTAGTGGTATGAAATACATTGCATTCTTCAGTTGTGTTTAAGAATGGATGAACTTCTGAAAAATAATCTTAATTTCAACACAAGTTACAGGAGTATGTGATCACTTGTTGAGCCTTTCATCAAACATCTTTTCTCTGTATGTGTCTGTAGATGGTGTTCTCTAGAACTGAGCAGACCAAGCTCACCACTGTCAGCTGTGCCACAGCTCTGGCTCTCTGCTTGGAGAAGGACAGCTGTCCAGCATCTTACCTGCTCGGTGTCAGGAGGTTTTAAAGATACTGAGGTCTTGGGGGGCAACCTTACCTCCGTTTTTCTTTCACATCTGAAT
Source organism: Ammospiza nelsoni (assembly GCF_027579445.1). Classification (NCBI taxonomy): domain Eukaryota; kingdom Metazoa; phylum Chordata; class Aves; order Passeriformes; family Passerellidae; genus Ammospiza; species Ammospiza nelsoni. The sequence goes on along the minus strand of NC_080633.1, from coordinate 25,729,371 downwards.
TGTATTCAGACTAAAACAAAAGAAAGAAAGAGTTTTATCTCTTTGTCTTGGGTTAGGCCTTGCTGTTACAATAAACTTTCTAGAATATTGTGGCAATTCCCAAGTATTCCTAGATCATAATCACCTCTTTACTCTGTTCAGATTGTGGCTACTAAAATGATCTTTGCTGTAAAGGTGAGAAGATCAGATACTATATCTTTGCCATTAGATTGATGTTATATTGACATTAATTATGATTTTCCTACTGCCCTTTTTCTTTCTTGCCCCCCCATGTTGTTGTTCTTTACTGGATGGAGCATGCTGTTATTAATCTTTTTGTGTCTTTTGAGACCATGCAATCTTTCACAACCTGTTTCTTCTACCTTGTGTATGACAAATATATTAATAGAATTGGTTGGAAATGTAATATAATCTTCTTTGACTCTCAGTGGATTCTGTTTTCTTGTGTCCTACAGTTATATTTTTATGGAAAGACTCTGCATTTAATTTTGAGTATGGAAGTGAGACTGAAAATGCATGCCTCTGTAAATTGAGGATAAGTCAATAAGGAGAAAAGAGGGCTGCTGGAGAAAATGGGCTGAAATTATGGTCAAGGTGCAAGGGAGCCTGAAGATATGATGAGCTCCAGCATGCAAATCAATCTATGTTACTGTCTCTCACGGAGTTTTCCTTTTTTCTGTGCACCCTTTGTTGAGTGTTGTTGCTAATGGGAGGGACTCAGCATTTTAAGTGCAGTTCTTATACTGCCTGTTCTGTTTCATTCTTCAGATATATTATAACACCCATGTACACACAGTATGTTGCTAAAGTCTTTCAGGTGTCTTCCTTAGGAATGAAAATCCCTGCTGATATTTTCTATACATGATCCCAATCTTCCCTGTAGAGTGTTCTAACTTGATTATAGTCCTGCACTTCAGTTGATGTACTCCGTTGTCTCCTGGGCTTTTTAATAACAAATGTTGTATGTTGGAGGGCGTTCTTCACTGAACCTTACTTAATAGAAGTTGCTGTTTTAAGTGTATCTGTTACATAGTATTTTTTTTAAAGAGCAATGCAACATCATTTCGCTCAGATCTCCTTTATCAAATGCCTTCTCGTGCCACTAGAGAGGTGTTAGGCCTTCCAGCTCGTAGCTGATTTTATCTTTATGGAGAAAAGATGGAAGTAAAATTGGGAAGTCTTTCCAGTAACAAAACACATCACCTGAACCCGGTTATGTGAGTCAGTAAATATCACCTGAGCTGACTGATGGAGAAGCAGCTTTCGTCTGTGGGTCACTTTTCATCAAGCATGCTCCCTGTCAGCTTGCAGTCTTGTTGGCATCAGGTTACTCAGCCTTTCAACTGATGACATAACAGATTACAGAATGGTATGGAAAGTAATATTTTTACCTTTTCTAGAGTGGGAATCTTCTAGTAACACCTGTCATCAGGATCAGTTTTTATGGCTGTGTGTGCAGCTTCAGCCTTGCCTATAGCTGGGTATGGATGAAAAGCTGAATAAAATGCTTCTCTTAGTCACTGGTATGGCTGCATTAATATCTGAAGTTCTTCCTGAAGTTCTCATGTAATGTAATGGAGGCTCTTTTCTTCAATTGGGATCAGATACACCTTTCAGAAAGCACATTGGTAGATGTGACATGGATGCACCAATTAACACAGTGTTAACCATGCCTTTCCTCTCCTGTTTGCTGGGGAATGGAAAAATGAGGAAGTAGACTGTGGGAAATGGAGAAAAGCTGTGGTATGCAGCCACTACTGGGGCTCCCAGTCTGCAGTTCTCCTGTGCCATTCATTGACCTAACCAACTTCAACCTAGCTTTCAGTATTGACGGTAAAAAACACCACTCAAATTCCCCCGTAATCAAGAGGGGGCTCAAAAACAGTAGCTGGACTGTGAGCACATCTCCCAAGTTTCTCAGAATTGGTAATGTCAGTGAAATTAAAGGAAAATAGTGTAAGTTCATGTATCTTTTCCTTTTTTTCCCTGCCTTGGTTTCTTTAGGCTTTGCTTTCTCGACAGTATAAAATTTGAACTTTAAGACAGATAAAATATGATACTGATTTATATTTACTGGCTAAAGAAGTGTCTTTCCTTTGCTTGTATAGTGGCAAAGTTCTGGACTGAAGCAGCATAGAAATACTGTTTTTTTTTTTTCTTTCCACAGAGTTCCCAATTGCTCTAGACTATCAGATTTTTACAAACAGGTTAAATTAAATCCCTGCTCACAGTGATTGTATTTAGGACAGCTTGCATTTTAGCAAACACACATTTTTATATTCTTAGCTTCACAATTACACTTTGATTTTTTTGCAATGCTTTCACACAGATTTCTGTGTAGACACAGGATTGGGACTCCAGCTGTGGACTTTGTCAGTTGAGCATAGATGTGGTTTTTCCCTTTTAAAAAACTTACAGAATTTTGTAAGGAACCGTAATCATATCAACTTTTGTAAGAAGCCATAATCATAATCAACTTTTCTTAAAATATTCTGGGTTTTGGTTTGGTTTTTTGGGGTTTTTTTTGCATGTTTTTGTGTGGGTTTTTTTGGTGTTTTTTCACCATCTAGGATGAGGACAAACTTACTGAAGATTTGTCAGTAAGTGTATGTGTGAGGATATAATGCTGTAGTACAGACTTATACAGACTCCTTCTATTTTCTGCAGTAGGCCAGTAAGCTTCCAGAAATGCACTTGGGGTCACATTTGCCTTTGCACTCTACCATTGCTATAAAGAGTTAAGAAAGTAAAGTAGTGTTTTATTGATAATATTTCTGATGTTTAATTAAGTGAGGGTAAGATTGTATGTCTTGTCCTTTGGCTGTTTATTCCCTGTTACAAATTTTTTGAAAATATGTGTATGCTTGCAAAGTATTTTTTTTTTTTTTAATTTGGAATAAATGGATGTTCTGAATTGACTTGTCAGATGAGGGTTATTATCTTAGCAAGCAAGATTTTATCAAGGTAGCTTGAAGAAGGAAAGGGAAGCTATAGTAGGCACAGGCTGAGGGGACACATCCATTTAGTGCCAAAAGCAGCAAAAGGATTGTATGGTATATCAACCAGGATAATACTGATGAACTTACTTCATAGTGGGTTGAATATTTTTTGATTCAGTGTTTTGAAAAAAAATCTAATTTGGGCTTGTGGTGATAAATATAACTTTCATTTTAGTTTGAACTTCCTAATTTGATCTGCAGAAAAATCTAGATACTCTAGATACTGCTTTCTGAATTAATCTCATTAAAAAGATCTACACTTTAAGTTTATAATGGTGCAATAAGCCAAATAGTTACATTGAAATTCAGTTTTTTATGGAGCTGCTTTCTTGAACAAGTTTGTGAGTCTGACTATTTCATTCTTGCCATTTATCACTTATGGGCTGTGTATGGCACTCTGAAATCTTTAGGTGAAAGGTGCAAGAGATGTAGAAAATCTGTGGTAAGGATAGTATAATGCTGAATCCCAGCAGAGAGGTATGTTATAGAGATGTGCTTCTTGAATGTCTTTATGACTTGTTAATGTGTGCTTGTTTAAGAGTTGCAGGGTTGCATAACGAAAGCAGAACAAAAATATTGAATAACCTTATGTAAGTGTGAAATGGATAAAATTAGTGTGGCCAACTAAAGCTGTGCCTAATTTATCTGAGGTGAACATTTATTTTCATCACTTGTTCTGTTGTTTGTGTTCTTGTTTTTAAATGACACTTTGACACCTTTTGTGTAAGCTATGCATATTAATGTAATTGTATTTACTTGTAGGTGGCTCTAACCAAAAGAGCTGATCCAGCTGAGTTGAAAGCAATATTTTTGAAGGTATGTGTAAAGTAAATATTTTACTCTCTCTGCTTAAATTTTTCATATCTTTTGCTCCTTTATTGCAGCATACAACTCTTGATAGTTTTTTTTCCAACCATTAATCATTCACTGTATTATTACCATGTTAGACTTAAATACCATTATCAGAATTGAACAATGCTCACCAAGAAGTCAGATATATTCCTGAGTGATTATTGTATTGACTCAGAAGAAGTATTGCTGTCTTAGAAAAAACCCACATTGTTCAGAGAATGTGGTAGGAGTTTCATTATTGTTCTTACATGTGGTAAAGTGTTCATGTAGATACCTTACTGTTAAATGATTTGATAAACTTTCTTCTTCTATCCTTGCTATCCTTTCTTCCTTAGGGTTATCTCTGCTTCTGTTATTTGTAGAACTGTTGGGAAGATCACCATGTGAAGTGCTGGCCATATTTATTATTTAACTGAAATTCTTTCTTTGTTGGCCTGCTGTGGAGAACATGCAAGTAAAGACTCACGTACTTGCTTATATACTTGAGAGAAATGTGCTTTAGTTTTGCTGACGACTGGGAGCTGATTCTCCAACGCTGCTCTGTTCTTGTGAGACCCCACCTGCATTGCTGCATCCAGCTCTGGGACTCTCAAGATAAGAAGGATGTGAACCTGTTGGAGCTAGTCCAGAGGAGGGTCAAAAAAAAGATGATCAGAGTGCTGGAGAACCTTTGCTATGAGGACAGACTGTGAATTGAGATTGTTCAGCCTGGAGAAGAGATGGCTCCAGGGAGATTTTGCTGCAGCCTTTCAGTACCTCAGTGGAGCCTACAAATAATCTGGAGAGGGACATTTCACAAGCATAGGGACATTTTACAAGAACATGTAGTGGTAGGAGAAGGCAGAATGACTTTAACTTGAAAGAGAGTAGGTTTAGGTTAAGGAAGTAAGGAAGAAACTCTTACTGTGAAGTTGGTGAGTCCCCAGAATAGCTTGCCCAGAGGAGTCGTGAAGGCCCCATCCCTGGAAGTGTTCAAGGCCAGATTGGATGGGGCTTTGAGTAGCCTGGTCTAATGGGACATGTATGTGCCTATGGCAGGGAGATTGGAACTAGATGATCTTTAAAGTCTTTTCCAACTCAAACTATTCAGTGATTTTGTGAAACTGGCTTTCTTTGACCCATTTCCTAAATTTAAATAACTGTGTCTAGCCTTCCTGAGGTTAATTAGTCCACTATCTGGGTAAGTTTGGTATTCTGGTATAAAAAAAAAGAGTAGAAAAATTTGTGGTTCTGAAGAATAAATACGAGGTAGATGGCACAGTGCTATTAGGGAGCTGTTGTATCTAAATTATTTCTGTGGAGGTGTTGAGGGCCTGAGACAGCTCATACTTTTCCAGTTTCTTCCCTCCATCTTTGCTCTCCAGCATCATGCCCCACTCTCTGTGTAGTTCTTGGTATTTTTTCCATTGTCCCTTGTGAGCTATTATTAACCATATGTGTAGGTGTCACAATGTATATTGCCTGTATTTATAGTTTTATTATATACTGTCAGTATTTATAGCTCTGAAATGAGATTTTCAGTTGAGAAAGTCAGGATTTAACTTCTTAAGTCCTGGAACTTGTATCTGTCAGGAGAGCAAAGAGACCCTTGCAAAAGAAGGGGTTATGTGGTTTACGGAGGAACATACTTGAAGAGCAGGAGCACAGCAGCAGAAAAAGCAGACAGGGACTAGACCACTGACCTGAGAAGACAGTAGCATTGAGGAAGGAAATAAACACGCTAGAGAGAAGCCCAGTCCCTTCTGAGCTATGAGGTGATCCTCAGTTGGAGAGTGGGGAAGTTGGTTAGTTGGTTTGCTGAGAATAGTGGGAAAATTTTTTACTACCTGCCCGTGGATATTAATCTCTTAAATTTCTGAAGATTTTCTGAAGATTGTAGCTCCCTCAACCACCTGGTTTGGTGATTGAATGGGTTGTAGTTTAGCACACTAAATGCCACCTCTGACTTCTTTTTCTTCCTCTTTTGCTTTCCCTTCCACTAAAAAGAAGAGACCCCAGTAAAGAAGTAATGAAATGTGAGCTAAATATTTTGTTCAGAGTAATGCAGCATTGTCATGCTGCTTACTCCCAAGAAGGAAAAAATGATGAGTAAATGTGTTATGTTGTTTCATGGTCTACAGATGAGCAATGCCCAGAGTGTTAATTAAGCTTCTCCAGGCTATTTTAAGTGGTGAAGCCAATAGAGTTGCTTCTGCAGATTGAGCAATGTTCACTTACAAAATAATTTGACAACTATTCTTTCCTCCTTCAATTCAGAATTTAAAAATGTGATTGCTGTTTAGGGATGGTACCCACAGTGTAGAAATAAATGTGAAATTATCAGTTTAAATGCAGTGCATTGCAGTCAACTTGTAGCATATTTAGTATGTCAAATCCCCAATAGAATGTTTGCAAATCTTACTTTAAATGTGGTTAAACTTGTTATTACTTGACTGTATAAAAAGTGTGTAAATAAGTTGCCAAAAAGCCATTAAGTACTATGTATAATATCAAATTCTCTGTGGGTATAATTGTCAAAGTGGGGGAAAATAAAATTGTAAAGAACTAATTTTTAAATGCTGCTCCTCCAAAACAAATAGAATTGATGTTTTCTTTATTTTTGTTATGATAATTTCCAAGAGTACTTCTTCTAAGTCTTCTAACATAACCCCTAAGAGATTAGATTTTAGTCAAAGTGATCAAGCTGACATTTTTCAAGGTCATTTTCTATATGTAGTATAGAGTAGTGATTGGATTTCAAATACACTTGAGTAAATCACAATGACAAGAAACAGGGGGACACTGTAACCTTGTGCTGTTTTCTGTTATTGAGTGCCCTAGCAGGGGGTTAGACTGGATGAAAAAAAGAAATGTAGAAGCATAGGCTGTCTGACTTATTTGATTTGTTTCTCAATAGCAGCTGTGTTAAAAGTTTCTGTGGCTGGGATTTTGAAGGATTCTGTCTTTCTGCAAATGATTACATTGAAATCAATTGATCTGTTAGTTCTTATAAAAGTATACAATTCAAAATTCCTTGCAGTGTAGCAGCTAGCAAGCATGTGTTATTGAAACAGGAATCCTTTAGCACTATCCAATATATAGATGCCAAAACAAGTTATGTTTTGTTGGACTTGCTTCTCTGAAGCCCTATTTCTCGAAGATATTGCTGTACCTGAAAATGGTATTTCTACAGCACTAGAAGAAAATAATCTACTTACTGTAACACTTTGGCATCCCTCTGAGAGTTATATGCCTACAGCAGGTGTAACAGTGCGCTGCAGGTTCCAATATGAAATGAAAACTGGCAGTTTTCGTCCCTTAGCGGAGCCACAGTAATGTGAAATAAAACATGTGCTTGAAGTACACTAGAAAATAGCAATAGGCATCTAATTTATTTATTACTTTAGTGTGGATAATACTCTGTGGGGAGATGCAATGATAGTTTATCATCCTACCCTGCCTTAAAAAATTAAAAAAGAGAAATTAGCGGTTTCTTTCCTGTTCTCAATGCATACTTGTTATCCCAAGATAGATCTGTTTCCTTTAAAGCTAGCACATGGTTCTACAAATCTTGCCTGGGATTTCTGTTTCTCTTAATAATTGTCATTATCCTTTTTATTTTCTCAAAATACATTCTTTAGGGTTGATTTCAAATTTGACCTTCTTCAGAAAATTAGGAGTTAAAAATTTGAGGGTAGAGGTGGTAACAAAGGACATTTTATTTTTTTATTTAGATATTATCTTCAAAAATATTAATATTACTTTCATTTGTAATGTATTACTGGAGGCTTCCCCTGGAAGCAAATATGCTTGGGTCTTTTCTGGAGTAGTATGCTAGTAACTGTGTGTAAAGCAGGGATAATGTATGACAGGTGTCACAATTCTTTTCTTATTTCTGCAGTGTGCTGAACTGTCAAAGTTCGTTTTTTGCTGTTATATTTTTCTGCAAATGGTATTCTTTGGCCTCCTTTCAGCACTTCAGCCAAGGAGAAGTATCTGTAGGCTCTCCTTTCCTTAAGGAGAAATCTCCATGGCTGGAGGTGATGCAGTAGAGTCCTCCAGTACAGCACCCCCAGGTGGACATTCCTGCGGGATCATTTGCTGCCCTGGCGTGTGCAGGTGTCACCAGCCCTGCCTTCTCATAGAATGGCTAAAGAAGGACTCATTTCACATAAATAAGATATGCTGTCAGACTTTCAGTGGGCCTGAGATGCCACATACGTGCTTGCAAATGTGCTTCTTCTTCTACTTCAGAAACATACTTGGTGCTGTGGAGAATCTCTAGACTACTGTGGAGAAATTTTGACATGATAATCAAAAAATCCTATGTCTGCCATTCGTTGTGTGGGAAGCTGAGCCTCAGCTGCTTCAGTACTCTCCTCTTACTCTTTCCTGTTTGGGTCTAGGCTGTAGGTTCCCTGGAGCAGAACTGTCATCTGCTGTAACAGAGACCTGCTCGTGATTGGGGACTATGGGTGGTGGTAATAAATGCCTGGAGCAGGACGTGTGGCACTAAATATTGTATTCACTTAACAGTATGCAAGTGTGGAGAAGAATGGAGAATTCTTCATGTCTCCTAATGACTTTGTCACACGGTACTTGAAGATAATTGGAGATGGTTTGCCTAATGCAAGCACTGTACAGCTCCTTGCAGGTGTGGTGGATCAGACAAAAGATGGGTAAGTGGTTTTTTGTGGTTTTGGTTTGGGAGGTGGGGGGAATTTGTAGTTGATTTTTTTTTCTTTTTCTTTTTCTGTTGTTCATTTAAAAAATACAAAATCATTTTTTCAAACAGTGTGATCCTTGAAGGGGGGGGTTGTTTTATTTTCCTCTGCAGATCCATAAAGAGATACAGAATATTTTAAGTGAAAAGAGTGGAAACATTGTTTTCAACTGCACTTTCCATTTAGTGGTGCAAACAATTTTCTGTCTACTATGTATTTTTAATTCATGGAACCTTTCATGTTTGTTGGCTGGCTCCCCTAGCTCCTGCTTTTCTTTCCTTCCCTGAGTCTTTCTGTCTCTGTTTACTTTATGTATCTGTCACAAACACATTCAAATAGAAATCCAACATAAGTTTAGAGGGTGTAGGAAGAGATCCTAGAAAAAAGTGCCCCTGCTTTGTTTTGCCATGGCACTGTTAAAGGTTTTTGCCGCTGTGTTTTTGCTTCAAGAGGGAGGAGGAGCACCTAAGGTATTTAGGGAGCTAGTCTGCAATCTTGGGAAGACAGCAGTGAAGTTGGTTGCACATGGTTTGCATTTGAAAGGCCGACTTTGCCAATAGGCAAGATTAGCTACCCTTCCATCTTCCTTCCCCCTACTTTAATGAAATCCTAGCATTTGCTTTTGGTACATGCCCAGGCAAGCTATCTCTTCACCCATATGAGTTGTTGAACTCTCCCTTTAAAGTATCTTTAGAGAAATTTGAGAATAATTAGCTATGGACTTAAAGTGTGTAGTTGTGGCATTTTTAGAAACCAGAAAACTTCAGGCATGACTCATATCAGTGGTTGCAGAGAGTAAAATGTGAGATAAACAAAGCATGACTAGAGAATGCAGTCTTCCTAGGAAAAGATGCAGGCATAACTGAGAAATTTTGCAGTCCTTTCTATGCTCTCTTTTCAACTCAGCCACTCTCGTGTATTTGCAGCTGAGCACCTTAAGCCTTGCAGATGAGTTAATGTGATGATTGCTGCCCCAGGAAAAGAATTCTGTAAAAGCTTGTGTTGGTAACATTGATGGCATCAAGAAAGCCATGTCTTCAGACAGCGTTTGACTGAAAACATTAAACATTTCTCAGATTTCTTCCCTTGGTTTGATGCCTGCAAAAACAGCATTTTCCAAATTACATGGCTTCAAATCCGTTTTGTAATAAGAAGATTGAGAACATAATCCATACCTTGTGATTTGGATCTCCCTCACAGAAGCTGGTGTCAGGAAGAACAAAATGTAAAACTGTAGCCTATGTGAACTTGTTGACAAGTTTGGATTTCGTAACTTGGCGTGATCTTGTAAGAGTTTTGCGGTGTAGTATTGAGGCTTCTAATTGCTGCTTTCTGCCGTGGGTAAGGATTGTTTCTGTAATCCACACTGCAGTGACAGTTCCTAACGTGTCTTTGGAGAGTCTCTTCTGGTATTCAGGCTGTCTTCCTGTTTAGCTAATGTGTGAAAGAATGGAGAAAGTTTGGGAAGTGATTATCATCCATCTCCCTAACGTGGCATTGCAGCCTTTTTTGCCATGTTGCTCAGTTTTTGTACCTTGTTCTCCTGGTGTTTAAAGTAATTTGCAGAGTAATCATCTGAGGCTAGGGTCAGCTGCTTTTTGGTTCCTGTCACGAAATCTCCTCAAGGCAGCAACAGGACTATTGGTCCTCTCCTATTGAATGTTGCCAATTTAGCAGTCCAGAGCTCCCAGTTTTACAGTGAAGCACAAACCAGCTTTTGTTGGTGTTAATTTTTAATAGGCTTGTCAGTGTTTAGGGACTTACACATGGTTAAGGTCACGAGAGTCTGTTCAGTAATTTAGCATTATTTCTATTATAAGATAGAAGGTATCTTGAAAGAGCAAGATACCTTTTTACAGTGTTGGTGACTTAAAGTAGTGCAGTTCTGAAAATACTGCTAGGCTATTTCCAGAAGCATTTATCCACTGTCTTGGATCCCTCTTTTGCTCTGAAGAAGCAGCTGTTGTTCATGACTGTTGAGCATGACCACTTGTCGCTAAAAGGGTCTGAGCCTCCACCAGGGCTGTTCCTAGCGCTCTTTAGAATGCTTTTTAATTCCTTCTGATTTTGGTGACAAGTTAAGTATACATACCAAGTGTAATCAGTGTGAAATACTTAACTGGGTAAGTACACAGGTGAAACGCAGACAGCACAAGGACTTCAGACTCACGAGCAGGGCGTATCGGTGGGCAAAGAGTTTCTTACCCAAGAGCTGAAGAAGTTCTGAGTGTAAAATGAAACAAACTGCAGCTCTTACATACAATCTCACAGTGGTCACTTGTAGACAAAAGCTCATGTAAGTCTAGCCCAGTTCCTGCATGGCCAGAGATTGAGGTTTTGAGGGTCTACTTGAGCTGTTGTTGTTGTGACAAAGGTACGAGACCTCTTAAGGCATACTCTGTTGTTCAGTGAATATCTGTTGCCATGGGAGCAAGTTTTGCCTCCATCTTAAGCCAGGGCAGAGGTTTGTTTGATGGTGGGCTTTTCTGCTGTTCTCTTATGGAGGCGTTTTTTTTAAGGTTTCCTCTAAGAAAAGGAAATACTTTCCTTGCCAGACAAACCTTTCAAAGTAGTCGACTGGTAATAAAATACATTTTAATAAGTGTTGTATTGCGTGGTTGTTGTTTGTATGAAACAGATTGAGGAGCCTGGTTCCTGGCCTTAAGCCTCTCACTCCTAACCTTAGTTTAAAAAAAAAAGGCTTCATTTGGCCTCACTTGGATCAGAAATTTCCCCAAAAAACAGTAGCTTTCTAAAGGCCTATCAGCAATAGGCATTTTCCGTCCTGCCTACTGTAATATAATTTTTCAGATTTTTGTTGGTACTTTTAAACATCTGCCTAACAAAATAAGTATTTACTGCACGTCTCTGTTTGGACTGTAGTAACTAACACTTTACTAAGAAATACCATATGCTTTATTTATAGAAAGGACAAAGTATTCAAAAATAACACTTGGAAATACCAGCATTTTCCATTATTATTGGTTATAAATTTATCCTCTAATGCACCAATTTACACTATACTTAGTTTACCTAGCTTGCAGTGTAAAATAATAGATGTAGCTTCAATTTGTGTCCCATTATGTTACCATGTTTAAATTGCTGATACAGTAAAAACATCTGCATTGATTTCTGAAGAAAACCTCTTCATCATTGCATTTGTATGTGTTATTACAGCAGGTAATAAAAAGCAGGTGGGTTTTTTTCTTTGTGTGGCTACTTGCAGACTTTCTGTGGTGGGAATGTGTTGTGTCTGTGGGGTGTCCAGATACCATGGGTGTGAGCATGGAAGACAGGAGAGGGTAGTAAATAGTGGTTTTGCTGCACCATACTCTGTTGTTATGTTTAGACTGGTGCTCTTGTATGTGGATACTTTTGAAATATCAAGGTTTGAACCTTCCTGAATAAACTGTGCAGTATTGGCACTGGTAATGAGGATGTGAGGGTGAAGGACGACTTTGACTTACTTGGGTGGAATATCTTCAAAACTGAAATAAAATTTTGTAAACATTTCAGCTTCCTCTCGTTGTGCTGTTAAAATCACTAGGTTTTTCTCTGCTTTTGTAACATAAATGACTACTTGTTTAGGTATATGAAATAACTCTTAAGTAGTATATTGAAGTCCATGTTAACATGTGCTCTTTAATGACACCTAATGATATTCGCTGAAGGGTTATGCTAAACCCAAAAGGGTGGTGCTAAACCAGAGAGAAAACATGTTACCCAGGCAACTACCCTTGTGCAGTATAGAGAAGTGAGCATATGTCTATGTAGTACACATTTTTTCAGCTTCTTTAAGCATTAAGAATCACACGTGTAATTGACTGAAAAATTACTGCTCAGTTACTGTATTGTATGGTCATAATAGAAGTAAATGAATACGTCGTCCTTAGAATAGATCTGTTGGGAATCACTAGCAGGCTAGTCTACTTAGGGAGCAAAAATACAATAAGAAGAAAATAGCTGGTTTAATTAACATGTAAAAATTGGGTTAATTTGAATTCAGCTGGCACAGCAGATATTAATGTCTCTTCTTTAACAGTCTGGCTAGAACTACACAATTTGTACACTTTTAAATCTTCCTAGTTCTATGAGTAATTGTTTTTAAAAATGGATATAGGGTTATTTTAAGCATTTATTTGTGATTTATTAGGGAGGTTATTGCTTCCAAGTGCTGAAAAAATATGCTTCTACTAGTATAAAATCTTGTAATAGTGTTAATACATGGAGTTTTAATCAAACCCAGGCCTAGTCACATAGCATATGTTCTTAACATGGTGCTGGGATTCTGCTGGGATAGGTGCTGTATTTCTTTTCTGTGCTGTAATCACTGTATTGTGAACCATTGGTAAGGACATGTGCAGGTTGTTTCACACAAAAAGCAGCTTTACCAAAATGATGTTGGCTGAGATTTTACATTTATAATTCCAAACAGTCCTATTCTAGAGTCTTGTCACCTGCTGTCCTTTTTGTTTTTCCTGTGTGCATGTATTATAATCTTTGGAACAGAACTCAGTGCTTTGGATCTGTTTACTGTTCTGTCAGGTATGTAGCCAATGATAATAAATAATAATAGCTTTTTATAGCCAGTAAGTCACATTGTAACAGTAAATATGCATAAATACAAAACTGAGTAGGTTGTGATAGATTGGTTCAAAATTGAAGGTAATGCTACTTTTGAAAAAATTTCTTTTGGCTTAGAAGGGATGGAAGTTTTCTTCCTTTGAAAGACTGAGTATCTGTGTAGTCTGTGTCTAATGGTGGGAAGTACTGAGAGCTCCCAAGGCATTTAAAGGCCTGATGGATTGCTTGTGTGCTAATGTGTGCATATGTAACCAGGTACAGACTTCTTTGCCAGTAGAGCTTAAGGCATTCCTATATTTTTGCTGACATCATTAATTTTGAGTTTAATCTTAAGAATACCTGAGGACTTTTCTTTTTATTTACTTCTTGCACTATGTTATAATTTATGGTGGCAAGATCCCAGAGTTAATTATTTGTTAGACCATTTCATACTCTGCATTTCTTTTACTTTTATTTATTGCAGGTGTATTGAGGGAGGTAATGTAGAACAGCTTTTAGGCCTTCTCTGTGCTGTGCTTTTTTAAAAAAATGTCCTCTTTTATTAATCTTCTCATGTTTTTGTGTTCCTCGTGGAAGTTGGCTTGTTACCTTGTGGATGTTTGGCTGCTGATGTGCAGCAAACACACTTCAAGTGTTGATCTAGGAAAGCCAGTGGATGTAATCTTTTAAGACTTCAGCACAGCTTATGATGCTGTCTCTCACAGTGTCCTTCGGGACAAAATGTCCAGCACACAGCTGAGTGGCCCAGTTCCCTGATGGGTGAGTGACTGGCTTGCATGTCAGGCACAAAGGGTTACAGTGAACAGGGTGACATCAGGCTGCCAACCTGTCACTAGGGTGTTCTGTAGGCTCCATCCTTGGCCCTGTGCTCTTCAACATCTTCATACATCACCTTGGTGCAGGACTCACAGGGATGCTAAGTAAGTTTGCCAACTGCTGACATCCTTGAGGGCAGAGAGGCCCTGCAGAGATACCTCAACAAACTAGGGAGACAGGCAATCACCAACCAATGAAGTGTAACAAGGGGAAGTGCCAGATTCTGCACCTGGGATGGGACAACCCTGGATGTACAGACAGACTGGGGAATGAGAGGCTGGAGAGCAGTGCCACAGAAAGGGACCTGGGAGTTCTGGTTGACAGAAAGTTAAATATGAGTCAGCAGTGCCCTGGTGGCCAGGAGGGCCACCCTTGTCCTGGGGGGTATCAGTCACAGCACAGCCAGGCAAGGGAGGGGATTGTCCAGCTCTGCTCTGGGCTGGGGCAGCCTCACCTTGAATAAAGTGTGCAGCTTTGGGTGCCACAATATAAAAAATTAAGCTGTTACACAGTGCCCAAAGGAGGGCAACAAGGATGGTGAAGGGCCTTGAGGGGAAGCCATATCAGGAGTGGCTGAGGTCTCTCAGCCTGGAGCAGACTGAAAGGAGACCTCATTGTGGTTTCAACTTCCTCACAAGGGAAGAGGAGGGGCAAGTACTAAACCCTTCACTCTCGTGACCAGTGTCAGAATTCAAGCAAACAGCATGAAGTTGAGTTCAGGGAGGTTTAGGTTAGATATTAAGAAAAGGTTTTTCATTCAGAGTGTGGTTGGGTACTGGAACAGGCTTTCCAGAGAAGTGGTCACAGCACCAAGCCTGTCTGAGTTCAGGAAGGACAATTCTCTCAGGTACATGTTGTGATTTTTGGGGATGGTCCTGTGCAGGGCCAGGAGTTGGACTCCATGATCCTGATGGGCCCCTTCCAACTCAGCATATTCTCTGAATTCCCATAAAACAAGTGACTGGAAATTGCTGTATAGTCATGGGTCATCATAACTTAATGGAAAATACATCTTTTCCAACTTATTCAACCTGTTAGTTCCTCACTATTTTTGCATACTGAGTAGAAGTTTTCATTGAATGGGCTGCAGTGTCACTTTGGACCAAAGTCCTAAGAATATAGTTGGTTTCCATTAAAAATCCCCTGGGTTTGTGTGTGTTTTTTGATATTGGATACACTGAATTTTGTGCTTTTCAGAAACAATCCTTGTTCCCCAGCTGCTGCCACATGAACCCATTAAAGTTACATGCCTGCTACACTGACATAAAGCAGCCTGAGAGACAGCAATCTTA
This sequence comes from Ammospiza nelsoni, assembly GCF_027579445.1. Taxonomy (NCBI): domain Eukaryota; kingdom Metazoa; phylum Chordata; class Aves; order Passeriformes; family Passerellidae; genus Ammospiza; species Ammospiza nelsoni. The sequence goes on along the minus strand of NC_080633.1, from coordinate 25,714,125 downwards.
ACTATCCCAGACTGCTAGCAGGCCCTGCCACCACATATTTGAAGATGATTTTAAACTCTACAGCCTAGACATTAAAGAAGCAGGATAAAGAATAGTTGGCCTTTGCCTCTTTAAGAACAGGAGTTTGATCTCCATTTGAACTCTTGGGTGTGATGCAGAGAAATTAGAATGTTCAAGGTCTTTGCTGTTATCAAACCTACTGCTGGAAACAATACCATGTTGTCTAATTACATATTTCTGCTTATGAACTAACTTCTGGAAGGACAACCCTGCTTTTATCTATGCCCTACTACTGTGCTAGCACATTAGGAACCAGGCTGTAATGATGAATTTGAATAAACTGCTCTTGGGCTGAGGAAGAACATGCAGACTACTGATTGAAATTTGTGACTCAACATGCAGGACTGGAGGGCTGTGATGGATGACTAATAAGTTGCTAGCAAACAGATAACACATTCTGATCGGTTCCTTCTGAAGTGAGTGGCAGCGTGTAGGTCTTGAATGGATTTGCTTTCCAAAAGTGCTAAGTACTGAGTTTTGAGGGAAGTTACTCATGTCTTTATTGGCTCTGTCTTGCCAGTGGAGGGAGGTAGGCTCCCCCAGAGGGCAGTTCAGTTAGACATTAAAGCTGACGTGAGTAGCCATGCTGAATGTTTTGCTTATTTTATGTTCTGTTGTGACTTGCTGAGAAGAATAATGCCTTGTTCAACAGACATTTCCGTTTAGTGATATAAAGGCTTCCTGACAGCACTGGGGAGAGGGCATTTTAGGATAAATTTTAATCCCTACTGAATACATTTTGAACATATTTTGGTTATGGTCTTATTTCTTTTGTATAATCAATATTATATTGTATTTCAGTTATTTGTGAGCAAGTTGGTTTCATAGTTATTGTTTTTTCCTTCATCCTTTAGGTTGATATCCTTTCAAGAGTTTGTGGCATTTGAATCAGTCCTGTGTGCTCCAGATGCATTGTTCATAGTAGCCTTTCAGCTGTTTGACAAGACTGGCAAAGGAGAAGTTACTTTTGGTAAGACATTCTTAAATGTGCATTCTTGATGTAAAAATCCATACCTATGCCAAAGTGTTTCACCTCTTGTTACTGTAGAAAACAGTGGTTCGTAGTGGAACTACACTAATGCCAAGCAACTTCATGCCTGCACTTCTTGAGTCATTTATCTATGCACAGTATGAAGCCAAGGTCATCATCATTGTTTTCTCTGGAGGACTGGTCACTTCTCTTTTTCTCTTCCCCAACATGCTTGTGCAGGTCCAGACCAGCAGTGATAGGTGACCATAGGAAATGATTGTAAAACTGCAAGGAAGTTTCCAGAAGACCTGGGTGAATGTTTGGTTTGAAATCATTACCCTGAATTATTTTTTTGTTTGAATTGGCTATATTTCAAGCTGACTGATTTCTAAGGCTTAAAACTGTTTTCTGTGAGATTTTATAGTAATAATTCATTATTATATGCCCTCTGCCATTCCCTCCCCCTGTAAAACTCAGCTGTGCATTGGAAGTGTGATGTTTGCACTGATAATGAGACACACTTAGGCCAGTTTAAAACTTGATTAAGAGGACTGTTTCTTTCTAGATATCCTAGAGATAGCCTTTGATATCTGCAGGACTATCTCCCACCTGCCTAATGATAAGGGCCTTTCAGTCTGAAAGAAGGATTCGGAATTTAGCAGTTTGGACTAATTTCTGATATTGAGCTTCCACTTGAAAAAGTATGGGGAATTTTTTTGCTGAGTACCTACTCTGTCTAAAATTGCTGTTTCTAATCTGCTACATTTGGACATGGTCATTCCTATATATCAAGTTTTATTGTTTGGTTTTTAAACCGTTCTAAGTAAATGGGAAATTTTGATGCTTTTGACTCTCTTGTCTTTCCAAAATATATGGTTCACACATCCATTGTGTTTTACTAGTATTTCCCACACATGTCTTATGCTCAGTTAAAAAAGCCCTTCTCTTTCCATTTGAACTAACAAGATTCTGTAACCACTGCTTGAAACATCATTGTATTCTTTCTACCATCTCAAAAAATCTTTATTTGAAGTTGTGGCTGGTGAGAAAACTTGCTGTCTCTTCTTGTGTCTTTTTGGTTTTTTATTATTTTGTTTGTGTGTTGAGGGTGTGAAAGATGTGCTTTTTGTTTGGCGTATTTCAGAAGTTACTACAGATGTTAAAGAATTTTCAGAAAAAAAATCTGTAGATCATAACCTTGATGAAGGAAGTATTTTGTGCCTAACAGTTTTGTGTATGTATATGGACAGAGAAGCAGTGCTTTAAAACAGGAGGGAATGCATATTTTACTAGGGTTTTGTTCCAGTGAAGGCAGACCAGAGCTCTGGAATGCCTGTGATGTGCAGTTTCTTGTCTGTGTCAGAGCCCCTGGTTGCTTGGAGCGCTCATTAATAATCTAGGAAGAACTGTATTTGTTTGATCTGAATGCTGAATCAGTCTGACTTAACTTTTTAACTCTTGGCATTCTTGTTCCTACTTTTCCTGCTGTCAGATGTTTCCCTTGGGGTTTGACACAGTGAGTCAAAGGATTTGTTTGGCATTTGAAGTCCATTGAAGTCCTTCTAGTGATGAGAGAAAATCCCATGCCAGACTGTATTTAAGGTATTTGAAAGAGGAGACATGCCAACATTGGCAGAACCTCAGATAGCTTTTGTTTAATTCCTTCATCTCCCCTTTTGAAACCATAGATGTATTTGTAACTTCTGTGTACTACCTTGTGGCTACCACCCCAGTAAATGCCTGGACTGGGGAGGACGGAAGAGCTGTCTCTGTGTTGTGCATTCTCAGCAGAAATGGTTGACCTTTAGACAAGCTAGTTCCTTACTTTATATCACAAGGAGCAAAAAGGACTTTATTTTCCTGCTATTATGAAAAAAACCCCTAATATTTTCATAAATACATTATTAAAATACTATCCTGTAACTTTGCCACTCAATGCCTCAGTCATGCATTGCATAATTTGAGGCCAATTATGAGATCTTTTTCCATTCACTTGAATGAGAGTAGTATCAAGTCCTTATCAAGGTTAGGAGACTTAAATAGGGGTTTTGTATACTGTGGAATTACAGTGTGAAAGGAACAGAAGAATAGGGAAAGGATAATTTTTCAGTATACTGCTCTTAGGTGTAGTATCTCAAGGCTCTCATTTTGAGTCTCTGTCTCATTTTATTGTTGTAAAGAAACAGTATGGCTTGTCTTTGCAGTCATTTTTTTTTTCTGTACACTAAAATAATGATACAAATATTTTAGCTTATACCAAGCAGAATAGTTCCCAGCAGTGGATTTCACATTTTCTACCATGGAAATCCGTCCAACTCTTACTCTTTTACAGGTGCACCTGGCTTGGTATCTTTGTTAATGGAATTAATAATGAGCTTTATGCCAATGAACATGTACACTGAATGTGAGATCCAGGCTGTAGATACTCAGAGAAATGTTCTTGGTAAAGAAGTTCCAATTTATCACTTTGCCCTTAGTTTCTTGAAAAATGCTGCACTCTTACTTTAGCTTCTGGATTGGAAATGGATTTGCATTTTAGCCGTATGTTGACATCTCTACAATTTTAAATGTTTCATTTCTTTAAAGTGGCAAGTTAACTGTACCTGGTTCTTTGACAGAGCTATTACCTATTTAAAAGGGCTGATGTGCAAGCAGTGTGGGTACACGGGGGGGTGGGAAGTGTTTCTAGTTTATTGCTTTTTGAGGTGAATTAAATGGCCACTAGTAAATTAGTGGCTAGTGGCTGGTTGAGACTACACCTGGCCATTGCATCATGTTGTAGATTTACTTTCTGCTGAAGTGTCAAAGCTTTGACAGTTTGTAAGGAGTTAAAGCTCTCAGCAGGAAAGTTTAAATTCGAGGCAAAGAGCAAACCATTGCTTCTTACTGTTGAGTGTTGACAGGCACATAAAAGCTGATAATGTAAGTCCAGGGGTTTAAGAGACTTAGTAGAGTTGCTTTTTTGTCGTGTGACTGTATTTTAATGCCTCATTAAAGAAGCAGAGCCCTTTGAAATTCTTTACTAGATGGCATTTAAAAAAAGGTGAGATGGTTGCATTAAAAAGTGTTGAAAAATGAAGTCATTGTAATCTTCATCTTTAATTTTGGATGGGTAAAATAAACAATGTTACCTAACAGTTCTGAGCTGTGAATAACACAGTAGTGATACCCAGGAACTGGAACCTACATTTTCTAATACCAGTTCTCACAAGCCCTAGTGTAGGGCAAAATAAGTGTTGTCCATGTTGATTTTGCTAAGAGAGTTAGGAAAGGAACAATAAGAGCTGTGGTTGCATGAGTCTGTGCTGCCAACCATTATTGAACCTGCTTTAAAGATTTTAATTCTGATTTGTATTAAAGTAGAATTACCCACCAGACAGACAGAAATCTTGCTTTTGTACTTAATGAAATGGAGCTGTGGTATAGTGTGTGGTTTTATGGTTTTGGTTTTCTTTTCTAGACGTCCTCTAGTTCAATCTGAAGCTGTTTCAAAATGGATGCTGTGTTGTGCTGCTTTGAGAAATATGAGTATGCTGTCAAATGTCAGTCCTTTATTAAAAAAAAAAAACGAAACAACAAAACAACAACCTCCCCCCAAATCCAGCAAAAATATTAAGGAAATTAGGAACCCAATCTCCAAATTTTTCTTTGTTAAGTGTAGGAGCTGCAGATTCGAGCACTGGATTTTGCTTTTTTCTTTAACCAAAATTTTATTGGCAGCTGTTGTGGGTCTCTGCTTCTGTTATTAATTATATCAGTACATTTGTTAGATAAACACATTAGTTAAGGATACATCTTACTAAGTGCTCCTGTTAGGTGATACCTGATACTTGAATTACCTGAATACTTGTTTGTAAACTTTCTAAAAGGACATAGCTCTTAAGAGAAGTTTAAATAGCTCCACAGCTATTGTGATGAGCTTCAGAGTTTTTTCCTCTATGAAAATGTTCTGTTATTTTTTTAATATACAAAAATTGATTGCCAGAGTTTCATAATTACTTTCAGGACCGAAGAATTAACTTCTGATCGTGCGACGTAGCTCTTGCTTTCATTACAGAGGATTACTTGTTTTATGCTTTGCACTGCAATTGCTGGTATGACTTGGTTGATTTATGGAATCTGTAATTCTTTTTATCTCTTGCACAACACCTAGCTTAGTGATGCCCACTCTGGTACACCGAACACCATGTAAAGCAATGGAAAGCTAAATCTGAACCAACAAAATAAATTGCTGTAGCTGTAAGCTTTGATCTCTTGATTAACTGTAGTATTTAGTATTTATCAGTGATACTTCCATTGCTGGTTCAAATTGCCTTGAAACCAGTTGTAGATAGTGATTTGTTAGCTTACACATCACAGCTTCACCTGTGCAGTGAACATTTGCTGATGTACAAATGACAGCTGCCTAGATACAATGGATCCAGTGGCAACATTGCAGATGTGAAATCTGTTCAGTCTCTGATATTTTTTGTTGTTTGTACAGTGTTGGATTTTGCACAAATAATTGCCACTTTTAATTACAAAAGGATGTGAATTAGACTTGTTAGTATATTTATTTTCTTCAAAACAATTTTTGAAATCTTCTCAGACTGTTTTTTGAGAATTTCATTTCTAGACATATGTTAATTTGGCAAGTTTTTGTTTTGTTTTTCTCTTTTAACTAAAATATTATATAACCAGGCAGACTTGGATGCAAGCAAATAAAAACCAGCCTGTTTGGATACAAAGTGAATCTGTTGTTCTAAATATTAGGAGAAGCTTTGTCCTGTTACACTGTTTGGTTTCATTTGGTCTAGAAAATGCAATTGAGTTTTCTACATAATCCAGAACTGAAATTCAGTGTTTCAGTTTGTTCTTTGTTGTTGGTTTTGTTCTGTTGCTTTGTTGGCGATGGTAAGAGAACCATCAAATAATTCAGACTGGAAGTGAATGTGGCCCTATGGGTCAAACCCTTGCAGCACCACCATCAAGACCAGTGGCTCAAGGGGAAATATCTAATCAATTTCTTTAAATAATCTCTGAGCTGGAGATTCTGCAGCCTCTATGAGCAAGCATTTCCCAGAGTTTTATCACTATTATAGTGAAAAACTAAATTCCTGAGTGGAAAACTAAATTCGTGATGCCTGATTGGGATTGCCAATGTTCCAGCTTGCATCCATTGCCTCTTGTCCTTCCGCTGTGCATCTTTGTCTTCCCTTCATCTGTTGGGTAGCTGTAGACAGCAATGAGCTCCTCCTTTGCATCTCCCATCTCCAGCCTAAGAAAACCCCATTCCATCAGCCTCTCTGTGTATGTCACATGCATCATCCCCCAGCTGCCTTGTATGGACAAAACAGAAGTGATGTTCTGTTTTTGTTAGCAGGTTGTGCTGTTTACCTTGGTGGAAGTCATCTGGTTGGGTTGTTTTGTTTCTTTTTTAAATTGTTATTATTATTCAGGGCAAGAGGACTAGATTTATTTTTTATGCCCACAGAGGGCCTAGTGCTTTTCAAACTTGAGGAGTTAGGGTGCTGGCAGTTTGTTGCTAACTTCTAATGAGGCCAGGAAGGGTAACAGAAAAATGTAAGGCTGTTGCTAGTGAACTGAAATTATGGATAGCTGCAGTTCAACTAGAAATAGTTTTAAGGGATTGCATTCTGGAAAATTTATGAAGACATTTTAAGTAAACAAATTATGTAATATTCCAGGTGTAAATTTGTATCATTCCCCCTCACAAACAGTGGAGATAGAAGAAGCAGACAACTTTGAATCCAGATTTTTACTTGCTGAGGGCGATGGTACTTTTGGAAAGAGCCTGCTTTTTTTGCTCTTTGCTTTCTTTTTTTTTTTTTTTTTTTTGGTAGTATTTTCAATATTTAACACAGGTAACAGAAGTGCACAAGCATCTCAGTCAAAAATTAGGGCCAAATTGAACAGGAAGCTGTATGAATATGCCATGAGAAAGTGAATTAGTAGTTTTCAGAAGTGACAAGGGCACAAGCAACCAGAGGAGGGGGAAGATAAGAGGATAAAAAAGACAACAGTTTCAGCATATTTGTGAAGTTGAAGCTTATCATGGATTTTTTTGATTGGGAAAAATCATGATAGCACAAGCATGTTCTGTGTTATAGTGTTTTCATTAATGTGAAATTAATCTTCAAGACTTCTCTGTCCTGGTTGAAAAGTTTGTCTAGGGCAATGACTTATGTTCAGTAGCTAGTGTCTCTGTCCTGAAAGAGAATGCATGCTGAACATTTTTTAGGATTGGTATTGGATTTCATGGTTTGCTGCAGGCATTTTGAGGGATCTGTTTGGTAGTTATATTCTTTAAAGTCTACTTGCAACATTTGATAGACATTTATTTACCAATACTGGTCTTCATCTCACCTCTGTGTACACCAGGTGCTGCACAGCCTTTGTTGCTTCTTTCAGCCCCAAAATGGTTGTGGTTCCCCTCGGAATAGAAGTGACCTGCTTTAGTGGGAGACTCCAGGCTCCTGCTTCTCCACCCTGCTGTGGCTGCCTCTGAGGATGCTGGCACTCCAGTGGGGCTGTCACACTACAGTCTTTTTTAACGCCTGAGGGTGTGCCAAGTTAACAAATGCATTTCCTAACAAGTATCAACAAGTATCATAAGATTTTTGCTTCTCATTGATGGGCTCCAGATGCTGGTATGTCATCTGGAGGTGAAAAAACATCCATTTTTTTATATATGTGGACCTTTATTGCACCTCTTTAATGATTAGGTTTTATTACAAAAAGAACTACCCTGATTTTTGAAACTTTCCAAGTGATAAATGAGTGTTTTTTTGAACAACTGAACGTAGATGTATGGGAATATCAGATTGGCATGTGTGTGCTGTATGGTATCTTGTCAGAGATCTGAAGAACTGCTTGGAAGATGTTCCAGTTCAGTGAGTTAAAAATCCTCTTTTTACGGACGACCAACCATAGATTTGCACAATTGACTATAATGGCTCCAATTTTAAAAGATAGAGGTAACAGAGAGCACTTCCAATAGGTGGGGTAGTTCAAGAATACTACATGCTCAGATGGCTAAAATATTGTGCTTTCTGCTGCTACTTCATGCTACTTAAAAAGAAAAAAAAATTGGTGTGGGAAAGGTGGGAACACGCCAATTTGAGAGTCAGGTTCAACTGTATGAGGTCACTCTTCAGTTAACAGAGTAACTCTTTGGTAAGCTGAGGGTCTGCCATCTGTATATCCTGTAAACTCCAACATGATTACTAGGCAGCACTTGGGGAGGCACCAAAAGCTTCTACACCAGAACATATTTTAAACCATGTCAGGAGCTGTATATCACTTCAAGCTTGTTTTTTATTAAGATTTTTCCCTATCCCATTTTCAAACTGGCCTGGAATTGCAGATTAGAAAGTAGAAACTTCAGCAAGTTCTAGGAGCCAGAAAAGTGTTTTGTTATTACAGATTTTAATATGAAACTTCAGGTAGCAAAATACACATATTTTTGTGATGTGTGTAATTTAGTTTTCTAAATTGGAAAATCTGCTGTTACCTAGCAGTTAATGACTGTATTTCCCTAACATTTGGAATTCAGGACCTGATTTAAGAAGCTGATAAAAGAAAACAAAACTGAGAATATGCTGGAAGTGCTCAAAGTGAAAATTACAGTTTAGATAGGTTTGAGGGTAGATAGTTAGACATTTTAATTGAACTAAAATAGTTTTATACTAATACAGTACTGTTGTGGGAGTACATTTTGTGGTGTGTTTGAAATTGAAGTATTTAAGTGAGGGAAAATGTGTGTTAATGCTTTGCAAGAAAGTGATTTTTTTTAAAAATATCATCTATCTAAGTAAAATAGCTGTTAAAGATATAAAGCTTTCAAGTCTATGCTGGAAAGTAAAGTGTAAAGTTCATGGTTATTTCTTGAGCCAGGAGTTTGCTTTTATCACTTTGGTTCATATATTAAATTGCTGTAGCAAACAAAGATGTGAATTCTGAAGTAAATTTTTTTATTGCTGGACAGCTACAGTGAAATTAGTCCCTGCTGGTGTAAAAATAAAGAGGTGTTGATTCTGTCTACATCTAAAAAATATACTTTCAAAATAAATAGTTTGAAAGAATTTCAGATTTAATATGTCAGGTATTCAGATACTTATGGACTATACCCAGTAAAGATTTTAGTAGCTTGTTCTGTTAAGTGGCTTTCCTTAGACACAAAATACAGTGGAATAATGACTTTCAGAGTTTTCCTTTTAAAACCTAAAATTTGTAAGTCCAAATTTCATTTGGAGAATATTGGTGCTCCTTGCTGTGTCAAGTGCATCTGTAGTAATTCCAAAGCATGCTTTATTTCTATTTTACTTCTTAATCACAGGACATGGAATGTCATAGGAATGAAAATGGAATGGAATAACAGGAATGACAATGTGAATGCAGCATGCTTGTTTGTGCAATAAGTGTTTAAACATATACATCAGTACAGTGCAGAGAAGAAGGTTCCCAGGAATTAAGGGACCAAAAACCCCCACTGTAAATCAGCAGGCAGATCACCTGGAGGGAAAATAAACCAAGTCTTTCATGCAGTGATCAGAAATGAATGGCAAGGCTGCTATTTTTTAGTTAGAGACTGTGGAGAGACAAACAATTATTTGTTTTAGAACCTTGCAATTTATTTTAAAATTGAGTTTCAGAGTTGAATTTTTTAAAAGATGGATAAAAGTGACAGCATGGATTTCTGAAAATGACTTCAACCTGTTGCTTATTTTGCTTTCTTACAGCTCTGGTTCAAGCAAAGCAAACACACAAATTGTATCTTTTGCTAGCTCTAGATTGATTTTGTGCTGTTGTGGCTCTTGACATGGAAGCCTTAACATTTTGCTTTTTTTAGAAATGAAGCAATTAAACAGTGTTCTGAACTGAATTTTAAAGCTTCCATTTATCGCATATTTTGGTTAAATACTTGTTCAGGATCAAAGCACAGTTGCCCAGAGAAGCTGTGGAATCTCTGTTGTTGGAGTTGTTCACAGAATGACAGCGTGGGTCAGGTTGGAAGGCACCGCAGTGGATCATCTGCTCTAACCTTCCTGCTCAAGCAGGGTCATCCCAGAGCACATGGCACAGGATTGTGTCCAGATGGTTTTTGAGTAATTCCCATGAGGGAGACTCCACAGCCTCTCTGGGCAATCTGCTTCAGTGCTCAGACACCTCAACAATGAAGTTTTTCATCCTCACGTTCAGGTGGAACTTGCTGACTGAGCAGTACTGGGGCCAGTCTTGTACCTTGTGGAATGCCACTGGTGACAGGCCTCCAACTAGACCCTGTGCCACTGATTATGACCCTCTGGGATTTCAATGTTCCCTTATCCTGAGTCAGAAATTCATGAGGGGCTGTTCAAACCTCATCTGGCCATGGCCCTGAGCAACCTCTTCTGGTTGGACTTTCTTTGACTGGACTCCATGAAATCCAGATGTCCTTTCCATTACAAATTACTGTCTAGCTCTGAAACAGATTCCTTTAAAAAAAAAGTCTAAGCAGACATCATAACTCCTAGCTACTGAGGCACACCTCAGCTTCTCTGTGTTTTGCTGTATTTAGTTAAGTGACTTGTGGATAGCTGTGGAACTTCCAACTGCAGGTTTAATGCAAAACTACATTTTTTTCATTGTCCATTTTTTGTTTTAATACTGGATTTAGATGATTAGGAGATGACACTGTTAGAACTGAACAGCAACTTGGAGTGAGCTCTGGTACATAATTGGATACATTTTGATGGTTAAATCAGAAGCTAAAACGCTTCCATTTTTTGGTGTAGTATGAATGGTTTTTAATATCTGAATTGGGCAATCTGCCTAGAGATGAGACTTGAGTCAGTGATGTGGTAGATGAATGGGTAATGAGACCTAGCAATGGAAGAAGAAGAAGGCTGGGTAAAGGAGTTTGTGCACCACAAATGGTTGCAACAAGGAAGTATGGGGTATGAATAAAAAAGCAGTGGCAAAGAGGATACCACGTCTCATGCCATCAAAGAATCAGTAGAAGCACAGTAGGCAATTTTCCAGTCAGCTGCCTGCACTGTATAATCCAACATGCATTCTGTCAGAAAAGCCTCTGGTAGTAGTTGCCAAGTCATATTGACATCAATATACAGTATGATTGTGAAAAGATCAAGTTGTGTGGATTCTCTTACTGTATCTTCACTGATGTGGTAGTCTGTGTTTTCCAGGTCATAGGAAAAATTAAGTGCACATCTTTAACTTGGAATGTTTAGAGTGATACTTGTACTTACATGAACTTCTGAGACATCCTTGTGGCCTTTAATCTCTAAAACAGCCAAGGGAATGCAAATGGTCTGGATAGAGACCTTATTATATTCCAAATTGGCTTGATGAGGTTTTCACTTTCATTGCTGTGCGTTCCTTTACCTTTTGTAATGCCAATAATTAAACATTGTATTTAGTCTGAAGTTACCATTCTTTTCATTTCCTGACGTTTGGGCATGTCTTGGTCATGTGCCCCTGCAGTCCAGACACAGAGGTGTCCTGGGCTGCATCAAAGGCAGCATGTCCATGTCCACCAGGGTGAGGGAGGAGGTGCTGCCCCTCTACTGTGCTCTGGTGAGACTCCACCTGGAACACTGCATCCAGCTCGGGGTCCCCAGCACGGGAAGGACATGGACCCGTTGGAGCAACTCCAGAGGAGGAAACCCATGATTTAAGGGAAAGTGGAGAGAATTGGGGTTGTTCAGCCTGAAGGAGAGAAGGCTTTGGGGTGACCTAATTGCAGCCTTCCAGTACCCAAAGGGAGCCTATGAGATAGGGAAAGGGAGAATGCTTTTAAACTGAAAGAGAGTAGGCTTAGGTTACTAATATTGAAGAAATTCTTTACTGTGAGGATGGTGAAACAGTGTAACAGGTTGCCCAGAGAAGCTGTGGATGCCCCATCCCTGGAATTGTTCAAGGCCAGATTGGATGAGGCTTTGAGAAACATGGTCTAGTGAAGGGTGTCCCTGCCCATGGCAGGGCAGTTGAAGCTAGATGATCTTTAAGGTCTCTTTCAACCCAAACCATTCTATGATTCTATGTTTCATTTTCTTGAGATGGAATTTTAATTTTGGGCTCCAGCCAAGGAGGGTTTACAGGACACATAGCTGTGGGAGCAGGACACATTGTTCCTTCAAGGTGGCTTATGCATGATAATAAATTAAAATAAAAGTACAAGGGCATATTTAAAGGAGACTGTGCAACTTTCTTATGTTAAAAATTAGAAGTAAGAATTGCATGGAGCTTTGCCCCTTCAAAACCAATTGAGACACATTTTATACTAGCTAAGTTTCTGGTATCTCTTACCTTGCATCAGGTAAGAATACACCTTTTTTCTTTGACAAAGGCAAGTCTGGAGTCCTGCCACAGCTTTTGGTAAATGATTATTTGTTCCTAATCTCATCCACAAAATATCAGTGGCTTGCTCTGGGGGAATTTTGGAGATGGGATGAGAGGGAAAGAGGAAGCAGGTGAACATCTGATTTCTCTGTGAATGTTTTTATTTCTCTGGAAAAGCAGTGGTCACTGCCAGAAAGAGACAACCTTTATTTCCTCTTGTATGCAGGCAGGACAAGCTGTCTTTTTCATGCCGGTTGCCTTCTTTGAAGAAAGTCTGGCAGAAAGCAGGAACTTTATAAATGTGATCTCCAGTGATATGTGGCAAGGTGCCTTGATCTGTGTCAGTAGGAAGCACCCTAAATGAAAGGCTTCAAGTAGAGGGATAGGACCTCACCCTGAACCAATAGATTTCTCTCCCACTGCTTTGAGAGTAGAATTTTGCTCTGGGAGAATGCTGGCAGACAAGATCCAAGCTGGCTGTGATGGAGCTTAAGACATGAATGAACAATGGGGCTGTCCTGGGGGCACTGACTTTGCTTGGAGAAAATTCTCATAGGACATTAGGACTTGGAGTTATGAATTTCATGAATTTGAGGTTAACTGGGGTTAGTCTTTCTATTTGTAGGTTAAATCCAACTTGCTCTTTCACCGCTGATTTCCTGGGATCAGTGAGTGCTGTGTTTTTAAAGCTGAAACTACAGACTAGTTTGTGAGACAGGAAGAGGTCTGCAGTTTCATTTCTGCTCTATCACTGAAGCCTTCTTGCTTTAGAACAAGCTGTTCTTGTGGGTAATACCATGTGCAGGGCTTTTGGGTCAGTGCAGCAGGACACATGCCCCTTTCATCTCTTTGTGACTGTTTTTTTTCCTGTGTCTTTATTCTTCTTTTACTTGGGCTCTTCTTGACATCTTCCTGGCTCTCAGCTGTGCCACTTCACTCACTTTTACCTGCTTCCTTGCCTAATAGAGGGGATTCCACCCTGGCTATATTTCCCCAAGTCAAGAGAGCTGCTGTGCCTGCCTGGCATGGACTGAACCAGAAGCCAGAACTCAGCATGCACAGGAGACACAACCTCATTGCCCCAAGGAGTCAGCTCCCACCTTTGCTTGTGGCACTGGAATGGAGTGGAAGGTGGCTCCCAGTCCCGCCTGGCAGGCAGAGGCTGGCTCCAGTGGGGTGATTCCCAGCTTGTTCTGAACACAGGCAAGCACTAAGCTGTGCTGATTTCCTCAACCCCAGGCACCAGCCGTGCTTGGGAACTGGCTTACAGCTCTGCTGCTTGCAGAGACAGACAGGAGCTCGTGGTTTGCACTCCTGGTCTTTATTCCACAAAGCGTGAAGGGAGCAGACCAGCTCCTGGCCCAGCCTGTGGGTAGGGAGTGACTCCTGGGAACCATCTCTCCATGCTCAAAGGAGCTCACAGGAGACAAGAACTGGCTCTTGGCTTGCATTGCTGGAAGAGTCATACAGCAATTAGGAGAGCACAGAGCAGCTGGGAACCTCTGGCCTTAAGCTTGTCTTCAGAGGATTTCTCTGCCCTATTTTTTTGGCTGAGACAAAACTATCATATTGAAGTGGGCTCTGTCCTTTGAGACAAATACTTGCTCAGATCTCTCTGCTGTTTTCATTACTTACAGTATACACTGTCTAGTTGCAGAAACGTGTGGTCCTTACTACTGATTGTGTATCAAATAGTTGCTTTTTCACAGAAACGGCTGTGTGTTACCAGTCTGCCAAGGATGTAGTAAACTGTTGCCCAGTTGTGACTACTAAATATGAAGCTTGTATTTAGGTGTGATCATACTTGTCACAGTGCCCCCCTCTTTGTAAAAGAGATTTAGGTTTAAAATCTGTATAGTTCTGGCAGTAAGTTTTTATTCCTGCTTACCATGTCTCCCCCCATCCCCTGGCCTGCTTGTCAGTGCTCCATAAGTAACTCCAGAAAACTGGATCTTGGAATAATGGTATTTTTGCAGTTGATTTGTTTGAATGTGGTGAGCTCTGGGAAAAATATAAAAGCATGAATTATAGTGATACAAAACTGACATTGTTAGCAGCTTGAAAAGATTATGCTGAAAATTAGCTAGCTTTAATAATCTTTTTATAAATTGTCTTTTAATTTTAATTTTCCCTTGCTTGAACTTGAAATATCTGAGCTCCTTTTAAATAAATGCTGTGCATATAAAACTTCACAAGTAAAAGTATTATTCAGGAACTATTTGTGAGGGTGATGATTTGGGTAAACAAAAAACATTAGGTTTGCTTTACAATGTGTTACTAATTTATATGAACAATATTGCTTTCCTGTTATAAAATATCATATTTGTTTATATGTTTGTCTCTGTTGTTATTTTATTTTATTACTAAATGAACACTTTTCTTTTCTTCCCAGAGGATGCCAAACAAGTTTTTGGCCAGACCACGATTCATCAGCACATTCCTTTTAACTGGAATTCTGAGTTCGTACAGCTGCATTTTGGAAAGGATAGAAAAAGACACCTAACCTACGCCGAGTTCACTCAGTTTTTACTGGTGGGTCTAATACAGTATGGCTTGTCAAGAGTAATGGGAAGGAAGCAAGAATCAAAGTATTTGCAGACTTGCCAAATATCATGCTGGTAGCAAAGTTGAAATACATACCAAGTGTAGGCTTTTACAATCAGAGTGCTGGACTTGTATAGTATGTTGATAAATAGGATATGCTATTGGTAAAACTTCTGATTCAGGCTGGTTTTTTTTCCTTTTCCTTTGTTTTTGCACCTGTATGCAGAAGGTGTTTTTTTTCTACACTGTTGTGTAGATACAGACATGAAATTAAAAAAATAGACTTTGATGTCTGAAAATCTCCTGTATTTTTAAATCTACTAGTCAAAGAATGTTAAATAACAATATTGAACATTTTGGACTCAACTTGCCAGACTCATATTAAGAAGTATTTCTGTCTGTGAACAGTATGTTTGCCAAACATATATTTAATTCAGAGCTGATAGGCAGTAACATTTGTTAAAAGTAATTTCCATACACTTTACTTTTGATCTTTTTTGAATTAAGCTTATCTTAGAGAGAAAAAATTTGCTTGTACCATATAAAGAATAAAATGCTACTTTTTGCAAGGAATTCTCGTCTGTTTGTACTTTCGGGTACTTTGTTACAGGAAGTAAAATATGCTAATAAAAAAAACACCCTATTATCTGTATTTCAGCAGTACTATTAAAAATAGTCTTCAGTAGGAAAAGAGGTGAAACACGTGAGTTTCTTATTTGTATTCCTCCTGAATACTTAATGCCTGTATTAGTATTTACACTAGAGAATTTTAAAATGGGAACCTGCTTCAAGACTGCCAGGTTTCTTTTTTTCTTGTTTACACAAGTATGTTAGTTCACAGTAGGAGGTGGTATCATTTTGATGAGGAATAATTAAGATAATGCTATTGAGACAAATGTTTCAAATTGACTTTGTAGAACAGAGCCTAATTAACTTTGTATGAAGAGGACGTCAGGTATCACATGATTAAATCATATTCCCTTAGGCTTTGTATTGACTATTGTAACTCCTAAGTAGCTAAGACATAAACCAGTTTTGTGACAGAAATAGGAATCAGAACCTCTTTTGAATGAAAAAGCAAATGTGCTGCTTGATTAGGAAAAAATGCCTCTGGCAACGTGTTCTGGTATCTCCTTCCAGCTACAGAATAAGACTCGGAAATGTATCTTGATTTTGGTGATTTAAAGTCAGTTTTAAAAAAATACCAGTCCTGTTTGCTTGATCTGTTTGCTTAAAGATATGAGGAAAACCTGTAGAAAAACTCAGAATAAAAATGCAACACTTGCTAACTATTAAAAAAAACCCCCAAAAATATGTGTGTGCAAGGGTTGTTGAGAGAGGTTAAGAGAGTTTAGAGTCACAGACCTAAAAGAGCTTGCAATGATAAGGCTAGGTATTTGGAATATTTAGGTTCTATCTTTGGGTTCTTTTATTTTTTAAACTTTATTAGGAAAAGCAAGCACTGAGGGAGGAGTTTTCTAACTTTGGAGATTAGTCCCAACTATTAGGCTTTCTTCTCATCTTGTGGAGGGATGTTTCTCTTACTTGAAAGGACTTTACTTAGACGGGATGATACTGTGGGGATAATTGGTTGTGCTGGAAGGTATCAGTGGTCCTAATGAACCAGCCAGCCCTTTTGGTGATGATCCATATAGGTCAGAGCATAACACAGGAGAATAAGGATGACAATTCTGGGTGTCTCCAGAGAGGTGAGAGGCACTCCGGAAAAGTTCTAATGCTGCTAATAAAGATGCTCTCAGCATTGGTGCAGGCAGCACGGATTTTCAAATAAATTAATTGCTGAAGCTGCCTATTACCAGTACAATCTATTAGGATGCTCAGTCAGTCACAGTAATTGGGCACATCTGTTTACCCACTTTCTAGAACTGTAAATCCTTGAATCACAAAAGTTTCCCTGCTGATTCTTGCCTTGCAGCGTTGTATTACAGACACTGAAGTTTGGGCACAGAAATAGCTCTCGGCACAAAGTGGAGAGTTACTGCTCACAGGCGTGGAAATCTTCCTTTAAGCTTTGTAACCTTTGGTATTCAGCTTTTCCTTCTGACATTCTGCCTGTGCATGAGTCAGTCTTTTTAGTCTGATGTCTAGACCTTGGACCTTAGACAGCAGGAGACCACAGTGGATACCAAATTACCTTTCTGCATTCCTGATGTGTGAATGCACTTTACATTGCCCTTAACATGGACCAGATGGTTCTGTAAGGCGCTTCAGGTACTGCTTTGTAAGTACAATGCAATTTGCAACTTTTAATGGAATAATCTAGCTAGATTCATTCCTTTACATTGGGTCCTATTATGTCACATAAACTTGTTCCATGATCATTATCTGTTGAAGCATTTGGACTAATCATCACTTCTGGCAAAGCTCAAGGTAGTTGGAAAATAACATTAGTGTGTTTTATCCATGCACAAGATGGATCTCTTGTGGCTTTAAATATGAAGTGTTTATATGGGATTCTGAATATTTATATTCTTCCAGCACTTCTTCTGTCTGCAATAAGAGAGATGCCTTAAAGTATAGCCTCCAAACTCCTTGGCTTTAATGCAGTTAACAATCTATTTGCATCAACCTAAAGCTCAAGGTGTGTTATTTTACCCAGCTTATTTGCTAGCTTAAAATTAGCTCATCTATCTATACTATATATCATTCATATGTATCTGTTTGGATATGATCCTGTTCCATCATAGTGGCAAGTCTGCCTTATGAAGAGCAACATCAGCCCCTTTCTCAGCATGTAAAATCTATTTCACACAATTAATTTTAACATATGCTTATATGTGGGCCTGGTAAAACCATTTCTGCATTGTCTGGGAATTTATTTACGCCCAGAATATTAGTTGAATTAGTATTCTCTATAATTGAACCTTGGGATCTACTCCAGTGGCAAAGATTGTGTTGTATCTGGTGACTTGTAGATCCATTGGGATGGAATGCAAGCATAAAATTTTATCTAAGTGGAAGGTAAAGAAGCTTTTAATGAGCTATAAGTGAAAGCTGAGGTAAAATCTCTAGGTAGGAAATAATTTCATTAGAATTCTGGTGCCAGCATGCCTGCCATGATGTATGAATTAATTTTTCACAGAGTCTTATGCTACCTGGGGGAATTCTGGACTTCCAGCATCAAGGAAGATGCTTGTTTTGGATGTATATCTAAGTTTACAGAAAGTCTAGTTGGAAAAGGTTCTTTAGGATGTGTAATTTGTATTTCAAAGTAATGACGATTGTAGTTCTTTAAATCTGAGTCTGTCTAGGTAAAATAATATGGGACAGAAATAAAATTTATAAGTATAAATAAAATAAAATCATTTTAAGTCAGATAGCATCTCTGAAGACAACAGCTTTGCTTTATTGTTTTTCAGTTTATTTTTAAGGTGATATTTTTATATTAGCTGCATATACACAACATATGTTACAACATCTGATCAAGAATTTCCTGATAAATTGCCAGTAGCTAGTGAGCTCTTTTTGAAACATGGTTTTGCTGTGAGTAATCTCAACTTTCAGGCATGGAGGCTGCAGGTATGGATAGCCTTTTGGGGTAAACACTTCAAGGAGTTTATTGCATTGATGGCATTGTGCAGTGATTAGAAATGTCTGGTTTGTTTGTGACAGCAGGGATTGTGTGTTACCATGTGATTGTCTGCATGTTCTTGTGTGCCATACTGCTGCCATCCGTGGTCATGGCTTGGAAATGTCATGTGGCTGAGGATCCCTGTGCTTCTTTCTTCTTGGTGTAACTGGATAATGTGTAGCACTGCTCAAAATAACCATAGCCTAAAAAGTCTCTGCCTTCCTGAGGTCAGTCTTCTTTATCTGTGTGCAGTATGCATAAACCATTTTGAACTGGAACTTAGTTTCTGAACTAGGGAGGAGGTGGGAATAAGGAGTTTCAGAAGACTGGCATCATCCCATTCAGAGTTTTGTCTTGCTGTCTGTCTACAGCTAAATGACTCTTTTCTGGCTGACAAGGAGGGGCAGCACCAAGACCTTGACAATGTGTTTAAACAAGTGGGATAATTCTCTCCAGTGGCTTCCAGTTTACCAGGAAAATTGGAACGACTCACATTTGCCAGGAGAGGATGGGGTGTTTTGGCTTGTTCTCAGCTGTAGCACCAGCAGGCTTTTTGCAGTCAGCTGGGGGATGACAAGAAACATGCACTTGATGCACCTCTCTGGAGCATGAGCCCTGCTCTGTTCTGTGGCTGAGACATCACTGTCACCCAAGGTCACTCCAATGGTACAATACCTCCAGATTCACTGATGGGTGTGCAGGGACAGGAACAGATTGGACTTCTGCAAGTGGTGTCCAGGTTTTTTTACTGTGTTTTAGTGCTGGATTCTTCCAACAAAACTCTGCCAGGAGTTTCAGTGGTTAAAACAAATTGAATGAAGGAAGGAGACGAAAGCAACATGCACTGTTTCCCATGTAATCCTTCTGCTAAATGCAATTGATTTTTTTCTATGGTGGTGCTTCCATTTAATGACAAACATTTTTGTTCATTTGTTCATACGTTTCTACCTGCTAGGTGATGAGTGTTTAGGATACAGGCTTTATTATACTTAACTCCTCTACAGAGCTCTCTGCCTCCAAGCAGTTTTCTGCCTCAAACTGATGAAGTCTTTTTGTGTTTTTGTGCTCATCTCACCATAAACCTTCCAAAATTGCTTCCTTCCAAATTTCTGTTGAAATTGTAGTCTCAATTGGAGTGCAGTAAGAACTTGTGTGGCTGCATCCAGCCAGAGTGAGTATTATTGCTGAATTGTTACACTTCAACATAGAGGTCTGTAATGTAAAGAAAATGTGGCTGAACTGAAATTGTACCACTTCAAATTATAACCCCCACAAGCGTTTCCCATCAAAATAAGAAATTTCAGATTAATTCTGGAGTGAAACATTGATCAGTCTTTTCCCCCTCACCCCTTTCTTCCCTCTGCCTAATATATTAGGAGGTTTTCATCATACAGGGTACATTGCTGTAATTAGTAACTAAGAACAAAATTGGCAAAGTCAGAAGGCTGAAATAAAAATACAAGCATGGTTTGAGTGGCAGTGTGAACTGAGTGAATAGAAGGAGAGAGGGGTGGCATGTGTAGGCCTCTGGCAGGTCTGATCCTACTCCATCTGAATTTGCCTTTCACCTTTCACTCTTTATTTCCTTGGATGCTGCTGTGAGACAAATATCAACTTTTGGAAATCATATATACTGTGGATACTTCATGATGGTGACTCTTGACTAGCTCGAGTCTTGTATTAGTATGTATTTTGAGGCACATATTTGCAAATATAATGGAAATAGCTGGATAGTGCCATGGTCCACTGCAAGACTTGCTCCATATTGTTGACTAATCAGTTTTTCCAGTGAAGAAGTTTTTATAATCCTTGAAACTTTAAGGGGATACATGGCAATGATTTGTATTCCTCCATTCAACTAAAAATTACAGGTTGGGAAGTCTAATTACATCACCAGAATTTTTAGGGTTTTTTTACAAACCTGTAGAACTGAACAAAAATTCATATGTAATATCCAGCTATTATCTGTGCAGGATTATTCCTTTTAAGTGACAAAAAAATAAAGTAGTCTAACAGTCATTTAAGAAGAAAGGGTGAAGGTCACAGTAGGAGAAGATACAACTTTGAGAGATTATATACTTTTTTTCTCTTTTCTTTCACAAGGAGATTTGAATCACAAAATGAGATTATCAGGTGGTTGTATCAGATAATATTTATGCCTGTTACTACTACTGAAATACTGAGAACTGATATTTAATCAGTCATGAGACAAGGAGTTCTAAATTAAACTGCTGGTGTCTTTTGCAGACAACTTTAAGTGAGGATGCTCTTTGAGGGAATCCTTTCCAGATTAGTAGGTGTCTACATGGAAATCTCTGATGATTTCATTGTCCTTGTTCAGGGAGTAATGAGTGCTTTTACAGAAAGTATTTTGACCTGCTGTGACACATGCAATAAACTGGGTAATGCACATCATGGAAAACTTTAATGTTCATAGTGGGAGATTACTTGCACTGGTGTGCTGGTATGTGTTCTCCATTTCTCAGTTAAATTAATTGCATGACATAATGTCCAGACAGCAAAGAAATCATGATGTTGTCCTAGATGCTGAGGTCAATGATAGAGACCATAGGAAAGGCTGAATAGAAAAGGCTGAAATTTACATAAAACATACATATAACAGCCAATTAAAATTCGGTTACATGTAGTTGTGTTTTGTCAGGTATGCATTACTTATATTAAATGTAACTGTTAAGGTGATTATTTTGAACCTAACTGCCTTTTTTTCCCCCCATATATTTTCAGGAGATACAATTAGAACATGCAAAACAAGCCTTTGTACAGAGAGACAATGCTCAGTCTGGAAGAGTGACAGCCATGGACTTCAGGGACATTATGGTCACCATCCGGCCACACATGCTGACACCATTCGTAGAAGAATGTCTAGTAGCTGTGAGTAGTTCTGGTATCCCAGCTGGCAGACCTGGGATACAGATGTGAAATTCCTTTTCTTATTAGCCTTGACTACTACACAACACATAGTCCAGCCTGAGAT
The DNA here is from genome assembly GCF_027579445.1 of Ammospiza nelsoni. Classification (NCBI taxonomy): domain Eukaryota; kingdom Metazoa; phylum Chordata; class Aves; order Passeriformes; family Passerellidae; genus Ammospiza; species Ammospiza nelsoni. Next base: position 25,692,621 of record NC_080633.1, on the reverse strand, counting down.
TGCATGTTTTGAAGTCTAGCAGTTCTTATCTACACATATGAAAATTAACCCTGATTGCTGAATAAATATCCTCAAGGGTCTTGTTTCAGAGACAAAAGACAAAGTATGTAGATGGACCTTAGTAATGGCCTACAAATGTTGAGTTTGCCTTTTTCCAGCCATTCCATCACAGCAGACTGTGTCAAATATTTTTTAATGCCATTACATCCCACTTAGGATATCATCCTCAAAGAACTTGCTTTGTAATGTAAATTCTAAGCTCCTGAGTGTGATTTGCAAGTACCGGGGACAATGTATGAATTGGAACATCAGCCAATGACATTCACTGTATCTTGACCGATAGTTTTTACACTTGACTGTATATTTTGTCTCAGTTTGGAGTGCATAAAGAAAAGAGGTACATTTGGTTTTGACCACAGTTTATAATTTTGTGAACTTGTAGCAGCACATTCCAAGTAATCCAAAATTTGGCCATATTCAGGTTTGAAGATCTGCTTAAAGGTCTGTTCTGCTTTGACTTGCAAGGAAGAGATGTCATCACTTCACTTGCAATTGTGAAGTGATGCGTAGTGCAAACTCTTACCAGAATATTAGAAGATGCATGCAGCAAAAAGCATAGCCAGAAGATTTAGGAACTGACAGTGAGACTTGATACTTTTCTTTTGGCTCTCTCACAATCTTGTTACCAGCTTTCCTGTGTCATATGCTCTGTCATAAAACATCAGGTATGATTTTTGATTATCCCTCAATGTCAGTTAAAATTTGGCAAGCTTATGCATATTTTTTTCAGAAATTTGCTTGATCATTTATCTTATAATTTAAATAGTGAATTGATCCAATATTTTTTTCTGTGTGCAGACCCATCACCACTTTAAGACAAAGGTTTAGTCTCAGTTCTCATTTGAAAATGAGTAACTGTTCAAACCTTATTGTTCCCATTATGTTTAACTGCCTGATATAAGCCTGAGAGCTTACTGCTGGTTTTCCATGACTTGAAATGCCTGTGAATTTAAAGGTTTCAATTGACCTTTTTCAGAATATGTTTTGGTTTTGTTGAAATTTTCTATATAGTAATATGCTTTACATGTAGAAGTAGATTTCCTCATTATTAGAAATAAGCCGACTTATGAAACATTTCCAACTGAAGCAGGACTGAAACTTGAACTTTGTAAATTACTACTGGTTATGTTGTTATAATCCTGCATATGTATTTGTTTAGGTTTGTAGGGTGGGGAGAGTTTTATATTCTGGTCATGATTAGTTTCAGTAACATAAGAATCTTTCGTAGTTTAAAGTTCTTTATTTTGAAGGTTTTTTTGAAAAAGCAAGCCTGTGTTGCTGTCACTCTTGTAAAAGAACATTGTTTGAAAACTTTCATTTCAAGTTTTTTTTAGTCTTGTAACAATCTCTGTTCTCTTTTCCTCTTTTACTGTCTCTAGGCTGCTGGAGGTACCACTTCCCATCAGGTCAGCTTTTCCTATTTTAATGGATTTAATTCTCTCCTTAACAACATGGAGCTCATTAGAAAGATCTACAGTACTCTGGCTGGAAATAGAAAAGATGTGGAAGTCACTAAAGGTTGGTAGAAATATTTGCAGTCTGGAAGTTTCCTTGGGTATTTGAATGGAGGGAAAGACCTCATCTGTATGCTTTTAAATCAGTGGGGGCAGGGGGGAAGCCTGCCTTGTTACCACTCCTTGGTTTGCCACTCAGTTTTGTGCAGTCCTGTCACAGTGCACCCTCCAGCTTTTTCATTTTGTTTCAATCAGAAAAAGGTCCTAGTAAACTGGTGGTGGGGGCAGGGTGAGGAAAGTATGTAAAGATATTTAAAAGTTTAAAAAACTTCCTAGGACTCCTGCCAAATTGGCAGCCTATTAAAGTGACCTTCAAGGGTAGTTGAAGAATTCCATAAACTTGTATTGGCGGCACAGTAAGCTGATCTACAAGCTTGGAACAAGATGTTATCTGCTATATCTAACCACTTTTATAGAGAATTCCCTGTGCAACACCAGAGTTTCATTAATGTGGCCTCCTGGGACTATGCATGAAAAGTTCCACATCTCTTGACTCCTGTTTTGGGGGTTTTTCTTTGTTTGCTTTTTATTTTATATTTTTCCCTCTGACCTGCAGCTGATTGATACCGTATGTCAAATATCCTAAATCCTGCTGGTAGTACTAAGCTTTAAGACCAGAGAGTTGTACTTACTTGCATGAAGGACAGACCATTTAAAGCACACATTTATGTAGTGACAGGAGCATTTCTGTGTTGGGTAACTTACTCCCCTTTCACCCTCCCCAACCAGCGTCTTCTACTTTATACTGAAATATAGTGCAACTTTGGGGTGCTCTGGATTATTTCTTCTGGTTTGATTTCATTTAATTTTCTGTATTTTTATTCTGTTGCAGAGGAGTTTGTTCTGGCAGCCCAGAAATTTGGTCAGGTTACACCCATGGAAGTTGACATCTTGTTTCAGTTAGCAGATCTTTATGAGCCACGAGGGTAAGCGGAGAATTATCTATCCTCCTCTCTTTTCTCTTCTCTTTTTCTTGGAAGGAGTGGGAGATGATGTTGGGGAGCAAGAGAGTGTAGTGTAGTGGCCCACGTGCAGGTAACTTTTAGTGATCTGAAAAGCAACCTCTAAGTGAACACTAATGTGAATTAATTTCCTCAGGCGCATGACGTTAGCTGACATTGAGAGAATTGCTCCTCTGGAGGAAGGGACGTTGCCCTACAACCTGGCTGAGGCTCAGAGGCAGGTAAGAACAGAAGCCAGCAGGATGCTGTCATTTGTTTCCAGGGCCAGGTAAATAGACAGCCAACCTCTTCCTGTTGTTGTCATCTAAGTTGCTTTTCTCTTGTGTTCTGTAATAACTGTGAGGAGTAACATCTTGTTAGAATTTATTTTTTAACTGTTCTCTCCATCTCTTTGTGCCCCTTCCTCTTGGGCTCCATTTTAACAGGTCAAATGTTACTTACTTTGGAAAGGTAATATGTATAGCAGTGTCATCTAGCCAGTCAGTAAATATTAGATGCATGCTTCATTAAGGTGTTTATGTTTTGTGATTCTGTTGCTCTGTGTTCTTTTTAATGAGGAAAAGAGAAAAAAATTAAAATTCAGCATCTAGCCTATGAAATGGCAGCCCTTATTCTGAACACATATGCATGTTCCTGGCTTTGCAGTGTTCTCTGCTTTGCTTTATGCTCTGCTGAATATCAAAATTGGAGAGCTTATGTATAGAATAATATCACAGTTTCAGTAAAAGTATGTCCAAAACCTAAAGGATATTTACTTTCAGTGGTATAACCACAAATGGACTTTTTTTTTGATTTTGAGGCAAAAGGAAATAGGAGTTTTCTTTAAATGTCAAACCAGTTATCTTTTAGTTTTCGTATTATCATATTTTGTATTTTCATTGACACAAGTTTCTATATAGATAGATTTTAAACTAACCCTCCTGTTTGTCTCTATTTTAAGGCAGTCTTAACTTTGTGTCTTGTGAGACTAAGGGCTTTTTGTTGGTTTTCTTTTTTCCTGCTCTGGGTCTGTGCGGAGACGCCAGTTTGACCACAATGAGTTGATCCAGGCTACATTTTTAGGACTACCAGGCCATAAGCCAGGCCTCTGTGTGTGTGTGTGTACACATGAGTCTCTTTTTCTTCTCTTTTTTCTTCTCCTGCCTCCCCTACATGTGAACACCCCCACCACACCTCCAAGACAGTATCTGGGGTGGTGGTTTTCTGTTTGTTCAAGCACTGACTAAATGGTAATGATGCTGGGCTGAATTCAAGTGAGCTGGCTCCCAAAAGCTCACCATCTATTCCTAGAAGACTCCTAAAGGAGTTAAAAGCATTTGCATTGAGCTGAATATCAAGTAACATAAGTTACAATAGGTGGCAGTAAAAGGTAGAGAAAACTGTGAGATGAAAGTAGCAGCTTCTTCACTTTTTCTTTGGGGCCACTGTCTCTGCGACCATGATTTATGTTGTTCCAAGAGGTGAGGACAATGAACAATGATCCTTAAATCTTTCCATTTCTTCTGTGTATGCATCCCACCTTTTAATTTTTTTCCACCCAATTCCTTTTTAATGTCAGCTGCTTGATGCTGAGACTGAAAAGATTTTCAGCTACATTGATATCTTTAATTTATTTCTGGTCATCTCCACCTATATTGGAATTAACTAAAATGTAAACACAGGAAAATGTATACATATTTTTATTTTGTTGCTTTACTTATAGTATCCTAAAAAGAACATATTGCAAAAAGTGCTAGTAAGTATGAAAGATTTAATGCCTCTGCAGAACTTTTGTTTTCTTCATTATTGTCCTTCATTAGATAGCGATTTTAAATCTGGAACACTTCTGAAATTTGTTTTTCATTGAGTTGAATCTAGCACTCATAGACTGTGAGCAAAATGAAATTGTGGGGATGCTTTATGGAACCTTATTTTCCTTCAGCTAATCTGTGTGAATGCTTGCATACTTGTTTTCGTAGCCTGGGAAGTAATAGATGTACCTGGTTTTGGCAACAGTAGAAAGAAATTCCAAGCTGGAGTTGCTTTTAGCTGTAGAAGATTAATGACTGAAGAGGCAATATGTAAGCCCTCATTTAGACCATTGATTTTAGATTTGTATAATTTTGTTGTAGTATCTATTTTCTTTCCTATTCCACTCTGAAGAGGGTGCCTTATATGACGCTTAGAGATCAGTGGAAAAGAAATAATAATTGAGAACAAAATCTCTAGTGTATTGTGGAATTTTTTCCAGGTATCCATATACTTATATCTGTCTGATCATGAAATGTTCTCTTGGGAAATGAGATGTTTTGATTATTTTTCTTGTCTTTCTTTGTGTTTTAAATCCTGCCTTGACAGAAAGCTTCAGGCGATGTGTCTCGACCTGTTCTCATCCAGATTGCAGAATCAGCGTACAGGTTTGCCCTTGGTTCAGTTGCTGGAGGTTAGTCATGGCTGAGCAAAAGAATATTCATCTTCACTGTTTGGGTTTTTTCTTCTTTTCTTTTGCCCTTCTTCTCCTTCTGCCTCTCATTTAAGTGTTAAAGGCTTCTCAGACTTTCCCTAGGAGCTGTGTCTAAGGGGTGGGATGACTGTAATATTGAAGGGGAAAGGATCATGTCTACAAGAATTTTGGAATTTATGAGCTGTTGGAGTTTCCAGGTGGTGTCGCTATCTGATTTGTCCCCAGAAATATTTCAGGAAAATTAAATTAATAATGAGGTAGGACTGGAAAGTGTATTTGGTTAAAACTGTGTGAGGTATTTTAATGTATCTAGAACATACTATGAAAAAATAAAAACAACCTGATATGTTAGATGTAAATGTGAAAGATGACAGTTGCAGTCAGTGCAAATGCAAAGTCATGTTTTCTTATAGCTTGTATTTTATTTGCAGCTGTTGGAGCCACTGCAGTGTACCCAATTGATTTAGTGAAAACTCGTATGCAAAACCAGCGTTCTACAGGCTCTTTTGTGGGAGAACTAATGTACAAAAACAGCTTTGATTGCTTCAAGAAAGTGCTGCGTTATGAAGGTTTCTTTGGGCTTTATCGAGGTAAGTTTAAAAGGTGTTATATACTAATGATAAGATACTATTAAGAGTTTTGTGTGACTGGATTTTTGAGTCTTTTTAATTCAGACTTCAGTTTGCTTCTTTGTTACAGGGGAAGGATTTGCAAACTTCTCAGTAATTAAAACTTCACTGTAATGAGAACATTGCTGTAGGACCTATCTGTCCTTTCTCTCCTCATCTGCCATAGGGGAATATTAGCAATTTCCTACAGCAAAAATATATTGTTAGTAAAGTTCTAATTTCCTTAGCAGTGCTTAGTGCCTAGAGTGTTTTATCCTGTTTGGTAAGAAATTAGATCATCTATGGGTTTTTGTTCCTTGCAGTACTTTTTGTTGTGTTTCTTTTGAGACAAAAAGGTCTTTACAAACCAGTTGCATTTGCTTCAGTAATCTTTGGAAATAGTAATCTTTATCAAGTTTTATGTATATCTTTTCTTGGGTTGTCACTGTGGAGTCAGCCAGAGTGATTCATTGGGTGTCAGCCCACTTATCTTTATATATGAAACCAATACACTTAAGTTACAAAGTTATCCATTCCAACCTGCCTTTATAGCCAGTGGAGAAGGCTCCAAAATCCATTGACCCAGTTCAGGATGTAAATCATACTCACTTTGGATATCTTAGATAAGTGCCTGAAGTTAAATGGTGGCTTTTTTTTTTGTTCTGTCCTTGTCCCAGTTGTGGCATCAGTGGTGTCAGTTCAGGTAATTCAAGAGGAGTCATAAAGAATCAGGGACCTCAGCATGAGATTCCTGTTCTTGTCTGTTACAGAGTTAAAGTAAATTATATTTCTGATGTCACAATTATTGAAATCTTTTATGCCCCTCTGCCATATTCATAGGGGAGAATTTGAAACTTGCATTACCGACTTCATTTTTGCCTAGCTTGTTTAGAAACTTCTTTTCACTTGTGAAATAAGAATATTGTAACGAAAGAAATTATTTGTTAAAGGCAGCTGAATAAGGAATGAAGAGCAGAGGATTTTAGTAACATATTGTTATGAACTGGCAAAGCTGTGTGCACCTTAAAAAAAAGTAACAATTCCTAAAACAATGTGGGAAACAACATTAAAACTAGGTGGTGTGATAGATGTCCACACTCTAACATATGACCTGAGTGGCTAAGTAGCTCCTCTGCAAAATACAGACTCTGTAATTATTTCAGCACAATTGGAGATGGGAAGGCTCTCTTATTACTGACTGAGTTTGAGGCCATTTTTGGAGTAGACATAATAATTTAATAAAGAGTACTGACATGGTCTCTATTTTGTAAGGATTTATAGCAATCAGGATCTTTCAAAAGTCACAGTTATTGCCTAAAGAACCAAATGTATTCTTTGCAAATTTTTTTCTGTTTCTTCTAGTATCCTGAAAGAATAAGTATGCAGAATTCTACTATTGCCTCCTTCTGTCTTATTGAAATTCTGAAGGACAGTGATTTTTTTCACCCAGGGAAAAAAAAAACAGATAAAAACTCAGAAATGTCATAAATGCATGTTCTTAGCTCCGTTTGCTTGTCCTGAGTTTGGAATGATTTTTTTCATTGCCAGGTTTAGGGAATCTTAGGAAACTTCATCAGTATTGGTTGTCCTTCCATTCTCCATCATCTTTACTGCTTTCCAGTTTTCCAAGGAATACTGAATAGTGAAATCTCAGTTTGGTGGAGCTGAACTTCTAAGATCAGGCCAATAATTTACTTTCTGGCTTATATAGTCAAATAGCATCATTTTAGAGGCAAATTGAGACCTGCTGTTCCACAAATTCTCTCCTTAAAGAGCACTCTCACTTAGTTCTTTTTAAAGAAGCAAATAGAGAAAACTGCTTAAAAATCTGCATCTCCTTCTGTGCAGTTCTGCAAGTTCAGACTGTTGCTCACTCTCTCAGGAGATATTGAAGAAAGTTATGGAGTAGAGTGCAGAAGGAAGTTTCCAGTTAAGCTTGAGAGGAAGGAAGATTTGAAAGGAGCATTTTATAGATTAGTGTAATTACCCAATGTAATACAGTAAACATTTAGCAAGAGTCATCTTATTCTAGTCTTGAATTCTACCCTAGGTAGGACACACTACAGAGTACATTACTTTTTACTACTCATCCATCACTGCAATCCTTTCTTCAGCTGATTTCTTCAGGGTTAAGTCAATGTGGGTGGTTTTTTCCCACTGAAGGAGGGAGTAATCACTGGGAGACTTCTCCTTGGCTGAGTAGATGCAAAAGCTTTTTAAAAATTCTACTAGAAACATTTAGAGCAGTGGTCGCTTTGTCATGATGCACTTCAAGAAAGCAAGCAGAAATTATAAGCCCCACTCTGAACTCAGATATTCTTAATAAAAGGCTCATATTTCCATCCAACAAAGTGAACTAATTTTTCTTTTTTGTGTCACTGTTTTTTTCCAAACTTGGTTTTAAACCACCACCTCAGATAAGGATAAATTACACCATCTTGTGGATATATAGGGAGCACTAAATTTCGTTTGATGTTAGTTTGGTTCTAAGTGTAATCAATGTTTCCACTGAGAAGACTCTTGGATTAAAAAAAAAATCAAACCAACAAAAACAAACATGATATAAACCTCTGTAGAGTCTTTATAATATGCATTATATGAATACTGTGTAGTTAGCATTTTTTAAAGACTTTATATCTGAGATAAATTTTTCATCTGTCTCTCAGCATGGCTGAAAAGAATGCTCATCTCATATACCTGTAATTTACTGTTGTGTCTATGTTTGTACCTGAAATGCATATTTAGAAATCACAGGTGTTTTTATACATGCAAATTTAAGAAAATTTTGAAAGCTGTGATTTGTCAAGGTCTCTTCCAACTGGTGAGGTCACCTACATGTCATAATAGAATTTTAATCAGAAGTCCACCTGATGAGTCACAGAATGCTTCACAGACTTAAACGGAGCATCCAGTAGAGATTATTTCACACATACTTGATGGAAGTTTCATGGAAAGTTTAAGTACCAGAGATAAAATGTAGTTTAGGAGGATGTTTGGTAGCCATGCTGTTAATGCCACTTTGCCTGGAGGATGGAAAAGAGAGGGAATTCTATTGAAGACACTGTCATCTGTGGTCATTAGCTGTTCAGGAGCTTGTTTGTTAGTTTTATTTCTGTTGATGGTGCTTCTAGCCCTGCAGTGACTCCAAATGCGATCTAATTTAGATTTTAATGATTTGTTCATCATCCAGCTTCATCATTACTGATGGACTCCCATGCTAATGATGCAAAAAGACTGTGGCAGAAGCTTTCCTTCCAAATTATGCAATGGCATAGCATATATATGATGGGGAACTACAAGCCTACTTGTACCCCAAGTTCTGTCAAAGCACAACATCTTCAGGAAATACCCCATTTCCAGTTTGAGGGAGCTATATTTGAATGGCAACTGGTGATTAATTGTCTAGTTTATTGTGTGAATCCTGTAATGGAAATATGTGGCAGTTTTCCATTACTGCCTTCCTGTGAGATGCCCTAATGGTTTCAAATATTTTATCTAGACTGAGCAACAGAACCTTCAGTAACTGTTTTGCCTAATACAAAGGGAAAATCACATCTGTTACATGGTGTGAAACTGAAACTTCCCTGTTAGACATCTAAAAAAATACTTTGTTCCAGTAAGATTTTTGTTTCTCAGTGCTATCAGTACAGCTGGGCTGGACGAGCTGTTGTGTGTGTGTTCACAATGTATTTAGACTGCTTTCAGAAAATAACTTGTAGGGTGTCACAAAATGAATGCAGCTTTTGGTGCTCTGTCTTGCACACACCTTCCCCTTCCCTGAGAGTCCCACTATGACAGTGTGTCAGATACAAAGTGGTACATTGTAATTGCTGCTAAAAAGCCTTGGATATAAAAAGGCACTGAATAATGTGTTTACTATGTACTATACTCGCAGGCTGCCTATGTGCAAGATATTCTGCTCTGATGTTATAAAAGGCATGCATTTTTAAGGCACTGTCAGACATTTCTAAGCGTGTTCCCCATCTGTGTATATGTCATATTGCTGATCTGCTAATGCATAGTAACACTAAGAAATTCCCACTGTGTCAAGATAACCCCAACAGAAATATGACATTTTCATATGGGGCCTTTGATGTGCTTGCTTTCTTTCAAAACTTAGCATCTTTATCATGTCTAAAAATTTTTTGACTGTGTTTCAGGGCTCTCATCAAGACAATAAAGAAAAGAAAATTTAATTTTGATGGTCACAGCATATAGAATGCACAGGTACTACTTTGAGATACGTATGAGATCAAATGAAGGGTCCCTCTGGCTTCCTAAGATGCTGGAGACAGTAGACCTAGCTGTACCTGGTAAAGCTATAAAACCTAGTCTTAAAATTCATGCTGCCTTTCATAGAACACTCTTTGCTATCTTCCAGTAGATATATACAGCATTATCTGTAAACTTAAAAAGCACTTTTATACTATAAAATCATGTGTGAAGTAGAGGCAGGAAAAGAGAAAAATATTCTAGGTTTTGGTTGTTCAGATGGGTTTTTCTGGTGTTGGGGTTTTTTAAACTGCTGCCTATTCTATTTAATCTTTCTCTTTTCTACCTTGAAGTTTTATGGAAAACTTTGAGTTGTAACAGTCCCAATCAGATTTGAGTACAAAAGGAATGAACCAGATGGGAAAAAAATAACTTGTGCCAAGATAAACATATTTTTATTATGACTTTGCCAGTGTTTTTGCAAATGCAATGTTTTGGGAGCTGAAAAATGGTTAAAAGGCCATCTTCAGATCAGTTCAGTGAAAATGCATTTGATTTGTCCTGCTAATGTTGGTTCCAAGATTGGAGGTTTATGCAGATCATCAACTGGACTACTTTTATACTATTCCTATCTTGATATTTTAGAATGTCTCCTTCTGTGATTTATTTGATAAAATACGACTTGAAAGTCATGTTATGTATAGCTTGGGTGTAATAAATATGTATATGTGATTTTAAAATTAATGACCTTTGTATTTGGAATTGTATCTGCTATATCAGACCTGCTTAATTTTGCTGGATTTGGCTTAAGATGTGCATTTAAAGTATATGTAACAGTTTTTTAATCTCTGAAGCTACAAAGTTATTTGCCATAGTGTTTACATAAAGCCACACGTGTCTTATAGCAAGTTGTAAATATTATAGCAATTACAGAGATAATTTTGTAATGAAAAAATCCTGTTCATTTTATATTATTCTGTTTCCCTCATAGTGCTGCAGATAATGTAATATTTAATTACATAATTCTGAACAGCTTAATGGTTTTTTATTGAGGTCTGGTTTCACATCAGTTATACAAGTAACACTTTTTAAGAAAATCAGATTCTAAAATTTAACTTACTCTGTTTTTTGTTTTGAGCAACTGTATATGAACTTAGTGCTACTGTATTTTTAAATTTGAATATTCAGTCATATGATCATAATGCAGCATAGTTATCTTGGGTAAATGTTACATGTATGTGCACATCAGTATAAAGACATCAGTGTATGAACATGGTCTCCTGCTACCACAAACCATATTATGCTTTTCTTCAATGCCTATTTCTTATTAAGAGGATCAGTAGGAACCAGTAAAGCTGATGGATGATAGCAGGATTGAAGAATGTACTAAATCAGACCATGCGCATTTTTCTCTGTGTTATTCTCACATTTAGTTCTTGAAGAAAATGCTTTTTAGCAGGTTGACTTTTAGAGGTGGAAACTTAATTGGTTTTGGGGCTTCTTTTCAACAAAATAAAACCATGGAGAGGTGAAAATGTCAGGCTTTGTAGAAAGCACCCAAATGTGCTGCCTGAGCTGGCAAAACAAAGGGTTCTGCACCAGGAGCTCTAGCTGGGGTGATTTTCTCACATTTTTGAATGGTGTCCTAATTTCATTATGCTGATGAAGGCTTGCAACACCATTCTAGCTTCAGGCTTAGTTGGTAAGCTTTGCCTATTTTTAGGCTGTGTCATTCAAATGTTTACAAAATATCGACCATTCACTTCAAACAAGTGAAGCTGACAGTCAGAAATTCACACTTCCAGTTCTCTAACACATCACTTCTAACAAAATAAAATAGAAAATTCCATACCTGCATAAAAGCAACATAACTTCCTTTGTTTTAAGAGCTGATGATTTTGCTGGGCAAAGAGCTCAAGAATGCAGTCATACATGTTTGAATGTTTTGCATTATTTTGATTCCTATCCCCTTCAGTCCTGCCATCTAATGCCATTGTTTTTGCTAGGAAAAGGTACTGAGGTTTTGACTTTTGGAGTGGATTCATAGTGTGTCTCACAAAATTAATTAGAAGGTCTTGATTTTTGTGTGAAGATGCAGAAAATAAAAGTCATCTTAGGACATTACTGAAACATATTTGGCAAATCTATATTAGTGTTTAAACATAAAATGAGCTAGCATGAATTAAAAAGAAAAAGAAACAAATACATATAGACAGTGGTAGCACTTGAAGTGGTAGCACAAAGTTTGTTCTCAAAATTGAATGTTTTAAGTACTCTCATTATATATAATAACACAAAATTGCTGTAAAAATCGCCTGTTTCTAGGTGCTGGTCTCTACATACATTTGTTGATTTGTTTATTTAATACCAAGTTACTCAATGCCTTAGAATTCTCTGTTTCCATGTTACAGGTCTGTTACCACAGCTATTAGGAGTAGCACCAGAGAAGGCCATAAAACTTACTGTAAGTTTGTAAATGGATTTTTTTCACATTTCTCCACATTGTAAAATGCAGCAAATTAAAATTGGCAACTGTTAATATCTGACTTGTGAAAAGTAGAGGTGGTATACAAGTCTCATCCAGAAGTGTACATGTAAATTTTAAGAATCTTACTGAAAACTTATTTTTGGACTCACTCCAAAATAGAACAAGCTCATTCAACTTGTTCAGCTCATCTGCTTGTTTGCAAGTAGCATAGGCCTTTGGTTTCACTTCTTAGCAAATCAGAATAGTTATTTATTGGAGAGCTTTTGTTTTTGTGTCTCCATGTGGTTACTGTATGGATGATTCCAGTGCAATAGGAGATAAATAATATGAGCATGTAGTGAACTGTTGGTAAGAAAGGAACTTGTTTGTGTGATTTTTTTTTTCTAAATGTTTTACTTCTGTAATTTTGTTATTTCTTAAGTGTTTGTAAGGCACTTAAGAATTTCTAATTATAATCCAATCATAATATATTGTTTATTCACTGATAAGACAGTATTCATCAAAGCTAGTAGTATGCATTTAAAAAAAGGCATGTAATACTACTAATTGAATTGCCATTGTGTTACAGCTTAGTATTGAACATTCTGATATTAATTTGACATTTTAATTTGTTAATTTTAATTTTCTATTAATTTGACACCTCTAAAATATTAATGTATTTTATAATTTTCTGATTTTAAAAATTACATTATTAGCAATGATTTGTTCTTTGAATAATAAGTATTTGAATTATACTGCAAATTCATGTTAGACGGAAGAACATAGCTTTAGAATATTTAATGTAAAATCTAAGACTTTGATTTCTTTGATATCTTGTAGTTTGCTAGCTTAGTGGGTATATTTGCATTTTCATTTGCACAGAATTTGCAGCTGATGAGTGTTTTCTCTGACCTTTTAATTTATCAGCTTTCATAAATGTTTGTCTTTTAAGGTTAATGATTTTGTGAGAGATAAGTTCAGGGCTAAAGATGGATCTGTCCCACTGGCTGCAGAAATTCTTGCTGGTGGCTGTGTAAGTATCTTTAATTTCCTTCATATGACATTCATGGGAGTGCAGTTCATAAGATTAATTGTGTGGACTAAGGCTTCTGTTTAACCACAGATCCGGTTCAAGAGCAGACTCTGCTAGAGCATCTCAGTTCTTTCCTAGATAGGCCAGCCGTTCTTGATGAAAGGGTAAATGTTCCTGTGCATCGTGCCTTTTAACTGCGCTCTCTAATTCTCACAGCTTGGAGTTTGTTTCCTTAATCAAGAATGTGTCTTTATTCATGTTGGCTGTTGCTTATGGCCTAAAGAGGATTCATGCTAACCTTTCCAGAAGTTAATAATTAGTTACTACTTTGTGGCACCCACTCTACCACGTCACTTCTTTCCTGATGTGTTATTGCACCCACTAATTTTCACTTTTTGCAGTGATACTGGCTTTTTGAAATGGCAAAGACTGCTCATGCTTCTTTGAGTTCGTAGCAGACGTAGGCTGTGTAATGTTAACTCAGAGCATAATGCATTCCTGAATGTAGGCTGTATTTAAAACCCACTAAGATTTTAAGAGTGTTTTCCTTGCACAAAGTAGTATCTTAATGAACAACTGGCGCATTACTGGGTAAATGATAATACTTCACTACTTGGTCTAGTTCTGTCTGTTCATATTACAGCTTACTGTATCTGCTGTATTGATTTGTTCAAGCAAATGTAAATACTTTAGGTAAAATGAATAGTTGTTCAAAGACCAGTGCATTTTGCAGATAAAGAGCGCTGTTTATTTAAAACAGCTTTGATCACTGGGGCAGAGCAATGTTGGTGTATTTTTAATCTATCTTTGTTTCTGCTGTCATAAGACAGATGAGGTCACATTTTCAAGCAGCTTCTACCTGTGTCGAAAACTACAGTGAGCAGCAACTTAAATAAAAATGCTTGCATCTTAACCTCAGTAGGTGCAGAGATTTGTGCTGTGTGTGCTTGCAGAAAGTGAACTACGATTATCTGAGCCTCAGGGTGCAGGGGCTCGCTTGCATTGCAGGCTGAGAAGCCCTGGCTTTCTGTAATTCTCAGGAGATGAGGCAGGATTTGGCTGCTGTCTCACTGCTCCTTCTGTTTGATCACTGACCTGTTGTAGACTGCCAGGTAGGATCCCCTTGTTCTGTAACTTTAGGAGCATTCAGGGAAGAAAAAAAGAAGGGGAGGGAGAGAAGAATGTGGGTCTCTAAAGCTCTAAATAAAAAGCATGCTGTAAATGAAGGAAAAATCCAATAAAGTGCTTGCAGAGTAAAAAGTATTTGCCCCTTACACTAATAAAAAATCTCATGAACATAGCAGCCATAGAGAATTCTGCAAAATTTTCATTTAGAATGTCATTTGATCTAGAGTTTTTATTTTACAGACTGCTGTGAATTTTTTAATGCAGTACAAAAAGCACTCTTTACAGAGACCTGTCATTGATGAGAATGCTGCAGCAAGCTTTTTGCCAGCAGTTCATTGTAAACTAAGGACCTGCTTTAAGAGATAGGTGATTTGAGATGTATTTTAAATGTGCTGTAAATGTTGGCTTGTCCTAAATTTATATTAACAGTGAGATGCTGCATGAAGTTGTAGCAGTAGACATGCAGTGGCAGAATGCCCTGAGTTTTCTTTTAACTGCAGTGCTCCACTTAAGGGCATAGTTTGGTGCCAGGTAGATAGGTTGCAACTTGTCTCTTCTGCAGGTGGTCTTTTGGCTCTTTTGTAATTTTAAACCCAATTCAGACTAGTAACAGAGCCTCTCATTATCAGCAGTTCCTAGGTTTTTTGGGGTGAATTTTTCTGTCATAGTGTAAATATATGTGTCAGATATGAGATGCCAAAAACATGCTTTTTCCTCTAGCTTTCAGCATTGTATTGGTCCAACTTTTAGTCCCCGTTTAAGCCATCGTGAAACCTGTGATTTCATTGTGGAAGCAGCACGGACAGTGCTGAATGCTCGAAAATTGTCACTCTTGGATTTTTACCTCATTTCACAATTAGTAATTGCTTATGTGGGAGGCAAGAAGACAGGAGGGCATGATGTGTTAAAGTCTAAAAAGGGGAAGACAACTAAGATTAATTTTCTAAGACTCCTGCCCTATCACCTTTCCACGTTCTATGTCTAGTTCTCAGCTGGGATTGTGTTACAAACACAGATTTAAATTTTTCTTCTTCAGTGCTTCTGTTTCCTTGGAGTGTATTCATTGCTTATGCAAGAGCTGAGTGCTAGGATGCATGCTAGTTTGTAATGTTTTAAATAGCAGCCCTGTGTATATGGTATAGTAATAATACCTAGGAAAGGGAGGACAAGCAGATCCTTGGATAGGTTGGATTGTTCAGTAACACAAAGGGCTTTGAAGGGGTCAGTATCACCTGAGTAGCTCCACTCTGCTGTTTGCCCAACCATTGCCAGGCATTGACTTTTAAGTCTCCAAGGAGTTCACTTTGCATCATAATTACTGTGAATTAGTACACATGGCTGACTTTTGCACTTGTAACTAAAGCTGATTGTTTCATTGAACAAGTCTTTTTCTGTTTTGTAAACTGTTTTCTCTCCTAAAAAAAAAAGAAAGAAGAAAAGAAGAAAATAGATCTTTTATTTCATGACCTTGTGACACTTAATTCAGTTAACAGCCTGTTTCATAGCTTTTTATTACGTGAAGATGAAAGCGATAGGTTGGTTGAGATTTTTTTTTTTGAGACCCCCAAGAATACAATTAAAAGTATAACCTTTATACTTAAGGAAGGCTATTATGTAAATTACTAACACAAGATTTCCATCTCCTTTGTTTGTAAGAAATTTTCCTAATGACTATAGTATTTGTTACCCATAAAAATGCATGTAGCTTTCAGATTTGCACAATGCCTGACACCCACCATGAACTCTGATCTCTGCTGTGCATTTTGGACTCTCATCACTCATGCAAATCCTACATAACCCTTATCATTATGAGGCTAGTAAAAATCTTCAGTTTCAAGGCAGGGTGTAATGATGCTGTAGAGCTAAGATCTGCTGAGCACCTAAACTACAAAGCTGGCTTAACCTTATTGAATTAAAATGGACACATATATGCTGGGTTTGATTTCTGCTAATGCTATAACTTACCTTCGGAACTCCTTAATAAAAGGATGTGTAAGCTGTAAGTACTATACTATAAATATTTTTTTATAGTGGCAATAATATTGAAATTTCTGGAAGCTTTATTTCTTGGTCTTTTACTTGATTTTATATTTTAAATAAAAATAATTTTATATTTTTATATTTTAAATACAAAATTAATTTTAAGTCATATCAAGTTTAGCTGCTTGCTTTTTTAAATCTTCATTCACTTACAGACATCTGTTGAAAGTAATCTGATTTTTTTTATATAGCATTATATATTATTCTTCTTTTTTTGAGTTATATTAACACATGGAAGACTCTCTTTGTAAAAGTGTCATAAATACTGTATTTAGAGTTTTGAGACATTACCTTTAATTCTAACTTTTTAGGTGAGATAGTCATTTTGCTTAGTACCTTAAATAAAGCAGTTCAACATTTAATGAAAAATTTACATTTGTGTAACTGGGAAGGAGATACAAATATGCAAAATAAAGAGGGATATAAAGCATAAAAGAATACTAAGAAAAACACAAGAAGGATTACAGCATGACTAAAGGAATCGCTATATGATATATGTTGCCTTGTCTGCATATATTAACACAATGATCTCGGTAAATAGGGGCGTAATTTTCAGCAAGAAAAGAGAACTACATTTTGCTTTATTAACCTTTCCTTCTGCTCTCCCCTCTCCTTCTGAACACACAGTCTTTTCCTTCCCAGCTGCTCAGTGTGTGCTCACTATTAGCCAGCTTAAATCATGTAGCACAGTACAATTACAGATCCCATACAGATCTGCTTTTGCTTAAATTGTCGAGGCAATTTTAGGCATATTTCGAGAGACTTTATAGGAATCATAATAAAGTTAAAATGCATCAGACCTGCTTGGGCAGCCTCAGCTGTGCTGTGGAACATAAAAATTAGATATGGTTAACATTGAGTGCAAAATCCTGCCCAGAATTAATTTTTATACAGGAATGTGATGTGAAATTCCATGTGAATTGTGCCAAATAACAGATTCAGTGCAAGTAGTTTTATTAAGCTACTTAAAACATTTATTTTATGTTTCAGAGAGTGATAAAGATAAGTCCACATCTGAGCTACATTTTCTTCGTGGCATTGCAGTGGAGACAGAGGATGTATAAATTGCAATTCCCACATTTAGATCTCTTACTTTCAAAAATTCCGACATTTGGAAGTTGTGGACTAAAGGAGATTGAAGGTGCCATTCTTGATTTCGTTATTATGCAACCTAAATATGTTAACATTCAACTATATTTGGCAAGAGAAGCTGAGCTATAGGTAAAGTTAAACTGCACAGTGTATATGCCAGGGGAAAAAAATACCTGCATCTATATCTGGGAAAAAAAACAAAAAAGAAGCAAACAATTGCTGTCACACATAAAAGCTTTGGTCTAGTTTATTGAGATATATAAATGAAGATGGTCATCTTGATGATTTCTCTTATGACCTTTGGCAGCAAAAGGCATATGTCTCTTGAATGCTTAGCAGATTTGTTCTCAGAGGTCTGTTCTCCCTGTGGCTGGGGACCCATTACTTTCAAGGAGAGTCCTACCTGCTTGTGTATATCCAACTTTCATATCTGCTTTAAGGTAAACTTCAGAATCTCCTAATACATACTTTTTTCCCTTGATTAAATTTAAAGCTGTTTTTCGTGCATAAAATTGATGTTGTTCAATAAATTATTTAGATTTAAATTCTGTTTAAGATAATTAATATAATATAGCTGAATATACTATAATTAATTAAGTATTTTTAAAGTGTAGTACAGTTCTCTGAACCACTCTAATTGTAGTTATTTTCAGCATGCTGAAAATCATTTAAACTAATCATAAATTTTTGGTAAAAAACCCCCAGCTAGATCTGGACTTAAATTTTATTTCACATTTCCAAACTCACTCTATTTCAACACTGCTCTGTTTTAATTGACTCTGATAAATTTTCATCTAATTTTAGACTTAAGCCTTATGCTGAGGTTTGGGAAGGCAACGCACAGTAACATGATAGCCCTTTCCAAGGAGTTGTACCAAAGGCTGGGAAAGTTACTGGTGTAAAGTTCCTTCTCTTTGGCCTCACCCCATATTTCCTTGCAGGTTTGAATGTTCTTAAAAGAACAGTTTGCTGAAATTTTCATCCAGTCATACCTACTTAAACTGGTCTTTCCTTAAATCAATAATGAATTTTGCAGAACTTGATTTCATTTAGTTTTGAATTTTCCTTTTGCATTTGTTAATCTAATTTAAACTTTTTTTCACAAAAAGTATTTTTCCATAAGAAATAAGAGATTTGTTTCCCTCCTTTCTTTTCATTTCCTTTCTGCGTGAAAAAGACAGACAGAAAAGTTTTCAAAGTTTTTTTCAAACTGTAAAAAAAGGAGGGATGCCTAGGTGTAGGTTGATAGTTTTCTGATTCCAGAACCAAACAATTCTGAATGCTTAAAAGTCCATTTTTTCCCAACAAACTTACTTAATATTAATTCAACATGAAACTTATTTTTTTTCTCATGTTATATTAGAAATAATGACTGCAAAGTTTTACATGAATGCACACTGCAGTTTAACACATGGATTTGTTTTGACAATTATATTTTATTACATGTCCCTTTCTCCTTTTACTTCTTCTTTTACTGGCAGTAAAATATTATGGTGTTTACCAGTGAAGGTTCAAAAAAACCCCAAATCCAAAAAGAAAGGCTCAAACTCAAATCAGGAATTAAAATCTAGCTTTCTGTGAGAAAAAGGAAGATATTTATGATGTCACAGTAATTTATGATGTGACCAAGAAATAATGGGACACAGTTTTAATACAGCTACCATGCCTTAGGACTTGAAAGGTCTGTAAATCATTAAATGATTCTACAGCTAGTCAAAATAGACAAGTAGAGCAGACAGAGCCAAACATTAACAGATTTGACAGGTCTGTAAGTTAATTGCTTTTATAATGCCAATCAAGTAGGCTCCACTTGGATTTTTTGGCTAGGCTTCTGAGAAGTGAATTACCTATAACGTGGAAAAAATCCACAATTTTAATTGTTTTTCCCATTGCCGACTTGGTCTGTGCTTATAAACAAGCCATACTCCTGTTTGTTTCTGTTTAGCCAGGTCATTAATATTCTATTGCAGGACACTCCTCACAACTTGTATCTGAGTCTTGGAAATCCAATACAGTAGCAGGAATGTACTTGTGTTCAGACTAATTGCAATTCTATTTATGAGCACTTTTATGTGAGGATTTGGCAGAGCTTGCTTTACATTTTATGTACATTTGGACATTAACAAGACTGTGATTCTAGCAGTGTTCCCTGTTTGAGCTGCACAAAGTAAAACCTTAGCCAGACCAAGGGAAGGCTGTCCTCAGAAGACAAGAAAGATTAGCTAGAGAAAAACAGAATTCTGCCTGAGCAGCATGAAAGCTGTTTCTGTGATAGGCTGATCAGGGTAGTGAAAAGCAGATGATTGAGGGCTCAGGAAATCTTGTGATCTGAAGAAAAGGTATTTACTATATGAACTCCCATTGCTAAAGAGCATTATCAGAATGCTGTGTTCTCTCTCACAGATGAGAGAACACAAAATAGCATGAGACGGCTTGTCTAGATTTTTGAGGCCTGGCTTTATGGAATGAAAAGGTAGCATAGAACCAAGCTTTTGAGAATCCAGTATGCTTTGCTCCTGACATAGAGTACCACGAAATCAAGGTGGTCACCTTTGAGATCTGTAAGAAATTAAGGTGGTCACCTTTGAGACTGTAAGAAAAACAGTCATTTTGGACTGCTGTCTGTTACTTGGCAGCTTTTCTGGTAACAGGAGAGTCCATAGTGAAGTCCCCTGTGCAGCAGTTTGGCATAATTCATCTAATGCTCTTGGGACCCACTGCCATACAAACACCAAATCTTTTAGAGGTAGTTTGAAGCACTGCAGTAAATGTGGCTTCTAAGCTTTGCTCTGTTGTAGAGTTGCTATGTGGTTTTGAGGTAAATCATTGAACAGTTCTGTGCCTTAGTTTCCCTTTATTATACATTGAAGATGGTAATTCTTCCATTCTTGAAATCATTGGTACATTTTAAATTTAATTTTTTTATGACAATGAGCAATCTTTATTTAGTGTCTGTACTTTAGGAATGTTGACTTTAATTAGGATTAATGGATGCTATGAAATGCACAGGAAAACAAGCTGCATCTGGAAACTTAAAAGGAGTAAGGGCTTGGGCCAGAGTATGATATACAGTAGCACTGAATATGATAAACAGTCGACTAAAAATCTTGGAATTTGCACCTCCTTGTCTTTTGTAGATTAAACAAGTAACCAAGACATTGTGGACAATTTGTTTTGCAGAGGTTGTTTTTTGGTAATTGTATAATATATTGTTTATGTATTTTTATGATTGCCATTAATTGCTATAATTGCTATTCCTGGGTGATATTGTTGAAAAACATTAACACTCTAATAACACCTTTCTTTATCCATGAAACCATAAAAGGGGATATGTGATAAGTTGGAAGGGATGCAGAAGAAAGATCTAGGCTGACCCTAAAAGATGTTACTGAGAGCAGGAAGGGGGGCTACAATTTGAAATAGATAATAAGGTTAATTAGAGGAGCAGGAACATTTGATGGTCAGTAGCACTGAAAGGAAAAGAATCTAGTACTTTCTTCTGGAGTGGAAAACACAGAATTTCCTTCTTTAATTGCAAACTGTATTCTCTTCAGAACATACACCAAAGCTTTCAAATGGAGATGTGAAAGCCTGAGGAGAGTTGTGTCTGGTGTGCTCATTTCTTATTTAATCTCATAAGGACACAAGAAGCAGTTATATTAAAAAGAACAGGAATTTCTTCTTCTCAGTGTAATGAGGGGGTGAAAAACTGTTTATTTTCCAGCAAGTTTATTGCAGAGTGATTTGAACACGAAGAAATAGAAAACATTTTGACTTCTTGAACTGAAATACTGTTAAATGCTTGTTACTAAACCAATTTTTTTTTAATTACAGAGTAGGCTTTATTTCTCCATGGACAAAAAAACCCAACCAGTCCTCAACTATTTCTACTTCTTCCTTCTGTTTAGTAAAGTAGGAAAGTAGCAGGAGACATGATAGACAGTACTGAATTACTGTGCAAGACTATACTGCCATCGAGAGGTGTTGGGTGATATCATACCAATTGCAGAGTTGAAGAACCGCAAAAATGGGGAAAAACCCAGCATCTTTTTAAAAATTCACACGTGTTTGGTTGCATAGCTAGCTGACTTTGTTAAAGCACATTTAAAGGCATGCACATTTCTAGTTGTGCTTGTATGAATTGGATCACAGTGATATTTCCCTTTTATTTTCTTGCTCTAAGTCAAACGACCATAAGTGCTTGTGATTAGGTCAAATGTTAAATTCTTTCAGAGTAATATGGGCCCTTTGAGATAATTATCTATGCAGTACCTCTGGTTATCTATGCCTATAAATATCTCAAAGTTGTAGTTTTTACTTTAATCACATGATAATAACTGAAAAGTAATAGATTTACTTATACAGTCAGATCATTTGTTTAAAAAATGATTGGAAGATGTGATAAAGAATTCAGAGTTGAGGGTAGCCAGGTTTGTAACTTCAGTACAGAAAATTTTGTGTTACTGGGAACCATCTGTATTAAACATTTGATGTATTTGATTTTTCTGACACTTAGTGGAGAAATCATTAAGCTTGAGCAACCCAAGCTTAAATGGTGTTTATTCAGGACAAAGAAAAAATAATTACTTTTCAAATTCTTCCCTTTGGGAGTGTATTTAAAAT
This sequence comes from Ammospiza nelsoni, assembly GCF_027579445.1. NCBI lineage: Eukaryota > Metazoa > Chordata > Aves > Passeriformes > Passerellidae > Ammospiza > Ammospiza nelsoni. Next base: position 25,670,439 of record NC_080633.1, on the reverse strand, counting down.
CTTATAATTAAATACATTTTTGACTGCAAAAGCTGTAAAACCAGAAGGAAGTATTCTTCAACTTTTGGCCAAACAAAATGAAGGAACAGGGTGATACAATGTGCTGAGGATGTTTTGTCCGTTTTTTTTTTTTTTTTTCCATACCAGTTCATACCAGTACCTTGAAAAGACTGGAAAAAAACAGATTGATAAGATTTCTTTCATTGCATTCTCTAGGCAAAAATTGAGAAAGGAGACAGAAGCTGTACTATTGTGATTCAAGCTACTGATTTGGAGATGAGGATATCTGGAGACTCTTACAAGTTGTGAATGTTTGAGCAGGGAGGAAATGCACACACTGGTCATACAATTAAACTGTCTGCCTCAAAACCCCTTCTTGTAAAACCAGATTCATTGTACTTTCCTCACAGAAGCACTGGGAGGAAATAAATTAATATTTATGAGACGCTTGCATTACTGTGATGATGAATAACACAATAGGAGTTACCAGAACTAGATAAGCAAGAAATCATTTCATTAGAGAGTACAGTAGCCATCTCCGGTTTGCTTCCCCCCCATTTTGAGAGCAAGGAGCTGCAGTTTCCAGCACAGATGCTCAAATAACAGAATGATCAAAGCTCCCCACCGAGACACTGTACTTGTTACCACTGGAACTGCCTCTGCACAGGCTGATAAACCAGCCTTCCTCTGCATCACAAGGCAGGCAGGTGGTGAAACCCTCCTACTGAGACCTCTGTCAGGTATTGTCTGCCTCGGCGCGCTCGGTTATTCTCCGTTTGCTTTTTGGAGTATGTCTTAGATCAAATTCAGAGCATGGCACAGGTTGTTCAGGGAGTTCTGGGATAGTATCTGGACAGTCTGGAAACACCTCACTGGAAATGACCCCTGTCTCTCTTCAAACCTGCTGTGTAGGCAGCAAAGGTCCTTTTAGTGCTGTGTGGTGCATGCAGGTCTCTGTTTTAAAACTTTGAATGTAGCGAGCTTGGTTGCATGAAGTAGGTAAATAATAGTATCTGTGTTTTTAATAGCAAGCTGAAGCAGAGGAAGTCCTGTGTGATTTAGCCAGAGCAGCAAATGTCTAATGCTGGAAGTGTCTGCACAGCCAGGCTGGACATGCAGACGTAGGCATTTATATGCACTTCCTAGCACCTGAAGTACTTCCCATCTGTTTGTGTTGAAATTAGATTGTATTGAAATAATTTGCCATTATTCTCCTTTAAAATCAGAGATACTGTTCCACTTCCTTTCTTTATAATGGCATTCACTTATAAACATTTTTATAGATTTTTAAATTGTTCCATGTTTTGGTTCACTAATAGTAATAATAATACTAATTTTGTACTAATACTTAATTTTGTTGTAATCTTTTAAAATCTAATATGGTTTTCCTGTAGTGAAAATTAAAGGAACATTTCTCATGGAGTCATGGCACAATGAACTGCAGGAATATCATACTGAGGGAATGCAGTTTAATTCTGCTAGTAGATCAATTGATATGAGTTTTTAAGTAATGTGTTTTAGAGAATGGCTCTTGTATAAGAAACTTGCATATGAACATTATCACCTGCAATTCAGATTTTATCATTTTTAAGAAGAAAATATATATGTTGGTACGAGGGAATGCCTAATAATTGCAATATCTACACCAAAATTTTTATTATATAGGAATATGCAATTCATCAAAGAACCTTTCCAGGATTCTATTTTATTTGAGACTTAGCAAGATGAATAGACAAGTAAAAGAAATATTTTTTTTTTGAATGCTTGCTTGCTTAGCACGTTCCAGTTTAAGTGCAAAACTTAAAGCAGCATATGTGCTAAATAATTTATCAGTCTAATTTTTGATGGCAACAAGAATAGCAGTTTTATATATACCAGGATTCTGGTTTGGTAAAAGCAGTTAAATTAAATTATGCCAATTTGAAAGTCAAAACCAGTTGAGTTACACAAGACTATGCTTTTCCTGGTCAAAATAGGAAACACTTGGGATATTTTGGGGGTTATGTAAAGACTTTAATTTGTAACCACATTGTATATGCTCACTCCAAGTGGTAGGCAAGAATAGTTGTTCATGTGATTTGCCATTTCTTCAGCACATTATTTGAACCATATTACTGTGCATAGTTTTTATTTTGAATGATAGTTAATCTCTACAATTAATTCTTTTAACACTGGGATAATTTTAAAAATACATGCACATGGTGTTTGCATACTAGACATCACTACATGCAAATGCTTTTAAATGGTTATTTTATTTTAATCATTACCTTCTAGAACAAAGTAGTTGTTTTCTTGTAGGGAGGGCAAGGGTTGCCCTTTCCATAATTCGTGTGATTTGAGAACGTAGAGAAGAGCAGAGCTGTCATGCCACAGAATTACATACTTAACAGAAGTTAGAATGACATTTTGTTGAATTTGAGCCAGAAGGAGTTTGAATGAATATTTTTTTAGTACACTTAGGTAACCTTCACATTACCTTTTTTTCTGGTTGCAGATTTTTAGCTCGGGATCTGTCAGTGTAGCTGAAAGGTTATGCCCTAAGTTACATATGATGAATGAGATGAACTTTATGAGAACCAGAGGGAGTCCAAAATGCTTGCCACCATTGTGTTTTAAAGCAGACTTTCAGAATCAATTGAGTGGTGTCTTCCCAACAAATGGAGACTAACACATTGAAAACATTTAGTGGTTCTTGATTAATAGAATCCTTCAGTCTCTAAACCTTCTTTTCTTTAATGCCTGGTACCTAAATAATGATGTAGAGTTCAGATTCTTGAATCAAACAGCATTTAATGGCACTGAAACTGGTAGTTCAGAGGGTTTTTTTAAAAAGCACAATATGCTTGCAATTCTGTTCATTGGAATCCATGCGTTCTTTGTTATACGAACTCATGTCAAAATTAGAAAACGTTTCTGCCAGTTTCTACTCTTCAACAGTATGTTTTCACTTTCTATATACTGCACATCACAGCTGCTTTACTAGTTACTAATTTTTCCTTTTACTTCATTACTTGTGTTATAGTGTTCTTGGTTTGTCAATATTGCATAACTTTGTGTTGGAGAATGTGTTCTTGCAAAAAGAATTGAGCTAGTGTCTCTCTGATGTACTGCAGTGTCCTGCAGTGGCTGACCTGCTTCCTCTCTGTTTTTCCTGATGACTCATCTCGTGGGGGAGTAGGTTTCTTACCTTGTGAGATGCACTAATACTAAAACTCTTGACTGCTAATAGCTTAAGAGAGTGCAGCAAGATTGAAAATGTCTTATCTTGAATGTAACAGGATGCACATTGCAAATAATGTAGCAGGTTAATATATTGATTTCTGCTTTTAATTTCAGGCTGGAGGTTCTCAAGTAATCTTTACCAATCCACTGGAAATTGTCAAGATTCGATTGCAGGTGGCTGGAGAAATTACTACTGGTCCACGAGTTAGTGCCCTCAGTGTATTAAGGGACTTAGGTTTCTTTGGTCTCTACAAGGTATGTTTTTTTAAAATGTTAAAAATAACCCTATTATAAATTTTCAAATCAACATATAATTTCATTGTTCTCAGAAACTTTCATATGTGGACACAATTTTACTTTCTAAAAGAAAAATTATTATGTGATCTTATATCTTCATTTTTCATTTTTGATTAAGGGAAGAAACTGTCTCATCTTTTTGAGCATATGGTTTTTGTAAATCTTACTGAGATTTCTTTTCTCACTTCAGCAGGTTTAAGGTTCATTGAATATTAGTTTGTGATTCCTGATATTCTGTCTACTGTAAAAAAAAAGTGTATTTTCATCTGCTACATGGTATAGAGCTTACAGTTTTGGAACTTGCTTTTGCTCTTCTGTGGTTGATTCAGCAACTTTCCCAGATGTCATCGTTCATTTAGTGATGGGAATTAACTGCAGCACAATAATAGTGAAGAAATACAGACAGTGGGAGCCCAGCATAAAAATAAACTCCTAAAGCAAACTTCCCCTTGCTTCTTTAGAAGACTATTTTCCCAAATAATACCATGAAAAGCTGCCTTTGTGAACATATGCTACAGACCCTACAGTTCTGCTTGCTGTATTACTGTTTTCACATAGATACATAAATATGTAGGAGTCGTTAGGTTTAATGTTTGCAACAGGAGTGAAAACATCTTCTGAATATTGAATCTAATAGGAGATATGCTAGAAATAATTTAAGGGATTAACATATTTTTAGGATGTCTTCTACTTTCAGATGGAGGAGATTAGGTATGGGGGAATATGAAAGGTCTTGAAGCACATTGAGATAGCCACTACACTCAAGTATTGAAACAAATATTGTAATGGATACCATATACTGCAGAACACCAGGTGGTGTTGCTTCATACTCTGCAGCCTACAACTCGGAAGAAAGCTTGCATACTTCCAATTTGTCCCAGGATTTCCAGTGAGGGTGGCAGTATTCCTCTGTTTCTTATTTACAGCAGTTCCAGCCATAAATTGAAGATGCTTCAAAAGACACCAAATGAGCCCCATTCCCCTCCTCCTCAGTATTTAAATTCCTTCTGCTTTTTTAAGCGTCCAGTCTTTTAAAATTGTTCTGTTAACATTACAAAGAGGGAGCCTGCCCATGAGAACGTGTCTGTATGTTTTGGCCTGGAGAGAAGTTGCAGGTCTGAATAGGATTTAATGGGGAGTTGTTTTTCCCTTTAAATTGACTTGCTAATTTTTTAGGTGTTTTACTGAAGCTGAGGCTATTGTGTAAACTCCTAGTAAATAGCATTACTGTGTTGATCAGATTAACATTTACAACTGAAAACAGGGATTTTGTAAAGAGTCTGCTTCCCTGAGGCTGTGCAGGAATGGAGGTCAGCTACTGACTTTTACTTGGACTAGCAAAAAGAAAACACAAAATGAAAGCAATGATGAACTAGTTTTCTAAAGTAGCAATTTTTGAATTTTTTTCTCCCTGAATACTTGCTCCTGGTGGTTGAGCAGAATTTGCTACATTTTTCCATTTTTAATGGCATTAATGTCTTGGATTGTATTGTGAATTATTTCTATCCTCTAGAGTAAATCCTGGTGGACATCAGTCAAGACTACACATGAAGAGGAGCTACTTACAGCACTATGTTGCGTTGAAACAGACAGTTATTTAATCACAAAACACAGTGTCAGTGCTTCATTTATTGAGTCCATTTACCTCCACAAAAAAAAAAAAAAAAAAAAAAAAAACAAAAAAAACCAAAAAAAAAAAACAAACCGAAAAAGCCACAGAAGGGTTTGGATTTGTTTTTACTCAGCTATTTTCTCTGTTTCTGTCTCTCTCAACCCCTCCACTCCACTTCCTGTGTTCATGTCCTTTTGCATGTGGTTAGGATTTATTGCCTACAAAAACTTGAGTGATTTGACAAAACTAGAGAATTTATCCTGTCAATGACAGGCACTCACTGAGCACAGACCATGTCACAAGGCTTGTGTCCAAGGGCACCCTTAGTCACAGATAGGTCTGTAATTGGGCAGCTTCGTGCTCTTTTCTACCAAACATTTGGGACTGCAACCAAAAGAAAATGGCAATCCTATCTGCCCCCTTTCCTGTCAGAGCATTTGTGCACCCACATAATGATCTGGAACAAGAAAGGCATTAAAGCCTCCTCCTCCTTAGGGCTTAGTTTGTTTTGAACCCAGAGCAGCTCACTCTTTAGCTCCTCAGGATGGTTGTACCCAGTCAAAGGGAGGAATGGCTGTGCCATGGGGACCCAGCCTGTCTCAGAATAATTTTAAACTGCCTTGAGGTGCTTGTGGAGCTGCAGTGTTGGAGGCAATAGCAGCCCTCTCCTGAATGCTTGTGCTGGAGCTGGCAGTGTTTGTGAGGGCAGGCAGATATTAAAAACTCATTGCATCAGTCATCAGCTCCAGCAAATGTTACCCAGAGACATCAATGGTTTTAAATGAATTTCAGATGAGACTAGATTTGGTAGGTGCTGCCTTCTTTGGTGGTGCTTCAAAATTAATTTAGTATGTATAATGACCAAGTGGACATCAAAAATAATGAATCTTCTGCTAATGAGAACCGAAATATCTTGGTATGTTTGGAATGTTCATACTCTTAACAAGTCAAATTAGCTTTAAACTATGAAATAGGAATAAGGATTTTATTACTATCTCAGTACTTCTCATGTTGTTCACTCTAACAACCCTTTCATTTGCATCTGAAGTCTTTGCTTTAGCTTTGTCTTTCCTGTCTCAAGACACAAGGCTTGTATCTCAAGCCCTTAATGTACCTACTTTAGTGGACCTAGTTATGACTCCATAGACACTGCCATGGAAGAGCAAGAATAGATAGTTATTCTAGAAAATAATTTTATTTGGGAATCTTGAAGTTCCTTTGTAGGCTCAATGAGCCTTCATGTAAGTATTCCAGCTGTTTAAACACTTGTCTATCTTAGCCATGACTTAAACTTTACCTGATTGACTTCCTTCTGCAAGTGTTGAAAGCAGAATTTTAGACTTTTAATTTCAGGAATTTTAATTTTAAATAAATGAATGTCTTTTTTGGTTTTAAGTTTTGTTTACCACATGGCAAGGATTGCAGTGAAAATTCTCCTTTCCTAGTTCAGAGAAAAGTCATGCCTGAAAGCTGTTCTTACTTCTACAGATCCATCTGGCATATTCTGCTTAGTTTCCATGAGTTGTTTATGCTGAAATTCAGGTGAAAATCTGTAAGAGTCCCATATCGTAGTCAGCAAGGAAGAATGTATTAATTATAAGTGCAGCCAGAAGATGTGAAGAGTTTGTCTTAGCTTCATGAGGCAAATTCCTGCATGTCTTAACAAGATGTGCTGCTTGTTATTTGAATTCTTATATTTTGTATTATTTTCTACCTATGAAGCACTTCCTGTGGATTTTAAAATAAAATGCCCACACCCCCCTGATATAGTTAATTTCAGCACTCCTGTCTTGCATTAACAGAGAAAACCAAGGCACAGACAGATAAATCTTATGTCTCATGTCAACAAATTAACAAAGGAAATGTAAACCCTCTTTGTATCCAGCTGAGTGAATCTTGTATTGATTATGATCATAATTATCCCTGCATTCTAGTCCAAATGCATATCCTTTGAGGATCACTGAGAAGAAGCTGGATTGCATAGTTTTGGTGCCCTTCTGTATAAGTGAGAGTAATATTATTTTGGGTCATTCATTGGCATGTTAATGTGCCACTTTACTGTGCTACTGACAGAAACAATTCACAGGAGTACTATGCTGAGATCTCTGCTCTCTGCTTTCTCTACTTGCAGACTTGATGTTAGAATAATTTTTGTTGAGAGCCAGTCCTGGAGGTCACCTGGGCAACCTGACCAGGTATTTGACCACCTTTACAGTTTAAAAGCAAACATAGGAAAGAAAAAAATCCCACACCTACTTTCTTATGACTAATTGAATTGGCCATGTTCAAGCTTCTGGTCCTTCCACTGTACACCTCCAAGAGTAGTTTTCTTTCCCTGCACTCTCCTTTAAGTGAGCAATAAGGTCTCTCCCTGGCCTGCTTTTCTCAGAGTTGAGTGCACTGAGTTCCTCTTTTATCTGCCATGGACTACACAACTGGCTTGATGGCCCCACACTGGACTCACTCCTGCATGAAAACATCTTTCTTGTATGGGAGAGACCAGAACTGGACACAAGGCTCCAGATGTGGTCTCAGCAGTGCTGAATGGAGGGCAACAATCACTTCCCTTGAGCTCTTGCTACTGTAGCCCAGGGTGCCACTGGCTGACTTCCCTGCAAAGAGGCATTGCTGACCCACACTCAACTTGGGCACAGCATCCTCCAGTCTTTTTCTCCAAAGATGCTTCCGGCCTGTATCCATCCTATGAAGTTATCTCTGAACAGCAGCCTCTCACTACAGCACACTATTTCCCCAGTTCAGCATCATCTGATGAGACTGCAGCTCATGTTCCACTGGTTTAGCTTTGGGATATGATGACAAACCATTTCAAAAGCCAGGCTTTTAGTCAAGGTGTACAATATCCATTGCTGTCCCCTGATCCACAGGTCTGGCAAACTGGTTGGTCAGCTGTGATTTGGTAAATCCAAATTAGTTGCTCCCAGTATCTCCTTTGCTCTTCATATGCTTGGAAATGTCTTCCAGGGACATTTGCATTATAAACCTCCCAGGAACAGAGGTGTGCCCAGACATCTTGTAGTTTCCCAGAACTTCCTTCTTACTCTTCAAGATAGGTTTGATGTTTATCTGTTCTAGTTACCAGAACCCCCTTGTCTGACTTGATCTTTTGAAGGTAGTAACAAACTCACAAGGTCATCAGCCAGCTGTCCCAGCACCATGGAGGTTTCTGTTCTGGTCTCAGGGTTGTGCATGTGCTCCAGGTGCCCTGTCTGCACGTAATGCAGACTTTTATGGTAAACTTGTGGAGCTGAGGGGCTTAGGGACAGATTTTACTCGTAAAAAGCAAGACAAAGGTAATTCTCTGCTTTTTCCATGTATTTTGTCACTAGGTTTCCTGCCCCCATTGTGCACCAGCCTCACAATTTATTTAGTTGCTTTTTTGCTGCTGATGTGCTTACAGAAACCTTTTTTACTCCCCCTTCACATCCCTTACTAGATCGATCTCCAGCTGATCCTTAGCTTTTCTGTCTCAATTGCTGCACCCCCAAGCAGTGGTTCTGTATATCCTGGGTAGCCCATACCCACCTCTGCTTCCCTTTCTCTTCCTTCCTCACCAAAGAACTAAAGCACAGTAGGTCTGGGATCATAATAAGTGCAACAATTTACCATCAGTGCTTCCTCCCAGACTCCCTGTGCCTTCACTGGGTGGTCAGATATTAGCCATTCTGTAATGATATGCAGCTTAGAAATAAAATGCATGTTAATTCCAGCAATAAAAAGATTTGACACATACAGCTTGTTAAGCTGATGGCTGGATTGAACCCCTGTAGTTCCTTAAAGCTAGAAAGCAAATATTTTTTTCTGTCTTTGTCTAAAATTCTGAACTACTTGTATAAATAAGTATTTTAAAACACTGTACTTCTCAAAATCCAGATGCTGCTTTGGGGAGGTACATAACAGCACTTTTGCAGAGGGAATTTATTTCCTCTATTTGTGTTTCTTTCTCCCAGTAATCTTTACTGTGAAAGCACCAGGGCATTGAAGCTTGTGACTAGTAAATTCTTTAGCTAAAGATACTCTGTAGGTGACAACTATTCTTAAAAATATAGAGATGACATATTGCAGTCAGGGAAAATATCACTTAAATTAATGCAAATTGTCATTTGTGTTGGCAGAAATGGCAAAGGATACTTTTCTGGTTTTTGATATTTTTAATAGATTTTATTTAATTCCTAGTCACAACTGAATATTGAAGTAATCATCCAAGATTAGATAATACATTTTCTGTCTTCTGCCTGTTTTACAACTTAATATGAATAAAGTCCCGTTAAAGTCAGTTGAATTTATATTCTATTGGGTTTGAAAGACATCTTTAAAGTGTCCATGTAAATAAACACTATAAGTATACCTACTTATTTTGTACATCACAAAAACTCATATCCATGTAATATCTGCCACAGAATGTTTAATAAAATATTACTCCTCTTATACATAATCATTCTGAATAAAGCTTTACAGCATAACAGACAGTGCCACTTCATAATTTTGCACAACAAAGTTATTCTGTATCCCAGGAAGACAGTAAATAATAGAGTGGTAAATGAGTCTTCAAGGAAAAGGTACATTGGTTGTGGTAATGTTTATTTTTATAATTGCTACAAGGTATTTAGCTCAAATTTGTGCTTTGGCTGATACTGCCAACACAGTTTTCATTTTCAAAACTAGTCAGAAAAGCTTCCAAAAGTCTCTTTTTCCCCTTCCTCTCCTTTCCCCCCAAATGCTTCATAAACAAGCTTCTGGTGTGTTGACCTGGAAAGTGTAATCTCAAGTGACAGGATGTATACCAAGCTCTCACCTGGTTCCTTTGATAACAGCTGAGCTATTTCATGTTCTGAAGCTGAGGGTTTACAGCAGGATGATAAACATATGAAGACTGTAGTAAAAGTTTTGAGTTACATTTTGCATCCACCATGCCTATTTGTGACTGTTCTCATATGTAAGAACCTGCTTTTCAGAAATTTCCTTTCAAATTAACCCAAAAAACGCCCTTCCAACTAAAACTGCTATATTTTTTTTTCCTGCAAAGTGAATTCAAATTGCTGGTAGAGCATTTGAAATCGACATTTTATTCCTCTAATGTGATGTTCTACATGAATTTCATAGTTTGGTTGGTATAAATATATGTGAATGAAAACCTATAGTAGCTTTTAAGGCAATGCCATTTTACAGTGGGGGAAAAATGCAGCCCCTGAAAGCAAATACCAGTAATATTTGACTGACTGCTACAAAACCTGTTAGGTGCTGTTAGGGCTCCGATTCCAAAGGGTTAAATCTGTAGTAAAACCCAAGAAGAATGCAAAATGATCAAAAAATGACATGCTGCCTATTGTTTGTAGCTATAGGATCAAAATAACAATTATACATGCCAAATAAATTCTAAACCTGTAAAAGAGAAAAAGAGGGGGTGGCTGTAAGTACAGGTGCCAGAAGCATTAAATAACTCTCGCAGACAAGGTGCACCACTGTTGTCTTGAATGCTGCTGGGTTCCCCCAGTCTGGCATTTTTCCCCCTGCACTAGACAATGTGCATTCACTGCAGGAGACTAGGCTAAGCCTGCGTCTCCCAGACCTGCCGGCTCCTTCTGCCCAACCCGACACAGAGGTGCCTTTGTCAGTATAATTACCCTCCCCTTGTAGTAGAAATAGTTTGTTTAGAGCCTTATTTGCAGGTAGAGCTGGTATAAGCAGGAATTAGCATGTTAAAGAACCTGCCCCAGCACCGACTTGGGTTTATTTATCCAAATCTTTGACAATCAGGGTTTTTTTTCCTCCGTTGGTTTATTCAGTGAGATACTATCCGAGATTAGGAGCTTTAAGGTTATTAAAGAGATTGAAGATGGGAGCCAAGTGGCTGTTGTGCGAGGAAGGCGCACGTCCCGGTGTGTAGGAGCTCCCAACAATTTCATGCCTGGCAGGTCCGCACCTTGGCCGCCAGAATAAACTCGGGTGGATGCTCCTTGCTGCTTTCTGGGGATTGATTAAAACTCCCTTTGGCTTTCAGCACGTTGTCCACATCAAAAAGGTGCGAGAAGTAAAATAAATGTTTCTTTTGCTTTTCAAGATACTGTGGCCAATCTCTCTAAGCCTTCCTAATTGGCCTAGGCTGGTTGCGGATGATTAACTTGAAGTTAAATGGGGCCTGCTTTTAAACATGCTTTCCCAGACTTTAAACGGAACGATGGGGGGAAACTTTAGACTGTTGCAATGCTGGACCAGAGCCAAGCCTGGTTATTATTAAAGTGGATCCAAGTTTTGATCCAGGTTTTGTTTACACTGAGCCAGCTAAGTTGATGGACATCCTTCCCTCTCTGCATACCTGAATGTATATTATTAGAGATATTAACAATATGCCACTTCTGCCCTGTGAAAAAGAGCCTGTTAATGAAGGGGGAGGAATATTAGCAGCTCAGGTTGAACTGAGAGTTGCTTGCATTTGGACTTTCTATATCAGTATACTTCAGGGTATGCGAAAAATGCAGAGGAAAAAAAATGTGTGCAGTGTTTAATGACATTGCAAAGAAAATAAAAGTAATGTGCCCTGAGGGCAAAGGCAGTGAGGAGATTTGCTCCAAGGAAATGCATGCTCTAAAAATAAATCTTTGAAGAAACCATGTCAGTCTGTGAATGTTTCAGTAGTGAGTCTCATAATTTTTCTATGAAGTAAATACTGTGCAGACATTTGATCCTTAAAATGTTGGGGTTTTTCATGCAGAAGTTGGTAAAACCCTGGTCTTGTCTATGTGAAGATTAAAGGTAGATTGTTCAACAAGCTTCTGTTGGGCTAGAGAGTCCAGAATCCTGGTCCCTGTTGAGTATAGAACATTCACCTTCTCTGTGTCCTCAAGGTACGGCATAAGGGGCAGAGCAGGACCAACCCAGTGCTTTTGGAGTTCCTTTGTGGCATTTTCTGAGTGTCTCTATAAAGGCTCAACAAGAACCAGCGATGGGCAGCGTAAATCAGACATCTAGCTGAGTGAGAAGCCAGAGGGTCTGAACTGCAGGAGTCATTAACCTCCAAAGGGAGTGTCAGGGGAAGTGGTCAGTGCTTAGTCTGAAACATCAAGAAATAAGCCGAGAAAGTGTGGTGGGAAGCACTGGAGGCTGGAGCAGAACCTGTTGTGCTCCCTGTGTTCAGTAGCTGAGCCTGTGACACACAGAAAGTCTGACTACAACATCTAATGGCTTTTTAACATAAATCCTTATTTTTTCAGAAGCAGTCTCTGACTGCAAACTGCACTTATTAGAGTCCCCTGAGAAGTAGCTTTCAGGACTTGGTTATCTTGTCACACATCCTGCTGCCTTCGCCTGCCTTGCCTCCTGGAAAGGCATCTTCATGGCTTTTCTGACACCTTGCAGCTCTTTTGTCTTTGATAACCACTATCTAACTTGGATAAGTGCTATATTTTAACTGGTATTATAATACAAGCTAAGCTTACAGATGTGTCCAGGCATATCATTAGATGTAATTAAATTATGTGGATATTAACATGTCCTCTGTGAAATGTCTGGCACTGAGCCATGTGCTCCTAGACCTGTGAACAAGAGAAGTGCAGTAACAAGGGCACCCCCCGAGGGTTTGTGGATGAACCTCAAGCAGTTTCACCAGGTCTCCACCCTTGCTTCAAAGAGAAGAGGCTTAGGCTCATCCATGAACCATTTCTTTCTCAAGCTTGAAAGATTTTACCCATTTTCCCAAGCCACCTCTTGTTTGTGCTTTCCTCCTGGTCATAGTCCTGGCAGGCTCTGCTCTCCTGTGGATCTCCATTCTGAGGAAAGGCAGACTACAAATCCCTTTTGCTGTTGGGCCATGAATACTATTTGGTATTTTATTTTGGTTGGCATTCCCTAGTGGCCTTTTTTGCTTTCCCCCCTGCTTGAAAAACATTTGATTGCTTGCTTCTGCCCCAAAAATTTCCTTTCCTGTTTGCTTCCCTCTTGGATTTTAAACCAGCTGTATTGCTGGTAACTTTATTGGCTGGTTGTGCTACTTCCACAAATTGATAGCAAGGCAAATTTAAGAGATGAAAGTTATTGAAACAAACTGTATCCCAGATAACTTGTACTTAAAAATTCACAAGTATGTAATGCAGTTACTTTTCTGCAAAAAGACTTGCTGTTAATTCCCCTATTCCCTCAATATATGTTGCATTATCAATTATAGTGCCTGTATAGAGGTATGGACTGGGCACTGTTTCCCATGGAGTATTAATCTAAAGTGGGAGTGAGAGGTGGCAGACCTATCCTGGGGCTCTGTTTCAAACAGTTTTTAAACTCTCACTACAGGTTCATGGCTACAAGGTCAACTACTTAAAGCCCTCCAAAGGTGTTTTTAGAGTTTACTCAAACACTTGGTATTGTCTCCATTTACAGTACCTCAGAGTGAGGGAGAAGAAGTGGATAAGATACATACAATGACAGAAATTACTGAACCAAGAAAAAACACAGAGACACTCCTCAGCAGGATGAAACACATGAATCTCTCAAAATTTTGAGGGAGAAACTGCTTTTTCTGTAAGCCCTTTGCAGCAAACTGAAAAAATACAAAGTTGCTCTGTTCTCTGATATTCATGGTTCATCAAGGTAAATTTGCTCATTCTCAAAACCTGTTCTCTTTTTCAAACAGGGTGCTAAGGCTTGTTTTTTGCGTGACATCCCCTTCTCTGCCATTTACTTCCCCTGTTACGCTCATCTGAAAGCTTCATTTACAAATGAAGATGGGAGGGTTAGCCCTGGAAATCTGCTCTTGGCTGGATCAATAGCTGGTAAGTGCCCAGATTTCTTTTTTCATGGCTCTATATTGCTCTGGCAGCACAGTAGTTATGGCAGTGACAACAATAACAAAAAATGCTCAAAAGGACTGTATGCAGCAATACTGTGTTTTGCAGCCTTATTACAAAAACAACAAAGTTACTGTGCTGTAGAGTGAGTTGAAGATACTGTAAGTTCCTGGTATAATCATAACCTTCAGAAAGCAAAAGAAAGGGATAATAAAGTTTTTTGCTGGTTTTTTTTCTTAAATAATTTATCATCATTCCTTGTGAAGTTTCTGTGCTGGTTTTGGCTGTGTCTTGCTGTCAGGTAATGTTTTGCTGTAATTATTTATAAACACAACCATGGCATTAATAAAATTCCTTATGATTGAGTGAATCTTGAATTTTGGTATATGTAGTCCAGAAGCCACACTGGAAGTACAGCTCTCCAAACACAATGATACAACAGGTGACAAAATGATGACAGTATTTGCTACCCTCAGTATCCCATTGAAGTTACCTGGCTTCCTGAGGATTTTACCTTTATCATTTTTTTAAATATTAAACAAAGCAGAAGATCTTGAGAACATTTGCTGCAGTGCCACAGGTTGCTAATTCCTGTGATATACCCAGATATAATAGAGATGTGGAGTGTGGTCTTGAGCACTTGGTTGTTTTAGTCTGCTGCATAGAGACAGAAGAGCCCAAACATGCTTAGCTTCTCACAGATGAATTTAGCTTGAGTGTGCCAGAGCCTAAGGGAGAAGACAGAGGCTCTGTAAGCCTGAGCTTGCCCTTGTCTGCTGCATGGCTGCTCCCTCCACAGCTTCTACACCCACAGGGGGCCACCACTTGGTAGCTGTCTGCTGGAGGGGGCAGCTTGAGAGTTCCACGGTTTCCCACCTAGGAAACAAACAGGCTTGCAAATTTGTGCAGCAGGACCTATAGAGGAGTGTGTAGCAAGCAGGGGGGCTCAGATCAGCTGGTATCTGATTATTGGGGGCTGCTTGGTCTGTCCAGCAGCTTCCTTCTCCAGCATGGCCTCTGGCAGACTGCTGTGACCTACCAGCTGAGAAAAATGATGGAATGGTGTGAATCCAGTACAGACAGGTGGTTTAGCAATGTTTTCTCATTTAATTTTAAGCTTTGTCCTCTCTGAGAAAACTTCCTGGTCAAAATTATACACAGGGCTGTGTCTATTTGAGAGCAAGGCCCTTTTATGGCCAGTATCTGGTCTTGGAGAGCAGCTAAGCTTGGTTGGTTTGTCATGTTGAAGCATATTGATCCCTATTCAGCAGCTCACAGCCCAAAGGAATTGAGCTGGCACTAGCAAAGCCAGCTGTGTTCCAGTGACTGCTGCTCAAAATCCCCTTGTCCTCTCCCCTACCCCACCCCATTCCAAAGCCAGGCTCCAAACCCTCCAACAGGAGCTTTTACAGCCAGCTTATTTCTTACCCATTTTAAGGGAACAAAACAATTTTTGAACTTTAGATCGTATTTACAGACTTGAAACATAAGATGGCATTTTTAAGCAAAGTAATTTCTTAGGTTTTCCTATTTTTCTCTTTCTAGCCATTGTCAGGTGATTGCAGACTGAGATAACCGTCCCTTTGAAGTTCAGGCACAGAAGCAGTCTTTATTGTTGCTGATATGGCTCACCAATCTAGTTATAATGTGAATTTTATCCAGTGCTTCCTGTGAATCCCATCCTAGGTTAAGTCTCATGGGCAAATTACAGTGTTAGAGATACAACGTTCATCATACTGTTTATAAACCCAAGAAATTTGTTTTATTGTGTGTGCATGTAAAGAGTGATGGGGGTGCATGTGTCCACTGTTTTGCCAAAAGAACCTCAAGGGAAATACAGAACAAAACACCCACCAGTTCTGAAAAGCTGGCTTCAGTCTCTGGGTAATGTTTCTTCTCCAGCCAGGGATCTCACCTGGTCATCAGACTTCAGATGTGTGCCTGGGCTCTGGCTGCAGGTGGGAAACTCCCCCTTCCCACACACAGCCCATGCTGCTGGGATATTCCAGCTAGCCATACTCAGATGTGCATCTGTCTCCTTTGCCAGTGGGTGTTGCTTGTACTGTTACATCATCTTCCTCTCCATTGTGGCTGGGATCACAGCAACACGTGTGTCATCTACCTTGATCTGCTTCTGGTTTTCAGATGTCTCAACCTGTTGTGCTGTAGAATCATTCTGAGATTATTCTAATATCATCTGCAGGATCTCTCTTTAATTTACTCTTGTTAGTTACTGCCTCCTTAAAGTTCCTTCTCTTGCCCAAGCTCCTTTTGATTCTTGTCAGCTCCTGCTGGGCTATTTGTCACATTCTGATTGTAAGCTTCTCTTGGCAGCAATCTGTAACTTCGATTTGTCTGTAAATGCTTTTGTCCTGTACACATAGTTCCTAAAGAAAGGATTTTAAGTATCTCAAGTGCAAAATATCGTCAATAATATGGAGTGAGTGATAAGGAGATGGAAGTCAATGTGTAGTAAGCAGAACTGTTTCTGAGTAAGTTCTTTGGTTTTCATGAAAACACTGGTTGGCTTTTGAAGGACAAAAGTCCAACTTTAAATTGAAGACTCAAGCAATACCTTGGTGTGGGTAAAGCTAAGCAGAGAGGAATTTCAGTGTTTTTGGAGTTCAGAAACGTAGACCAGGTTTTAATGCTTACCTGCCAGACAGCCCATGCTTGCACTGAATGCATGCTCGGTGTATGAGTTATTTTGGGGGGACAAGGAGAGGAGGAGGAAATCTTTTGGTGATATTCACATGATTTGATCTCTTGGAGCAGTCTGCAGGAAGGGTGCTCTGGAGCTTGAGGCCAGACCATACTGGTTTGGATAAAATTTGTTACAGAATTATTGAGCTGGGGAAAAAAAAGGAAAGGAAATTTATGCATCTACATCTAACCAAGTTGGTTTGGAAGAGATGCAGAATGGAAAATTAATAAAACCATAAGAGACAGTGTCTTCTGGGTACAGTCTTGGTGCTTTTCTTTGCCTTTTTTTGTCTTTTTTTCCCCCCAATTCTAAACATGCCCCAAGTTTGGATAGGAATGATTTTAGAAATACCACCCATTGGTAATTTGGTATTTTTTACTTTTAGTTGATTATCTGCCAGGGTAAATTTAAATATTCCTCCACATATTGTGCTGAGGATGTCAGCTGTGGCTTTGCAGCTGAGCAGTCTGCCATTCCTAATGAGAAGAATGACCCTTTTTGTAAGCCTTAGCTCTCAAGTGATGCTGAGCATGCATGGCAGTACCTGGTTCTTGGTGAGATTGCTGTGTGAGGGGTGTCTGTGTGTCTGTGTTTCTGCCTGTGTACAGCACCGTGTACACCAGGATGCCAGGAACCACAGAGAGGAATGAAAAGGAAAGGGAAATATCAACCTTCCCTCCAAAAGCTTTGTGCTTATTAACTATGCAAGTTTCTGATTAGCACTGGAAACTCCAATCTGTGCCTCCCAGCTTGGCAGGAAGCACACGATATGGTTGTTCCTCTGGTAGAAGCTCTACAACAGCAACCTCTTGTTGCTTCTCCTTCCCAGGTTCTGCTTAAATCAAATGTGGCTGGATTCTCCTGATGTAAGGAGGAAAGACCTGCTTCCCTCTGGATAAACTAGGTGTGTAGTACATGTGCCAAGGCAGTGGTACTCACCTGATGACTTTTATGTTGTTCAGGTATGCCTGCAGCCTCTCTGGTCACCCCTGCAGACGTGATCAAAACAAGGCTCCAGGTGGCAGCCCGAGCAGGACAGACCACCTACAGCGGTGTTGTGGACTGTTTTGTCAAGATCCTGCGGGAAGAAGGCCCAAAGGCTCTCTGGAAAGGAGCAGGAGGTGTGTAAAAGAGCTTTGATTTTCAAGTGATTTCTGATTGTGGCATTTGTCTCTGAGGAACTCTCTTCTTTTCTTTCAAGCTCGCGTGTTTCGATCTTCTCCTCAGTTTGGTGTAACTCTGGTGACTTACGAGCTCCTGCAGAGATGGTTTTATGTGGACTTTGGAGGAGTGTAAGTATGTGATGTCTGAACATACCAGGGATCCTGAAGTTACCCTTGGTTCTGTTGGGTCTTGGTCCTCCTTGGAGTATCAGAGGCAGCAGCTTGCTAGGACATGTTGTAAAGGCTTTGTAAATATTATTTCAACTACATTTTACTGGTGGAGGTTGGGATGATATTCCAGTAGCTGTTTCATAGCAAGATATTACCATATTTTATATCACAGTTTCAAACAGGGGACCTATATTAGTGTAAACAGAGACAGTGGGAGGCTAAATAATGGGCTGGGGATGTAAATGCAGGAGAAATGTGATTCCTGCAAGGTCAGGATACACTCTGCTTCAGTCCTCATTGTTTGGTGGAGGAGCTGTGGCCCTGATTAGACAGGCATTTGACATCCAAAAAAATATATAGTTGTTACCAAGGTCAAAACAAATTTGTTGTCATTTCAGCTGTGCCTCCTGTCTTTGTTGACAATACAGGTGGATGTACATGTAGCTGTTTAACTTGATCCCAGAGCAGCTGCAGATTCTGTAGATCTTTGGGGACAGTGGTTTGAAAGCCACCACAAAAATTACTTAAACTCTGCTATGTTCCTGGATTAGTTGTGTGCTGTAGCAAAGAACCCCTGCCACCTCACAGCAGTTTTGATTAATGCACTGCAAATTTTACCTGGATTTGACTGTACTCAATCAACATGAAGGCGCCTAACTGTTCTGGAAGGTTCTAAAACAGGGCATTTCTCCTTACATTGCAGCATTTTAGTTACTTACAGGGAAATACACTCAGATGTCTCATTAAATTTATGGAGATTTTAATGAATACTGATTTTACTCTATGGAAGTTAATTTATTCTTTTTATTATTTTGCAGAAAACCAGCTGGATCAGAGACAGTTCCTAAATCTAGGATCACGCTCCCTGCTCCTAACCCTGATCATGTTGGTGGTTATAAATTGGCAGTTGCCACTTTTGCAGGGATTGAAAACAAGTTTGGACTTTACCTACCTCGATTTAAGCCATCGCCACCTACCTCAAAGGCCGCTGCAGCAGTAGGACCCTAAGTTTATTGCTGTAGGGTTTTTGTTATTAGTTGGGAAAGAGCCACTTTTCTAATTGGTTAATACTTTGTTCCTTTAGCTTCTCATCATATAAAAGATTAGCTTCATTTGAGTTTTAAGGTAATTTTCATCTTAAATGGAATCATTTGTCTTTGTGCTTCCGTAACCAGATCACTGTGAAATTCCTACCAGTTGTTTTAAGTTTGGGACCATGAATGTATTTGTCCACATCTGACATGTGCTTGTGTTGGGAAGACACTAATTTTGGGTTCTGTTTATTGGGGAGGGCTGGGTGAGAGCTGTGAACCAGATCATTTTACAGGCAATGCTCAGTTGCAGATTGCCAGAACAGATGTTACACATTGTCACTCAAATGGAAAACTCAGTAGATATCACGGTGCTCAAAGCAGAGTGATTTGAACTGTGCGTGTAAATTGGTTTGAAACTTGCTGCGTGTCTGTAGAGGTCAGCAAAGACATACCCGGTACCTAGGTCTGCCAGTAGAGCTTCAGCTTTGGAAACCACGCACAAGTTCTGTTTCTGGATTGTATTATGGAGCTTTTATGTGGAACATGTTTTTGTAATGGAAACCATGTTTATAAATGTTTAGCCGTTGTATTATGTTACTGGTATCAAAATGCTCAAAAGAAAGTGTTATTGTCCATAGTCTTTGCACTTTATGGCAGAACTTTTGGCATTCTACTACACATACAAGGAAATTTCATAACTGGGTGCCTATCTTGGGTTGCTGGTGTTTGGAATTCAGTTTGTATATGCACTTCTATAGTAAAACGCTGCTTGTTTAAATAACTGCAATAGAAAATTCATGCACTGTATCAATGGTACCTGCCTTAACTGCTGGCTTGTAATTGGCAAATAGGTGGTTTCAGATTCTTATTTACTTCATTGAGTCAAAAGAGATTAAAATAGTCTAAAATAAAAGATTTTACTTAATTTTTGGTGCCTTGCACAGTGTTTAGAAAATTCTGTATTTATGAAGATAGAAATAAACCTTTCAAACAGATGCACACATGGTATTCTGTTATGGAAATAGTGCCGTACATTGAATGTCTTGTTCAGCTTCAGTGATAAAGTCAGGTTAAGATGAAGCTAATGTTTGCATTTGTAGGCTATGAAAACACCTGCAGCTTGAGAACAAATTACTACAATGCTCCTGCCCAGAAAAGACATCTGTTGGTGGAGATGTCACTCAGGAAAGAAAGAGAAATGAGAAACTTTTTCCTCAGTCAGAAACGAGGATTGATGCTTTGATATTTTGATCTTTACTGTTGGGGGAAGGTTGTGGTTATGAAGAGCCTGATCACCTAGTCACTTGAAGGTCCTGTTGGGTGTCTTCCGTGATAACCTCTAAGATGAGGAATTTGGCTTTGCTTGTCTCTTGGAGTGGGAGGGGTGAGGGGTGGGTGCCTTCAACCTTGGCTGTAAACTGAGGGAATGCACAGATGCAGTGTCTCTGCAGAAGAATGACTTTGCTGTGCAGTATCACACTGTGCTGTAATTTGTGGGCATACTGAAGTGGAAATCACTCTGATTTTGTATTTGTGTTTGGGTCATCATGCAAATTATTCTCTTGGACTAATTTGTATTTTGAAGTTACTGGTGAAATGGAGCTCAGGGGTATGAGTAGCAGCACTTGTGTGTGAAGGTGAGGGGAGCAGATGATATTTACCTGCAGCTGCATCTTGGAGTCTGGCTAAACCACTGGGCTCTGACAGACAGCAGCTGCTTCCTCCCAGCCCTGTGTATCCGAGTCGCCCCAAACAACAGCTCCTCCATTTCAAAAATAGGGGGAAAAAAGCTCTCCCTTGTAATAACCCTTCAAAATTAACCATCAGGATTTTTGGTTAAAGCATGTCACAGAAGTAAAACATTCTCACTGGGCACTGCCTGTGCTTCACACATGAGATTTTAGGCTGTTTAAGAGCTGCTTTTATACTTCATCCCTCGTATTTACCTGATATACCCTATCAGGGGTTTCTGTGGAAAGTCAGCAGCTCTGGGAAGATGTCTGAGTGCAGAGCTGCACCTTCTCCCTGATCCAGGAGAGGAAATGCCTGGCCACTGGATGGGCTTGGTTGGCAGCTGCTTCCTCCTGGCTCATTCTGGAGAGGGACACCCAGGCTGCACCCACCAGAGCATGTTCCTCTGCTGCCTGACACTGAACCCCAGTGCTGCCAGGGCTTTGCAGCCAGGCACAAAGAGGAATTGGAGCTGGGTTATTGTAGGGCTTGCACAACTTCTTGGCTCCTGTGTTAAAGACCATTTGTTGCTTGGGTTCCACAAAACCAGTTTCTCTAGCTCCTGGTGCCCTCTCCTTCCCAGGCCTGGCAGTATATTTATGACTTTTTCTTTTTCCTGGGATGAAGGGCAGAGTTCCCATCCCAGGAACAAAGCTCAGGCACAGTTCTCCTATGGCAGATCCATCTCAGAAGGCCACAGCCTTCACCTTTGAGTAGGGCTGGACTGACACCCCCACCCATGGTGGCCTTTCCCTTTGCCATTAACTTTCCTGGAGGATTGTTCTCTCCTTCTGCCCACCTCTTCAGGGTCAGTAGACAGCAGAGATAGATGCAGAAATGTTGACGAGCCAGTGGCTGCTCTGTTAACGCGAAGCAGAGTTCAAAACATTCCAAATCGTGCTGCAGCTCTGCCCAGAGCTCTTGGGGAAGATCTGTGCCCACAGTCGGCTTCCTCCAGACACAAAAGGATGCATTCCTGCTCTGAAAAGCTTGGAGGCCAAGGAATTGCCAGATTGCCTTGCAAACAAACAAAATGCCCTGAGGACAATGTTTGTCCTCTCTTGGTTTCTGGGTGAGTTATGCAAATGCATAAAAAGTAACCTCACTTGCTTCCTGCACTCCAGCTAACTCCCTGTGACAGCGCTTCTAGAAAAAAGAAATGGCCAAATACTGGTGATGTTAGCTGTCAGACTGAGTGGGGAAGGAGTGTCCCTGAAGCAGGTACCCCGTGTTTGTGTTTCTCAGTCCAGCAGAAGCCAGGAGATGCTCTTCTGCCTGGTCCCTGGGGAATGGGTTGGGTTTAAGCTGACTTAATATTGACACTTTGCAGGGATGCTTTTGTAAGCAGACATACCACAGGCTTCAAAAATAAATTGGGCAGGTTTTTCTAAACCTGCTAAAAATACAAAACCTGACAAGCGGCTCTGCATCATCTTAGGAGGGGACAGCCTGCTTGGAATGACCTTGGCTTAGCCTCTGGGTGTGCATACATGTCACACTGCCTGCTGCTGAGATCCTCTCCAGTGGCACAAGGACAATCAGGAATCCTCCAGCTTTGCTGTTTAAACACTGCTGTGAAACTCAGACTGTTTTTGTTTAAATATTTGCTGGTTTTTGCATAAGCTAGAAGGCAATTTCCGGAGATCGTGATAATTTGTGAATTATTTAATGGTTGAGAATATACAAATTTCAAGATGTTTGTATTTGAAATGTCTCCAGAGACCTTCAAATACATCAAATAACACAGAAGCAGCCTGAGATGAAGTGGTTTCTTTAATGCCACGTGCCATGTGGTGATTTTGCTTTCTGCATGGTGGGCAGCAGATAACTCAGGCTGTGAGACTGGGCAGCCTCGCCCAGTGCTGAACCTGGGGATGTCATCAAAGTGTCTGCTGCCCTTCAGAGAGATGACATTTCGAGTGTAGTAATAATTTTAACTTCTCCTTGCCCTGTTCCTCATCACACCAGGAAGCAGTACTATTGCTTGCAAGATTCATTCTAGCTGCTGTAGGTTACATTGCCTGGCCTTCCTCACACCCCAGGCTGTGCAGACACTGTGTACCAGACATGGTGGTGTTACTTCAGAACTTTCTTTGCTTATGACTTTGAAGGAGAACCGGTCCTGTAAGCTTGCCAAGGACAGGTGGCTGCTCTATAGCACCCTTGGGCACTGAGTCCTGCCTTAGGAGAGTGTCCTTTGTCACTGGCCAATGGAGACCATCCCATTCCATGTGGGATGCTGTTTTGCTCTGTGAGGGGTTTCCAGTCTTCTGCTGTGCATACTTTTTATCTACATTTGCTAAAACTCTTTGGAGCTTTTCCCACCTGTCTTGTGTAAAAGAACCTATTCCTAATTGTTTCTTGTGTCCATAGCCCTAGAGATGCAGGCTGTCATTTGTAGTGTAAGATGATGATATTCCAGGGCGTGGTAGGGGCTCTGATGTTTTCAGAAGTAGCAAATGTTTGGGGCATTGGTTTTGGGACTCAGGAGGAAACACCTTCCATCTTGAAAAATTACTTATGGACTATTTGCTGAGTACCCTGTGGAAAAAGCTGCAGCTCTTGAATCATTGCATCCCAGTGCCATTTGTCCTGCCTGCTTTTTCTCTTTGAAGTAATAAGCTGCAGGTAATGCTGTGGAGTCTACTCTCAGCAGCAAAGACTTGCTCTGACAGCCTTTCCATGGAGATATTTGTGGTGTTCCCAGACTTCAGAGGTAGCCTGTTTCACTTCCACCTTTCAAAGATCCACTTGGTCCAAATGCTGTTATTTACACAATGGACCTGATATTCCAGCCCCATGCTGAGCTTTGTGTGTCCTGGTCAAATTCCAGGTCGGCCAGTGCTGTGCACATGTTCTTTCAGTGTACCCTGGCTATTGCCTTCTTTCTCTGTTACACGGGGTGTCTTGACCAAAGTACATGTCATAAAGGTGAAGAGTCCTGCTTCACCTTTCAGCTAATGCCCCCAGCTCCCACCCCCAGTGCCACCTCTAATATATCCCCATGTCCTTTCACAGCTTTTTTCAGAACAAACCCCACATCCCTGACCACATTCCTGTGCCTCTTGCCTGTGCTGGCATAGCTCTGATCCTTTACACTCAAGTCAAGGGGGTCTCTGGACTTTCCTTCAACCAGTATAGGAGAGTTGTCCCTTCCACATGTACCTCACAGTCCTGTCCTCCATGCTAAACCTCAATTTAGCCTCTTCTTGCCACTTGCCTACTTCTGCTGTACTTGGGGTTTTTTTTTCTCACCTCTGTGGTTCAGATGTGCTCTCCAGCTCAGTCTGAGCACACAGTTAGTCCTTCACAGAAAGCTCACTTGCAATGGTCCTAAAAAAGCCAGGCTGTCTTCTGACCCATTCCATACCCAGAGCAGTCATGGCAGCATCCTGGCAGTGCTAGAGCATAGGACATTATGTTCTTTATGTTCTTCCTTCTATTCTCTGGATGTTTGTAGGCAAAAGAGACAGGAGAAAATTATTTCTTTTTTGGTGAAATTAAAGGATAAGTTTGTATTTATTTCCCTACTGGGCAGATTCTGAGTAACATTTTGTCATATGGGCTGTTTTAGAAAGCCAGTGAAATGCAGCTATTTGTTTAGCAGCAGGAAAATCAAACAAACAAGAACTGTGGGAGATTCCTGGAAGGGCAGCAACAAGGGCAGGTCAGAAACTTCACTGCAGGATAATCATGAGCAGCAGAAGGGAAGTAAATGCTTCTTGTTCTTGGGTGCTTTTCCATCTGCTTCAGCTGCGTGAAATGGTTCTTTCACGTTATTGCTCTGAATCTACAAACCTGGTGATTTCTGTGGAAAATCAGATCTTTCCCTTGTTCCCTCTGTGTACTGTTGAACCCCACACACCACAGAAAAAAAAAGGAAAGAAAAACTTCAAAAATGGACTTTGGTCATACTGATTTGCACACAGCAGCAATTGTTGAAGGTCCTACGAGGCTGCTCTTAAAACCTTTTCAGAAGCTATTAATGCTATAAAGGAGGGAGAACTTGGACATGAACATGCAGAGCCCCCCTTAGGTTCCAAAAGCTGAACGGTAATATGGAAAAAGTAGCAGCAAATTTGCCACCTGTTCCCACTGCACTGATTATGATGAGTGGGAGACAACATCGGCTGCATGTCCTTCCTGGAACACCAGAGGCACTCTCAGGTGATGCCCTCACACTTTGCAATGTGCAGCTACTCCACAGGGTGGAAGGGTGGTGGGCTCCCACCTGTGCCTCCCACGAGGGCAGTACTTTGCTGTGTATCCATCCACCTGTGCACGTTCCTGGTCTGGTGACCCACTGAGAACCAAGAGTGCCTCCCCCTCTTCCACTCTGCACCACATCTGCCTCATCCATGTACACAGACAACACTTATGGTTTCTGAAAAGAAAACAGGGCAAAACTGGGGAAAAAAACCCAGAGATGATATCTAAACTGCTCCTCTACAGTCATTTCACCTGGCTGTTTGTTAGCATTCACCTTTAAGCTACAGAATTGCTGCAAGTGCTACACTGGTTCTTCAGGACAATTCCCAAAGCACCCAGGGGAGCAGCAGGAACAAAAAGTTCTCTAACACATGGCTCCAACCTCAGGGTCCCACCCGAAAATGACTGATAAATCTCTGCTGTGTACTAGGCCTTCTGGGAGAAGATGGTCCCCACAGCCCAGTGGCAGGACACTTCCATGGGCTCTGGGAGATAGTTGCAGGTTCCACCATGAAGATGAAAGTAGCCCATGCACTCTCACAGGGAGGTGCCTCTAACCATCAAGAAGACAAGGGAAATGCAGCTTTTCCAAAGGATTCATTTTGTCAGCCTACTCTGGCTTTAGCAGTGCAGACTTCCCAGTGCTTGGGCCATAGCCCCAAACATGATCAGATGTGTTCATTCCTCAACATGACTGCCCAAAGATGAGATGTGGCAACAAGATGAGAAACCTAACGTACAAGATCTTTCTTGTCAAACTTGCAGGGTTTCTTGCTAAAACGGTTTACCTCCATGCCCCTAAATGTGAACCACTGCTAAACCCAGATGTCAGAGCTGTCCTCTGGCTCAGCAGAGTGTTTTGATATGGATGTGTCAAACATCCTCACCACCAACATCCATCTGGGCCACAGCACTCAATGGAGACCAGACTGCACTCCATTTCTTTGCTCAAGCCACAAGAGATTGTCATAAAGGAGCTTGTTCCTCTGTCCCCTGTCCCAGCCTGTCTCTCAAGACAGTCTAAGGAGGCCTTATCTCTCCTGCTCCTTTTCTTTCAGCACATATGGCAGCATGCTGCTGCTCTGCGTGTGATGTGTGTGCAGGTAAGCATGGAGGGAAAATACAGATTAGCCCAGAAGCTGACATGCAAAGCTTAGTGCTTGCCCATGGAAAATTAGTATCAGGGTCTGATCCACGCAGGTCCATTACTGGGCAGTTCCAATAGTGAAGGGATTATCTATCTATTTACAGAGGAGCTACATGAGTTTTCTGTGCATCAGGGCAGTCACATTTACCTAGTGCCTCACCAGTGACTGGTAATGAACATGCTGGCAAAGAAAGATCAACCACACTGCAACAGAACAGGCCCAATACATTTTATTGGCAATACTGGTGTCATACTTGGGAACCACAACCCTCTGTCAGACTATTAGTGTTAACTTGCATGACAAGTATCAGTGACCAACTGTATCTGAAATATAGTTAAAGTGCCTAGAAATAATAGGCATCTTAAAAAAAAAAGGAAAGGGAACTCATTCCATCCACTCAAGCCAACCTGTATAGATCTTACATCTTAAGCACAACTGATGTACTGTAATTGTTACGTGGACTTTAATGTAACCTCTACAGCAGCACACAGACAATGCAGTTCTCTCATTATGCACATGCTTTAGGATCGTTTATTTTAATGCTTTCAAATAAATATGTTCCATGCAGCACACCGCAATAAATAAGGAGCAGCAACTTTCATATAGTACATCCATTCATAATGTAAGTCACCATGTGATACACCACATCTAAAGTCTTTGGCCCAGTCCCATACAGTGAAGCACACCACATCTGCACATAATCATATCTGGCTTCATATGGATTTAATAGGACTATGCCAGAAGGGCAATGTGAGCACAAGTTTAACCAGGGGTTCCTAGCTATTAAATACAGCTACTAAGTAGTTAAAAGGCAACAACTAAACCCATAAAGGGTTGATTTGTCTTTTCTTTCTTACTTTTCAGACAGAAATATAAAGTATGAAAATGCTCTGGATATTTTCAGCCTTGTGTAAAGCAGTGTGATTAACATGGAATGCTTTGAGCAATACTGGCATGTACACTGGCATCAAAAGCCACAGCAGGACTGATGTGACACCGAGCACTGGCGCACCCGTGGGGGGAAGCTGCAGCTCTGGCGGGCGCTGCTCCTCTCCCTCTATGCCGAGAGCTCCACCGCCCCCTCCTCCTCGCTGTCGGCTCGGTTGGCGCGGATCTCCACCAAGGTCCGGGCAAAGCGCGTCCACTCATCGTTGTGTGGCACGGCCAGCTGCAGGACAAACCAGCGAGAATGAATTCAGAACATGGCCAGCTGCAGGACAAACCAGCGAGAATGAATTCAGACATGGCCAGCTGCAGGACAAACCAGCGAGAGTGAATTCAGACACTGGCACTGCAGGACAAACCAGTGAGAATTAATTCAGACACTGGCATTGCAGGACAAACCAGTGAGAATGAATTCAGACGTGGCCAGCTGCAGGACAAACCAGCGAGAATGAATTCAGACACTGGCACTGTGGGATTGGTTCTCGCCCTGGCCCAAAACTGAGGCACCTCCTTTGAGGAGAGCTCCTACTGCAATCAGCAGGGCTGTGCACAGTGAAGCAACACGGCATGAGCCTCACCAACCCGCTGGGGGATGGCAACTGTGGCCAGGTTCACATGGCACACCTGGCAGTTTCCTATTCAATGAGCCTTTAGTCAGTGGCAGAGCAGATAAAAGGCTTTATCTGCTTGATGTTGTAGTCTTGCTGCAAAATCTACCCTTTGATTAAAATGTTTCAGATTTTCCCAACTAGAGTAAGACATTGATCTCTACATGTACACACACGTATGTTTCACTTTACACACACAAGCTGGCCATTGGCAGTCAGCAAGCCTGTGCCCAAGTGTAATTGTTTGCAGGACCCAGGTCAGTGTGCACAAGGTAACAGAGCTTTTAAAACACTCTGTTGAAACTATTTTGCTGAAGTTCATTAAAGATCTAAGTAGTAAAATAAATATATTGTGTTATTTTAGTTACCCTCCTCTATGTTAAGGAATTCACAGTTACAGGAAATGCATTACAATGGAAATGTTATACCAACTGGATACTGCATTACTTGTCCGATTTTTTTATATCATCATGCAAGATCCATTTCCATTTAATACCATTGATGTTTCTAATGAAGAGCTCTTGAGCATTAGGCTTCAAGAGGGACATATAAACTAAATAGCTGGACTTCCAGACAAAATGCTTTAGTGCTATGGCAAAATAATACTGCAGTCATTTCCAGCTGGATCCAATACTGCAATTTCTGGAAGATAATGCAAGCTGGGATTGAGATAATTAAAAAGCAAAAAAAACCAAAACGAAACACCAAAACAAAACAAGCACTTTTCTCAACTTTGTTTTCATTAAGCCAAATTCCAGAAAAGAGCAACAAGCATCCACATGATCCTTGCAA
The DNA here is from genome assembly GCF_027579445.1 of Ammospiza nelsoni. Lineage (NCBI taxonomy): Eukaryota > Metazoa > Chordata > Aves > Passeriformes > Passerellidae > Ammospiza > Ammospiza nelsoni. The sequence goes on along the minus strand of NC_080633.1, from coordinate 25,642,008 downwards.
GTTTTTACTGCCCTCCTGAAGCGCTGTGATCACGTCCTGCATATAACACAAAAGAAAAACTGTTTCAAGACATTACACACTGCTTGGTACTGAAGAAGTCAACTGTTTTGGAAACTATAATAAACTGCTGTCCACCTTAGCAAATGGATGCCTTTGGACTGAAGAATGGGTATAACCATAGCTAATCCAGTCTGTACTACCCAGTATTCAATCTGAACCGATTTAAATATTTTAATACACCACAAGGAGTGCCAAGCAGATGGTCAGCTAACCGTGTCCACGTGGCACTAGTAGATCATAGGCATATCACAGGCATATCATGAGGCATATGGTACTGGAAAACAGTCAAATTATTCTCTTCTCATTCCATCTTGACTGGATACACAGAATTGGAGACTAAGAAAAGGACATGACCGACTGGGGAAACGTCCAAGACCACCTGTGTGTGGAAGCTCCACATACACTGCTGCAAGTGTTAATTGTAAGGACAAGAATTTGCAATACAAGATCTAAACATCTCCATATCTCACTGCTCATTATCAGTTTTTTTTTTTTTTCAATTAGTTTTTCTCTGACTTTGCCTCTACATCCAGTCTTTTGTGGAAAACACTGTGTTTTTTAATGCTTCCCATGTATTATACAAGTATTATACATGTGTATCAGTGACTGAGTTACATTATGAAGGGCTGGTGTGCAAGTTTGGGGTTTGAAACACCAAATACAGTACAGTTAGCATTAGCTCAGGCTACAGACTGAGAAATGCAACCTGTGAAAAACCCATGCCAGCCCAGTTAATATAGGTATTGTTGCAGTCTCTGGGTTTTCCATTCTTTGTCTTCTACTTCTGGCATTTTCTCCTTTACTTCTCCCAGGAATGGAGACCAGAGTTACAAGAGTAAATCATTTTAGACAGCTGCCTCTCACGCTCACATACACAGATGTGGATCAGGGATGGCCTATATTTGAAAGACCACTCTGTTCTTTCAAAATCCTTCAGCAGAAGGAACTGTGGCACCAGAAGAGAGGTCAGTGCACCAGCTCACCAGTACCTGTGGCACATGTTTGGCCACAGCCACACACCAAGACTGGCTTCTGTGTAGTAGGAAAGGGCAGTGAAGAGATTCTGCTATCAGAGATGGAACCAAAACCAGCTGTGCAACCATCTCCCTGTTGTTACTACATCTCCTAAAAGATTTCAATTCTTCTGATGTGTACAGCACTTCCATTTGTCAAACTCATGAATGAAATGACTCTTACTGATTTCAAGTAGAAAAATCTTTTAAGTGGAGCAATATCCTAGGCAAAGGACTTTCTGAATTTAATAAAGCATCACTGCTCCTTGTCTTCTAGTCTTTAACAGCATTACAATGTATTAAGTAGCTGAAAAAGAAAATATGTCTTTCTAAAGAAAAAAATTAAATATATTTATGTCATTGAGATTATTTAATTGCCTTTACTCCACACATGGCCACAGACAAATAAAATCAAAGTCCAGGCTATTATAACAACTTGGTATCTCAAACTTGAAGAATCTCCCCAGGATGTGTGCATTACATGTGTTATTTTTAGCTGACAGTATTAGCAATGTCTGGGCCATTTCTAGTGACTCAGTTCACAAAGCAATTAATGACCAAAGTCAATACCTTTAGCATAGAGGAAAAAATATTCAATGCTCACATGCCACCTAATTCCTTACAACTTCATCTTATTTTACCTTATTCAATCTCATGCACTGCATCATGCTTTCAACAAGGGGCCAATCCTGCTAATAGACTGTCAGTAAAATAAACCTCTCTAATATAAATTCTTCAGGGATGCAGAGGGAAACCTTGGCAATAATAAAGTCAAAGGAAAAATTGTCTTTTATCCTCCAAGCCCATTCTTTCTGAAAAGGCCCCAATACTAAACCACAATAGTTATACAGGAAAAGACCACAAATAAAACCAAAAGTATCCACAAACTCCAATTCAAATTCTTCTCTAGGTTAATGCTCCCCTTCCAGTCATTTTCCATTCAAGCTCCTTCATCTGGGCACATTATCACCCACAAGTGCTGGAGACCTGAGTCTATCTGTGGGATCTCCCTCTCAGCTTTTCTGCACAAGTTTTTCCTGCAAATACCAGGGCAGAGGTAGAAGAAATGAGGAGTTACTCCATGGAGGAAGGGCAGAGGTTTAGAGCTATCTGGGTGTTCCTCAATCATGTGATAATTCTTCTGTCCACTTCCAGTTACTACAAAGCAGCATGTGTTAACTTTCATATCATGATGTTGATGCAGGGTAGAAATGTTCACCAAAGAATAATAATATAATAATTTATTTGGGCCAGAATATTTGAATGAACTGATGCTAAGGTATGGAGCAGAACAAGAACATAAAAGCTATTAAGTGTTTTCCTCTGATCCCTTTACAGTGAAAGGCAAATGCTACCCACACCTAATTAATTGACTGAATTACTCACATTGCTTCAGCTGTAACATCATGGTACGTTTAGGCTGCATCAGAGAGTAATTCTAATGGGGAAGACCAGTATTATCTTGTCAGGATCTTCCTGACAAGCACCTGTCCTTGCCTTACTGATGTATCACCATTCTACATGATTTATCCAGTACACAACCAAACTGTGTCTCTCAGAGCTCTTGAACCTTCTGAAGCTTCTGTTTCTTGGGAGATGACTCTAGCCAAGCATTTCACTTACCTGTCAGCTTTCCTGCCCAAAAACATCCCCCGCTCCCAGCTAGGACTGGACTGACCAAGAAGATGCTTTATGTGCATTGGTAGCGATGCAACAGAGTGCCCCATCCCTGAGGCTCACCAGGGAGCACAGGCAGCACCAGGCATGTGAACTTCACCAAAACCAGCCTCCTCCACCTCCTCCTGAAGCCAGAGATCTCCTCTGTGTGCAGATCCTCCAATCCATACAGCAGAGATTTAACAAACACAAGCTGTATTTCTGTGTTTTCCTAGAAACTGTGAAATTAGCAGCTTCACTGAACACTACTACTCTGAAACCTGTGACAGAACTCAGGAAGAGGAGATGTTCTGACCAGACATCTCTCAATGCTGTCAGAGCTCTGAGACAATCCCAGCAAGCAAGAAAGGATCAAAAAAATAGTGCATAAAAGTACAAATCAACATAAATTTCATTTTCAGATAAATTAACACCTTCTAGAACATTTGCTCTTTAAAGTTAGGGAAAAGGAAAGAAAAGGAAAAGGAAAAGGAAAAGGAGAAAAGGAAAGAAGCAGAGGAGAGAAGAAAAGGACAGATTTTGAGACAAAACTCCCAAATCTTTGAATGTGGCTTTTAAAGGAATCTATCCAGATGGTTGAAACAAGATATTGCAAGGTATTTCAAGAGTTTTGTATATTTCCCTCCTATCCATCTTTTTTATGGCTGAGAGTGTTTCAGCTGAATTTGTCCAAATCCCTGTATAGCTTCAGTTTCCCCAAAAAAAACACTTTCCAGCCAATGAATTATTCATTGAGGATATTTCACTTTATTTCTGGCTCCTTGCCTTTCCTGAAGCCTCTAAATCTTTGGGATGGGAGTGGACAAACTCTTCCTGTCTTCATCCCTCTAAGCTCTTGTCCATCACAGCTCTCCTTTGAGGGCAGTGGACGCTGCTGAGAAGGAATCAAAATGCAATTTCAGCAGCAGCAGTAGCCACCTCCACTTCAGAGGAACCAGTGTCCCAGAAGCTCAAAGGGAGCACAGCTGTCAATGTTGAACCTGCTCCATTTCCTTTTAATGACTGTACCTCATGGGCGTATTTCCCTGTCACTGAGACACTAGCTCATAACCTGCAGCTCTGATCACTGGTGAAATTATTGTGTGATCCTAGTCACCACTTAAGCAGTCACTCTTTTTTTTGGCATCACCTAGAGCTCAGAAGCCTCAAGGCAAAAGCAGCCATGGGAAGAACCTCCTCAGCATTGTCAGTGACCGCGAGGTTGCTGTGAAGGGGCAAAGTTCTCCAACCAGCACGGCCTGTAACGCCTCTGACCCACACATCCCATGGACACAGGTGTAGGTGGAGAACCGGACAAGGAGCAGCCAAGCCAGGGCTCACAAGATGTGCCAGAGCCTGTGGTGGCAGCGGCCCCGCCGCCCCGTGCCACACGCTGTTTCCAATTACACGCGTGCAGACGAGCCGGCATGGTGGTCCCAGATACACTCCAAGGGTGACGGGAGTTCCCCGTTCAAAAATCTGTGACCTATTCCAACACATCAAGGAAGCACAATGCTTTCTTATTTTTGTGTTAAGAACAAGCTTGTTCTGATCTAAATTGATGGCTTTCTTCTAGCTAATCACTGTGCTCCAAAAGGTCAGACATGTTCTGATTAACACGCATCTTTTGTTGGTTACATTCGGGCTTGTTGTTGTTTGGAGGCAAAGGGTGATCTTATTTTAGACAATACTGTTTACTTGTCTCTGCTTCCACAGAGCTGTATATGCCATAAAATCTCATATCTAGCAGGGAAAATAAAAACGATATAAAAATTGATGTTCCAAAATAGCCTGAAGCTATTACAATTTTTTAGAAGTGCAAGTTAAACACTCTTTGAAGAGATAGCTAATTAAAACTTAAAAAATACTCAGATTAATCTGAGTTTGTGGCAAGTCTGGTGAACTAGTGACTAAAATCTCAGGCTTCACACTAAGTTATTTGTGTATGTGGCTTATCACCATTTTAATATTCCTTCAATTATCACCATTTTAATATTCCTTCAATACAATTTAACAGCATCATCAAATAAACACAGCTTCAGGCAAATGTAGTTTTAGCTGTATTTTCTCTGAGCAAAATTTTCATCAACCTATACTGTCCGTATCTCTAAGTGCTGAAAAGAAATCTGCTGCAAATACTTCGAGCAATGGATTAACATCTGAATGAAGTTCTGACATTGTAGGTAAAAATGTGTTTCATGATGATAAACTATGTCTACTTGAACTTGATGATTTCTAAAAAGTAGAACAATCACTTGCAGAATGAGGATCGCAATGCAAACAACAATGAACAATTATAGTTCCCCTTTCAGAACTGATCCTATCCTTTGGAGTTCAACAGATGTTTTGTCACTATTGTTGAGGTGAAAACAGATATGAAAATGTAAATATTAAATATCTTAATACACACATAGAGCAGGCAGGAATGCACCTATTCTGGCCCTGGTCTTCCCCCCCAGAATCAGTTACAGGCTGCCTTTGATATTTTTCTCAACCTATATGAATATTTTATTTCCTGAAAAAGCCTATATTTTTTCAGGCAACACCCTATGCCACACACATGGATGGAAACAAAGTGGGAGGTAATATGCAGTGAAATGGCCACCAAAGTAACTAAGAGCACCCTCTCCACATAACTAAAGTACCACTGTATTTAACTCTTGGGAGAGCTGAGCATCACTGCTAACAATGGATGAAACCACTGGCAGGAACTCAAACCCCACATACTGCATGCAGATGATTTTAATAAGATACAGTGTTTAGACCACAAAGGATACACTCAAGAGTAGCTCTATATATATTTGTTTACTTAATTGAAGGGGTGGAATACCATAGGCAACCTAAATACTGCATTTATTCTATGCACAGCAGTCAGTCTAGTGTCACAGACACAATATACACCACTCTTCTATGAAGTTAATTACTTAGCCCTCAGCTAGATTAATGTCTGTTGTGATTTATTTCTTTACAATTCACCAGCAGGGTCTGATTTAACTAGTGCTGCCTTAGTAAAAAAAAAGACAAACTATTAGCTTATATCAAAACCCCCCAACTTAAACAAAAACAGAATCAATTTTCAGCAAACTCTGACTTTTTTCTTCTAAGAAGAACAGTAACTTCTGAATTGTTACACAATTGATACTAAATTATGTTTTGAATACCAAGATAACAACAGTGTTATTTTAATAATTTATATATAATGTGCAAAGATATGCTGTACAAAGGGCCTACATAGGAACTGAACATTTGAATGCTCATTAATTCTTTTCCAAACTTAGTACTCTTTGTCTGCATCAGTCATCTTGATGCCAGTCTAACAGGAGCACAAAACAAAACAAGGCCTGTAAATTATACATACATGACACATAAATGCATGTTAACAGAACATTAAGACTGCAGACTGTAACACTTCAAAGATAGGAAATGTCAGAGTTAAGACTAACTCCCTCAATGTAAGCATGTTATTAATTTTGTGTTATGGTACTGTCTTTAATCTTTAAAAAAAAAAAAAAAAAAAGAGAAGTAAGAAACAACAAAACCTGTGCTAGAAGCAAACACCAATTATGGAAAACTTCAGTCTGAAGAATTACAACTTGATAGGGCATACAGAAAAGAAAACAAGGAAGTGGGAAGTATCTTTAATTGTAGACAATGCTACAGTTCCACCTCCAAAACCAGAGTTGGCTTAGGCTCTTCTGAGTTAACCAGGAATGATGTCCAAGCTATCAAACAGATTTTGCCTCCCTCAACTAACGTATCAAAATGCTGCACTTGGTGTCAACTACAAAGGATAAAATTCAGTAATCATCAGTCATCCTGAAAGAATGGACTTCAAACTGAAATTTCAAAAACTTTTATTTCCTTAAATCACCTCTTATTTTTAAAATACTGTGGCTGACTACAAGTTTATAGCTTGTTCTTGAGCCTACTGCTTTCACCAGTCATATTGGGAGGAGCCTCTCTTACGCATCTCCCTCAAGGGATACTTTCAGTGGCAGAGAGTATTGGCCTGTAAGACCTTAGAAACAAAAGAGGGAATCAGCACAAAGAGCAGAAAGAGCATCTGCCATGCTTGAGGAAAGCTCACAATTCTGCTTCAACAGAGGTGGTGCCCTAAGCAACAAAGTTCTTGCAGTTCCTGTCATTCCGTTTCTTCTGTAATGCCACCAATTTACAGGTGGATTGACAAAAACAGTGAGGCATGCTGCCTGCCCTCACCTCCCATGGGGATCTCAGCCCTGCTCCAATTGTCATTTCTTAAAGTCAGTGAAAAGTCCTGGAATTTTTTAAATGTGTTTCAGGACATTTAACATTTGGACCTAAGGCATCAGGATTCCTCCTCTACCAAATTCTGCTATCAGTTGTCATCATTGCACAAGAAAGCCTAGAAACACTAAATGAACTGAACTAGAAGGTAAGGAGCCCTCGACCTGTTCTTTCCAATACCTACTTTTTTTTTTTTTTTACTGACAACTACATTGATTGGGAGAATGGGTTCTTCATTCTCACTTGAAACACCAAAGCTTCAGCTTGTGGGGTGGCTGCACTGGCAAAGGTGCCTCCCTGGAAAATCAGCTACATGAAGGACTGTTGCCTGAGGGAAGACATAAATCATACTCAGCTCAGCTTGCTTCCCCTCCAGACCAAGCTGGCCATGTCCATGCCATGATTCACACCAGGAAACCTGTCAGAACAGGAACTGTAAAGGACTTCTGCCACAGCTGGCAAATGGACTCTCACCACAGCAGCTTATAAACTGTTCAAAGATTTTAGGCAGCAGGAGACTTGATGCCTTCTCTGAGATTTTGTACGCATCCTGTTATCTGCAAGAGCTCATCCATCATGAAATAGCAGTGAGTTTTAATTTGTTGTTTCTTTTTTTTTTTTCCATTTCAGACACAGAATCTTCCATCACTTCAGGCACTGCAGTATAGATTTCACATTTAAATTACACACAGAACATTGAATTTTAGCTGCAAAATAGGATGTATTAAGGCCCAGAGTTATCCTCAGTTGATATTTTAACTGTTACTTTCCAAGTCACGAATTAAGTATTTTTTATATGTTCAAAATACAGACCATTCTGCAACCCATAAAGATTGAAAACATAGTTAAGGATTCTCAAAATGAAAACTGCTACTGGATGTGACAGGTTGAAACCACAGAAGCCCCCTGAAAAAAAAATTAATTATACAAAACATCTCTTGTCTCAGAAGTGTTCTAACACCACAATAACAAGTCATGGATTTCTATGACATTTGCAAATTGCTGCACACAAATTGAGCTTAAACTAAATTTCATACTTGGCAATTCTCCTCTTCCATACTCTCTGTTACTTAAAGCTATGGACATTTTTCAGTACCATTTCTTTTTACATCAGAAAGGGGGTAAAAAAATTCAGAGAAAATGCCACCCAATAGACTAACTAGATATTTAAAATACATACTCTGTGACACAGCTAACATGCACTGACTACAGCTGTGGTCCCCCACAATACAGGGTTAGGATAGAGGCAGACCAGCTAAAGTTGTCTCAGCTACAGCTACCACAGAAAGCCTGGACCCAGATTCTCTTTCTCACTAAGCCTCTTGACAAGTTTTCAGGAGAAGCAGTAACTGAGGAACAAGAAGTGAAGCCTGAGTGGTGTCCATGTGCACAGATGGGTATGTCCCATCTGGGCTTCCCTTTGCTCTTTTTCTCTTGCCCTTTGCAGCACTTCCCAGCTCAGCAGGAAAACACCAGCAGGAAGACTGTCACACAGAGCTCTCCCTTCTCCCGCTCCTGCAGGCTGCACTGTGCAGAAAGGGAATGATCTCTTACAGATTCTCTTCTGCTGCTCTCATCACTTTGTTATCTGAGTGCCTTCCAATAGTGTATTAAGCTACATGATTAACTCCTGTCACATGTGGTTTGTTCTCTCTGATCCTCTCTGCAGGGGGAGGATCTGGGCCTTTGCAAAGGAAAAGGAAACATAAGTCAGCTTTAAAAGTAGTGTGCAAATGAATAAAAAGGACTAGGGCCAGAGTTTTGTTGGTTGGTTGACTAGGTTTCTTAAGGTTTTTATTTCATATGATGAGAAGCTGAATAATTCTTCTAAAAGATATTTGTATCATTGGAAACTCCTGTCTTTTTACCCCATGAAATTCACTGGGGAGCTACTAAGCTGTCTCTGGAGAACTGCTGAAATATTTCATCCTAAGCAAGAGGAAGCTAAGAATAAAGAACCAAATGAATTTTTAAGATGACCATTTAAAACCCCCACCCTTTCTGCCTGTTTTCACTAATACCTATTTAATTCCCCTGCCTAATCAACAAACGAGAAAAAGAGATACTTTCATAAAAAATCTGACATTTCCTCCTTTAATTCTAACAAGTAACATTCAGACAGTAAAATGGTAGTAGAATTTCATGTCCATTTATCCAGAGAGAGAAACAGAAGAAACTGTTGTTGTCAGGATCAACCAAACATCTGGGCACGGGCAGGAGAGTGACCCTGTCCAGCAGGTGTGACCCAGGTCTGCATCACACACAAGCACACCACAAAATCCTGGGGACAGGCTCCACTGTGAGAGGATGTTTGTCCCACTGTCTCCACCTGCTCTGGGACTTCAGCCTTCTGATAGTTAAAAATATTCTTCTAATTTTTGACCCAAATGAATACATGGCCAGCTTGCAGCCACGTGTGCTGGTGGCAGCATGTCCCCAGCTCCACTGGTCTCCTCCTCTGGGCTCCAGGCACTCTGCAAGGACATGGAACATCTATATTGCCACCAGGCTCATGCTTCCCTGGCTTAGTCACACCAAGCTCTTCTGTCCCTTTCTACAAGCTGCTCTCCTCACCCCATAACCCACATCCATATCCCTCTCTGACACATTTCAAGAGTTCTTTTTTAAAATAAAATACTTTTTAAAACATAAGAATAAGGGATTTTGCACTCCAATGCAAAGTAGAATATGACCTGGAAGAGATAAATGGGAAAAAAAAAGGGGAAAAATAGATAATAGAAGGTGGATGAGAGGCTGCTTCTTTTATAACCAAAAGTGCAAAGAGCATTTGCACAGTTTTGATCTTTTAAACAACACCAGTTTTATGAAGCTGCTTTGTAAGTCTGAAACCCATGATGAGGGAGCCTGAGAAGGGCAGAGAGCCAGTGATGCCACATGATACGCAAGAGGTGGCAGAGAAAGGGAAGCACAAGGGCCCAGGCTGGCACTGGAGATAAAGATCTCCAATCCTCAGTAACCAGCCCTAGGTAACTCAGATTAATTAGATCACGGCTCAGTTTTCCCTCTTGAAAAGTACCTCCCTAATAAAGATTGTTATTAGGAACATAAGCCTCCATTCCAGCTCCTTTAAGTACCCAAACAGACTGAAATAACAAGGCAACTCATATCCCTTTCCATTTCTTATCAGACTAATACAACTTCACTGACAAGCAAACAGCCATCAATAGGTGTGTATAGGGAAATCTATACTCAGGGGTATAAACTTATGCATTTCTATGTATGGATGTAGCTAAGCCTCATTTTAAACTGTAGAAGTATATAAACACTTGGTTTTAACTTACCAACATAACATTGTTTTTCTACAGAGGAATAAACCAGTGCTTACATAAAGACCTCAAAGCACTCACAGTAACCTAAAGTAATGAATATTGTAATGAGAAACACAAGTATTTAGGGTGATAATGACTGGACTTTGCTCTACTTAGATCAGCTCACCCCCTATGGAGGCTACCAAAGCTTAAAGATTTTATCACCCTAGTAATCAGCAATGGGTAATGGCCTTCATAAAACACAGTAATTAAATTGACTGATTTCAAACTAGTGCATTTTTTTCATTAGGGAGTTCTTATTTAACCTACTTCAAAAATCCCTTTGTGAATACAGACTATATCAGTCAAAATTGAAATGATGAGGGACGAGGAGCTTGTTCTGCTCAATATTTCAGACATTATTCAAGTAAAAAGCTGAAGTTCTGGGTATTTTTTTTTTTTGCCATCCCTAAATGCTTCCAGTTTTAAAATCTTTCAACTTATAAAACTGGGGGGAAAGAGGAAGCAAATCAAAACCATAGTTCTTTACATTTTCCAACAATTCTTAAGAGATTCTGCTTTGTTAAAACATGTTTTTAGAATTCTCTGAGGCCAGGGTTCCAACCTCCCTAACAGAAATATCAACGGTGAAATTTAATTATCCTGTATGCCTGGATTCTGCATGTTGTCATAATGACTCTGTCTTACTTAATCTTTGAATGTTTTTGAATAAAACTTGGTTGTAAGCACAACCCCTTATTATTGCTCAAATTTGCCTTCATGATATGTGTGTGAGCCATTTATCTGTGTTCCACGAATACTTGTAACTCAACACAGATTTTAAAATAAAATGTTTTATGGTGAGTCTCAACTCTGCTTTTGTGGCAAAAACATTTCCCAACTCAATATATGCTCTACAGAAGCTTCATGATGGCAAAAGCAAACCTACTGGAAAATCTACATGAATAACTACGTGACACAAAATCTAGCTTTGTATTTCTCTCTCTGGGCTACAGCAGCCTTTAAGTGCTGAAAGAGATGCTGGATATGTCTTTTCTGTATGAAATCTACAGTGAAACACAAGACAGAAATCTACAGTGAAACACAAGACAGAAGTACAAAGTACAAATGGTTCCCCACTCTAGCCAGAAAAAAAAGTGACTCAATAGTCATACCAAAATGTGAGAGCTGGTCACAAATATACTTTTGTTTCTGTCTAGAACCCTAAAAATCTCAGAGCAGCTGTTAAAGGCTGCTGGAATCAAAGAAAATTATTTTATAGGCACCAGTGGGATATCCTTACTATACCACTTCATCCATGTACTTCAGGGCAGTTACCAGCTCCTCCCTCACTGGTCATGTACTTGAAAATGAGATATGGGATTAACACCTATGATGGAGCAAATGGGGAAATACACAAACAACCTAAAAGAGCAGTCCTAAAAAGGCTTAAGGCAGTATTAACTCTGAAACCTAACAAAGTCACATAAACATCCACAGGATTCTGATGTCACTTCAAGGAAACAAAGACGGAGATAACAACCGTACAAAGAATCCCAGGAAACTGCTTTGTTGGCAGAGCCAGTCTTCCTGGATGGTTTTGAGAAAGACATTTTCTTACTTCTCTCCAGTCCACCAGTCACACTAGATGCCTGTTAAAAGCATGACTAGAACTAACTGTCTGAAAGACTGCCAAACAGATGCAATAGCTTGTCCTGTAACCACTTTAGCAAAATAATGTGCTGCATTATGCTCCTTGTGATTGCAGTTTCAAATTCTGTGATCCTATGCTGCAAACTTGTTTTATATTTGATTAGAATGAAATAATAAGTCATTGACTCACAGTTTCTATCTACATACTCAGAGTGCAAGCAGAATATGACCTGGAATAGATAAATGGGGAAAAAAAAAGAAATAATAGAAGGTGGATGAGAAGCTGCTTCTTTTACAAGCAAAGGGACAAAGAGCATTTGCAATAAGCACGGTAAGCAACAAACATGGTTGTTAGAGAATATTTATGACAGCAGGCACTGTGTAACATCACTGAAGCTTGCACAATGGGAGCAAGCTTTCTAGAAATCAGATCTGCAAAACAGACATGCAGTTAGGTCTAACTATCAATCACCTGAACATGTGAATAAATCTATAGGCAGTGGTCCATGTTCTGTTAAAATCAGCTTCTACCATACAGAAAACTTGCTGCCCAGTAAAGAAGCCATAAGGCCAAAGGAGCTAAAACATATTATACAAGCTATCATAATAATAATATCACAACTACTCTGCCAGCAGAAGTTTGAAATGTTAGATCTTACAGAGATTAGTGTATATACAATGATTGGTTATGTGTACCAGTTTAAGATCCCATCACACTGAAACAATTGGATTTTTGAGTGTTTGGGTTTTTATTTCATTTCATAATTCACATTCTTTAAAACAGTGCTTACTGATCCACAAGAGCACAGCTATATGGACTGTTTAAGTCTCCTCTCTGCTGGAATTGTGTGTGTGTAACTCCCATTAATGCTAATGGGCATAAAGCACAAGCATAGAGGAGAAAATAGACCCCTCACTGTGAAAATAAATGTGTTCAGTTATTTTCAGATGTGATGCAAAATCAAACAACTAAAACTACATAGTCAAAGGAGATAACACTATATAGCCTAACTGAAAGTGTCACCATTATTTTTAACTCCCTGGTCATGGACCCTGCCATGTTCTTCATGTGTCTGACATTTCTTGTTGTCATAAAGACCATGACTGGATAATATATCAACATGGGTCAAATCCTAAATTCTTACACAAGTGAAAACAGCCTCGATCCCTCACTCCTTACCTTCACAAAGGATGCAAGGTTAGGCCTTATGTCTTATGTTCTTCACTAGGTCATATGTTTTCTTTTTATACCATATGGGTTAATAGCAGCAGTAAACTTTACTGCTCTCTAGGATAGTTCCTTAAAACTGTGATGAATCTATCAAAGTAAAAATTCCAATCACTTAATTTTTTCCTTAATGGTGGATAGCCTGATGTTTTCTGCTCTGATTAAAATTCACAGAATCAATGCTGTCTAAGAAACAGGTAAGAAAAACTGTTTATCTCGTAAGGTGTAATTCAAAGATATGATGCTGTACTAAAATACAAATATAGTATTTTTTTCTTCTGCTGGAACCAGTGCTTTATGAGTTTACAGCTGATCTAATGTGACATTTGGAACAGCTACAAGCAAACAAAGGTTTTTAAAAGGGTGCAGTATAAGTGGAGCATTAATGATTTTAGTGAGTGTATTTAGGGTCTTTGTAAAGTGGCCTGCTGACTTTCTAATGCAAGTAATCACACCCATCTTCCCAAATCAGGGAGATGCACCTTCAAACAAGTGGAGGCTACTGAGTTATCAGCCAGGCAGAGATGAGTTCTTCCAGTGATGAGGCCTTTTCAGAAGATGATGTTGTAGGAGACGAGGAGAGTGCTGCTGCTGAAAGGTCAACTTTCACAGCTTAGTGCCAGGATTTGCAATAGTGCTGGGTCAAATAGGAAAGTTAGCTGCTGCTGGGTGCTGTATAGTCCAGCTTCCAGCCCCTTGACCCCAGCTACATGCTCACTCATCTACTCATCTACTCCCACTTGAGTAATTTCATGGAGAAAAACAGCCCAAAGAAAACAAAACAAAACAATAAATAAATACATCTCTACTGATCTGTATTTCTCTGCACAATATGGGTGGTGACAAGCCCTTCTACCTGCACAAAAACTGGGCAGCAAGGCATGTGGCTAAGGATGGCTGGCAGGAGAAGAACTTTTCTTTTTAAACTGTTAGAGCAGCCCCATCAGATCCCAGAATCAAACCCCTACAAAAAGGACAGTCAAAGGAGGACCCCAGCTGAGCCAGAAACTGGCCAGTGTCTGGACAGTGAAGTAAAGCAAAATCTTTAAAGGCTGCCATGTTTGCGTAGCAGACACTCCCAAGAGTGTACGTGCTCTGTGAATCCCCCATGCATCACGCCTGAGGACAGCTAAGGATGGAATCTCTCACCAAAGAGCTCTTCACAGACTGCCCCACAGGCTTCATGACCCAAGAGGCTGCTACTCACTGTCCATGCCCTTGGTTCCAGGCTCTTGATCTGCAGAGTATTTCTGTATCTCACTTGAGGCAACAGTTGGGCTAGAGAATATATGAGCACCCTTCTCTTTTAAACCAGAAAAAGACACTAACGAACACAGCAGCCCCAGCAGTGCTGCAGGCCAGATGATTTCTAAATTTCATGCAGGAATTACTGCAGAGAGACTGATACTGCCTGACTGAACCAGGAGACAAATTAATGAGCTCCTTCATTCATTACAGCAGGGCAGAATTGGCAATGGTCTCTCAGCAGCCTTGTGGAGAGACATCCATGGCTTTACTTAAGCACATAGGGAGCTGAGGTGGAGACACTGAGCCTCTGCAACATCCCTGAAGCAGAACTCTTTATGTTACACTGAACTGGACTCACACAAATCAATACTGTTGAACGACTCTGTTTTCTTTTTCAAGTAATAGAAGCATGTCTTTCTTTTTTATTTGAGTGTATCACTATGACTCATCTTGCAAGATGACGTCTTATTATACACAGGAAAGGTCAAAAACTTCAATATTGCTACTTCTGCATAGAACACAATTTTCTTTAGGGTGAGCTTGCAGGAGTAAATGGTCCTATGAATGATTTGGTGTATGATATGCAAAAAGAGACATTTCTACAGCCTGTCTAGACTCTCAGACAAGATCAGACTGTGCTGTCATCAAAGACATTTCCACAGCCTGTCGTATCACTTGAAAGACAGAACAATCATGCAAAACAAAAAATAAATAAAAACAGCTGACCTGCCAGTGTCACAGTGGAAATCTGAGCACAGTAACCTTAGACAATTTAGAGATTATGCTAACAACATGGCAAGAAGTTTCAGCAAACATTTGTGAGGAAGGGCAACTCCTGCACTAGCGAATGAAATCCAAAAATATGAGTCATGCACAAGCAATTTTGCTATGGGCCATAAAATCACTGTTTGAGAGTTACAGATTATTCTGTATGCATTCTATAATGTTTCCCTACTGTGTAGAGATGCGTATCTCTATATCCTATCACAGATAATGATGGAAAACAAATTCTCTACATAAAAGCTGATTGCTCAGAGATTCACCCTTACCTGTTCCAAGGGATTATAATGCCAATGGAACACTTTTATACTGCATTCATCAACAAAGAGTTAGATTCATCACTGCCAAACACACTGCAGCTTAGATGCTTGTTATAAGATGTAGCAGGGTGAATTGAGAGCAGCTTTAGACACAGAATATGCATCCTGCTATAGTCTATCATGCATGCCCCTACTATCCTTCAGAATGACACCTCTCATTTCCTCCTGTTAGTACTTTTGCACATATTCAGACATATGAAGCAGTATCAAAAGAACAGATGCATTCTATGCACGTCAGGCTGAGAAAAACTTACAGCAATAAGCCAGTCATAAAATAAGAGATACTGGAGTATAAAAGGTGAACCCTTTAGGACCAATTTTAGAACAGCACTGCCTCTTTTTGCACCTCAATTTTTTCTTTATCTTCTTCTAACTTTTTCCAAATGCACCCACAGGATGATTATAAAAAAAACAGTTTGAAAAAGACTGGAAGCTTTTAAGAGAGACTTCTCTCATGAGACTTCAACAAGTTAACTCTTTTGCAAGGCAGCTTTACAATTAACACACTGTTGGCAACCGAAATTCAATGAGGACTCCACTGAAAGAGTAAGACAGATTTCTTTCTTCAACTTGGATGTGGCAGTCTCCAGGAGTTGAGCTTAGAAACAAACACAAAACCCCAACAAAACAAACAAAGCGTAAAAGAATCCCAACAGAAGATACCTCTCCAACATCATAGACCCATATGCGGCCTTCTGAGTCACCAACTGCGACCTCCTTGCCAGCCTGGGCCCAGCGCACGCGGTTCAGGGCAGACGCTCCCTCTATGGTGACACTGGCTGTGGGGACCTGTCAAAACAATAGCAACAGGAAGGACAATAAAATCACACTGCCTACAAACCCAGGGGTCAGTTTTGGATGTCCTGGATGAGTCAAAGTCCCGTGGCATTGCTGGAAGCAGCAATCAACTCTCATTGGGGTGAGAGAAAAAAGCAAAAGGACTCACTGTTTCTTTGATGATGTGCTAAAAAGAGGGAAGAATAAGAGATTGCTTGGAATGAAGGGTAAAGGGCAGTAAGTGAAACCATGTTTTCCCCCTTAGTCCTGGAAACTACCTACTTTTTTTTTTCTCAAAAGTCACTAAGATGGCCAAGAACCAACTGAGAGCAGGATTTGGCATCAGTCCTGGCCTAGTTTCTGACTCAAGCCCAGATAACCTGACAGTCAGCAGACACATTTCTGCATTCATGCTGACACATCCTTTGAATCCATACTCACCTCTGTGGCTGGATGCAGAGGTTGAAACTCAGGTATTCTATCAGAAAAGTCCTGAGCTAATCACTTTAGAGTGAGGACATGGCACAAGTGAGAACAGCTGAGCTGACATTTTGAAACTCCTACAATATATTCCCACAATCCTCTTTTACATCCCCAGGACATTACTTCTGCTTTAAATACACCTGGATGCTGTCTAATTCCTAAACCCCCTCCCTGCCCCAAGTCAACCAACTTAACAGGTGATCCACAAGAACACATGAGAATTCTGGTTAATGCGTGGGATGAATAAAGCAATGAACATGATCTCAAGAGAAGTATTTGTCATCTACGCTGGAATGAGGGCATCAAAAGATGCTGCAGGAGGAAGGAACTGTGTGGGTGTTTGTCCCAGATAGGTGGATCACTCCGTTGATTTAGGTCACCTCATATGACAAATGACAGTAACCTGCAAGCCTACTAATGCTCCACCCAGCTGCCTTTAATAGGAGAGAACCTGCCCAAGCAAGGAGCCTGGAACTTGGCATAGCAGCCTTCCAAACAAGGGCTTTAGTTTCAGTGCCTTTTAGGTCAAGGTAAATGGGATAGGATAGCTGCAAAAACAACTCCTCCGCCACATCCATCTGGTGGGAAAAGGTTTTGGTAACATGTGAGATGACAAGGAGTGTCCCAGGATCTATAAATGGACATAGAATGGAGAGCAGTCCAGGTTAAAAAGAGGTAGCTGGACAAGAACCGGAGTCCTGGCTACCCTGGGAGGAGTGACAGGTACTGCTTCTGTCCCCATTGGCAGTACAGAGCAGCAGGAGCAGGAAGAAAGCAGTCTGAAGGTCATACTAAACCCTGGTCTGAACAATGACAAACCAACAAGATTAACAAAACCAGTACTTTGCTGACTTCATCTCGGTTCTCTGACTGTGAGAACCGAGACGGGTCTAAAGATCCTGGACAAAAATAATTTTAAAATGAACATTGTACAGCTGCTATGCCAGTCTCCTCCTCAGCCCTAATGCCTTCATTGTGTCACATCAGATGAGTGACAGCAGCAGTGACAGCAGGAAGCCAAACCTCTGCAGACTTGCTGACACTCTCGTTGCAGCCGCAACGCGTGCACTGCCACGCCAGCAGCTGGACAAGCACCGGGAATCTGGGCTGCTTCCCTTGCCTCTGCCCCTGGAGGCTCCCTGCTCCCCCTCACCAACCCTGACACCAGCCTGCCAAACCAGCTGGCACCTCAAGGGCAAGGATTCTGCCACAGCTAAAGCATCACCTTGGCAAAGGGCTTCACAGCAGTGTCCTGAGCCCCACAAGAGAAATGCAGGAGGATTTTGTTTGCAGGACGATGAATGATGTAGAAATAATGCTGGATACCAATCAGAAAGCAGATACCATCCTCCCCCCTTCTAGGAAGCCATTCAAATGCAAATAACTACTGGACTCATCTCCCCATTGTGCAAGGCCTAGGTCCTGTCCAAGGCAGTATTACCCAAAAAAGCTGGCATGCACAAACTCCTTGTCCCGGGTCTGTTACCTAAGAAGAGTCAATGGCCGTAAGCTGACATGGAGTCATTGATCCATGATAAAAATCACAGTAGAAAACAAGCAAGTTTTAGTGCTGTGATCATGGATTTCTGAGGAAAAAAAAATCCAGACAAAGTTAATTTCATAACATTTGGGAATGGGTTTTTTCAAACAGCTAAATGCCAGATTTTAGAGGACTAAGCCACTAACCAGCTACATTTCTCAGAAAACTGCAGATCGCAGATATATGTTTCATGTGCAAATATACAGTGCATATTTAAGGCATTGAATTTTCACAAAATCTTTCAGGAGGCTGTAATACATAACTCTAGAGCTGGGGTTTGGTTTAGGTTTTTGTTTTTGGGGGTTTACTTTTTGTTGTTGTTAATACAGCATTCTTTCAGTGTTCCATATAAAAATAAGCACGAATGCCACAGACACAAGATACAACCCATGCTTTTTTCAAAACCTAACGGTTTTGAAAAATCCTGTTACTAATCCACAAAGCTATCTAGCAAAATAAAAAGCAATACTGAAACAGTCTTTAAAAATCCAAAGAAAATGCCTTTTCTCCAGTGATATGGAGAGAAATAGTCAAATCACAGTATCTTAAAATAGATTTGTCTGTTCTCAGTAGTGATAGTTTAAATTACATACGCCTATTTTAGACTTCAAGGTAAGAGTTTATTTATAATGGTAGCATTATGTTTTTAAAATCACATTTGAAATACCTTACAAATTCTCTGAAGTTGGTGCTTGTCAGATTTTACACAATTTTGAAATGAAATTTTAACAGATAACAGATTAAGAAAGATGCAGTCAGAAAAACCTGCATGATAAGAATACAACTTTTTATTATTATTTTCATTGCCTATGTAGTGTCAAAACCTGCTTGCAAATACATCTGTTACCTGTTTCTAGATGTAGACACCATCCTCACACTTTAAAAGCTAAGGCACAACATAGAAAAATCCCAAGAAACATCTGACAGGATAACACAGAAGAAATAAGCGACTTCGTAAGTCAGTTTCGTATCAGCACATACATAAATAAGACTCATCAAGCACCCAGAGATCTTCTCCAATCTTGATCAAAAAATAAATATTACGAATACATCAGTAAGAAATCAGCATTTGCTATCCTGAAGCTTTCTGCAAACCTCACTACACTGATCCAGAAAAATAATATTCAGTTTGCAAAAGAATGATGGAGTGGGTAAGGATTTTTTTCTTTTCAACTTTTTGTAATATGCATTTATCAGATATAAAATAAAACATGATGACTTTCCTTGCTATTACAAAAATAATTCCTGATATGCAGAAATAAACATGAAGTACACCAATAGCCTTGCAACTCTGCAACGAGATTTTGAAAATAATTATTACACTGATTAAATCCTTGGTACAGTCCGATCATCTAAGTTATTTGGTCAGAAAGCATCTAGCTCTCAGGAAAAATGTTTCCAATAAATACAGAGAGCAACACTAGTGGAAACTCTGCTGAGATTCAAAAATTTGAAGATAGCATATTGTAACTAAACCCAGGTGTTTTCTTAATTGATTTTCAAAATGATACCTAAATATTAATGCGGCTTATTCTCCAAATTAAACAAAGCCAGGACTCCTTAATAACAATCACATCTAGTTCTTACACAGAGATTTTTATCAATAGCTAGCAGTTAAACACAGTAATAGACCTGTCATTTTCTACTGTCTTCACAAATACTTTGACATCACATATCTGACATCTAAAAGTAATAACGATCTAAAAAATAGGTGTTTCAAGATCTCTTATTACAAAGGCAGAAGTGCTGACAAGGAGTTTTTCTTAGCAAATAGCTGGGCAGACTTAAACGGCATAATCAATTACAGAAATCTGGAAAAATATTAGCTAATTATGACCTACCAGATAGAGGGTAAAAGCAGACAACGATCACTTTCAGTTACAATTCTTAGAAGAACTATTTGCAGTTCTCTCTTTCAGAGATACTTTTGTTGCTTCTCCTGCATAAAAAAACTTCATGTCTATTCAGACTCTACCAGTTTATCATTTATCCTGATTTTTTATTTGTTTCATCACTGCTCAGTAAGGAAAGCAAATTATATTTCTGTGTCCAGAGACCCAAATTTGATTCTCACAAAAACACAAAGCTCGGATACCATGGAAATAATTCCAGTCTGATCCTACATGAGAGCTGATTTTGACCTCTGAAAACGGAAATAATTTGTGAAATCAGGGGGTGGCCTTGCATGCAGAATAAAAGCAGGATGAAGCTTGAAATTAATTCCTTTTTTTGATGTTCCTATATATTTATATGTAAACAGACTGAAAGCAGCAGCGGTTTGCTACGTACAGCCTTATTATTGATGGGAATGGGATCAAGCAGTCCAGACTAATTTTTTGGAAAGAAATTATGGTCTCTTTGAGTAAAATGGCAAAACATCAGTTGATTTCAATTTCAGCCCTGGTACTTGGGGGGAAAGGTTGTTTTTTTTCTTCTCAAAATGCTGGGTTTTATGCTCTGTGTTTAAGCCTGCATTAATGAGAACACCTGAAGGATATGTCCCTCCCTTCCCAAAATAAATTCTTAGGAGACTCCTCCTGAATATCCTCCAGCTGTATGTGCTCTAATTAAAAAGGCTGCACTGCTTCCTGCTCAGAGCACTTCAAAAGGCCTCAGTGCTCCCCTTGACAGTGCAGTGCCCAGTGCTGGCTCCTCTTACCTGTCCGTGCTTATTTATGGCCAGCACCACTCACTGGAAGCCATAAACTGCACCCGTATTTTACTCTGACTGAAACGCACAGCAGGTTTATGTGAAAGGTATATTAATGATCCAACTAATCTTAGAAAAAAATAAAATTAAAAATAGGGTGTAAGGAGGAAAATACTGCCACTTGCTCTTCCATCTTCTCTTTTTTTTGGGACATAAAAAGAAACTCACCAGTTAATATGTGGCCTTTTATTTTTTTACAGTTTTTTTCTGTTTGTTCTTAGTTTTACATTGCATTAAGTAAAACAAAGGGAGACTTAGTGCGTGGAAAAATACTTCAAGTTTTGTGCTGGAAAATTATTACTGGCCATCTAAGATTGACCTCAGGTGATAACAGGTTTTCTGAAAATCATTTTGGGGTGAGACTCAAATCCAAAAAAAAATAGTATCAATTTAAGCCTCTGGTGTTTTTAAAAATTGTAAATAATAAGAGGAAAAACCCGAGGTTTGGCACATTTAGAAAGATACTTTTTAAAATACAGTGTTTATCAGTCTCAATCTTTGCTAAAAGTCTTCTGATTAATCCTTTCTCACTACTGAAATTCAAACACGAGACCTTTTCTTTCCAATGGTCCCCACTACTTAGCTAATAGCAGTGAAAAGAAAAGGTAGTTATTTGCATTTGTACCTTTAAGTTCTACAGCAAAGTTTAAAGATAAAAATAAGGGTGAGGGTGTAAAGCCCCAAATAACGTGTGAGAGAGATGCCCTGTGCTTTAGAAGACAGAAGCAGGGTACCAAGCGCCTCAAAGGCAGGATGCGAGGGGAGATGCAGGGCCACACGCTCGGTTTCTGACACGCCGGAGGGGCTGGCACGGGGCCTCCAAGTTCCAGTCCCCAGAGCCTGTGGCACAGAGGGTGGCACATTCAGAGGGAGAGCAAGTCTCGCCGTCCAACACGAGCCCGGTCCCGCTGGCAGTCAGTGACACACCGGCCGGGCTGCCAAGGTGTGACCGCCTGGGTTTGGGCCGGAATCGCAAACCCGGCTCTCCCAGCGTCAGAAACGGGGCGAGGGGATAAAATTATAATAAAAAAAAACAAAACTGCAGAACGGGCGCGGTTTCAAAGTGCACCTTAAAATAACAGAGGGGGAAGGAGCCTCCTCCCCGAGCCGGCACCGCGGCATTTAATTGCGCTGGCGTTCTGCCGGGGGTGCCGGGGCCGGCCCTCCCTCCCTGACAGGTACCGAGCGCAGCAGCCCCGCCGCAGGGGAAGCAGCGAGGGAGGCGGGAGGGAGGCAGGGAGGGAGGGACGGCAGAGGGGGACGGGCGGGAGCCCCCGGCAGCGGGACCTGCCCTCCCCTTCCCTCCCCGCCCGCCCCGGGGCGCGGGCGGCGGCCGACGCCGGGATGTCCCCGCCCCGAGGGAGCGCGGCGCCCCTCGCAGCCGCGGCGGGGAGCATGGCCAGGGTGCCCGGCAGTGCCGGCCCTCACAGGGTTAAGGGCTCGCCCGGCGCCCCGCTGCCCGCCCGCCCGTGCCTTCCCAGCGCCGCCGAGCCGCCTCACCTCGGTGTCGTTATTCAGGTTCCACAGATCCAGGCGCCCCATCCCGTCCACGCAGGCGAAGAGCGCGGGATGCACTGGCGACCACATGACATCGTAGACATAGTCGGCATTGTCTTCAAAGGAGTAGAGCGGCTTGTTGTGCTGTAAAGCAGAGAGCGGCATGAAGACTTCGTGGCGCTAGTGCTGCCTGGGGCTGTCTGGCGAGTCTAATTAAAAACTTTGCACATTTACAAAGTGTCATAAAACTTCCCCAGATGAAAGGTCCTCCGCGAAGGGCGGGACTGCGCTTTAATGGGGCAACAACTGTCCGGTGGGATAAATCAGATGCCCGGTGTGAGGGGTGTGGGACGCGCGGATGACGGGGCGGGGAGAGCGCCCGCTCCCGCTCCCGGCCGGCACCCCGGCGGCGGGAGGGGTGCGGGGGGCGGTGCGGGAGGCAGCGGGCTCGGACCCCCGCTCCCGCCCGAGCCGGGCGCGCCGGCCCAGGCCCCGATAAGGATCGTGAGAGCGGCGGGAGCTTCGCGGCGCCCCCACGGCCCCCCGCGCTCCGCGGGCCGCGCCTGACACCTAGCGGCGGGCGGCGGCAGCGCACCGGCCCCGCGCTCCCCGCGCTCCCCGCGCCCGGCGCGCTCCGGAGGGAGGGAAGGAGGGAGGCAGCTCCGGAGGGAGGGAAGGCTGTCATCTGCGGCAGGCGGGGAGTCGGAGGGAAGTTAGGAAGTACACCAGGAATAAAGTGTAATTGTTCCTCATGAATTATTCATCGCATCTGGCTTGTCTTTAATTTTTGCATAATGGCTTCGCTAATCCCCGATCAATTAATGGAAAATGAAATTTGAATGATAATGAAAACTCCAGAGATGAAAGAAATTAAGTATTCTCATGGCTTATGACAGAAATCTAAACAATGGGACTTCTCCGAGGGTCTCCCTGAGTGCCTCCCTCCTCCTGCCGCTCCTGCCGCCTCCCCGGCGAGCGCGGCCCGGCGGGACGGGCGCCCCCGGTCCCCCGCGGGACCCCGGCCCCGGGAAATGCAGCATCACTGAGCGGAACGTGTGAGTGTCCGGGCCGCACCCCTAGAACATCTCGGTCAGGTCCCTCTGGAATGCACCCTCGTGCATTTTACAAAGCAAACACCGTCCGGAGTGCCTCAATGCATAGCCATGCATAATTTTTCCAAAAAGTGGAGTGACCAATTGCAAGTGTTATATAGCTTTCCTCTATTATTAATTTAAAACGATAATGCAGTTGGTTTGACATCTATTTACAGACAGGTCCTTGCTAGTTTTGGATTTGGTCCTCTTGCACCCCGTGGTGCTTGGATGGATGCTGGGGCTGGGAGCACTGCAGGGTCAGCACATGGGACAGGTGTGTGTCCATCTCTGTGCTGCCATGTCTCTGAGTGTTGGTGTGGTGTGTTGCTGTTGCAGCACTGTATTGTAAACAGTTCCGTAATATTTATGGCCACTACAGGTGTCACAAATATACAGAAATACACAGGGATTTATTCTGGAGACCGGTTTTTCCTCTGCTTGAATTAATGAAAGATGCTTTGATTACAGGATTGAGTCTCAAATTTTCATAACTTTCATAATGGTTTTTGTCCATTTCTTAAGAATAGCAAACATTTTGTGTAACAATGAAATGAAATCAGAGCTTGACCTTATTACCTCGAATTTGTACACCATTTCAATTTCTTTTCCCAGGCTGGAGTTTTGCAAAACAAAATGAAAAAATTGCAAAAATATTTTCATTCCTGAAGAAGGTCTTTTTCTCCAAACACATATGTGTCTGCCTACAATATTATCAGTGGACTTACTTACATATGTTAATGGAATTACTTACATGCCTGTGCTAAAGCTTTTCCAGGGTTTAGGGCCAAATGAACACCAAACTTTTGAAGAGGCAGAGGTATTTCATAGGAAATTTCAAAGTGAATCTTCACAACTGTGAGCTAGGAAATAGTATTTAGAGAGAGCTACATGGATTCCCAATGCTGCACTGTGGGTTTTCACTGAAAACATCTAATTTAGGTTCAAATACATCAAGTATATAAAACCTTTGGGCATTGAATATAGTAGTATGCCAAAAGAAAAAGAAATCTGGTCAACTGCTAGATGGATGCTATTTTTTCTTATTCATGGGAAAAGTGCTGTACATACAGCACTTTAACATTTAATGTCATGGGAGAAGTAACAAAATTCCACAGAAGTTAAGGGCCTATTAAGATATCAATCAATCCAGGACAGATTTCAATCAGCATTTCCTTTTTGTCAGCATATCAAAACTTGTTATGATCTTAAGTGTGGTACTTTTAAAATGGCTTTCTAAGTACTGTTATGTTATTTTCCACTTCACGCCTAAAGACCAAGGCATTAGAAGGAAGGTCAGGAGGTTTGGTGCTAGTCTATATCTTACTGTGCACATGTTATGTAATCTCTGGGAAACAGCTTTAGCTGATGTGCCTCTGTTTCCCTGTTATCAAAATAAAAACACTTTCAAGGTTCTGGAATTTGAGGTGAAAAGCCTCAAAGACCAAAAATGAAACGTCTTTACCATAACAGTGGAAATATTCAGTCAGATAGAAAGTCAGAGGGAAAGTGTGGACAACAGGAATAATATGGCTTTTGAGAAAGATCTCAGACATGCAAGGAATGACACACAAATTAATGGAGCAGAATAGGGCATGGAACCCTGCAAGAAAATAAGAAATTGCAGGATTGTGAGCAGCCCAACCAAAAGGCAAGTTGAGCTGCAGTGTGGCTGGGAAACCAGGGAGAAATCTTGTGGCAGAAATCAGGCAGTGGTAGTGGAGCTGAGCTACACCTTCATACTGCCTCCAAAATCCCCGTCCTCCCAGCTTGACTAGCTGCCAGTGGAAAAAGAGAAAGTATCTCCCATACTGTCTTGTCTTCTTGCACTGTTTAACCAGAGAAGAGCACAACAACGGCATAAGGTCCATCTTGCTTCGTGTCCTGTCTCCAATACTAACAGCATCTGGCCTTTCTTAAAAGTTGACAGTTCATCCTGGTGTGAGAGCAGTTATGTTGGTTTCATTGTGAAGACTCCATTTCTGAGTTTAGGTGTTTGTATAAATGTTCTCAGGACTTCCTTACTGTGACCCTGCTCCCTTACTATGGGCCCAGGCCTGCAGATCCTGTAATGCAAGGATTTATGAGTAAGAACCTCTACCAACTGCTTTTAGAAAATGCTGAAATGTGGAACCATGTAAAGGTCACTTTAAAGCAGTTTTAAATTACCAAAACTTCAGACCTACACAATCCATAACTAACATATGGGTATTATTATAAAACAACTGAAATTTAAACTTGATGAGCTTTCATTCTTAAATATCAACCCACTCTGTTATTCTATAGAACAGAAGAAATAGTTTAAAGCAGTATCTTCAGAAAAACTTGGGCCAAATCGACTTATTACTGAAAAAGAAGAATGTAGGGTGAAAATACAGCCCTAAAGAATCAATGGAGTTTTGCCATTGATTCCAAAAGGGCATGATTTGAGCATTTTTAGTGGAAAAAGCAAAAAGCTAATTCCAAGACGTGGGATTTTTTCTCATTTATTTAAACATGTTATCAATCACTTATCCTCAGTGTTTGTATAGAGGCATTGTTTAAGAGGACAATGAAGAGTGAACGTTTTATGTACCCATTGGCTGTCTAGGAAGTAAGACTTGTCTGTGAAATAAGAAGCTCACCTAAATAAATTCTACACATTTATATAAAAGGGGGTTTTTACACATATAAATTTGACCAGTCTATTCCACTTATTTGCATAGAAGAATTTTCTTTAATCCATGAGGCGCCACACATGAAGTAGCTAATTATCCATATACAGGAATGTATACATATACACAGGTTTTAACTAGCATCTGACTTCTAAAAAGCCATGGAAAAAACTATTGGCTTTGCCATTTCATGAAACAAGCACTTTTTTACACGTTGCCACAATTTCTGTGGGTGTCAGCTCCACTTAAAGGTACTTTCCTAGGCTGTACCTTCAGCAGTACAGATGTGTGGTGACACCACACACTCTGCTGTCTCCAGTTCTTTCTTTCTACTCAGTTGTCTTCTATTCTAAAGATGATAAGCCAAATACCATACTTCTGGCTCTCACCATATTAACAACAACCATCAGTATTGTGCAGTACTTGCAAGTTATTCAAGCTGATTTTGTTTCTCTAGGTGTGCAGAAAATATGATGGATTCATTAGTCCTTGGCACAGAAACTTTCTGAACAAGCTAATGTTGTTTGTTTAGGCTCAAGCTCAGGCTTTCAGGCACTTGGGAAGAGCGCAGTTAGAGTGGTCCTGAGCAGTGTCTGTTCCTCTGTTTGGCCCTTGAATAAACCAAAGAGTAGGGGTTGGGAATGAGATGATCTTTACAGACCCTTCAACCCAAACCATTCTATAATTCCATGAACCTGGTCCCTGCGAGACCAAGTATTCTATAAATAGTTTTATTGATTAAAAAAAAAAAAAAAACCAACCAAAACCACAACATGCAAAATGGTGTCAAAGAAAGCATTTCTTTCAGCAGAGATAACACATAGGGAAGGTACAATCTTCTGTCTTTCTTTAAAATGAGTGCTGCAGTGTCACACTGACTAGATTATGTGAAAGAAACTAGGACAGGGCACAGCTTTTGGAACTTCTGGTCAGGATAGGATCTGAGCTTGTTCAGTGTTTTATAGGCCCAGTCTTCTCTATCTTGAAATATTTTGAAATATCAATATTTTGCTGAATCCAGGCTCACTGTTTCCCTTCTGAGGGTGCCACTTAATCAGGCCAACTCAAAACATGCAGACAGCATAGCAGAAATGAAAAGCTGCTGGGAATATTGAGTCAAATGCTCATTAAATTGGCTTTACTCTGGCCTTGACCTTTCCCCGATCAATGGTGTCCTTCTTGGGACACCAGCTATTAGCTGTTTTAGAGTTACTCGTCCATGCCTCTTGTGGTGAGGTGAGGAGTTCGGTCCTCTGCTCTGTATAAGGTTCTACTGCTCTTGTAAGCCTCTATGTTCTCTCTGTGTTTGTATGGAGTCAAAGAGGCCCTGGTTTTCATTCAGACTGACTGATCTCCACAGGAAATTTGCCAGTTCTGGACTATCATGTTTCTCCCAAATCTGTTTCCTAATAGTTACAGTGATCTAGGATAATCCAATAGCTCCTGCTTGGATGCTATACATGTGGGCCTTGACTTAGTTCAGTTCATGCTCATTTTTTAAAAGTCACAGCATTCCCAGGAACTGTTACTAGATGTCATAAATCAGAGGCAGTAGTTACAGGTACATATCTGATGGGTCAGCAAAGCCTGTCTGCATTCTCTACAAAGGGTATCATTATCCTGCAGACCCCAGAACTATACAGCTCACAATTTGTAGCTTGCTCCACCTTTTCCAGGACCAGCCAGACCTTTAAAGAACGGCAGTAGGAAAGCAAAAGGGTGATGTTCAGCTTTAGCCACCCAATGTCACTGGCTAACTGAGGCACCTGAACTGAGTTACATGAGTAAAAACTCCTTTACCTGCCTTAAAGTTTTTTTCTGGCAGTCAGTTTCAGTGCTGGATTGCAGAACTGAGTCCTCTGGGACTCAAAGAACATTTCCCTGGGCTGTGACTTATCTGTATGTTGTGTCACTTCACTGTCAGATAACTACTAGGTCAGTGAATCAAGTCTAAACGGACTTGATTGGCAAGATAACAGGCTTAAGTTTTAGACTCAGAAGTTTTAGAACAGGGGGAAAGAAATGAGTGTGGAAATGATCCCTACACTCTTCACAACCCTTTTGTTTAAGTGCTGTAGTATTTTTACACTGATTGGGCTTTGGCATTCTAAAATTTGCAGACAAAGCAGAAAACTGTTCACTTTTAGAATTTATTGTTCTTGCAGAGATGCCAAAACTGTTGCCTTTCTTAATTGTCAATAATAAAGTCCCATATTTTTGCATAAACATGTGGGAATTATTATGGATAGAAGAGGGGACAAGGGTAAGACCAAAAGGAAAGGGGCTATGAGAGCAGACCAAGTCTGGAGATAACCTGATGATTACATTTTTTGTGGTTTCCTTCAAAATCAAAGCACCACAAGTGAGTATAAAAGAAGGAAGCAAAGGAAAAAGGTTTGATGATTGGCACAGGCGGTTTTAATGAGAAATGATCTTAATGTCTAATACTATGGTATGAAGAAAAAATAAAAGAACTTGGAAAGTCAGACAGCACTTGTCTTTTGAGAGCATCAGAAATTCAAACAGCAGAGCTTTTGAAATCTGTGGATATAGCCTAGAAGCTAGTTTTACTGACAGGTAAACTCCTTATGTGGTTAATCCTTCTTAACTCTTTAAGTACTCAGCAGAGGTGCAACGCACTCTGGCTGTGCTGCTGTACTTCCAAAGTTCTCTCCTACTGTGCCTTTCCACTTACCTAATGGAAAAATACCTTTTTATTTTCCAAAGAAAAAAAAGCAGAAAGTATGGCATTCTTCTTTACCACTGCATATTTGCACATTACCACTGCATATTAGCTGCACATTTATATCAGACTCACTGAACTATTTTCATTGAGTTTGATATAAATGTGTGTTAGTTGATGCCTACTGTAAATTCAAATTATTTAGAAGATTTGCTTGCAGTGGATGAACTTTAAAAACATCAGAATGCATGTAAGGCAGACTGGCTTACAGTGTTCCCCAGCTCACATTTATCCCTAGTTCCTGCTGGCCAGGCTGGTGTATTCTTGTTTCTGCATTTTAGATCATCCACTTTAATTCCTGATCTGGAGCCCCTTTTACTCCACAATTACAAGAGTTGTGCCGATGGGTTTCCACTCTGTGAGGTTTAATATTCTCTGCTTCATTAACCCACATCAAACTGCAGACAAGTGCAGACAGCAACACTGGAAAAGCCTATACAGGTATCTGCCATTTGTTCTGTATTTCCTCAGACTGCTGACTTCATTGCTAAATGGTAATCACGTTTTCCGCCTTTTATCTAAAACATGCTCTAAGCAGGACAGTACTTCTTTCTGAACTACTAACTATGCACTTGTGTCAAAAGACTTCCTTAGAAATACTATTGGTTTTTTTTTGGAATGTCTAACTGCTTCTAAAAATGGCTCAATTTCTTTTAGGAAGCTCAAAACACTACAGAAAGTCCTACTGCCCTTGCCTAACAAACTGATTCATATTTTCTGTAGTTCATACTCCTGCCCTTATATTACTATATTCCTGGATTATTTTTCAGAGAAACACTTGAGGGACTTGCTGAAAATTATAAGCAAGGCATATTGATGGAAGAATCACCAAGTCCTGTCAGAGGAAACCACAGAGTGAAACACTGAAGGGCAGATTTGGTCTTCTACCTTCAGCTGTCACTCCCTGTTTATATCCCACACAGGTGGGACAAGGAAGCAGAGCTGGACAGTGGCTGAGATGATTTGGGAGAAGCTGGATCGGTGCACTAGTGCTTTCCTGCCATGCAGGGCAGGCAGTGGCACGCACTGAGGTCCTGCACGTACCTCATCTGGGGTCATGGCACTGGTCTCCCTGCTTTGTGCCTCAGGATGTTAAAGAGAGGCAGTTTAGCTCAAATTGCAAGGCAAGGAGAGGAGTGGGATAATGTAGCTGTGGTTTGGTTGGATCCCACCCCACTGATTCTGATGGGAACATTCAGTATGAGGCCCCTGAAAACTCAATTTTTCTTTTTAATGGGAAATGCTGCTTCGTCGCAGGGTATCTGGCCCAGCCTTGCGTGTGCGCTCAGAGATTTGCCAGGCTTTCAATGACCCTGCTGCTGCAGCTCAGCTGCCAGGAAACAGCAGCACAGGGAGCATTGCAGGATGGCTGACACAGCCTGATGTCACAGCACTGTCTGCTAAACAGTCACGATTAGTATTTGTAGCTGCTGCCACCAGGATGCCCGCAGAGCTTTCATGGGTCAGCAAGCAAGGATTTTGAGGCTAATTATTATTGAAGATGACTCCATCTTGTAGGACTTCGAACACAGTTCCTTTTTTTTTTTTTTTTACTGATAACAAAAGTCTCTCACATGGCAGAGAAAGGATGGCTGCCTGAAGCAGGTGGGAGAAAATTTCCATTAGGAAAGAAGTCCTGGGCTTTATATACTGATAATTGTCCTGAAATGCTTCACTATTCCATGCGAGCTTGATCCTCCAGTGTAATTCTGCAACAGAGCTGTCAGTGGGAGGTTTGCATTTTGATTTCAGGGAAAAAAAGGAATGATGACTTTGTTTTGCACAGATTATATAAGCTCCTGAAATCCAATTCTGCTTTCCATGTGCAAATAGAGCTTTCACTGCTACAGCTGGATTTATATTAGGGTTTTCTGAAATACAGTTTAGCCCACTGAGTTTTTAGAACTCAGTATTTTAGATGACTGTTTTATTTGTGGGTGTGCCATTGTTCACTAAATGTATCACAAAGAAGTACCATGTTTCATGTCAGTAAATTAAGCATGTTGGCCAGCTGATTAATATTTTCCTAACACTTATCAAATATGGCTACACAGACAACTGAAATAAGGAGAAGTATTTCAAGTGAAGAACTTGGGACTGGTTTCAAGCCACCTGACTTCACTTTGGTTTTGCTCTTTAAAATTACCTAGAAAAAAACTTTTTTTTTTTTTTTTTTTTAACAGCTGGATGTGAGCCAGACCTCTGGCTCCAGAGGTAAAGGGCAAAACCTAAAAAAATCCTGTCTGAACAGGCAACTCCACCCTCTTCCCCAAGTCAGCTTGGCCTTCTGACAGAAAGTGTGCTCTGAAGCAAATTCATTCATTGCCTTGTTTTTGGATCAAACTCAAAACTCTAAACTCACACCACAGAGAGACCATTTCCATGAAATCCTAGCATGCTATTTTATCACCCTTTGTCATGCCCTATAATCAGATTAAATTAACATTTGGACACTGATTAATCAAATTATTAATTTTAATTGCTTTTATCAAAGAGAAAATAATAAGCTTTGTGTGGTAATGCATCAGTGAGGGAGACCGTTCTAGTCAGGTATCCAAAGTAAGAGGAGTGAAATTGTCCCTTGAGATAGACATTTGAGCCCCACCAAAATCAGTCAGAGGGAGGAGTAGTAAAGGAATCCACAGGATTCTGGCTGCAAATCAAGGTGCACATGTATATGTGCATGTGGTATGGGATAAAGAGGCTGATTCCTTCCTGGTAGTGGTTTGGGAAAAACCAGCATAAGAAGACAGACTTGGGAGCTCAGAAGTGCTGACACGTCTGCCAGGTAGATATGGCCTGAGGCTGCCCAGATGCAAGAAAGCCACCAAAAGCTACAGCAACTGATCATCTGCCAGACTTGGGCTCCTGCACAGACAGTGGTGGGCAGGAATGGTGGTGTCTCCAAGAGGTGTCTATAATATATGCTGTACTGTTACTTCTTTCCAGTGGCTGCATAAGAAACAAAAGTGTGAAAGCTCTACATAATAAAAGATCCAGGAGGATCCAACTTGATATGAAGAGTCATCTAAAATGCCTTGCATGATAATATGAGAAGATATGGGCCAAAAGTGACCATCAAGTAGTGCTCTGGTTCATTCTGCAACACCTTTTCCATCACAGTAAATTTGGTCTATTAAGTGGATCTGATCAGATCCTATGAGCAAGGCTTCTGGGGAAGGGCAGAGATACCTGTCTATAGCAACATCACCACTACCACCACCACCACATGCTTCTTTGCATTTTTCTAAAGGTAGGCTTCAGCTGGACCTTGGAGGAGATGGAGTTCAACTCTAGGCCAAATGAAAACCAGTGGAGTCTGAAGTTACATGCTGGTAGGAAGGTATGACAGGTAAAGTAATTTGCTCCAAGAGGCAGAACGACTGGGTCATACCCAGGTAGTCAACAAGCACATGGGCATAAGATATTCAAGATACAGGGATGTATGTGAAGGCACATAGCATAGAAATGGGAATGTTTGCTGTTTAAAATGTGGTTTCTCAAAAAAGCTCAGCAGACTGGAACAGCAGAGCATAGCAGAAGAGAAAAGCAGCATGTGAAGAGCATAAGAAAAAAAAGACAAAGGAGAGTCACAAGGAAGGCACTAGCATTGATGCACGTACTGGTAAAGCAAAACTGAGCATTGACACACAATGGGTAGTCTGTCACTGAGGGCACACATGACCCCTGGCCCCATTGGACCCTGATAATGGTGATGTGGTGGCCCTACTACCAGTCTGCTCACCTCTGAGCCTCCTTCTGATATTGGCATTGCCACTGTTACTTAAACATTAGGCAGAGGGAGACACGCGTGGATGGGGATACAGCAATGTTGTTCCAGTTACACCAATCTCTGCCCATCTGAGCACGACTTAGGCATGGGTGCAAGAGGAGCAAATGAGTCATTAGCACCTCCCCTCAGTGTAAGGATAAAAGCTAAAGAAGGCATGTGAAGGATGAAAAAGCTAACAAAATCCAGCTCTCTGTCCTCAAGGCTTTAGCTGAAATCAGGTTATGTTTTGCTATGTTTTAGCAATTCCAAGACAGCTTCCATCTCTTGACACAATATCAAAAAAATTTGCTCTCCAAACAGCAATTGCTGTAATAATAACAATACTTACGTTTCATTATTTAACCTCATGCTATTCATTCATGAGGATTAGTGTTTAATTAATTAACAACACAGCATTTCCACTTAGCACTTTACCTCTTCAAAGCATCGTACAGACACTACCTAATTAAGGGCAGAGCTCCACAGACACTTCACATCGGGACTTCCCTTTGACAGCTCTGCATCCCAGATTTGCTCACATGGTGCAGCATGAATTCAAGGTAAAGCCCTATTAACTTCATCAGTACCCAGGTAATGCCGAAGTTATCAAGCAACTATCTTTGCAAATTCTATTTCTTTTCCTGTTGCTTCTGGTTGTTTGCTATTCACACGGGGATCTAATTTTTGGCTGATGTGATGGGTGATTATATGAACCTTGTGTTAGCTCTATCTACAAAACGCTCATTCATCCGCTAGTGAAAATCTTATTCTCAGTCACCTGGTTGAACTGCCTTTAGCTAGAAAATGTGTTAACCACAAAAACATTATAAAATGTAAAGTGAGAGTTTTTAAGGGAGATGGTGCTTTCAATCCATCAGTCAAATGCCTGCTATGAAAGTGCCTTTCTTGTAAGCACCCCAGGATGCTACACAACATCAATAGACAATATAAACACAAAGCTTTTATGGTTCACTTTACAATTGGACATTGACTCTGAACCTGTGAAACAGAAAGGAATTGAATTTCATGACCAAAGAGGATAATGTGCACAGGATTAAGTAGACAACGCTGGTAGAAGCAGGAAAGCAATATGACTTCAGATGCTGATAGGGAGATTTAATTTACAAATAAGAAACTAAAGGAATAAACCAATTCCGACTAAAATCTTGTTAGCTAGCAAAAGCACTTAATACTTTATATCAATCCACTATTTTTTTTTCAGAGCCCACTGATTGACTGAGCCTTGACTCTGAGAACTGAACAAAGAGAGCCTTAAATATGTAGTAGCTCCAGCCAAGAAAATTATTCAGACAATATGGAAATAAACTTCTGATGCAGTTGAATGGGGAGAAAAAGAAAACATTCATCACAATTCAAGAACTTGTCTAGTGTCTCAGAGGATGTTTTCACAGGGCAATGGCTGGCAGGGCAGCAGCCTGGGGCTGCTGCTGCTGCTTAAACCTGCTCCAGAAGAAAGTGAGTGATCCAAAACAGCAGTGCAGTTTCCAGGTCTGAGCGGTGCTGTGGTGTGTCACATGCACATCACAGCTCGCCCAGCTCAGTCAAACAGCTTTCTCAGGAAGTCTCTCTTGCCAGACAAGCCACAGCTTGATGGATATCAGAAATTTAAATGGTTTGGTTCTTTGAAAACTGATTGTCTTGAACAAAATCAGACCCAACCATTCTGGCACTGAAATATTCCACAAGGATAACTGTGTGTTACTATCTGCAGTGTCTTTGTGCCCAAAATGTGCTGTGTTAGTGTTACTACTAACTTCTAAAATCCCAAGAGTTTAAAATAAAAATCAGGCTTTATTATCCCTTAATGCACTTTCATTTAAGCTGCAGATGAATGAGACCCTTATTGCCATATTCAGCCTCAAGCTGACAGCTAAATACCAACCCAAGACTTTTCTGTGCATGTGTGATTGGAATTCAATGCTTGCCTTTCATCTTCCCTGACTCCCCACAAATTCTTCTCCCCTTACTCAGCTTCAGCTTCAACACTCCAGTATTCCTTTGCTCCCAAGGGAAGTCACCACTGCCCAGGCCTCCCTTGTCTCACACACCAAACAGCCTATCTAGCCCCGGTGAGTCAACATTTAAGCTGTCCATGCCCTGGCTATCCTGCAGCCTTTTCTAATGTTGACTGCCTAGGAACCATCCCAGACCCATTCCAGCCTGCCCACGTCCACTCCTCTGGATTACTTCTGCATTCGTTCAGGCTGGGTCTAGTGATGTACATAGTTACATAGGAATTGGGCAAATCGTGCACCTTTCTCATTATGAGTTTCCTGAAGTGTAATGCTCAAGACAAAACCAACAGCTGTGGTCATTGCTGATTAGGAAAAGCTCCCTGTTAATTAGCACACACATTGGATCATGCCATTAACAAAAGCATTGGAAGCTACTATGGAAGCTGATTCAAGTTACCATCTAGGAACTGCTTCTTTTTCCAGCACAAGGCTGTCACGTGAGCCCTTTTGATCCCTTTCATATTTACATTTGCTGTGCATCTGTTCTAACATCTCCAAGCCCTGATGTCTTGGAGGAACACATACTGAGAAACTTCCTGACTGTGGTCAGCTTCCAGTACAGGAACTCTGCTGGGTGTAGCTCAAGATGTGAAACAAATGCAGGCATAAAACCAACTTGGTTAAGGCAAGAACCTGACATTTGGAAGGCAGTTCTCTACTCTGGTGTATAAAAAAATAAATTTAGATTACTTATAAAATTAGGATTTTACATCTTATTGTAAATCTGTATGATCCATCAGGTTGGTCTGTTTAGTCTGTCCCATGGAGTGTTGGGGTTTCAAAGTTTCACAGGACTGTGCCATTTCTGCTGTTCTGCTCTGTCTCTGAAAGAGGTCACGGGCAGATGGCCACAGAGTAGTCAGCAGCAGATCCCTGGTGGTCATGAATGTAAGTTCCAGCATGTCCTTCCTCCCTGCTTCCAGTGTCTAATGTCATTGGGACATTTTATACCTTTTGGCTATCACAGCTTCCTCCAGCAGTGAATTTCACAAGTGATATTGATTGCACTAACTTGTATGTGCACTTCCCCTGTTGCTTCATCAGAGGAAAGTGTTCCTGCTCCTGCATCACCACAGTGCATAGCATT
Organism: Ammospiza nelsoni; assembly: GCF_027579445.1. Taxonomy (NCBI): domain Eukaryota; kingdom Metazoa; phylum Chordata; class Aves; order Passeriformes; family Passerellidae; genus Ammospiza; species Ammospiza nelsoni. Next base: position 25,606,125 of record NC_080633.1, on the reverse strand, counting down.
AGCCTTGCAATGTAGCCTGCACAGGGAGTGCTGAATGGATTGTTTGATAGCTTGGAGTTCAAGATGTCCTCATCTCCTTGCCTTGTGAAACTGCTCAGCACTAGGGTTAATACTGAAATGAAGGCCTGCTAAAGGGCAAGGTATGCTCCAGGGCAAATATGATTGAGGGTTATTACACTAGTTGTATATTTTACTTACAATTCTATCACTATGCTCATTCCAACCACAGCTTTTCAATTTATTGGTTCTTAGGACTTGATAGACAGTATTAAAATATTTCTGACAACAGCATTTTCACAAGTAGAATTACTTGTCCCAGCCAAATTTGGATTGCTTACCTTTGTGGTCCACAGTTTCACTGTCCAGTCAAATGATGATGTGACAAAGAGATGGGAAAAGTCTATTGGACCCACTGCCATGTGACAATTGATTCCTGTGACAGGTCCTTGGTGGCCTTCAAAAATTTCACCAATGCCAGCTTTACTGCAGGGAGAAGAAGGATTTACATGCAGAGAGTGACTCACCAACTAGTGCTTTAACATAACTTTTCTTTACTGTTAGGGTCCTGTTTCCTTTTAAAGTTCGATTTAACCTGCAAATCTTTCTCCTTCTGCTAAGGACTTTGCCTGCAGTGGGGAAAATTAATGCTCAGAATTGAGCACAGGGAGAATTTCTCTTACTTCTGAAGACTCACTTCTACATACACTGTCTACTCCTGTAGATTGAAATAACATTTCTGTATAATTATAAAATTCAAAATTGTAATTATACTATAGCTTATGCCTCTGAGTAAGCCATTATCACAAGGAATAACCATTAAAATAAAAATGCAGATATGTTAATGACTTATCATGGGCAATTCTTTTTCTCTTAAATATCTAAGATAACTTTTCATAGCAATCAATCAAGTCACTAGGAAGCAAATGCTTCTTCACAAAAAGTGAAGTAATTGATCCTGTGATCAGGTATCATACAGTCATTACTTTAAACAAGGGGAGATGTGCATTTCATCAGCCAGAGGCTGGAATAGCTATTAGGAAGGAAAAGTACAATGCTGTGTAAGAGACAATGTGCACAGTTTTCTTCTTCCTGGAAGCAAATGATGCCAGATCAGTTGTCAGTGCTGTCCGACAGTGTATACAGAAAAGGGAATAATGAAATCACCCTTTTAGCTAGACGATAGAAAAATTGCCCTGTGCCAGTGTTAGTACAGTGTACTGAAAGGAGAATACTGGTCCCTCATCCAGCTGGTGCAGTGTCCCCTCGCCTCTCCTGTGTGGACAGGGTGACCTCACTGATGTTCCCCTGCCAGACCTTGCAGCATGTGCTGGAGCAGAGGCTGAGTCCTGCAGTATCCTGCTGGGTACCAAGGACACCTCTTATTTTATCCCAGCTATCTGCCACTGTACTCAGTGGGTAAGGAGAGTCCTGGAGCACTGACACCACCCTGGGTGTCTGCTGTGCTTTGACACACCTTTTTCCAGAGTGACACATGGCTCTTCACTGTGCTGGGCTGAAGGACACAGGAGCCTCTGGAAGTAAACCAGGGATGATAGCAAAAAGCTCCAGGAAAGACAGGCAGGAGCAGAAGAGCTTTTGTCAATGGTCAGTAGAAAGTTTCTAAAAAGGTTTGCTAAAAAGAGGATCTGGCACCTTCCTCCTCTTGTGAGGAACAAACCAGGCAAGTCTGAAAGTTCAGAAGTGAGAAATGCCCTTGGGCATGCCTCATTCATCCTAGCCTCCTAGGACTCATTCAAACCATGAGCCACCACACAGCCTATCAGTATTTGTCTAAATAGATACAATTTTGCAACACTGTCAGCAGTCAGGCAAAAATAAAAACATTCTAAAATTTAAAAAAACCCCATTGAACAAAACATATGTAAAACAGTATTTATAAAACATTGGGGGCGTGTAATAGAAGCCTTACAATCTTAAACCACTGTATCAATGTCTTTTTGGCCAACATAAACTCAGAATATGATAAAGTAAGAATTCAGAGAACATTGTGTACTACTGGTGGGGATGAGCTCCAAATCTGTCAGTGGAAAACCAAGATTTTGTTTTTTACAAAAGCCTTTCAACTTTCCCAGAGATAAAACTACTACTGCAAGCTAACAGAGCACACCAGCATCCTGCAGGTTTGCAGGGTGCCAAACAAGGAACTTGCAGTATCAAACTACAGCCTGGGTTATATTATGTGTGACCACAGTGTGAGAGAGCACAGGATTCTCTAGAACCCATGTGGCACACTGTGGCTGCATCTGTGTTATTAAAGGAATCAGGCCCATGGTGGCTTTTCTCTGATTTATCCCTGTGGAGACCGAAGATGGAGCTGAGAATGGTAAAAAGTAAAACAGAACAAAATAAAATAAACCATTTGATCTTGGTTGAGGCCTGATTACCCTGACACAGAAGTGTCTCCTAGGCCTCATTTGACCTGTGCAGACATAGACACCTGCATCTCAGCTAGGTATATAAACCTGTACACAGCTGTGTAAACCTTCATCTCATCTCATCTCATCTCATCTCATCTCATCTCATCTCATCTCATCTCATCTCATCTCATCTCATCTCATCTCATCTCATCTCATTGATGAGAAAGAGGTATTTCTGAGGGCCCAGCCATCTCCTCTTCTGAAAAAGGTAAAGGAAGTCAACCTAAGGGTAATCATTGCTCCCACCAGCTACACAGAGCCTGGGGTAACTGCCCCAGTATAAAAAGATGTTCAAAGTTGGGGAGCTCCTGTGCTGGTCACAGGAACATTGTTGATCAGACATTGTTGATCCAAGAAAAGAAAACATTGACCACTCTCCACACACACTTGGCTGTCTCTCATCAACACAGGTACACAATGTTTTAGAAGTACAAAATGCTGAACTTCACCTTCCATGACGACAGGCTGTGTAGACTGTTCCCTCTTCACTGCCCACGACAAAGTTATTGACATCTCCAGTTGGGAAAGCCATTCCTGTGACCGCCACTGGTTTGGACTTGTTGTATACCAGCTCCATGCTCTCCTACCAAAACAGGTTTTTGTCATTATGCTGGGATCCTCCTTTTCTTAGTCTGGGTTGTTTTTTTTTTTTTTAACTTATTTCTAAATAATACATGGAGTAGCAGGAGAGGAAGATGAAATCATTTGACCCAGTCACATTTGGTTTCTACATAAGATGTTGTAAGAAGATGCAGTGTCACAAACCAGGATGCTCCTGCCATCCCCAGTGCTGTCTGTCACACATATGAGACTGGCAGGAAGGCGCTGGTCTTTTCTGCATCATCTTAAATCAGCCAGAGATGACAGGTGAGAATTTGAAATCTAATGGTGCAGAAACTAAAGATAATACCTTAATGGTTACATTTGCCAGCCTCAGGCTTTAATAAATCACGCAATACCCTTCTATTTACATTCTGGAAATCAGTTGTCAGGAAGCACTTGCAATATCGTGTGCATGTGAGGCATTTATTTCACTGTGTCATTTGTACCTTTGCGGAACAAAATTAAAAAGTTGGGGTCCTGTCACTACCACCATTCTAAGCATTGCTTTTCAGGGATTTTCTGAGGTTACCATAAACACTCCTTCTAGACTCCACCATCAAACTACAAACCAGCAGGAATGTTTTCTGTTTTCATTTGGTAGCTATATTTTAAAGTAAATCAGCATGCCCATTTTTCCAATTGCAAATAGAATAACCATGCAAGTTTGTGGCTGTTGCAAGATGTGTACGCTTTGAGCAGATTTTGCACAACTTTTTAGTTTTTCAGCCTAAATGGTGTAACTCAAGAATCCACAAAAGTCCTGAATGATTTCACCATTTTCATTTTTAGCTATTTAAGTGGTTATGTTCTCTATGTTTAAAAGGTCTATGCTGCTGTTCTTCTAGGGCCAAAGCCTGTACAGTTTTTCTCAAAAGGGCTTTTTTGCTGCAAAGAAAATTGGTATCCCTGTGAAAGGAGAGAGATGCAAACCCACAGAGAAATACTTCTGCTTGGTTTATGCTTTTCTTTGAAATAAATTTGGTTCTATTATAAAGGCAAAACAAGGCATGGAAAATGCATTGGGAGACCACCCCATATTTCTGTAAACATGTGAGTGAGAGAGAGAAATTCTCTTAATATGGGAGAGAGACCATATATGTTTGTTACAACCTTCTGGGGTGAGATCATCATGTAGTGTCTCTGCAGAGACATGGCCATAGGCTGTGGTGGACACTCTGCTCCCAGCGCCCACACCATGACTGTACACAAGTGCTCTGGAGCTGTGTCTTTGGAAAGTTTCAGACTGACACACATCAGCAACACTTCACTCCTCCCAGTTTGAAGCTATGGCATGCAGCTTGATGTCAAGCCCTGTGCCTCTCTTTTCTAGATCACCATGAGCCATGTGCCAGACTGCAGTGTAATGTGGGGTGTGTTCTCATCCTTGTTGAGAGCCAGATTTGGAGCAGGGAAATTCCATTTGAGTAATGAGATCCTGGAACTCAGATGTTCACATATCTGTGCCTTAGACTTTATTATTCCAGTAAATGAATATGCAGGGCTGGGATTTATCTTCTTGATGTTTAGGTGAGAAACTGTGGAAGGCATTAGGGTGCCTGAATATAGTTGCCTGGGCCATTTTAGAAGCCTCCATTTCTACTGCAGAAGAGTATTGGTTTCTTACAGTCCCAGGGCACAACTACCAGCCCCACACTGTTACCTCACATGAGCAATGTGGTCGAAATTTGAAGTTGGTCTCACTTTGAGCAGAGGAGTAGATGTGATGACTTCCAGATTCCTCCTCCACCCTAAGATAGGACAGTTCCACCTCCCAGGGTGGGTATCTGAAATGGCTTTTCACACTTGGATGCGATGAATCACCCTCCAGAAGTGCCAGCCTCTCTCTATCTCAGTGGTACAGAAAACTTGAATTTTTAACTTAGACCTGACACATCAACTTTTAGATGGATCAGGTTGGGATAGAGGAGTCCCACCTCTTGTGTCAACATTGAAAAGCAAATAATTCAATAGTAATTGCACATTAGTGCATGATTAGTGGAATCATTATAGGGAGTTTCTATGCAGCATTTTGAAATAAGATCAGATCCCATGATGCTTAGTAAAAATTATATTAATTTTTTTCTAAGAAATTGTGTATAAAAATGAGTGATGTGTTGGAATAGAAAATGTACTTCTTCAGAAGATAACACTTAAAAGATGCTTTCTGTACACCTTTTTCAGCATTGGATTCTTTGTTTAGTTTCCATTATTATAATCACTAGTGGTTTGGGCAATTTTCCTGTGTTTCCTTTCATTTCTGATACAAAGGAGAGGAGGGGGGGAACAGACAATAGTAGCAAACATTCCAGTGGGGGAGAATTAGTTCTAAAACTTTTGATTTGCATTGTTTGTTCCTTTGGCTACTGAAGGCTGCCAGCAAATTAAGTTTCTGAGTTTCTGACTGTGCCTTGGAAACCTGCAGTGCCTAGGGTGTGTTCAGCAGCAGTGCAATCTAGTCCATATTTGTTAAACAATGCTGTAGAATAAGTGCAATTTATACCACAGGCGACTTCTGTAATTACCATGCTTTAAAATGGACTATTTCATTTTCACTTGAAACTGACCTATGCATTAACGTATTACAATAATTACATGATTTGTGGTAAAGGAAATGGGGTTTGGCTCTTAGCAGAGACTGCTGGAAGCAAGCTGTACTCTTTCAAGTGCATCCATTGGTTTTAGATTGTATAGGATGCAAGATTTTGCTTTTAGGAGCTATGTTCCAACTACGCAGGTATCCTGCTCTACCAAAGACAATTTTCCCCCCCATACTGGTGCAAACAAACCCACCTGTGGAGTTGAGAGCATGTCCAGGCTCCAGGAGCACATTTTGCCATCCGTAGAGACAGTAATAAGATTGTGTGCATTCTGTGTTCCAACTACATTCACACAATACACAGGATGCTGAAAACACAGAACACTGCAAGTCAGAGAGCCATACTTACACTTTCACAAACAAATTTCTAATGTCTCGTATGTTATTTTAAAGAATGATTAAGTAGTCTCACAATGCCTGGAAAATATAAGACTCAGCTTTTGCCAGACAGGAATTGTTTTGGTTGGGTTTTTGTGTTTCTTTTTCATTTAAATTTTAAGAAGTTTGTTATGGAGGTGGAAATGTTTTCAAAGTTTAATTTTCCTCATAATAAAACAGCCCAGCTGAGTAATGCTGTGAAAATACAGAATTATGTGGATGAGATTTCACCCACAGGGACATGTATCATTCTACTGATGGCTTTTGACACTGAAAATAACCAGCAGAAAGAGGAAAACTGTCCAAGCGGAATAAAAATGAAAACTTTATTCAAGAAAACAGCTGCATAAAACTTGAACTCTGTCAGAATTTGGCTTGCATGCTAAATATTTGCAAATGTACTCCAGCTGAAGAACATGAGCAAGCCCATCAATGTTCTTCAGCATTGGCCAACACACCTTTTAAAATCTGTCATTATAAGTGGGGAGTGACTAGATTTAGGGTGTTACACCTGGTTCACCATCCTGCAGTCATTCCATGGAGGCTGAATTCCAGTTAGTATGCCTAATGAAAAGTGGCCTATTCCTTTTCCAAGGAGCCTGGTAACACTTTGAGCCTGAAATGTCATCTGGTATCTGATGGTGACATGTGAGGGATGGGTCAAGTTCAGCAATCTCCAGAGTGAAAAATCAGTCAGACTGAACAATAAGATTTAATTTCCTTTGACCAGTACAAGTGGTACTGCTAAATTAAGGGTTAGAAATATACAAAAGTCAAGCAAATAAAAATTTAATTTTTCTGCAGCGTTTACCAATAAATAGAAGACCTGCATCCCCAGAAAGAAAAAATAAAATTTTCTCTAATACTTTGCTTAATTAAAGAAAATTAGGACCAACTTGCAAGAGATCCCTATGGAGCTTCTAGGCAACTCGATGTAGTGTCAGGAATGTAGCATTTGGTCCTGCTGAAAGGAATGGCAGAACTGCCACTTACATCAAGATCCAGCTGCAGGTCATCTACCCCGTCAGTGGGGAATGGCAGAAATCCCCAAGAGCTCTGGCTCACTCTCAGGTCTGATACCTGAGTGGGCCCAGTAAATGTCCCCTCTCCAAGAGCAAAAGGTGCAGCACCTGTACAAACAGTGCTTGTGCCCACAGTGAGATGGATGCTGCTGAAATAGTTCCTTGTGCTTGGAGGCAACCTGTACACACCAGTAAGTCACAAGGTCCATTTGATGCCAACTTTTTTCTCTCTCTCAAGACTGTCAGGCACTTGATTTCTCCCTGATCATCAAATGCTCCCCAACTGGTCCCTCACATGTGTCTCACACTATTGCCCTCATATCATGGACCTTCTTGCTGCTTAGTGTAAGCTAATGACCCCAGTGCTGAACATGATTACTGCATGCTGATGTGTGAAATACATACAGAGCAATTTTTTTCATGGGCTTCTGACCTCCAGTAGACCAAACAGACAGAGTAGGTGGGAGGAAGCCACAGCAAGTAGTGGAATATCTAAAATATTTAGTGGGGGAGAAAGAGTGAGCCTTGTCTTTCCAGCAGCACCTCAGTGTGTCAGGCCTGGCTTTAATCAGAGCTACCAGCCATCAATTTCATGCACAATAAAACTCATGGCAGAAATGAAAAGATGTAAAGAAAGCAGATGAAAAAGACAACCAACTGTATGTAACAGAAAGTCTAAACAGGCTCCTTCCTTTCAAAGGGTTGCTGCCAGCTTGCTTTTATTTATCTTGGAAATGAAATCATCATGCAAAAAGGTTTTGTCTTAATTAAAATTTCCTGTTGTCCCAAGTGCAGATGTGTGGTGGGTGTGAAAGGAAATTAGTGAGTAAGCTGTGGGTAGAATTCTCTTTCCTGGTGAATCCAGGCAGTAATCAGTGATACTAAATTTCAGGAAGGTTTAAGTCAGGGAAAACAACACGATCTATCTGTTTCAAATAAACAAAGCAAGAGAAAGAAAAGAGAAAAATCCTTTTTTCACATGCAGCATGAGTTCAAATTATAAAAAGACTATTCAGCTCACGTATCTAGCAGTACAAAAAGTAACATTGCTAATGCAGTGTTGTCTTAATTTAATTTTTTTTTTCTTGGCAGCAAGGATTCAAGCCAGCGTTTTGCAACCAGGATCTCATTTACAATTTATATAAGTAATTCCTATGTACAGATATAAAGTAAGCAACTCTTATTGTAAAATCTGAGCACTCCTTTAAACATCATATTTCCTCCTCATGTTAGACTGTGTAAACACTTTCTTATACCAATCCATGACAGCACATAAAGTGCCCATCCATGACTGAAAGTAATTTATTTATATTATTCAAAAGGAAAACATTACATTTTGTTCTACTGCAATAATAAAACTGTTTTAATATATAATTCCAGGAGGTACAATTTTGCCTTAAATTATTTTTGAGTGTAAACAAATTACTTCCCATTAATCTTTGCTTTTCCACTAGATTTTGAGTCCCAGTTGTTCAATTTTCAGTGACAGTCAGCTTCTTGCCACTAGTTTTCTGGTCTGCTACATCTCTAAATTGCACTTCCAGGAGAGACTGTTTCTTTTTATGCAGATTGAACAACATTACTGGCAACACAATGAGGGAAATGAAAAGCAATGTTGAAGTTGCACCCCATGGCACAGATCATTAGATAATTACATCAACATTCATGATAGTGGAAATTTAGGGAACAACATTTGTATTGCCTGGCCCACTAAGCATATCTGTGCACACCTGTAATTTTTAATATAAGAGACTTGCAATCATAATACTGGCCCCATACTGAATCTTCAGCAGTAATTCACATGGCATGGCTTCTGGAGCTGTCTTTTAACTCCAGGGATTATGTTGTCACAGTCAACTGAAAGCTGAACCTTGATCTGCAAATTCCAAACATTAGAATCACAGAATTGTAAAAGCTGGAGCTGCAAAAGTACTATCACTTTGTCTGAACCTTCAATCTGCTAGAACAAGATTATCGTCTTATCTCTCAGAGTGCTTTGTCGAGTTCAGTTCCCTATGTTACAGAAAATGTGTGGTTTTCTGCACCCTTATATCATACTTTTGCATTTTTCTCCTCCTTTCTACTGTCCACTCAGGAATTGCCCAATGCTCGCTCCCAGCATGAGCTACTCCACCTTCAATCTCTCCTGAAGAGGCTGCCCATGCCCAGACTCGGGAGGAGGAGAATGCACAAGGTGTTTGTGCAGGATGGCTGGATGTCAGTGCCACAGCAGAGTGAGGACACTTTAGCAGGCAACCCAGGCTTGTCTCCTCCTCCTCCAGCACAATATGAGTACTCTGCAGCGTAAGAGACTCTCCCATCACAGACATCATCCTTGTATCACACACAAAGTCTCTTCTTTCTCAGGCATTTGGTGTTACTGCTCTGCCCATTCATCTCCCAGGCATCACTAGAGCCCATTGCCACTATCAATAATTATCTGTAAGTACCTGTGTGTGTCAGCAAAATGTTCTCCTGCATCATTCCATTGAAACAAACTCTCCCTCAGTGTGCAAACTCTGCCCTGTGGCCCTGTCTGGAGCAGAAGACCATGGCAGGGATTTATGTATTGCTCTACAGAACAATACATAAATACATAAATACATAAATACAAACAAACAGAAGCAAATTGCCCCACTTTTTCTGAGGGCACCAATGTCTACTTACAGGAATCCACTTTGAGACCTTCATAGGTGCCTTATCTGGTTCAAAGGAGAAATTTGTGTACACCAAGACAACAATAATGACTTGAATTGTCTGCCACATCAGACTGAGAGACATACAGCCTTCACAGTGGTCTGGCTCTCTTTAGACAATGGGGACAAGAACTGCAGTGCCAGTGTGCTGGCACACAGGTGCCTCATTCACATGTTGTACTCAATCCTGCCCTCTTCCTTGGAAAGGAGAATAATGTCCTGACTTGATTGTACAATGTGTGATGATCAAACACTTACAAGAGGTGGTTGTTCATGTCTCAGATCTACTTTTTTCCCTTCAAGGACCACAATTCCATTTTCATCTGTGTGGCAACTAGCATTGCAGACCCAACATGGCAGCTGCCTTTCCCTGCTGACCATCTCCTCTAAGGAAAGGGGAGGTGGTTTTTATCCTTACCGTGTGAGCAGCAGCAGACAGGGGGGTTCTCTGAACTGGAGTGCGCCTGTGGCTGCGGTTATCCCACAGGACAATCTGGCCAGAGTATGTTCCTCCAACAACCAGGTTTGGGTGAAAGCGGGCAAAACAGACTGACATCACGGAGGACTGCAGGAAAAGAGGAGGAGAAGAGAGAGGTTACATGGTCAGCCATCTTCAGTTCTCTCCCAAGGGAAGCAAACTGTAATTAGCACTTTGTATTTTGGGAATCACTGTATGAACTTTATTCATGCTCCTTGCACACTAGTAATTCTACTAAAGCAACAGGACACATGCCAAGAACTATGACCCTAAAATGTGTTGTCCCATTGCTCCTAGGGAAAATTCAGGATGAGTCTGAGCATGATGCTAAAAACCTGAGATAATCTCTCCATGACAGTGATGGTCAAGCGCTTAATTTCTTTTCCAGAAGTGAGAACTTCAACTAACCAGATCCCAGCCAGAGAATGGCATCCTGGCCCATGACATCTCATCAGGGAGAGCTCTTCCACTCTTTCTTCCCTAAATTTTAATTCAGGCAGCTTGAGGCAAGCCTGTGGAAAAAACCCTCCGAAGTTCACCTCAAGGTGTGCTGACAAGCTGTGTCTCATTGTTGGGTCAATGACTGATTCCTCTACCAAGGTCTTCTAAGAACAAAGGGAACCATGCTTTACTTTACACTGTTTAAGCAGAACTGAGTTTTTCTTCATCCTAATGGCAGCTGAGTTATCTTTGTATATTTTCTTTAGCTGGGGATGCTTAGGAGCCAGGCCGGTGCGATGGGTCCCCTGGCTACCTGGTAGAGTGCCCCACAAGCCAGTATGGAGACTGTTATCTATCCCAACTACCACTTTTCAATGTCTTTAAAATAATACAACAGCTGAAGTCTTCAAGGGAACAGTCCCCAGACCTTCATATGCCTACAAGCTTCAGCCAAGAGCAAGAAGCAGAAATTCCTTCAAGTCTTCCATGCTCTTCTTAAATAATATATTTTTATTATATTATTTTATATAATTGGCCTGGATGTTATGTCTTTATTTTATGCAAATATTTTTTAATATTTTAATGACTGGATATTTTGAAGTATTGGTATTCCTATCTAGGAACACACTTTTCCTGCTGACAAAGGATTAACTAAATTACCATATTTCATTTCCATAATAGCATGGCAGGCATTTCAGTAAACTTTGTTGAATTAGGAACACCGGAGCTGCCAAGCTGAACTAGACCCAGTGTCTACCTAGGTAATGGCCCTGTCTTTGGGAGATGTGCATGGGGTTGTAAAACCTTTGACTTGGGCAGATGTGTTGCCTCCTTTTCCTACTGCTCCTCATGAGGATTTCCAGTGGCTAGAGACTGATTTGAACTCACAAGAGACTTGAAACCCCTTCTGATAAGGCTAGAATTAATTATGCTAACTCTTGATGCCTATAACTAGGTTATTAAGAATAAAGTACAACGGGAAGTTTAAACAGTTTTTACTGAATTAATGTGGCTGCCTGATATAAATTGTTTAAAGCCAGATTATATGCTAAGAGAACTTAATAGACACACTTACAGCATACAGCAGTATATTCATTACTGGGGTTTTTTGACCTGATAAGATAATCAAGACAATGAAAAAAGCTGCAATTTCCTTTTTTCTTCCCCACTCTCTCTGGATACTCCTGGCTTTTCACTTGACATCTTTATACTTTCCCCTCTTGACTAACGCTTCTGCATACATTTCTTTTTTGTTATATGGTCTAGCACCTAAGGACTAGACAATTAGTGTACATAAATGCCTATTTTAGTCTGTAAAAAGTCCCTATTTTAGTCTGTATCTAAGTGCTTGAGCAGAGCAATTCCATTTTGGTCAGTCATCACCATGAGAGGTAGCTTCCAAACACCATTTCCAAAGGACCTAGCTTCACAGAAAAGAAACTCCACCCCTAAGGAACAGGATGTTGGTACTGTTAAAAGGGATTAAGACTCAGCTACACTGCAGCTGCCATCCAGTTTCCACAGATTTTCCCCACACTATAATTAAAACGACCCTACAGCACATGTTCTACATTTTATCTCTTTGTTTAATGGCTTCGTGAGTTGTTTTAATCAACCCCTCTCATTCCTTATAACTAAGCTGACAGATATTCTTACATGAAGTGAAATAGCCAGATGATTTTAAAATAGTACAGCTCCACCACTGGGTACACCCCCCAGCAGCTACAAGGCTTCACATGTATTTTAAGAAACCCCAATTCGAACAGCCATTCCACAACAAAGTTCCCAAGTTTGTCCCAAACAAACTTGTGAGACTCTGAAGGAGGGCAAAGAAGCCAAGTGGACAGTGTATTTTTAAAAGTTCTGCTTTCGTGGTTAGCATGTTTTTGCATTTAGAATGCCAGAATACAGTTGAATGGTCAGGATATAAACTGCTAAAGTGTGTTTTTCATAAAGTTCAAAAATAACCTACAGACATGACACAGACTTGAGCTCTCTGCACTGCTTCTAGTTTTACATCTCCCTCCAAAGCAGCTTGCAGTCTTCAAAAGGTGAAATGTTCACATCTTTTTAATTATGTCAGTATTATTTTTCTATCCAATAAAAAATTCTGTCAAATATTAGAATTTAACAATTTAAGGACTCCATTCCATAGCACTTAATACAGTGATTATTGTCTTAAAATTAATGGCAGTACTCAGATGAGTAAGGGCTGTAAGATTAAGCCCATTCATTTAACAACTTGAAAAGCATTCATTTCTTAGTCTTAATGGGAGAGAGTGGCTGACAGGTCTCCAGTCTGTCTGAACAGCTCTGTGCTCAAGGACAGCAGCAGAAACCATTCCCTGTAAGCCTCTTCTGCCCCCAGGCTGCCTCTTGTTTGCCTGTTCAAGTAGTCTTGCTCCTCTGAAACAGCTTTGCCAACGACTTCAAAGGGTGAGGAACCAGCACATGGTCAGGTTTTTAAAATAACAGCATATCCTTGGTTGCACTCCTGCCACACCCTTCTAGGGAAATCTCATGGCACTTTCCAATAGCAATGGTAGAGCTTCCCAGTTTTTCAGTTAGGGACATTTTATACTGTAGGTGCTTAGTTACCTGTTGCAGAGGACAGAAGCAGCTAGTTTCACAGTATATGGCAACAGCACGTAAATAAATGTAGAAGGAATCATGTCAGAAAGAATTCCACAGGGAGTTTAGTGTTCATAGCAGAGAAGCAGCATTTAAGGCCAGGAGATTCTCAGCATTATCTTTTTATGGGTGCCACAAAGCACCAGTCTGAGCAACTGTCGGGACCCACAAGAGACAGGCAAAATCGGAGTGTCTTGTCATCTGCATTCCTCTGAATTGCACTGTGCACTGAATCACTTCATTATTTATTTCAGCCTAGTGCTCAGGTGTTTTCTCCCTCTGTGCAAATACAGCCTACTGGGTTTTGCTTTTTCTGTCTCTCCTTAGCTTTCTCAATGCCCTTACTAAAGTATTTCTGGTGCTTCTGGCCTTATGATATTCCACTCAGATGTTGTACTCTCAGTGGGGCCACGATACTGGTGCTGCTGCCTCTTCCCCTGTGCATGCTCTGCCTCCAAGGGCCAGAGGGGGAAACCTGAGTTAGTTCCATGTGGGAGCATTGACCAAGCATAAGAGAGAGCTCAGGCTGCCAAACCTGGGGATTTTGCCCGGCAAACAGGCAATCCTGGTTCTCAAATACTAAAGCTTCTGCTCCCAGCTGCTGCAAGTACTGCACTGAAAACATAATTAAGAAACAAATCATGAGATGTCCATTTGTTACAGCAAAGAGAGGGCTGGGCCTCACAAACTGCCCAGGCCTTGGAGAGGGCTGCAGTTGGGGGGAGGAAGGCAGCACCCTTTGCCCCCTGCCTTGGTGTGGGGTCAGGTCATCTCAGCCCATGGGGAGGAGTACTGTGGAGCACGGCTCCACATGATACCCTTTTGTTCATCAGTCCTGCTCTGCCTCCCTGCTCCTTCCCTCTCTCCTTCCCCACTAAAGCACTGATCCAAACAGGCCCCCAGCCCTCTTCAAGTGGCTGGCAAAGCTGTTTTTTATTTTAGAAGCTTAATACAGCCCAGATTTGGATTAATTATGGCATATCCCGTCAACCACAGGTACACGTGCTTGGGACAGACAGACATTTAGCTTCTCCCTATTGAGAAGCCTGACCTCAGTACCCACATGTGATGTGTGCAAGGCCCTGGAGACTCAGCTGTCTCTGCTCATGTCCATACGCTCCGATGGCACTCTGCCCAGCCACCAGTCAAACAAGTTCACAAAGGCCTGGGTGCTAAATAATAATAACTCTCCATAGGCTGACTACTGCCTTCAGCCAGACCTATTCTGCAGGAAACCACCCCCGGAGCCAGCATTGCCATACTGGTGCCATATGCCTACGCCTGACACCAGATGTAGCTCAAAACAATACTTTGTCAGTGGGAAGAAGCAATCCGAGGAGTTCACAGGGATTTCTAGGCTCCAGAAGACCAGGTTATATTGCAGCAGGCTCTCAGGAAGCTCCTGGGTGGATTTTCTAGCTGAGCACATGCATGTGAAAAAGCACTACCATCAGTGGCATGCTGCTGTGGGTCACTGTGACACAGACAACTGCAGGCAATGAAATCAACTGCAGCTGAGTTCATAGAATCATAGAATATGCAGAGCTGGAAGTGAACCATCAGGATCATCGAGTCCAACTCCTGCACAGGACCCATTAAGACTCCCCATGTGCTGAGAGCCTTGTCCAAACACTTCTTGAACTCTGTCAGGCTTGGTGCTGTAAGACTTTCCTGGGGAAGCTTGTTCCAGTGCTGAATTGCCTTCTGAGTGAAAAACCTTCTCCTGATATCCAACATAAATTCCTCCTGATGCAGTTTCATGCCTTTTCCTTGAGTTCTGTCACTGGTTATCACAGAGAAGAGATCAGTACTTGTCCCTCCTCTACCCCTCATTAGGAAGTTGTGACTGCCACATGACCTCCGCTGCTCCTCATATGGCTTCCCCTCCACACCCTTCAGCATCCTCATGGTCTTCCTTTGGGCACTCTCTAACAGCTTAATGTCTTTTTTATATTGTGACACCCAAAATGTTCACACATTATTCAAGGTGAGGCCATCCCAGAGCAAAGCAGGACAATCCCCTCCCTTGCCTGGCTGGTGATTCTGTGCCTGATGCACCCCAGGACACAGTTGGGCCTCTTGCTGAAGTGGCAGATCCTTTTCTGTGTTTGAGGGACTGAGAGTGGAGGGACAAAGCTGTGGTAGTGCTCCTTAGCTAAAACCATGAAAAGGTGCCGTACTCAGAGTCCTTCATCCATAGGAACTGAAGAACAGGGACTGAATCACTGATCACGTATGTCTGCACTCCTGAGGAACAAATAAATAAAGAGGAAGGCCAGAAGTACACAAGCAACTTACTGATAACCTTTTGTTCTCAGTCCTGCTCATCAAGAGCAGCATTTACAGAGTCTAAGCACTCACAATCCCTCTGAGAGCTGCCCAACCTTCTTCTGACCAGGCAGTCAGGAGACCTTTTCATTCCTCCATTGCTATACACACATTGCTATATCTGGTCCCCTATGTCATAGGGATGATATAGTTCAACTGCAAATGTGGATTAAAACCATCATCTAGAAATAAAACAGAAACTGAATTATTAAATAAAGCCATTTTTTCGTGACCAGTCATGGACTGAGAATAATCATGGAAAGTAGCAGTATCAGATCTGAGCACTTTCTCTGATTTAGGGACATTTCTCTGGTTTTTCATCACAAAAGGTGTGAGATATCTTGAAAGAGGCAACTTTAGGTGACTTTGCTTTGGCTGCTGAGATACCTGGTATTGTACACTGAAACAGAGCCTGTGCTCCTTCCAAGAGTCCTGTTTGTTTTTAGTACCTGCTATTGTGAGTTTGGATATTTCTGTGTTTCATATAACTGTCTAAGTATAATTAGTAGTAATAAGAAAACAGCAGAGAGAATAGCAACAGAATTACAGCTGGTTTTGAAATTAAATTTGAAAAGGAAGTTAAAATATTATTTATGCGTACAAAAACCTGCACCAAAGAGGTAACCTCTTAATTCTAAAAGCTTCAAATTCCAAGACTTCTGCTCCTCTCCAACTGTCTTCCTATTAAACTATGAAACAACATCGGAAAGATTTTTGTGCTGGAGATTATTTGCGGTACCATACAAGATTCATCTCTACTAAAAATAAAATAAAAGCAGTTGACATCCTTCACATATTAAAAAATAAATAAATAAAAGCCAACAAACACTTCCTCAAACCAAATGTCAGAACTCTGTTTAATTAAAAAAAGGAAGTTTATACTTGGTTATGGTGTGTGTCGACATCTACCCCTTTGATTTACAAGAGTATGGACGGGAAAGAACAGATTGCTTTATTCAAGAGAAAGAAAGGAGGGAGGGGGCCCAGTGTGACAGGAAAGAGTGTAGGCTGTATTAACTTCAGTGCTTGTTAAAACATGAAGGATTAATGGTAGAAAGGGAGGGAAGA
This sequence comes from Ammospiza nelsoni, assembly GCF_027579445.1. Lineage (NCBI taxonomy): Eukaryota > Metazoa > Chordata > Aves > Passeriformes > Passerellidae > Ammospiza > Ammospiza nelsoni. The sequence continues at coordinate 25,589,446 of NC_080633.1, read as the reverse complement.
ATTGTGAATGTCTCCAGTTTAGGATCTTCAAAAATGTTTGGGGATTCTAAGAATGTCTCACCAGACCACATGAAAGCTGTTCAGAGAGACTCAGCCACACGACTGCTCTAAATCCAAAGCTGGTATTGCTCCACTTATACCATCAAACCAATGGAGCTGAAATGTAGCCACAAATTAAATTTATTTTTATTGAAAAAGTACTAAGTCCTTAAAAATAAGGAAAAGAGTATGTCAGGAAATGCAGCCTTTCTTAGCTGAGTTTACAGGGTAGGTAGCTCTGGCATCTAACCTCACTGCTGACATGTGAGTATTGCAGTAGAATGAGACACTCTGCCCAAGTCTGCAGAAAGGCAATATCCAGCCTTATGACTTCATTTTAAATAGAGCAGAAAGCTGGAGCTTTCTGCTTTCATCTCTGTAACTGCAGGTTCAGCCCATGTAACTACAGGAGCAAAATAATCAGGAGAAAAGTTCACAAGCTGCCTTTGCAAATGGGAATCTACACTTCAGCCCTTCTGCAAAGTGCATTTGCTGTTATTATTAATTCAGCAGGGTCATGGTGACTTGGAAAAACAGCAAAACTGCTTGCTGTATTGCAAATGCAGATAATCCCGACACTTCTCAAATTTAATATGGGGAGATCCTGTGTGCCTCTATCCATGACTGCAGTAAGGAGTCAATTCAGTAACCCTGAATTACTCCACACACATGCAGTGAGAATACCGTCTTTGCTGAGCATCATACTGTCTTTGTTAGACTGATGATGAGGTGATTAAAGCCTGGAGAAATAAGGAGTAATTTCATAGCAACAGCACATCAAAATAAAGTTTTATTTCCCCCCAGCTTCTTAGATGCTAAGTACCCAAATATGTTTGTTTTTTCTGGTTAGGACCTGGCTGCTTATCAGATCTCAGGGTCAAACAATTAATGTCTGTGTGCTTGCATGCTGGAGAAGCAAACACTTCCTTGGTTTATCTATTTTATTTAGGTCATGATACTCTACAGTTATTCACAAGCACTCTTAAAAGTTTTGATTGAATTATTGACAAGTTTGAAGTGATGGGTCTTCACCACCCTCACAGGCCTGGAGCCTGAGGGCATGTGTCTCTGGGTGGAGCACAGAGACCTTCTGCCATCCCGGCTCATTCCAGGCTGTCCACAATTTGGAGCAGATGGTGAGTGTCAGCTTGGCAGTCTGGCATGCAGCTTGCAGGCAGCAGGGCTCATGCTTTGGCTGCTTTCAGCTCAGCATTAGCCAAAGGCTTCTGGACCAGAGCTGCTATACATGTAGGGTTATGGTGTCACTGCCTGCCGCCGCTGCTAACTATAGCTGCAAGTTTTGTGGCACAGAGACTACTTTATTATGATGGGCTTGTAACAAAATCCCTACTAAAACATCTCAGTCTGATGAAGGCCTCTAGAATTGAAAAACTTACTTGGTGCAATGGTTAGAAATGCCAGATAAGCATATTATTTTAAGCACTGCAAATGAAATCAGATCTAGAAAGGCACATACCCAAAACATCATGCAAACCAAAGCCTTCTGTAAGTATTACAGTTAGCCAAGTCCTAAAGCATCTCTGAAGGTGAAGCCACTTCTATATAGCAATTACCTGGGGAACCTGGCTGTGAGGGACAAATCCAGGAATTTTGGTCACTCTTCCTGAGTTACTTCTGCATATTATCTCTTGGATATTATCTGATATAGAACATAGATGCAATCTTGGCAGTCAGCCCCATGCTCATAAAGTACCCCAGCCATTTGTCTAAACACTTTAGCTTCGTAATGGTGCACATTTGTCCAGGCAGAATCTCCTTCCTGCTGGAAGCAGGACCAGGCCTTAGGAGTGAGGTTTAAGAGTCCCTGTCCGGAGGTGTTCCCATCAAACACTATGCAGAAGCAGAAGAGATCCCCCAGAGACTGAGCTTAGGCTGGGATTTTGGTGTCCTGGACTCTCCTCATCACAGTGAAAGCACAACAGATAATCACTTGATGGCAAGTCCTGGAAATACCAGAGTCAGACTTTAGAGAGCCCACAGAGGTCACAAATTCCAGATCTGGAGAACAGGAATAGAAACACGAGTTATTCTCATGCTCTGGGTATGGTTTTGTGGTTTCTATGGCAGCAGTTCCTCAAACCAATGCATCTGATCAACCAAACTAAGTGAAGCCACTGATGAATTAGAAACCAGTACAGATGCTGCAAGAAGAATTATCTACAACTCAGCCTGTGAAGTTGGGTGTAGTAGTCACAGCTGCTTGTAAGAGAGTCACAGATAGTTCTCAAGTGTAGCACTGAGTCCAAACCCCCACAAGAAATTGAAAGGCCGTGAGAACCAAAGCACAGTCAGAAGATCAAACATATTGAACCAAGAATACCTTAAAGTCCCAGATGAAGAAAGAACTTAGTAAGTCCATCTTTTCTCAGAAGTCCATGAACTTAATTGTAATTAATTCTTCTAAGTTCTCCATTATTTTAATGACTCAAAAGCCTGCTTACAGCCAAGCAAATTGGTAAGTGCTTTCCTAAACAAGCAGTTTTTAAATTCAGGCCTTCTGAAAGCAAATGACCTTCATTCTGTGAGGAAAGAAGGACGCCCTCATGTTCAGATGGTCCTGGGAAGACTCCATAGACTTAGAGACAGTCTCAACCTAGCACTCTTCCACATCAATATCAAGCAGGGAAGGGAAAACAAGTATGAGCTGTCAGAGACAGACTCACTGAATTACCAGTGTTGGGAGGCACATCTAGAGATTGTCTAGTCCAAGCCCTTGATCAGAGCAGGGTCAGCTGGAGCAGATTGTTGTTGATTGTGTGTGGCTGGGATTTGAACTGTCTCCATGGATGGAGACCCCATCATCAGCTCATGTTGAGTTTCTCATCAACCAACACCCCCAAGTCCTTTCTCACAGGGCTGCTCTCAATCCCTTCTCAGTCCAGCCTGTATTTGTGCTTACTGCCTCTCCCCAGGTGCAGGACCTTGCACTTGGCCTTGTTGAACCTCATGAGACTTTCATGACCCACCTCTCAAGCCCATGGAAGTCCCTCTGGATGGCATCCCTTCCCTCCAGTGTGCCAGCTGAGCCACACAGCCTGGTGAGGTCAGTGAACACACTGAGGGTGCTTCAATCCCACTGTCCACGTGTCTGATAAAGATGTTAAACAGTGCTGGTCCCAACCCTGACACCTGACACACCATTTATCCCTGGTCACCCCTTGGACACTGAGCCATTGACCACAACTCTTTGAGTGCAACCATCCAGCCAATTCCTTATTCACCAAGTGTTCCATCCATCAAATCCATGTCTCTCCAGTACAGAGACAAGGGTGTTGTACAAGACAAGGTGAAATTCTCTGCATGAGTCCAGGCAGATGATGTCAGTCATATTAAGACTAATAGACTTTTATATTTGCCCAAATCCATCACTTCACTGATGTACCTTTTATAAGCAGTGTCACTGTGTAACGGGAAATAACTTAAAATAATTGAAAATTAATTTAACATTGCACGTAGATGTGGAGATTGAGAGACTTAGAGGGACAAATAAACAGCTATCTAGTGGAAACACAGAAGATACCACAGGCAAGTCTGGATTTAAGAATGAGGGTGGAAACATTAATTATTTTCACACTGTTAATTTCTCCTACAGTAAATTACTGTAATTTACACTCTCATTCTAGTATCAGTAGTCTGATTCTGCACCCATAGAGCATTAGGAAGCAGCTAAGATCACAGAGGAATAAATGAAACCCATTATAGACAATTTTTAATTCCTCTTCCTCCAAGAAAACCTTAGTTTTCTTAAATTTCACATCCTGCTTTTGTCACCTGCAAGGCTATGCTCCTTGGTTTCTACAATTTTTTTCCATAAGTAGTCTTGTAGAGGAGGAAGGGTTGAGATAAGTGTTCTCCCGTCTCAGGGTGAAGCCTTAGTAACACTAAATCAACATAATTACACCATCTACGATTGCTGACTCTGGAGTATCAGAGGATGACTTCTTGCTCAAAAACCAGCACCCCTGGGTCATTCACTCACAACAGTGATGGGACATTTCACAATGCATCCTTATCCTGCCAGGAAGAATGGATTTATCCCAGAAAACTCATGTTAGTAGTTCTGCACAACTCCAATCCAAATTTGTCTTAGTAAATTTATTTAATAGACTGATAGATGCAAACATGAGATAGCAAATGTTAACCATGTTTTTCTCTCCATGAAATGACTGGTGATTTAGTGTATGTTCAAGAACAATATAGAACTGAAGTGGGATTGATATTTTTCTTAACTACAAAAAAATCGAACAGTGTTATAAGAGCAATCAAATTAATTAATCACAGGTCCTAACACACTCTGGCACATTTTGTCATAGCGATTATGAAAACACTCTGATCTCTCCAATATGACAAATTGTTAAAAGCATATTGCTTCTTCTATTTAGGACATTTGCTTGTCATTTTATGCTGAAATAAATGTACTTTAACTTTTCTTTCTCTTTGCCCCATGGGAAACATCTTCCAAGGATAATATCAGTATCTCAGCCACGTGGCACGTGCTTCTCCTTTCCCTTTGTGAGAAGCCAGGAGTGCTAATCATCATTAAATCAATGTTTTCCACATACAAAAGTTCTTTTTAAGGAAGTACTTGTCAGTCATTCAGCCATGGGGGCAGAGGGCGGAAAACTGTTGATTTTAGACTTAAGGCAGTGGACAGTTGTATCCTGGGCTGTAATGATGGATTCCTTGGTTTCTGGGGCCTTTTACAGCAATTTAGAAGAGTAACTGTTTTATATTTTTTGCCAGGTAACACAAAAAGAGGCTTCACTCCTCACATAGAGCTCCCACAGAGACAAAAATCATGAGGTGAAATAATTTTCTTGAATTTGGACCAAATGTACTCTTCATTGCAAGTAGTTTGCACTGAGAACAGTTACATAACCCAAACAGAAAAGTCATGCCTATGGCTGTTTATCCATCATTTGCAGTGCAGCTAGGGAATTGCATGGTATTTTACATCCTTTATGGAAAAAAATTCGGTGGAAGGATCTCAGTGACTTATTGATTTCACATCTGATCCTGCACTTCTTGTTCACCTAAAACCCTTTTAGCAATGGGAGTTTCAAATATACAAAAAATATTTAAAATGTAGTATTCATATCAGCAAAGGAAAATTGGGTTCTTTTTTCTCTTCCTTCCTTTTTACACTAGGTTATGTCGAAATGTAACCAAATCAACAACTTCTAAAACATAAAACAATCCCAGGAACAATTGCAGCATTGGATGATTTTTTTTTCTCTGCAATTTGGGATAGTGTGACAAATCTGCATTTTTTTATCAACAGAGATTTTCAAAGTTGAACGAATAATGTCATGTGTTTGTAAGTATCAATAATCTAAGCCATCTGCAAAGGAATGGTTTTGCAAAGCCATCTCTTTCAGGACACTGTGGATTTTGTCACTGCTTGAGGTTTTGGCAAACCATCAATATCACTATAATTTTCTCCTATGAAATATAGTTTTTTACAGAGTTTTTTTACAGAGTTTTTTTTTCCCTTAGCTAGCTAAAGTTTAAAAATATTGCATGTCTAACTCAGCAGAGTCAAAAGTTAGGCTTTCTCTGAATTGCATATTAGATGCCAGTAATTCAGAAAGATATTCAAGTTATCAGTGAAATAAGGAAACTTAAAAAAAACTTGAATGCTCACTGTATCAAGTAGCCAACATATTCTTTATATTTGGTCTGAAAGGAAGACTATGGAACTTAAGAAAGAGAAACAGCATCTTTAAGTACAGGGTCTTACAAATCCCTATTTTCACACTTAAAAAGAGCACAATGCTATTGCTAGTAGTGACAGTGTATCATTTAAGTGTATGATACCTACCCCCTCCAAAAAAGGCTTAGATGTGAGAACTGCCTGAAATTTTCTATCCAAGACAAGCAAAATTGTCACTTCCTAATTACTTGATTAATAATTGAAATCTCAGTTTCAAATGAAGAAGATGATCTGTGTTAAGCCTTGCTCTAAGCAAAGGAGCATTCTTTTGCTAGCAGATTTTGTATGTATAAACACAGTTCTGAAATAATTCAGAATGTTAACTACTAATAGGGGAACTACACCCACCTTTTGTAATAGCAGTCATTTCACAGACTGACATGGCTACAATTATTTTGTTATACAAATTGGCTTGTTGGGTGTGTCACTCTTCAGGGGTCTGTACAAGGCAGCAAGAGATCCAAGTCATCCTGGAAAAATCAACTTACAAAGGGTTTGTAAAGATACAGTTAAAACCCAAGGGAAGGTATGCAACTTCGTGACACCCCTTTAGTCTAAATAATGATGTTTGTTTGCTCTCTGACCTTGCCTGGAAGAAGGTTTCCTTCTCCCACTCTTGATAAAAAATATAATGATTTGAGTTTTGTGGAAATTAATCAGGTTTAAGAGATTTTAGGACTGAAAGGTGAAGGGCTATGTAGAAAACATGGCATACTTGGTTTTGAAGTGCAGGTGTTAGTGGATTCCATGCTAACAGCTGTGGCACTTCAGCAGTAAAGCAGGACTGGTGATTTTGGGACTGGCTAAGACATTGTGGCACCTGAGCCAGAATATACATTTTCACATTTTCAGTGCCTTTTCTGTCCTCCCCCAATTTAAATGATTTGACAGGAGACAGGAGACCATGGGGTCCTCTTTGTTCCCCTCTACAAATCTGCCGCATGCAGGTCTCTTCTCTCACCTAAGACATTAAAATAATTTCCAAGTACTACACTTAGCCTTCAGATGTGTGAGTTAACTTCTGCTGACTTACACACAATCTCCTCACAAGTATTGGGGCACTAATCTTAGGCCAAATTATAGATATTTCTAATCAACAAAGGCTAGAAGAGGTGTAGCCTCCAATGGGAGGAGCAAAAAACCACAAGTGGTATCAGCTGAGGACAGAGGGAAGAATCCAAAACCAAAGCCTAAGAGACAAGATGTGGGCTCTTGCTTACTGACATTTTCATGACACAAACTGTGCTCTGTATTTCCACATTCCAAACAGAAACATGGCAGAGGACAGAAATTTTGAAACAGGAACAGAGTAAGTATGTCCTTCTATCACAAGCTGTAGCTGAAACTCTTCTTCTCCCCCGGTCCTATAGTTAGAACTTCCCCCAAAATGTAATTCAAAATGGCACAACTATGCATCTGCATTAATTATTACAGTGAGCAGATAACCATGCAGGCACAAATGTATGAGCAACAGTGTCCCAAAGAAAAGGCAGAGCTTACACAGCTCCACCAAGATCATCCTACCGATGATGCACAGCAGGAAACAAAACTGAAATGAAGAGAAAATAGCACCTTTATCTCTGAAGAAGCCCCCCCTTGGTATGATTGGCAACATTTGGGTCTGTGTTACAAAAGTCAGCGATGAATTTGGGAGCCTGGGTGCTGAGGTATTCCCACTGCGACAGCTGTCTCAGTATCTTCACAGGCAGACAGTCAGAGGCCCAATTAGCAGTGAACTACTATGAAAAAAGGAGGAATCTGATTCATGTTTAGGATCATAGGGTCATGGGGAAATTCAGGCTGGAAAAAACTTTCTCTTCCAAAGAAGGGATTTGTGGTTTTTTTGGGAAAATTTGCAGTCAGCTCAGAACCATATGCCTTCTTTGACATTTGCAGCCCTTTAAAGACTGATCACAGGTACCCTCTCTCACAAGAAACTGAGTAATTAGGTAAGTCAGCTTTGGAATTGGACATGCTGGATTTTTGGATTGATTTTACTTGGGAAAGTTTGTGAAGCTTAGAGAGAGTTCCGGGTCTTTCATTTCTTGTACGTCTCTGAAGACCTGAATCAAATCTTTGCTTGAAACTTAGTGCTTACAAGGTGAGGAAGTTTTTGTGGAAAAGCACCAATATAACTAGAAGAGAAAATTTTCTTCATTTTTTAAGTGTTCCAACCATACTTTATGGACTTTCCTAAATTTCTTGTAGTATTTCTTTTCTTTAGAAGCTCTGGAGGGACTGAGCTCTAGTCTGGCTGCCGCAGAGAAGGAAAGTCAAGGACAAGAGGAAAAGGAGGATATTAGTCATTCAGGCTTTTACCTCAGCCTGTTCCACTCACAAGTCTTGTGGATTTGGGCACCCAGCACCTTTAGAAGGCAGGCTGCTGGAGCAAAAGGCACATCTGAAGGAATTTATGTTGATTTTGAAAGAGCAGACAACAACAAAGAAACCAGATCAGGAAAAAAATAAGGCAACTCTGGCCAATATCAGCCACTAAATATAGCCTTTCACTTCCCTCAATGCATCTAATTCTAAGATATGCATTTATGACTCCATCTATTTAGTTGAAAAGGGAAAGACCACACCAGGATAAGCAATGAAGAGTGGTCAAACACATAACTTAATGGCAGTGTATGGAAGCCACTACAAAAAAGCTAGGGGGGAATGAAACATTTTGTGGTGCAGCTGAGTAGCTGATTTCTGTACCCAATCCACCAATATTTTCCAAGCATGGACATCTTTTCTTGAAATTAAAATAGAAAACACAAATCCCCTTTCCCACAAAAAACCTGACAGTTTAGTAAAAAGATGGAACTAACCAAGTAAATCTGACTGCATATCATTTTAGGAAAAGGACAGAAATAGCTGCAGCTATTGAAAGTGATATACTGCTGAAATATTTTTGTGATTATACTAAAAGTTGATCTGACTCCTTGAAAGAACTCTTAAATGGTTACTGCTTCCTCAAATAAAAACTATTTCATATGTGCTCTCCTGCTTTAATAAGACACTGACTGTAGTTGCTTCTAAGTGTCAGATCTGTACTTCTGGCTGCCCTTTTCAGACATTTGGAAAAGACATAGCTGACAAAGAGGAAATTAGAAGATCAGGAACTAATCCACAATAAATCAAAAGACCATCAATGCAGTAATATTTTGTTTCTGTTATGATTAGATTGTGTGTAGTAAAACAGAATTCTTTACTTCCCAGTAACAGTGCAGAGTCCTCCAAATCAGAAAGTAACATTCAATTTGGTTTATTTGCACAAAACTAATATCTTTAGCTGTCTTCCTCGTCCATCCCTCCTCTCCTGAAATGATAGGTGTTTGAGGCTGAGATCCAGATACCTCAACCAACTTTAATAACCCCTCTTAAGTTCCAGAAGAAAGGAAATGGTTTGTAATACCCTCAAGTCCCTTAGGTAACAGATTATTTCTTTTCCTAGTGACTTCTGTCTCTGCAGTTCAGCTCTAACCCAAAAGCTATGAGATCTGATAGAAGAGCAGTGCTGTACACATGCTGATAGGCCCTGCTGAAAGAAGGGGTATAAAGCTCAGACCATTATCTGCTAGCCCATCTACTGCAAACTCTGAGTTCTCATTTGCCTCACTTGTCCAGATATGTTGCTGCAAAGTTTCAGATACTTCTTCAGGTCATTCTGACTTAGAAAGCTTAGATCAGACCACCATGAAACAGAAACAACATCAGGGGCAGAGATGATGAATAGTACAAATAATCCTCATAATTAATGGGTAATGCAGATTTTTATTTGTATGTTCAAGGAAAAAACACATAAAGAACATAAAAGCACTTTCTGAAAAAGACACAAATATGGAGAAACATGGTTGGTGCTATTCTATCAATCAATGGTACAGGAGGGAATGTTCACATACAAGGCCAGCCCTGTGCATTGCAGAAATCAATATAGGATTGAGCACATGTGGAGTCAGATCATCAATAAATGAGATACTACTTTTGTTTTTGTGACCCCCACCTAAACACAAACCAGCAGTAGCTGAGAGAAGCAATGTGAACCACTGCTTAAAATTGTCCCAACTAAACCAAGGGAGACTCAATGTGATTTCCATGTTGTTCCTGGAATTCATTCCATCTCTGGATACTGCCAAACCAACCCAACTAGGGTTGACTCATCTGCATGGTTTCGTAAAGTACTTCTGAAAGGCATGTGTCTTGCCTTTGGAATGCTCTGGATCACACCAAGAGTATGCGATGCTCCAGCATGGGGGTAGAGGACATCCCTGACTCTTCCTACAAAGATATTCCCAGTCTGCACTCTGCAGTATTAACTGCATGCTCAATTTATTTCTCACTACCTGAGGAAAGCACTGAGCATTCATTCCTTTGGCAAATGATATCATCCTCCCATTCCGGTTTTGCTTCTGAGACGGCAAATTTTGCTTGCATAGAAAAACAAATGAACAAATTGCCCAATCCCTCATTCTTCCCTGTTTTCCTATTTCTAACATTGTGGTAAAGAAATGTTTGATGAGCTGCAGAGGAAAAAATCTGGGACTCACAGCTAAAATACTGTCAGCACATAAAGCAGAAATATAAAAACCCAAAGAAGGGCAAAAATAAAACACATAGAAGAAAAAACCCAATTCCATGGGAGGTAAGAGTAGAAGCCATCAGGACTATTTTAGAAAGCATCTGATAGAGCGCATGGCAGTACACATGAATTAATGAGTATGTATGTCTACTTAGCTAATTGTAACTTTTCCTTTAATGAGTGTTAACTAAAATTGAACCCAGTATTTGTAGCACAACACATTGTAGAGCTATGAAATTTACTACTACTTGAATTATATTAATGAGACAACAACTTAAAATAACTTTAAATTGGGTAAGAATTTCATATTTACAGAATACAGCACCCCTCACATTTCAGGAGTGAAATCAAATGTTTTGCTGACTGGAGTTAGGCAAAAACATCATTGCCAGTAGATTTTTACATCATGGTCTGTCATGGCTGAACTTTAGCTGAAGCCCCTTGGTTCTGGCAACTTTCAGCATTTCACATTCTCCTATCTAAGATTAAAAACAGTCTCAGAAAGAGGTAAAGAACATAAAGAAATTCCATGGTACACATCTAGATAATATATCAGGAAAGACAGGAAAAGATTAAGGGTTCTAACTTCAAGTATTTACCAAATGTCCACAATTGGTATCTGAAGTTTTCCCTGCTGCAACTCCAGCCAGCTCTTTAGCTGTCCAGAGATGCCTCACAGATCTATCTCTATTGATGTTAGCAGAACTCCTGAGTGAAATTTCTTAGAAGTTTCTCAGAAATGCCTTCATAAACCCATTTATTGATTTGGCTTCTCAGAAGTGGCTCACAAAACCTCATAGACAGTCACACCTGAAATGAGTTTCTACTTCCTTGTGTCTTGCTCTCTGAGCCCCAAAAATTGAAAGGCAAATGTGTATTAGTCAGCATCTTGTAGTATTTATTGAGACCACTTTTTCTAGAAAGTCATTGGGAAGGAAAATAGAGGGCTATTGGGGAAATACACTGTGTTTCCCCAACAAATTTCCACAGTGCTATAAAAAGTACTGGATTTGGCCTTTCTGGGCAACCCAGCTATAACAGTAAGGTGTGTGTTCATCTCTAGTTGTTGGGCTGGACTGTTGTAAAGTCATTTATTTGATGAAA